>NC_134232.1:9710000-10335000 GCF_965140235.1 Caretta caretta
TCTCTCTCACAAGTTTCCTTGGGCAAGTCGCTTAGTCACCCAGTGTCTCAATTCTTATCCCTCTGCCTGTCCAGATCCACCCCAGGACAGAGGCTTTTTATGGCCTGTGTTTGTACAGTGCAAGCACAATGTCTGGTTCGTGTCTGGGGCCCATAGGTGTGGCTATGATACAAATAAATAACAATCAGAGTGGTGATGCTGCGTTTGCATTTGCGCCCCATTCTCCGCTATCACCTGCAGTCGCTGTGGGGAGCTGAGAGATCCACACTCTTGGCGGACCGATTGCATCCCTCGGCTTCCGGCACTGGAGAAAGCCAGGTGTCGCCCCAGTTTAATTTGTTTTAAATTAATTTGCAGAGGGGGGAGCTGGAGGAGGCTGAAAGGTGAAAAGGGCTTTTCCTGGAGCCTTGCCAACTGGGAAATATCCTTTGCAACTTCTTTGTGAAAGCTCTGGTGGCTTCCCAGGGAGGGAGACCTAAATTCTATTCAATTAGGGGTAATAAAGGCCCATGTTTTCCTGCCTCCTAATCCCCAGCAAGGTTGGGAATTTACATGGGCAATCAGTTAATCCATCTACCACTCTCATCGCCAGCCCCTCTGAAGCATGGTTTTGCTTTCTCAAGCCAGCACACAGGAGCAGAAAGCTTCAGGTTAGAAGGACCGGGCAGGCTTTACAGTGAGGCTTCACCACCAAAGTAGCCTGAGTTGGATATTCTGCAATGCGATTGTTCAGTCCCTGATCATACATCTGGGGCCTTTCTTCCAGGGAGACCTCTTTCCAGGGTGAAAAGAAGCACCATTCATCAATTCCAAGGCCAGCAGGGACCCCGTGATCATCCAGTCTAATCTCCTGCATAACACAGGCCAGAGAACTTCATCAGAATAATCCCTATTTGAATTAGTGCAGATCTTTCCAAAAACTGTCCAATCTTGATTTAAAAACTGCGAGTGGTGGAGAATCTACCACAGCCCTTGGTAAAATTGTTCTAGTGGTTAATTACTCACCCTCACAGTTAAAAATGTACACATTGTTTCTAGTCTGAGTTTGTCTAGCTTCAACTTCTAGCTTTTGGATCCTGTTAGATCTTTGCCTGCTTGACTGAACTATTTGTAGGTTATGAACTGGAATCAAGTCACTCCTTAATCTTCTCTTTCCCCCCCCGCCCCCCTCCCCCAGCTAAATAGAGTGAGTTCCTTGAGCCTTTCACTACTAAGGCACCATCATAGGCAGAAAGCATCAGCTGGGAAAGGTCGGCCCAATCTTGGGTGGACTGAATCCAGGGTTAGACGTGAATGGTTCTTGGGTTTGAATCCTGGCTCTGCCACAACTTCCTGTGTTCTCCGAGTCATGTTGCTGCTCGGTGCCTCAGTTTCCCTATCTGGAAAAGGGTGATAATGCTGCTTCCCTACCTTATCTGTTAATGTTTGTGCACCGCTTGGGAAATATAGCATGTCCCACAAATGCTAAAGATTATTTTGTAACAGATCCATGACCATCTAGAACATCACAGCAGTCACTATGCTGTATGGTGTGAACATCCTGACAGCAAGGTAGATAGTTCCCATATTCTCCTGCTTTATGAAGCACAAGCTCCCTCTACAACTGAACTTAAAAGTGACTCTCCATTAGCTATGAGCTGTATAGGGCCTATGACACACCGTTGAGCAATTCTGATTCTGATCAGTAGAAGACAGCAGTGACACATGCTAGCCAATTAGTTACAACGCAGATGCCAAAGGGTGTTGACTGTTGTTGAATTTCACACACACACACGCCACGCTATGTGAGTGAGGCATGAGATGGGACTGACACGGGAGACAAGTAGGGTCGGGAAGAAGGATGATGCCAGACCTTGCCTCTATGCAGGCACTAGAGAAAGCCGTCCATTTGCTCCAAAAGTCAGAGGGCTGGCGAGACAAACACAGCTGCAGATAAAGGGAAGGGAATGGTATCAACAAAGCAGGGCATTGACTTAGTCTCTGTTGCAAGGAAGTTGGTGTAAGCACCTCAGAGTTGAAATAGGCCTGTGATCTTGGAAAGGTCTCCCTCCCGACTAGTTCTCTAGTTCATCGGTATCTTCTAGGATAAGACTGTGTTGTGGTCCAAAAGGCCTGTCAAGAGAGGCGTCTCTCAGCCAGACCATGGTCTGAGAAGAACCAGGGCGCTGTTTGTCTTTGGGAGACTCCTCCCTTGCGGTGATAGCAGTGGGGAATTGTTGGTACGGGTCTCTGCGGTGCAGCCACAGCCCCCCAGCCGGGGACTGCACGGGTTTCATGGAGTGGGCTGTGAAGGGAGGCGAGAAACACCCAGAGTCTCAGTGCAGGGATCCCCCCGCGCTCACGCATGAAACAAGCGCTGCTGTATTTCAAAGGAGCTGTGGGTGGAAGCTTTGCAGGGGTGAACTAGGCTTTGCTGGGCCCCGGAGAAGGAGTGAGAATGAGATGGGGAAAAGGGATTTCTCAGCTGCAGGGGCATTCCCGGGGGGAGATGACTTCTTGTTTGACAAGCACAGACCAGCGTGCCAGGAACTGAGGGAAAGTCGTTTGATAATGTGAGCTGAGGGCCGGGCGGAGAATGTCACTGGCCTGATTGGTGAAGCATTGAGGCTTCCCAGCTGCTTCATCCCATGGGCCGTAAACAAGGGAGTCTCTGGGATCCATCCACAGCTGCTTTGATACTGGACTGTAACCTCAGGGCTGGGGTCCAGTAATTCCCATCTGCTTTAGCCCATGGACAGTAGAAGGAAAAGGATGCTTTCAGTCCCTAGTATCAGACAGATCCGGGTTCAACAGAGCCCTGGGGCGGACAACAGGGGCCCTGGATTGAGCAAGTGCCTGGCTCCTATGCGCAGAATTCCCCCGACTCACCACCCTCTGCAGCATCCCCCCCCCCCCCCCCCACTGTCATTGACACGAAGCGTCGCATGACTGTCCCTGCTGGTTCCCAGCCCGGGGGCAGAGATCGCCATCTGTTCCTTCCTCACCACGGCTCTCTCTTCATTAGGGACTTTGCCACGATCACCTCTCTGCTGCGGTTATCGTCTCACTAACCCCAGTCTGGCGCTCATTTCTCCATCTCCTTCACCACCCCATCCAGCTTGCTACCACCCCCACTGTTGTCATCCTTGCAGCCGTGTGCTGACACATCACAAAGCAGCCTCTTGGTTCGCCTTAAACAAAGGAGTGATTTCCAGGGAAGGGGGAGAGAGCTAGCCAGCCTGGATGCTGCTCTGCCACTCCCCTTCTCAGCATTGCTTTGTCTCTAGAGGAGTTAATGAAAGCCAGGTGCAGGCTAGAACATGAATTGCAACAGTGCACATGTGTCTGTTTCCAGGCATCAGGTGTTCTAGTTAATTCATAGGCCACAGAATTGTATAATTAACTCTTCAGCGGCTGAATAAAAAATATAGTGCAAAAGTCGTCCCGCTCTATCGCATGTCTAATTACCACCCTTACCATTTGCCCTGTGCGGTGTGCAATCATTCACACCCGTGCAAAATAGCTGCAACGTGCTCGCAGTCCAACCTGGTGGCATTCTGTGCTGGGGCAAAGACTATACAAGCTGGAGTGTGGTGAATCTAGACTCATGGCCTCTTTCCTTTCCCATTATTGTCCCTCGCCCACTGTTGCCATCAGCATCAATGTGTCTGTCGCTCTTGCTGTCCTCGCTGATGCATGGCGCGAATGCTGCCTGGTGGGGTTGCTGTGTCTGTGGGGCCCACCTTTAATGGGCTACTCAGCGCATCAGCTCTCTCCTCTTTGAAAGAGGCCCAGGCTTCCAGAGGAGGTCAGCACAGAGTAATTATGGGGAGGATGGGGTTTCAGAGGAGGCTGTGATTTAAGAACGACTCTGATCCATTATTATCTCAAGCCATGATAATAAACTCAAGACGGGCACTTTGTCCCCCTAGAAACCTCTCGGTGAAAGGCAGGATGGGCAAATGGGAGGCATGAGATGAAATGAGGAGGTCCCCCGGGAGCCAGGGCTGCAGCGCTCTTCCTGGAGCTGATCTTTCATAATTGGGTTTCTAGATGCCGCCCGCTCAGCGCACTCCTCCTCCAGACTCCTTGGGCCTAATTTCATAACGTGGCCGCTGATGGTGGGAACAGAAGACAGAGTAACATCATTCCCAGTAACACTATCGCCTCCCATTTGATCTGTGAGAGAGGCACATAACAATCAGAATTAGGAAGTCGGAGATAAAGTTACCCTGATTTGGTCCATGGATGGAAAAGATTTACCTCTGAAAGCAGGAAATTTCATACGCTTAAAAGTATATATAATGTGTAAACAGTGTTCAAGCTTTTAAATGCCTTCTGGCCCCTACTGATTCACAAGCAAACGGGTCCAGGCAGAGGGCCAGGGAGGGATTCCTCAGATTGGATCGATTTTGATGTCGCTTTTCAAGTCCCATTTTTTATTTCTCTGTGTGTGTGGCTGTGTAAAAGGCTTGCTGAGAAACTCAAAACCCTGTGAAACTTGCCAAGGTTTGGAGATTATGGTGAGCACTAAACTCAGAGCAGATTTGCACAGACGGTTCAGTAAAGTTCAGCGGCCTTTGGAGCAGAGTTAGACTCAAAACGGGGGCTGAGTTGTTGCAAATCAGCTTATTTTATGTAGTTTGGGGAAGGGTTGGTCAAAGAGCGGAATGACAAACCTGATCTCTGAAAACGTTCCCAAGAAAGGAGCTGATTTTGCCAAGGGGTGTGTGTGTGGGCGGGGTCACATTCTGGGTGTCTGTCCAGCCACCCCCTGGGTTTTTGTTAATAGTGAGTGTTGCACAGATGTTTGGTTGATAGAGAATTCATGTAAGAGGTTGGTCATTTGTCATTCTCCTCTTTAAAAAAATAGTAAGTTTGTCAACCAATCGGGGAGCAAATAAAAACCAAATAAAATAAAATAAAATAAAATTCAACCACGTGTTATAAACGAAGGATAAAGCTCTACACTGTTTGGGTCCTGTATATGACCCTGGTATCTGAGCCCTTCACAATCTTTAATGGGTTTATCCTCACAATCCCCCTGTGAGGTAGGGCAATTATCCCATTGTAATGAGGGGAAACTGAGGCATAGGGAGACTGGGTAACATGCCCAAGGTCATGCAAGAAGCCTGTGGTAGTGTAAGGACTTGAACTCTCAACTTTCAAGCCCAAGTGTCTGAGATGGGTCAGAACCCAGGTCTCCACAGTCCTAGTTGAGTGTGCTGTCCACTAGGCCACATTGTCTCCACCTCAGTATCATTCCACCCCACCATGATTATTCTTTATTACTTGTAATGCAGTAGTTCCTAGGAGTCCCAGTCATGGCCCAGAACAAAAAGACGGGCCCTGCCCCAAAGAACCTGTTCAGAGAGCACAATTCTTCACTAATTTTTCACTACAATCAGTTGGCTTTTTTGAGCCCTTATTACAATATGCTCCCATTTAGCCGAAACCCTATTGTGCAAACCCCATCTTATCTGAATCCCTTCCTAGTCCCCCAGCACAAGCTATAGGGGGATTGATGCCTTCTACAGCACGTATCTCATGCAAGGGGACATGGGAGGGATATCACAGAGGTTTTGGATAAGAGAGCAGAAACCACCAGCCAGGACTGCGTGGAGAAGGGGGACCACAACAAGCCCATGGCTGCGGAGCAGGTCACTGCAGCCCCCTACTCTCATCACTGGAGTGAATGAGTGGGGCCATGACAAGGGAGCTGCAGAGGGCCCCCTGCATTGCCGGAGGTCCGCCGTTACCTGATCCCGGCAGTTGCGGGGTACAGGGGGTGGGAAGTCTAGGGAGGCTGTGCTCCTGGTGGACAGAGCAGCCCCCCAGGGCAAGACAGCGAGGAGGAGGGAGAGGAAGACTAGCCCCCGGATGTGAAGGAGACCACCCTGCTGCTGAAAGGCTCCGAATAAAATCTGTCCCCCACATGCAATGCAGGTAATCGGGAGTATGCTGGTAATAGTGTAATATGTGTATTGTGATAGACACCCCCTCACACACAATCATGATGGCGGCCCTGTTGTGCTGAGGACAATGCTGAGACACAATGAGAGACCATCCCTACCCCCAAGAGCCAACCAGTTCAACAGGCAAGACGGAGAAAGGAAGTACCGTTATCCCTGTTTTACACAGGTCGGGAACTGAGCCCCGAAGACAGAAAGTGACTTTGCCCCAGGCAGATGGTGGGAGAGCCAGGAACTGAACCCGACTCCTTGGCCAGTGCCTTAGAACAGACGATTAGGGCGAGAGCGAAAGAACCACTGTGCTGATTTCACACAAAATTGTCTCTTCTTGTGAGAAAAGGCTTGTGTTCCCAAAGCAACGGCCCGGCAGGCGCTTGGTCTGTGATAATAATAATAATCACAGTTAATAATGCTTGGCTGTACCATGGCTCAGTGCCTTCTCCTGGCCCCTGCTTTGAGCTTAAATCCATGTTATTGCAGCTGAGAAATAACCATTTAAAAAGCAGTTAAGTAGCCTGCTCAGGGAGTGTTTTTCATAGTTCTAGCAAATCAAGGGTTCAGTTTCACTAAGTGTGGTGGAAAAACAGGCTATGGAGAGATTCCCATGAGCATCTGCAGGACCTAGAGTATCCTATATAACCCAGGCGTTTGCCAAGTTGGAGGGGTCAGGCAAGTTCTTCCCGGGTTATTAGGAGTTGAAGATTATGCCATGGGTCATTTGGGAGTTTAGTTTCCATAGATCAGCAGTAATGTCCTGGATTCAACCCATGGGAACTTGTTCACTCGTACTGTAAAATATACAGGGTTCCTCACAGAGGGTACTGGAGAACATTTAATCAAGTGGGCATGAGGAGAGGAGGAGTCCAGAGCTGAGAAAAAGCAAGAGGAACTGCTCCGAGTGGGGTGGGAGGGGATTGTTGTGTCAGTCATTTCCACAGTGGATACAGCTGAGCTCAAGGTTCCATTGGGCTCCCTGCTTGTCATGCAGTAAAACGCAGTCCAGAGAGTTGACAGAGCCATGGACTGAGGTCTCTTGCTCCCCATTTCTTCGCCTTAATGCCCCCCACTGGGTGCCACCTTTAGACTGAGCATCAGGGAATAATAATTGCCTCCCACAGTCAGGGGGCAAAGCCCCATTTCTTGGGAGCCTTAAAACCTACATTGGACAAAACACTAAACCAGGGGGTCTCAATCTTTTTCTTTCTGAGGACCTTCCAACATGCTGTAAAAACTCCATGGCCCACCAGTGCCCCAACAACTGGTTTTCTGCATGTAAAAGCCAGGGCCGGCATTAGGGGGTAGCAAGCAGGGCAATTGCCTGGGGCTCAGGACCCCAGGCTTCAGCCCTGCACAGCGGGGCTTCATCTTTCTGACTTGGGCCCCAGTGAATATAACATTGGCCCTGCTTGGTGGACCCCAGGGGGCCCCTGGTTGAAAACAACTGCACTAGGCAATCTTCAGCAGGGAATAATCTTGCATTAGAGGGGTATGGGGGTGAGGGAGATGGAGCAGGTGGACCAACTGGTCTTTTCCACGTCTATTGAGAGTCTATGACACTGGCTTAGACTGTGCAGGTACCCAGGTTTCCCTTCCCACCCTCTGTCTGTCTTGTCTAATTAGACTGTAAACTCTCCAGGGCAGGGACGGCCTATCCCTGTGTACCTAGCACAATGGAGCCCTGAGCGAGCTCTGTTGAGGCTTCTAAGGGCAATTGCAATGAATAACACTCCAGAAAAAAGCTGGACGCAGGGAGCCATGAGGTCCTCTAGCCGAGTGGGGCGGGGGTGGCCTTCGTTTTTAAAAGTATCTACTCCAACCCTTCCAGAGGACAGGCTGACGTGTACCTGTGACTAATCACTGAACAGTGCTGTGCATTGTTCCAGGCAGAGGAGGAGTGGGAGTGGAGCAGGAAAGAAAGACTGAATGGGGTGCCCTTCTCTTTCTCTCCCTGCTCGAGTGGGAGCTCAGCATTGTAACCCTGGCCCTGATCCCTGGGCCTATTTATGCAACATTAGACCAGGATGGTTTGATTGCTAGGAAGAGCTCACTGCAAGCTGTTGCCACACTTGAAGGGTGGCTGGTGGTACTTGTCCTTCGCAGTGGGAACCAGCAGAGTCCTGAGGGCCTCAGACCCATGTGTTATTGCTGACGTACTTGGCCGAGCTGCAGCTCCGCATCAGAGCGGGATGCAAACCTGAAGCTCTGTGGCAGCAGAGAAATGCAGCTGGGGGTAGAGGGGGAAGCACATGGGCACGAAAAGCTTGTGTGAGCCTTGCCTCTCAGCGTCCTGGTGGGGGTTAGAGGATGTCAAGCCCTCTGCTTTGCATAGAGCACTCAGCAGACCTGGGTTCTTGCCGGGACTCTGCCACTGAGCTCCTGGGGGCCCTTGGGCTTGTCCCCTGAGGGAACAGGGCTCCGTTGTGGGCAGCGCTGTACGCCAGACTGTTCCCCAAAGAGTTTACAGTCTAGGTTGGGCTGTTATTGAGAGGCAGTGTAGGCTAGCGGGCAGGCCAGCGTCCTGACTCGGTGGAGGAAGCTCAAACAAATGGCAGCAGCAAAAGGACCCCCCACCCCACCCCCGGCCCCACTCAAGTCAGCAGCTGGTTTGTATCTTCCAGATTGGGTAGAATGGGATTGGTGCGGCTACACAGTCTCCCCCTTGGAGGATTCTTGGCATACAGGGAAAGCCACGTGTCTCCCCACAGGCCACGTGGGCTGGAGACACATTCCAGATTGCTCTCGTTTAACCCTTTCACCGCAACTGCCCTGCAAGGGGCCGGGAGCCAGAAAAGATATGAACGCGCGCACCCCCTCCTGTGCATTCGCTTGCCCGGCAGCCTGGGAAGTGCCGGTGTTTGAAGGGTTGCGGCCCTGACACTCCCCGGCTCTGATGGGTGGTGGGGATGTCTGTGGCGTCGTGCGCGAGGGGAGAAGGAAAAGGCTGAATTGTCCGAGCGCTCGCCCTGTGATTATGGGGCCATTTGAGGGACCCATGCCCTGTTCCCAGCAGGAGCTTCACTGAATCATTATGTTCTGTTGTCACAAGCCCTATATGCTGGCCAGAGGGGTTGCTCTGTGCCAGGGGTCCTCGGCCTTTTTCATACTATGACCTGACGTTCAGCTGCTGGCATCGTTAGGGCCCCATCCCAGGGCCCGTTGGGCCAGTTCCCAAGAGATGCTGATGGAACCACTGCAGTGGGTTATTGGGCACAATGTGTGGCTGGGCAAGTCCTCTTCAGTGGAAGGTCACAGCTGGGATGGGAACAGCTTGTTCCTCTTTCCCACAAAGACACTGGTAGGATTTCCTGCTAAGGACGTCGACCTTGTTAAGGGCAGAACCTAGGAACGAGTGCTGAGGCTTCCCTCCAAATGACGGGGCCTAAAACAACTTGCTACCACTTCCCGCTCGGGGAGTTCTCCTTTGGCTTGAATGGCAGGGACCTGTGGCTTGGAACTGAAGGACGCGGGTGCTCGTCCTAACCTTGCACGTATGATCGGTAATGGCAGAGGCTGCCTACAGCAGAGGACCTACACGGGGGATCGGGAGCCAGTCTGAGCTGTGCCACCCCACGCAATGGCCCAACAAGTGCAGGGCTGAGGCCAGGGCAGAAGGTGGAGCTGTGATGTTTTCTGGAGCATCAGCGGAGGCAGCTGATGGAGAAGGGGAGACGGATCTCTCAGGCTTCCCATATGGAGCAGGAGACCCTCTGGCTGCAGCTGTCCTGTCCAGCTTGAGGCGAGCTGGGTAATGAAAGGGCCGGGCCCTGTCTACCTGCTCCCTTCTGATCTTATCTCACCACTGCAATCTGCTCTGGGCTTCCCAGTCGCCATCCCCAACTTCGCAGGGAGTGGATCAAAGAGCAGCCGGTGCTGACATGTCCTGGTTACAGAGAACTTGAGCCCCCTGTAGTGAGCTGGGCTCCATTGTCAGAGGAGTAACCTTAGCCAGCGGAGGAGATGTCTGGAGAGAAAAGAGATCCGGGATGGGGATGGCAAGATGGGTGTAATTTTGTAAGCCGACCTCCTTTCCTTTCACTCCGGACAAAGCGGGAGAGAACTCCGGTGATTACTGCCGCTTCATTGTCCAGGTGCAGACAGCCAGCTTCTGTGCTCGGGCCTGTGACCCAATTCCATCACCTTTCGGATACATTGTAACAACACGACTTCCTCTGTCCTCCGTGGGTCTGAAATGCCTCCGCTCCCACCTGGTTTGTCTGTTGGAGTCGGTGGGATCAATACCCAGCTGTCAGGGTGATAATGCAGCCGGGGGCGAATGAACAGCTGATCAGAGCTCTGAGCCACTTTCATTGCAAGTCCCTCTTCCACCCTCTTTGTCGGGACACTCTCCTCCCCATGCCAAGCGATCTCTTGTCTTTAACTCCAGGGTCCTTGATCTTCCTCGCGAGTGAAGCAGCCCTGGTTGGGGGAACCCCACGCCTCCCCCTCTTCTGTAGATATTGTCCACCATGGTTTAAAGAAGATAAGAACGGCCACATTGGGTCAGACCACCATCTAGCCCAGTGTCCTGTCTTCTGACAGCGGCCAGGGCCGGGTGCCCCTGAGAGAATGAACAGACCAGTCAACCAATGAATGATCCATCCCCTGTCGCCCGTTCCCAGCTTCTGGCAAACAGAGGCTAGGGACGCCCTCCCTGCCCATCCTGGCAAACAGATGTTTTTGTGGGTTTTCCCGCAGCCGTAAGACACCTCAGAATGGCATCTCATGGCACCATCGCCCGTGCTGTCACTGGCTTCTTCTGCCCATCCACCCCCGCAGGCTGTGGACTGGCACAAATCATCTTTAGATGCTGCAGTTTCTGTGCATGGGTCCTGCAGAGAAGCGACTGCTAGGAACTGACCCTGAAATAAGCTGCTGCTGTCCCGTCTCAGAATTCTGTGTCTTTCCCCTCGATTCCACGACCCAGTGCCTGGTAGTTCTCCACCGTTCCAGTCCTGTGCCCAGCAACGCCCTCCATCTCCTGCTGCAGCTACTTTTTATAGTCAGTTGAGCTGTTCGGCGTAGCACCTCATCGTGTGCGCCTCTTCTGTGAGGGACAGCTTGAAATGCCAAGCGTGATAGTCCATCGAGGGCAGGGGAATGAGGAATTCCTGGGTGGAAGGGAGCCAGCTGAGAGGTCTTGGCAAAAGACCTCCTGTGATCAAGGATTCTGGCTTCTAATGCCTTTCTGAGCCACTAAGTTACTGCATCCAGCTTCAGCCAAGTGACTTGACTTCTTACCTGTGTGTCAGTCAAACCCAGATCAAACCAGACTAGAGAGAAGATGGGAGCATGAGAGTGTGTGTGTGTGTTTTGGGTGGGTG
Source organism: Caretta caretta (assembly GCF_965140235.1). Lineage (NCBI taxonomy): Eukaryota > Metazoa > Chordata > Testudines > Cheloniidae > Caretta > Caretta caretta. The sequence continues at coordinate 9,721,273 of NC_134232.1, forward strand.
GAACATTCCTTCCATCCGAGATGGCACTTTCCCAGGGGGCCTATGTTTTGCTTATTTGTTTTGTACGAAACTCCAATATTGGATGCTACTTGTCAGCCTGGAGCCAATTCCTGTCTAGTAAATATTTAGGTTTGGAAGGATTTGACTTCTATCAGTAAATGTCAATTTCACCACCACACACGCACAAGCTGACAAAGAATATTTCCATCAATAATAATCAAAATGTCCAGACGGGCAAAGTAGGAGAAATGTATAGTTGGACGTGATGTTGACGCAGCAGAACAAACAGTTGGGTGTGGACTAGAATAGAGACACGGGTTCCCCTTCCCGCCCTCCACCCATGGCACGTGCCCCACTGGACCAAGTGTCAGGGACTAAACCAGCTCTGCTCGTGGCACTTTGGTGACTCGCCTGAGCTGTGTTTCTCTTGACAGAAAGACATGCCACTCTCTCAGGACGGAAGGACCTGGTGTCTGCTGGAGCTAGAGATGGGTCCCAGCTGGCCTGGATGGTGATGTAGCTCTGGGTGAAAAGGGGGGAGGTTTGTTGTGGGAGCTGGGTACGGAGTGAGCATCAAGCAATATGTGTGGGGACTATGGGCTGGGTGGGATTAAGGGATCAAGTTTGAGCCGAGAGAAGGAAATTCGAATCAAATCAGCTTCTGGCGTCTGCTGGAAACCGACAGGCCCATTGATGGCTTGTGGGGGCAGGTGAGGGCGCAGAAGGCCGAGTGGGGGATGCGGCCCAACGGAGACGGGGAACCGTAGCTCGTCTCCATCTCACTCTCTCGACCTTCCCCGGCAGCAGTGGACCCCACAGGATCCTAAAGGGCCCTTCTCTCGCTGCCCCACGACTTCCTCCTCCTTCCTGAAGATGAAGGGCACGTGCGCTTCCTCCCCACCCATCCTGAGCAGGGTGGGAAGTGGCTCCATGTGTTTATTGTTTCAAGAAGAAAGATGATCGGGCGAGAGCTGGTCTTTTCTTAACCTTTGCCGTCACCGCGTGTTCTCAGGGCCAATGGAAGTGGAAGCACATGGGCGGGCAGTAAACCCCTGCCAGCCATCTGGAGTTCCTCAGCCAGGAGCGGGGCTGTCTCTGGCTCCGTTGTTCTTTGTTCATCCCTCAGGCTGTGGGAAGCAGAGGGTGAGCGGGAAGGCAGACCCCCTGCAGAGCTGGGTCATCCCCTCTGCTCTGGGCAGAAGAGGGTGAAGGGCCTCTCTGTAATAATAATACTGTAGCCCCTTCTTCCGACACCGATGTCCTGCTCTGACACCAGCGGTAGCAGGGGCCTGGAGCCTTCTACAGCAGCTTCCCAGCGAAGGAGAAATCAAGTATATTCTAAGTGGAAGCATTTTCCGTACACACCCTCACCCAGTCCTGGAACAGAGGTGGTCAAACAGCATGCAGGGCCAATCCCTTCTTTCAGGAATCTCAGCTCACCCCCAATGCCCGCTCCTCAGAGAACCCCTCTTCCTCAAAAACTGACTTTCAGCAGAGACCGAACCAGAGTGCAAACTCTCCTGCTGCTGACCCAGCCCCCCTCCACACAACCGCTTATAACCGAGAACTAACCTTTCTTCTAAGGCTAAAATCTGGCTTGACCACTAAGAAAAAGAACTCAACAGGCCTACGGTATGTCTACACTACAAACCCCTTCTGGCAGAGAGTCTCAGAGCCCAGATCCAGTCACCTGGGCTTGAGGCCAGGCTAAAAAATAGCCATGTTGAGGTTCTCGTACGGGCTGGAACCACACTCTGAACCCCGGTGCGGTGGGAGGTTCTCAGAGCCCCCCTGGCGATGTCTAGACTGCTATTTTTAGCCCAGTAACGCGAGCCCGAGTCAGCCAAGCCTGGCTCTGAGATTTGCTGCTGCAGTCGTGTATTTGCAGTGTGGACGTACCCACAGTGTAACAGCACCGCCGGCCAACACCTGCCAGGACAAGGCTTCCCATTTTGATAGTAACTTTCAGTCAAAGCATTTTTGCAGACACTGATTCCTAGCTGGTGCCAATCAATATAAGTCCATTGGCTTGCACGGTGCTATGCTTTTATACCAGGCCCTCACTTCACACTTCAGCCTCACGCCCTCACGCTGTTTGAAGTAGGTAAGCATGATGTATCCATTTATCACTAAGGGGCAGAACAGTTAAGCGACTTAACTGAGGCCATGCAGTGAGTCAGTGGCAGGGCCGAGGGTGGAACCCAGGAGTCCTGAGCTCCTGAGCTTCTGCTCCTCATCCACATCGAGGTTCCTTCTAGAATGTGTTACGTGACCCCTAAGCCTTGGGGACAGGGGAGGTTACGAGGCCCCTGGAATGCCGGGGAGGCATTCCATGCCCCACTCTGGCCCCTACATACCTCTCAGCAGCGTAAAGGGGCTATGAATAGCTCACAAGAGAACAGTTTCTCCACTGCAGATGCTGTGCTGGGCAGCCATAGGTGGCTTTATGCTGCCCCCCATTACGCAAGCCCCCATATAGGGGATATGCTGGGGGGCACAGGCTGCTCCCACCATCTTGACTTGAGCCACAGTACTGGGGCGGCTACAGCAGCCCAGAATCTTATTGGGAGGGACCCAGAGGATTTCCCTTTGGGCAGCGCCTCCCGGAGGTACAGCCCAGAATCTACCCCCAGGTCTTGGGGCTGAGAACTAGCAGGGCCCTGAGGAGCATATGGCTGGTTCGTTGGGTTTTGGTGAGAGGAGCGCTTTGTTGAAGGCTGAGCTGGGCTGAGGGGGCCTGATGTGACAGGGAATCCCTGGGATTCGTCTGGTTTAGGGGGATTAGGGGAAATTTGGTGAAGGATTGAAGATTTTTCAGGGACTGCCTGGAGACTGAGGGAGGAGAAGAGAGTGGCTGGGTACGGGACAGAGAGCAAGAGGGAGTAGGAGATATGGAAGCGAGGGGCAGCTCAGAGCCGGCCCAGCAGAAGCAGGAGCTCGTTAGCACCCTGGGAGGTTGTTTTGACCTAACCCACCGTGTCCTACATCTTCCCCGCAAGCTGCAGAGCGAGCAGGGAGGGAGAGCTGGCCACGGAGTAACCAAGCTCTGCTGCGTGGGGAACCAGCTCCTGGGAAGAGAAGGTGCTCAGAGGCTTTTGAAGGGTTGGGGCTGCGGTTTTGCAGGCACAGGGTGTGAGGGGGGTAGGTAGAGCTGTGGCCTGCGGGGAAGCCGCTAATGAAACCCAGACCTCAGTCGCTGCGGGGGGGATGCTCTGGAGGGGAGGCAGCGAGTCGAGACTAAATGAGGGCAATTAAATAAAAACAAACCACCTGTGACTCCCCTGCTCTACATCTCCGTTTCTCCTCCTCAGCTCTCTTCCTCGCCTCACTGGCTCACTCTTCCCCTTTCTCAGCTCCTCTTTAGGGGCCTGATCCTTCTCCCACTGGCTTCTATGGGAGGTGAAATGGGAATCGGCAGACCTGGGCTCTCTGTCTGACTCTGCCAATGACCTTGGGCAAGTCACGTCCCACTCTTGTCTACTGAGACGGCGAGCGCTTGGGGCAGTGACTGTCTTTATGCGCAACGCCTAGCACAATGGAGCCGTGATCTCAGTTGGACCCTCTAGGTGTTACCAAATCCAAATAGACCGAAAACCAAAGATTGAGTTCCCCTTTTCTCTTTGTTTTGCTTTTCCTCTCTCTCGTCTCTTTCTTTTTCTTGCTTTCTAGCTCCTGCTATTGCTGATTCTTTCTCTTCCCCCTCTCTGTTCTCCTTTTCCTTCCATCATCATCCTTTTTCTGTTTTACCACTCAGTGGCTCCTTCTCTCCCCAGCATGGCACATGGGCTCCTTCCCATCACAGCCAGCCTTTAGGAGGGGGTGGAAGAAGCGGGGAGGGATAGCTCAGTGGTTTGATCATTGGCCTGCTAAACCCAGGGTTGTGAGTTCAATCCCTGAGGGGCCCATTTAGGGATCTGGGGCAAAAATTGGGGACTGGTCCTGCTTTGAGCAGGGGGTTGGACTAGATGACCTCCTGAGGTTTCTTCCATCCCTGATATTCTATGATTCTGTGATAATAGAGGCATCTTCTGCTTAGAGAGCAACACTCACCCATCCCACCTCTTCCCTTATAGCCTAATTCAAGACCCAGCTATCTGCTGCCCTTAGGTAGCTACATCTCGTCTCTCTCTTTCAATATAAGTGTGTTTGTGGGGGCTGGGAATCTGATGGGCTTGGGGTGGCAAGACTGGACTGTAAATGGAGAAAATTGATCACAGAGATAATTGAAACCAGAATCCTGACAGCTGTTCACAGACAGGGAGCAGCTTTGCCTGACCCAATTAGAGGGTTGGTTTTTTGTTTTGTTTTTTAAAGACGCGAAGCAAATCCACATGGTTGGAAATACATTTCCCAGGAACTTTGGCCTTGGCTCAATTATAAATGTCCCAACCTCTTCACTTGGAGTGTGAAATGAGGATGTTTGAAGGGAAATAGTTTGTTTGGCCTTGCCAAAATGCCGGCTCGCCCCTAGTAATATCTGCCACCCGTGAGCACGGCCCTGTGATCTTCCCCCGCCCCGCTCGGTGCCCATTCAATGGAGAGGGCGTAGCCAATCATTACAGGAAGAAGCATCTCTGGATGAGGCTGCAGGTTGAACAGAGAAGCTATTGGTTAAAGTAATAAGCTGGGTTTTTGGAGCCAAGATTCGACTTCCTAATTTGCCACAGGCGTCTTGGGTAACCTCTGGCAAATCACTTACTCCCCACCAGGCTAATACCTGTCTGCAGTGCTCATACACCCACCCACTCCCATTCGCGTAGTAGCTGAGTGCTTTACCCTCTTTAACAGATTTAGCCTCACAACCCACCGGGGGAGTTTGAAGATGGGAAACTGATGCACAGAGAGGCTAAGTGACCTGGCTAAGGTCACACAGGTCTTGTAGCAAAGCAAGGACTCGAACCCGCGTCTCCTATAGCCAGGCAAACACCCGAACTACCAGGCTGTCCTTACCTGGCTGGTGCCACGAGGATCAATAGGCAGCAGTGAATTGCTCAGATGCTTCCAGGCTGCGTGAGTGCCTAGTGAGGGGCTTCAGTGCAGGCATTTCATGGGCAAAGGCGGCTCTCCTATAACATTCCCTGGTTACTAATAGGAATGTTCTGATGGGTCTGCAGAGCCAAGATGTGAAGCTGGGCTCTGTCCCTCTCTCTGCCCCATGGAGGCCAGGTGCTTGGCGGATCAAAGGGAGCGGGGGTCTTTGTTCCACAGAGCGAGTTCCTGCATTTTGATTATATTAAATCTCCTAGCATCCCCTGTCTCTGTGAGACAGGGCTTGTCGCCTCCAAGGGCCAGAGCGCTCTGCTTATGAGCCAGCCTTCACCCGTGACCGATTCCTAACTTCTTCCACACCCGCCTTTTCCCTCTGCGAGATGGTGACTTCCCCATGGCCACGCAGGGCACGTCTTCACAGCAAGTAGAAGCCCAGGACAGCGAGTCTCAGAGCCTGGGCCTACAGACGGGGGCGCAAACTACCGAGACAAAAATAGCCGTGTAGACATTCAGAAGCATTCCCCTGCCCCAGCCCACCTACGCTGCAGAGCCCGAGTTCCAGCCCCAACCCAAACATCGACACAGTTATTCCCCTGAGACCAAGTCTATAGACATGGCCTCTTAGACTTGCTACCACAGGCTGCCGCTGGCTGTGTGCAGGAGTCCTGCTTCCCAATTCCCTGCTTTAAATACTTCTCCGGGGCCAGGCAGGCCCTTGCTCATGATGTGCCAAAGAAAAGGGATATTCAGAGGTGCTAAGCACCTGACTTCAGCTGCAGTTGTAAATGCTCAGCACACTTGAAAACTCAGGATCTGTCTCAGCAGCAATGGCCAGGTGGACAGAAGTCGCCGACAAGTCCCATGGGCTATGGCACGGTTCCATCCATTTCTAAGAACAGACCCTCGTGCGGGGTAAGTGTCGCTTAATGCCGCTTGCTAATGGCAACTCATCTATGCCCTGGTCTACACGAGGACTTTAGGTCGAATTTAGCAGCGTTAAATCGATGTAAACCTGCACCCGTCCACACGATGAAGCCCTTTATTTCGACTTAAAGGGCTCTTAAAATCAATTTCCTTACTCCACCCCTGACAAGTGGATTAGCGCTTAGATCGGCCTTGCCGGGTCGAATTTGGGGTACTGTGGACACAATTCGACGGTATTGGCCTCCGGGAGCCATCCCAGAGTGCTCCATTATGACCGCTCTGGACAGCACTCTCAACTCAGATGCACTGGCCAGGTAGACAGGAAAAGAACTGGGAACTTTTGAATCTCATTTCCGTTTGGCTAGCGTGGCAAGCTGCAGGTGACCATGCAGAGCTCATCAGCACAGGTGACCATGATGGAGTCCCAGAATCGCAAAAGAGCTCCAGCATGGACCGAACGGGAGGTACGGGATCTGATCGCTGTTTGGGGAGAGGAATCCGTGCTATCAGAACTCCGTTCCAGTTTTCGAAATGCCAAAACCTTTGTCAAAATCTCCCAGGGCATGAAGGACAGAGGCCATAACAGGGACCCGAAGCAGTGCCATGTGAAACTTAAGGAGCTGAGGCAAGCCTACCAGAAAACCAGAGAGGCGAACGGCCGCTCCGGCTCAGAGCCCCAAACATGCCGCTTCTATGATGAGCTGCATGCCATTTTAGGGGGTTCAGCCACCACTACCCCAGCCATGTTGTTTGACTCCTTCAATGGAGATGGAGGCAACACGGAAGCAGGTTTTGGGGACAAAGAAGATGATGATGATGATGAGGAGGTTGTAGATAGCTCACAGCAAGCAAGCGGAGAAACCAGTTTTCCCGACAGCCAGGAACTGTTTCTCACCCTGGACCTGGAGCCAGTACCCCCCGAACCCACCCAAGGCTGCCTCCTGGACCCGGCAGGCGGAGAAGGGACCTCCGGTGAGTGTACCTTTTAAAATACTATACATGGTTTAAAAGCAAGCATGTGAAAGGATTAATTTGCCCTGGCATTCGCGGCTCTCCTGGATGTACTCCCAAAGCCTTTGCAAAAGGTTTCTGGGGAGGGCAGCCTTATTGCATCCTCCATGGTAGGACACTTTACCACTCCAGGCCAGTAACACGTACTCGGGAATCATTGTACAACAAAGCATTTATCAGCTCTGCACCGATGCTCCAACTCCACTGTTCTGCAACGTGCTCCGGGTGACCACCGCGGAGGGCGGGGGTACCGAGCGCTTCCCACTGAGCTGGCCGTCTGCCCCCTGTACAAGCTGCCTCAGCAGTGGAGCTGGGGAGGGGGGGCAATATTTCGTCCACAACTTTTTTCCAGCGGAAAATGCTGGGGCAGGGACACTGAAACATTGTCAGGTTTGCTGAACTGTTCAGACCAAAGCCGAGAGCGTTGAAACGGTTTGAGCTTTTGTTTTGAAATGTCCTTCCGTTCGAAAGCTTTCAAGGGCAAGGAAAGGGTTTTGTTCAACCTGATATGATTTTCTCCTCCCTCCCCCCCACAACTTTTTCAACTTCCTGAAAAGGTTCAAAAAAATATTTTGGGGTCAACCTGAAACTAATTTTTTATTCATTTTTTTTCTGAATTGTCCCCCCCCACCCCCCCGTGACCCCACATCTCTACTCACAAGTAACCTGAAACTGACCGATGGGCAGAGGTGCACATTTGGCAGAAGTTTTGCCCTCTCTGCTCCAGGCCACGGGGCCCTCTGCTTCTAATGTTACATACGCTGCTCTCTCTCTCTCCCAGTGTGGGGGCACCGGTGGGATTTTTTTGTTGCTGCAGAGATCTGCAGTGCTAACCGGAGAGGTTTGGTTCTCTGGGGCAGGGAAATGTCTTTTTGAGGTGTCTGTATCACCCCTAACATGGGACAGCCCTGATCCTTGACTGGGCTGCCCAAGGGTTCACACAGGAGCAGTAATGTGAAGGACAGCTCAGCTAGATAGGGTGTATACAGAATGTAATTTGCCCTTCTGCACGGGGTGGGGTGGGGGGAGTTCATTTCCCTCCACAGGCTTTGCGTGACCCTGCTCCATGCCAGAGCTCACTCTCATGTCATGTCATCCATCAAGTTCACCTTGCCTTTCATTTCTCTTTCAGCCCCGGCTGCGGCCTGGGGACACCTTGTGCCCGTGTCCCGCAGCTGTGTAAGGGAGGTAAGCCGACATCTGGAGGGGCTCATTAGCCACCTTCCCCACAGTGGGCGGGTTTGGGGGAGGGAGAGGTTGGCTGATGCGCAGCCTCAGAGCCCTGTCCTCTCCTTACCATATGGGGCGAGGGATTGAACCCAAGGAGACACACGCAATGTCCCACATAAGTGTCCGTTCATGCTACTGCAGCCTACAGAAATGGGCCTGTCCCCTGCAGCAACACCACTGCAGAGGCATCCAAATGGCTGCAGCAAAGGAGAAAGACGGGTTTGTGGCAAAGGGGCTGGCATGGTCCGGGTTCAGTGCCTGGGTCCACCACGGACCTCTTGTGTACCCGAAGCATCTCTGCTTCTTCCCTTTTGCTTCAGGATCCAGTGGGAAGCTGCCCTCACTGGGTTTCTAAACTAGTCCCTCACCTTTCTCTGTCCGACCGCATTGACTGTGTCTTCCTATTTACCCCATATGGTGGCTCAAGAACTTCCCCCTATGCTACTCCTGGAAGCAGCTTTTCCGTATCTCTCTCCCTCTCTTCCCAAATCCCATTGGAAACCTCCCTTTCCCCCTGCTTTACCTACAGCTCCGAATTTTCATCTCCCCCTGCTTTTGGCTTGTGATGCCTCTCTGGAATTGCGTGTTCTGGTGACCACGCTTGTTTTAGTCGCCTTGCCGTCTGCCTCCCCTCTGAGTGGTGGTTGTAGCTACCTGCCCTGGTGTGTCTTGTGACGGACTAAATTTGTAAGCTCTTTGGGGCAGGGGTTGTCTTTTCATTAGCTGTGCGTGTTCAGTGCCTAGCACCTGGAGGCTCTGAGCCCTGGCTGGGTCACGTAGGTGTCACCTCAAGACAAGAAAAGCAACAATTTGTATGGATGATGCTCTGTGCTCAAAGAGCAGTATTGTCTGTCACATGCTTAGGCTTCCGTTCATCTTTTTATTAGCCCTCTCTCAATGCGTTAGAGTTGCCAGTTTTGGTTGGACGTATTCCTGGAGGTTTCATTGTATGATATTGTGACGGTGCCCCCCCATAAGCCTTTATGGAAATAATATCTATGAATGTATATATGACATAACTAGAATGTGTTTTATGCTACATATGCCATGTAACATATTTCTGTAAAGGTTATGATCTACTGAATCTATTAATCCTATTTGTATGCATGTGTCATTTTTGTATTCAAAGTTATGAATATTGGCTGCATACTTGTTTGATTCTGCGTAGTTTTAGTGAAGCAGTTGATCAGCTTCCTGAGAAAAGACTATTCTCAGTAAGTGTCCAATCAAGAAGCCCTTAAACCAGCAATGAACTTGGAGACGCCAGTCCACATCTGGGCTTTCCCAGGAATGTGGCTTGGCTGGTAAGGAACTCAGTCATGCATGGACATGTGACTTGCCCAGGTGACTCCAAAACTCCATTTTGTAGCTGGACTTTGCATAGGAAAGAGGAGGGGGTCTCCACCCACAAGAGAAAGTCTATCTAAACCCCTGGGAGACCCCTTCATTTTGTCTTCAGTTGGCTAAAGAGAGAGCCTCTCCATCCCCAAAGATACCTGAAAGAAACTGGAACAAAGGACAGTAACTACAGCGGGTGTGAGTGATAGCTGGACCCAGACGAGAAGGAGACTTGTTTGTAAAAGAAAGCTTACTGGAACTGGTGAGGTTTTTATCTGTATTCAGTTTTATTACCCTACTAGACATAGACTTGCGTGTTTTATTTTATTTTGCTTGGTAATTCACTTTGTTCTGTCTGTTAGTACTTGGAACCACTTAAATCCTACTTTCTGTATTTAATAAAATTACTTTTTACCTATTAATTAACCCAGAGTATGTATTAATACCTGCAGGGGGGGCAAACAGCTGTGCATATCTCTCTATCAGTGTAATAGAGTGTGAACAATATATGAGTTTACCCTGTATAAGCTTTATACAGGGTAAAACAGATTTATTTAGGGTTTGGACCCCATTGGGAGTTGGGCATCTGAGTGTCAAGGACAGGAACGCTTCTGTAAGCTGCTTTCAGTTAAGCCTATGGCTGTTAGGTGACATGGTTCAGACCTGGGTCTGGGTTTGCAGCCGGCTAGCGGGTCTGGCTCAAACCAGGCTGGGTGCTGAAGTCCTAAACTGCCAGGGCAGGAAAGCAGGGGCAGAAGTAGTCTTGGCCCATCAGGTGGCAGCTCCCAGAGGGTTTCTGTGATCCAACCCGTCACAGACATCATCTTTAATTCAAGATTAATCATTAATTCCTGAAGATGCCAGGACAATCCTGAAGGGTTGGCAACCCTAAAATCTGTCCTAAGTATAAAATGGTTTTCTTTAACTGGAGGCTGATTTATAAGGCGCCCAACTTCCACTTGCAGACACCAGCCAGGACTTGTATGTTTCTAATCGGGCATGTTTAGCTCTCATGCCCCAGGCTCAATGACACCAAACAAGCCCCAAATGGTTGACTGCTCTTTGCAAGTCTTTCCCAACCTCCTCCTCCAACGGCAATTAACGAGTTTGATCAAGATGCAGCATCAGGTGATGAGAGGTGTTTCCCTTTCCCATCAGAATCATGTCAGTGCAGGGCCGGGCAGGACATGCTGTAGTCAGAGGTGTCAGCCGCCCGGCTGGAAAGGGGGTGTCTGGAATGTGCCGGGGCTTGGAAAAAACATCTCATCAGCGGCACTCAAACTGGCCTGGCGAGAATGCAGCTGGATTTGCAGCTGATGGGTATATCTGTCCTGTAATCACAGGGGATGATTGCCGCTCAAATAGACTTCCCTAAGCTGGCTTTCATCTAGCTAGTTTGGGTCAGTGAAGCTGCAGCAGTGTGGGCTGTCCAGAACCCTGGGTAATTACTTTGTTAGCAAGCCCACGCTGAATCCAGCTACAACATCACTGCTTTGGGTCCCGAGCTAGCTAGAGTAACGCTAGCTCAGGTATGTCTACTCAAGCTGCTATCATCTCCTGTGACTGCAGTATAGACGTACCCCAAGAGAAGGGCGCATGCTTTCTTTTTATGGGCGTTTCCATCTCTCTCTCGCTGTCATTTGTTTCTCTTCTCTGTATTTTCCTGCATAATCCCACCACCCTGCTGAGAGAATGACCCCAAAATACATACACATTCACTGACTGCCACGTGTCCTTTGCCAGCTCACGCAAACATAAGAACAGCCAGACTGGGTCAAACCAAGGGTCCACCTAGCCCGGTATCCTGTCTTCCAACAGTGGCCGGAGCCAGATGTTTCAGAGGAAATGAATAGAACAGAGCAATTTTTCAGTGATCCCTGTCATAGAATCATAGAAGATTAGGGTTGGAAGAGACCTCAGGAGGTCATCTAGTCCAACCCCCTGCTCAAAGCAGGACCAACACCAACTAAATCATCCCAGCCAGGGCTTTGTCAAGCCAGACCTTAAAAACCTCTAAGGATGGAGATCCCACCACCTCCCTAGGGAGCCCATTCCAGTGCCTCACCACCCTCCTACTGAAATAGTGTTTCCTAATATCCAACCTAGACCTCCCCCACTGGAACTTGAGACTATTGCTCCTTTTTCTGTCATCTGCCACTGCTGAGAGCAGCTTAGCTCCATCCTCTTTGGAACTCCCCTTCAGGCAGTTGAAGGCTGCTATCAAATCCCCCCCTCACTCTTCTCTTCTGCAGACTAAACAAGCCCAGTTCCCTCAGCCTCTCCTCATAAGTCATGTGCCCCAGCCCCCTAATCATTTTTGTTGCCCTTCGCTGGATTCTCTCCAATTTGTCCACATCCCTTCTGTAGTGGGGGGACCAAAACTGGACGCAATACTCCAGATGTGGCCTCACCAGTGCCGAATAGAGGGGAATAATCACGTCCCTCGATCTGCTGGCAATGCTCCTACTAATGCAGCCCAATCTGCTGTTGGCCTTCTTGCCAACAAGGGCACGCTGCGGACTCATATCCCGCTTCTCGTCCACTGTAAGCCCTAGGTCCTTTTCTGCAGAACTGCAGAAGGGGGGCAGGGATTTTCCAAGGGCCGGTCAGCAGCTGGCTCCCTGGGCTCTTGAAAAGCCCAGCTTGGGCATATGTGTTAGGTTAGCGTGCGTATGCAGGTTTATGTGTTTGTCTTTGCGTGAGTTGCCAACTATTTTAGACGCTCTAGTTTTTGACCTTGTATTTTTGCTTTGGGGCTTTTCCAGGACCACACTGAAGAGGCTCTGCAGAGCCTGCACTGATTCTGCTGGACAAAAAGGCAGGATTTAAAGCGATTCGAAATGGAACAAAGGCCGTCCAGCTGCTCGAGAAAAACAAATGTGTGTGTGGGATGCACTTTTGTGTTTCCATGAGCTTCAAGGCAGATTGCATCTCTGGGGAAAGGGAGCTGTTCCATTCCTGCTGGGGAGTGGGAACTCAATCCTAGCTAACTACTCCACTTCTCCGTTGTTTCTGTCTTGGATTCAGCTCCCAGTTGTGTTTATGTGTAGGGTGGCTGGTTGTATACAGCTAAGTATTTTGAAAGCTGTTTGGCTTACCTGTTGGGTATAAAATCTGATCTTCACACAGTCCCACCGGATCAGGTGATACACACCATCCAAAGACATGAGACCAAGGTCATCACTGGTGTGCGTGTCCATTGGCTTCCGGGGGATGAATTTATCTTTGTTTTGCTGACCCCCCAGTGTTAAACTGGCCCAATGTCTTTTGCTTTAAAAAAAGAAAAAAAAGTCACTTTCAGAAAATTGTTACATTCCCAATGGCCAAATCTTGCAATCTTCATGCAAGCAAAACTCCCGTTGACATCCGCTGGGATTCCCCTGCATAGAGACTGCAAGAACCAGCTCGAAGGCTGTATTTGCTGTAGGTGAAGTTCATCCTAGCACAGCGTATCTGTTTCAAGGCTCTCCATTAATGTTACATTTTTCCCCTGACAGCCCCAGCCCCAGAGTTATGTTGCTGTTCGCCTGCGGTAGTTGCCTTTTCTTGGGTGTTAAATACCTCAGTCGTCCCATGTTTTCCCATTCCATGGCTGGGCTACCACAACCCAGGCCTGCATCAAACCATAACAATATTAGGCATTTGTACAAACAAGGTAGACCTAGGGATCTGGAAGCACCCTGCCAACATTCATTAATTAGGCCTAAGGCTTTACAGACATTAAAAAATTAAACCTGAAGCTACCCCTGTGTGGTAATGGCAGAACAGGATACAGACCAGTATGTAGGAAGAATAGCTCTATTTTGCAGGTGGGGAAACTGAGTCACAAAGCAATGTCCAAAATTACCCAGTGACTCATATTTAGCTCTGTGCTCCAGGGGTGACGTTTCCAAAAGTTCCAAGGGACCTAGTTGTTCCGGTCCCCATCAGCTCTCAAAATGCCCAACACCCAACAGCTCCGGCTGTGACGCTGACGGTCAGATTTGCACAAGAGCGCTGAACTCTTCTGAAGATCCAGCCTGAGTCTAGCATTATATCGGATGCTTGCCAACCCTTGAAGCCGCCACGCAAATAGAAAAAAACCTGCCTTACAGTGAGAGACTCAAGGAGCTCAATCTGTTTATCTAAATAAAGAGAAGATTAGGAGGTGACTTGATCACAATCTATAAGGGCCAGATGATCAAAGATATTTAGGCTCCCATTGATTTAAATAGAAGTTCAGGGCCTAAATACCTTGGAGGATCTGGGTCTAAGAGCCTACATGTTAAGCAGGAGGTCAGACCGGATGATCACAATTTCTGGCCTTAGAAACTATGAATCTATGGAATTCAAGATCTTTTGAAAACCTGGCCCTGTGCTCTTTCAAAATAGATGGTGGGGACCTGGAAGTGTCCCTCTGGAAAGGAGCAATATCCTGTTTAGCAGAGGTTCATGGCAGGGCCGATGATTGGCTGCATTTTCGCCTTTCTGAACAATCCTGTACTTTACTTTCGCTGGGACTAAAACTCCCCTGGCTGCGCTAGCCTGGCTTTGAAGGGGTAGAACTGAACTGGAGCATTCCGTCTCCCATCTGCTGTCAGGGATTCTCTCCTTGGCTCTGGCTGGAAGGAAACCACTTTCTCCCGACCTCCATAAATAATCCCTTCCTTTCCCCAAACCAAAAGAAAGGAAATGATTAAAATTCTGAGGCGGGGAGCTGCTGCCAAGCCTGTCCCAGAATTGCTCAGCCCGGAGGTATTTCACAGAGCGACAGGGTCTGTTCAGACTCCTGCCCCTTCCATCAAGCCTATTGCCCTGAGACAACTATTTTCATCGCTGTTCCCTAGTGTGTTATCCTTAATTAAAGCCCCACTTAAAGACTGTCTGGGTGATTCGGTTTCCAGCGAGGGCAGCATCCGTTACTTCGACCTGGGGCTGAGATGCCACTAAACCCCATCCAGATCAGTATATTTGAGAGCCAGCAGCAAATTCAGGTGGGCCAGCACTGTTTCCTTATTTTGAAACACTGTAGGGTAGAGAAACGGGAACTTGTGGCCATGTTAGCTTGGTCTTGGGACACCATGAGGTTGGCTGAGTTAGGGTCAGGAGGGTCCTGGGTTTAAGGCATTGAGCGGGGATTTAGGAGTTTTGGGTTCCATTCTTGGCTCCCTCCAGGATTTTGAGTGAGTCCTTTCCCTGCTCTGTGCCTCGGTTTCTCTATCTGTGAAACGGGGTTAATAACACCAGCTTCCCAGCAATCTGGTGACGCTCAATTAAGATATGGGGAAGATGAATTTTGAAATTTTGGAAGGGAAAAGTGTTCGCCCCTGTGGGTTAGTGCAGCACAGATAAGCCCATGTAGCTGACATACCAGAGTGGGCTATTGTGCGGTGGAGTTTGGTTTGGTTTTTTAACCTGTCTTTCTCATCAGCCCGGGGAAGGAGAAACCAAGCTGAAGCTGGGAAACTGTTCACAACTGCTTTGCTCTTGTTTTCGTTCACAGGAGCTGAGTCATGCTCTGTGTTTTACCTACCCCGCTGGGCGTTTGGCATGAATAGCTCTGAGGCCTTGGCATTTATGGGGCTGCCAGGCAGCCGTCTGATCTGACGAAGGGGCTGAGCGGCTCTCGGAAACGCAGCCTCCCCGGAGGCAGGGAAGATAGGGGGAGGAGAGATTGTTTAGATCCTTTTAATTTAATCTCCCCGTGGTTCATTTCACGTTGTTTCAAGCTGGGTGTCAGGGCAGAGCATCGGGGAGATGAGGGGGAGATGTTCCCAGATATGGTCACACTAGCACTCAGAGAGGACAGTCGGGGCCATGCCGAGCATTCACCCGGGCATTCACCCGGCCACAGAACAGTCCTGAAAGCCACCACCTTGGGGTAACAGGGGAGCTGACGCAGGTGCTTCCCTTGATCTAGCCAGATGAGACCGGCATGGGGAGGGGATGGGGATTATTATACTGGATACAGCCGTGCTGGAGGCTCAGATAGGGGCAGTGGGAGAGATTTAATGTTCCCAGATGCTCATTGGCGAGGGGTAGGAGTGCACCAGCAGGGAAGATTGGTAGGACAGAGCACCGTGGCGCATTCCTGGACACAGTCGGCTCAGAGCAGAGATAATGGCAACCGCGGAAGCGATAGGTAGCCCTTTGCCGTGCAGTCGTGTTCAAGGTCAGGCTGTGCCAGGTAACCCTCTTGGCTCTCAAGCTACCCAGAGGTGGCCTGGGTCTGTACTGGGATGAGACACCTCTATACAGTCACCCAGGTTGATCTTAAAGTGCCAGGTCAGAGCGTTCCCGGCTGCTGGGAGCAGTA
Source organism: Caretta caretta (assembly GCF_965140235.1). Lineage (NCBI taxonomy): Eukaryota > Metazoa > Chordata > Testudines > Cheloniidae > Caretta > Caretta caretta. The sequence goes on from NC_134232.1 coordinate 9,737,060, forward strand.
CCGTAGGGGCCATGCAGACTGAAACTGCCCTTGACAGTCATAGAGATGAGATTTCACCCTGGGGCAGAGCTCAGGTATGTTTGCCCGTGTCCTAGGATATTAGGACTGTAAGCTCAGTGGGGCAGGGACTCTCTTAGTATATGTATGGCTACACTTCCAGCCCAGCTTTATTCTGGCTCGCTCGGGTACTGGAGCAGGGACGGTGTGACAGGACAGGCTCCCGCGCAGGCTAGCTGTCCAAGTATTTACCCAGAGTTCCAGGTGGGCTTGTACAACCCACTATGGAGCTGCAGTTTCCCAGCTCCCGGACCTAGATTAAAGCCAGCTCAGGTCTGTGTACATGAGCTGCAGTCACACCCTCTGACTGCAGGGTAGCCATACCTGTGTGTTTATTCAACACCTAGCCCAACGGGGCTCTGATTTCCGCTGAAGCTTCTGGTTGCTACTGTATCCCATGTAATAATAACTCAATTCTTGGCATGTGCCTATTCTGATGGTTCTGCTCTGCAATTCCCTTGGGGCATCTTGGCCCTTTCTTGCCTACCCCCTTCAATCCGGTTCTTTAGATTAGAACGAGTGGCCCCATTGGACTGGGAGCAAAGATGGATGTAAAAGAGTTTAAGGGGGAGTGGAGAAGGAAATGTGCCTCTCTCTATGCTGCTCTTTCATCACATCAATCCTGCCTTCCTCCCCACAGCCCCTGTGTTTATAAGGCACTGAGCCGGCCTTTGGGGATGGAGTTTGACTCGAATTTGGCACGCTGCCGCCACCGCTGGCTTTGCGAGCGACCTGCTTTGCATTATTTGGGAATGTGCGTTCCCCTCCACATATGGCAGACAGATTGTGCCCGGGGGCATGGTGGGGAGGCCAGGCTGCTCTGCTCCAGCCTCTGACCCCCTGCCCCATTTTCCTCTGGCAAAACCAGGTAATAGCCTCATTGTGGAGAGGAAAAGCGGGGGCCCTTTTGCCTTTGATTACAAATCGCTTCCTACCATCACCTGGGTGTCGGGAGCTGAGCTCGGCCATGTGCGTGCTGGAGACCGGGGTGAATCGCGGCTGGTGCCACCGCTTTCTGGGGCAGCTCAGAGTTGCTGTATATTCCATCTGAGTGTAGTCAGTGCTAACGAGCCGAGAGGGACCGACACAGACGCTTCGGCCAGCTCCAGGAACAGAGGGAGCCAGCAGCAGGACCGAAAGCATGGGGGCGCTGTGCTTTGCAAAACTCTGGCCCTAAGCCATGTTGCCAACTCATGCAATTTGCTCGCAAGCCTCGCCATAGAAAGTTCTATTTGTAAAGCCCCAGCGCCTGGAGTCCTGCTATTTTTGAGATAATCTCTGCTTTCATTTAAAAAGAAAAAGGACATTTCCAGCCCTCCTGGAGGAGGAAAGTTTGGAAATGGGACCCAAGTGCACCTTAAAGGCACAGGAACCAGAAGACAAAAAGAACCTCTATTGTCATTTTTTAAAAAAATCGCATGAGTTTTAAGTGGATCTCATGATATTTTCAGGCCTGACTCACAATTTTTGAACATTTGGGGCTTAATGGTTTCACAGAACCAAAGTGAGAGGGACTTGCCCAGAATAGGGTCCCACTTTATCCATCCCCTGCCCTCATTCCTAGCTGGCTAGGTAAGTGCTTAGGTAAGTGCAAACTATCTGAGCACCCTCTAATTAGTAATGGAGTTTATTTAATTCTCCCAGCATCCTTATGAGGTAGAGAAGCATTATGCCCAGACTAGATTAAGTGACTTGTCCAAGGTCACACAGGGGGTTGGTGGCTGAGTTGGGAATTAGACCCAGATCTTTTGACTCCCTGCCCAGTGCATCATCAGCCAGAGCATCTCTCCTCAGAGAGGGGTCATCTATGGTCCTGGCTTGGGCCCACCTCTGTCACTACCACCAGCTGGGCTGTGCATGTGGGGAGAAGGTTCTGTGATCTTTGCTTCTGGGAAGGGTGAGGGGACTGGGCAAATAGGGTGGGTGCAGATGGGAACTGGGAAACACAGGGTGGCAGGTGTCTAGAGAGAACGGTACCATAAGTTGAATTAAGGGACATGACAGAGGACACAGCAATGGAAAAGGTGATATCCTGACCCTGTTAAGTCAAATGGAAGTTCTAACAGTGATGGCATGGGGGCTTGGATTTCACCTGGTATATGTGCTGGTGGTGGGAAGAATGGACTAAGGGTTACTGGTTCAGGCAGATTGGTAGAGAAGGATCTGGGGCTAGGGGTGAATGGAGAATGCCTTGAGAGGGGTGAGTAGGAGAGAGCATGGATGGAAGAGGCATGTGAAGAGGCAGACGGTAGGAGGAATCTTCTGTTGGTTGGGGGTGAGACTGGGGACGCAGAGCTTGGGGAGGGGCCGTGGTGGCAGATGATCTGATGTAGGGTCGCAGCAGGGACTGGGACACGATTAAGGGGATCTGAGAAATCAGATCTCGGTTGTAGCCTGGAAGTCTGGGACAGGGAATGGAACAGGGCGGTCTGAAGAGAGCAGAGGGAGGAGAGGGCACCACTGGGGGGGGATTTTGTTTGAGGCACAGAGTGGGGGGCTGGTGGGTTTAGGAGCTGACGGGGTGCAGCGAATAACAGAGCGTCAATAAAGGGTCGGGGTGTGGCTCGGTCGGGGTTGTGCGCTTCAATCCACCACACCCCAGCCCCCCCTTTGCCCTCCCCACCCGCCTGAATGGATTCCATCAGTCACCTGACGCGAGGCTTGCTGGAGCTCATTACTGCACATGTGAGATTGAGCCAGGGGCCAATTTCTCGCTCCTCGGGGAGCTGTAAACAGCAGAAAGGAAGTTGTCCGAGTCCCTCTCACCACAGCAATGTGAACTTCAGGCTCCTTTCCAGACCTTACTGTTAATATTTTTCCTCCTGCAATAACCATAAATCGGTTTCGTTTCCTGGGGGAGGTGGGAGCTTATTACACAGCCATTCCCACACATCAAGACCACCTTGATGAGTCTCCTCCTAGCCCCCCCCACCTCTCCCAAACAGGGCTCTGAATCCGGGGAAGAGAAACAGGAGGCAAGGATGCCATGACCCCCACTTGGAACCTTGCAGGTGGTATTGTCACCCTGAAACTTGGGACAAAGGCAATCCAGCTCATGGCCTAACCCAACCCACCCACCCCTGGCCTCTCAAAGACTCCCACCCCCTTCCTAGGGGATTAAGGGGAAGCAAGTTAAAATAATGAACCGACTGCAGTTATTCACCATTTTGTTATTTGCCGTGCCAGGAGGAAGGTGCAAGCGGAGGGGAGTAACACATCTATAATCCTGGGCTTCACCACAACACCCACCAAGGAGAGGGAACTGGGGCAGCTGAAAATAAAATCACCTGCATTCAAGACTCCTATTACAACCCTGGGAGCAGGGCTGCGTACATGCTTCTGTGGGTAGAACCCCCCCCCCCAACCTGTGTGTATAGATCCACACCCCAACTCTGCAAACACATGCACAGTCCTACCGCCACGTGCTTATAAACACACTCTGCACCAAGCACTGCCTTTATTTGAAGGGCATATTGTCTGCCGTGGGGCCCGTGGCTTTTACTAAAGCCCCTTTAGGCATGGTAGTTGCTGAGCATTGGGAATCTGGCCCGTATTTAGGTGTCTAAATGGGAGCAGAAAGCCACTGAAAATCTGGCCCTAGGTTCTTTGGAAAACTGGACCATAACAAATACTAAACTTTGCCCTTTCTGTCTTTATCAGGTTAGTTCTGGGCTCATTGACCTCAATGGGGTCCTTGCTGGTCAAAGCACCTGGCACATCTAAAAGATGCCCCAAAATAATAATTTTGGTTGTGTCTATGTATGCTCCTTTTTCTTAGCTAAAGACCAGCTGGAAGGTGTTTTGGGGGCAGGAAAAATGTTTTCTTCGTTCTTTCTTTCTTCTTTTTTAAAGCATTAGAAATCCAGGTCTTGTCTGCATTGGAAGATGCTTTGGGGATCAGCTAACTAGTGAAACTGTGAGCGCACACAAGACTGAAACCTGAGGGCAGTATCTTCGGTCAGATGCTGATACTGGTATGATCTCTGTAGCCCTTCTGTCCAATGAACAATTGGGAGAAAAGAAGTCTTTGTTAAAGAGTCCTCAACCCAGCTGCTTTAATTGAGGCGTGAGTTCCCACAGTACACATCTGACAAGCCCAGGACATCCTCTCTCCAAATCAATGAAGATCAGACTTCATTCTTCTGATATTTCTAAGGTTAAAAATCAAGCAGGGGGAAAAAACTAAAACAAACCCCCACCTTTAAAAACTCTCTTAAGTCCCTTTTTCTTTCATAAACATGGTAGGGAAAGAGTGCGATTCCCACTATTTAAAAATCATTTGAAGGCCACCTTTCACTAATTTACCCCAGTAACACGACCATCATCCTCACTGCAGCAAATGAGGCATAGACTGCTAAGGCAACTTGACTGGCGTCTCAGGGTAAACTCAGCGGTAGAACAGCGATTAAAATCCAGGTTTCAGAGTAGCAGCCATGTTAGTCTGTATTTGCAAGAAGAAAAGGAGTACTTGTGGCACCTTAGAGACTAACCAATTTATTTGAGCATAAGCTTTCGTGAGCTAAATCCTGGTGTTCCCAAGTCATCCGGAGCAAAAAACGTCATCTTGAGACACAGTCCAAGCAACACGAACACAAAGTCCAGCAAGCACATACACACAGTCCCAAATTCCTGTGCGACACACACGTGAGGACACACGCCTACACACACACAGTGTGAAACACCAACGTACTCACACGTGCATGCTAACAATCACAACTACACGATCACATGCCAGTGAAGGCAAAAGCAATCCCACACTAAATACATCCACGACACACCAGCACTGTATGCTGCTTATTCACGGCTGAACAATACACCCGGCTACTTGCCCACACAAGCACATGTTCATTCATGGACATACAAACACAACCTTTTGATCCTGGGCCATGTCAGCCATCCACCCAAACGCCCACTGCTGACACCAATCACAGCAAAAGGACTAACTGGGTGGTTGAATTACAGGAATATTTATTCATTGTAAGAATTTCTAATTGGCATTACTCCTATTACAGAGAAACCCGAGGGGCCGGGATAATAACAGGTATTAACAAGAGGAACGTGCTGTCTTTGTACAACAAAACATTATAAAAAGCAACAAAAATCTCCAAGATCATTAACTTTGGCTTATTTTTTCCCTTGGTACTTTTGTCTCAGAACAGGAAGGTGAAGTGTCCCTAAGTCCTTCTTTGCATACTGAACGCTTCTCGCGTCAGCATGGAATTTGGTGATGCACCAAGGGGCTTCTCCTACATGGCCATTAGGACCTGAGCACTTAGCAATATTGCTCTGGCAATAAGAAAGAGATTTATGAGCTCAGGAGCTACTGCTCTGCACACTGAATTGCACCCGGTTAAATGAAAGCGTGACTTTAAACCGATTTAGTTTAAGTTGTGCAAAAACCAAATGTGGCCGCTCATCAATCTGTTTAAATCTAATGTGTAGCGGTTTAATTTTTACCAGTAAATTTAACAACGCAAGTAAAACTGGAAGCCAGGTTTAAGCTGAGCTGAGGGTATGTTTACACTATAGCCACGAAAACAGCTCAGCTTTGAAATGGATTTTAATTAAACCAGTGCCACTTCTGTGTGTAGACGGGCCATAAATCCAGAGTCGTCCCAATGTCAGTGGATTTGCACATTCAGGCGAACTCCACTGGACTGCACTGGGATTTACGCCAGGGTGGCTGGGCTCAGAGTCTGGAACAAATTCTCCAAACTGGTGGGTTTTGCATGCGCAGTTGCCAGCTAAGGCCATCAGCATTTGATGCCTTGTGGAAATGGTTCTTTCTTTGAATGGGTCTTTCTGCCTGGTCTACAGAGAGATTGGCATGAACACAGACTCTTCAGGGCTTAAAAATTCATCCTCCACTGAGCCTCCTTCTCCTCCTGACACCCCCCTCCCCTGCTTCTGCCTCTGACACTTTCACTGTGTCCCACTGGGATGGGGCAAGCAGAGGACTATAGTTTGCTGGGTGAGATGGAGGCTGTTACTCAAGCAGGAGCCGCCGTGGCTACCACTGCTGAATCCCTCCCTGCCAAAGTGCCCGTCCTCCCATGCCCACTGGAGCCATCACGCTGCATTGAGCCTTCCCCCTCACACAGACGCCATCTCCCCCACTTCCTGATGCCACAATGCTCCCTGAGCCTTTCTCCATATCAGGGAGGCATCCCTTACACCTCACAGTCTCTCTTCCCCTCCTCCACTAGAGATTCCCCAGCCCCACCTCTTCGGCCAGGCTCTCTAGCTGCCCCATCCTTTCCTGCTCTCTTTGCAGAGCAGGCCGGATCTTTCCTTGTTCCCACACTGTGCCCTAAATAACCCCTGAGTTCTCCCTTGTTCCCACTGCAGGCAGGCCGCCCCTGAGCAGATGACCCTCGCTGACTTGCTTGGCAGGCCATTTATTTTTTTTTGTCCTCTCTTCCTGCAAGGGCCAGGCTTTTGCAGGTGGGTTGGGAAGGAAATGCGAGCCTTGCTTTAAATTAACCCTTTCACCCCGAAGGGAAGGAACACAATGTTTCTCCCGTGTGACTCCTAAGGATTTACGGGGGGTGAATTATTTGGAGATCTGTGATTAACGAGGATGCTTTTGTTCTGTTCTCTGCTTTTAGGATTCACAGTGCAAATAATATGATCAAATATTGCTTTGTGGTACTGAGTAACTTCTTTTTTAAGAAGCTGGAAGAACATTAACTCGTAGAGTCCTCCTTAGCCATCAGAACATATACATGACTCCTCAGAGAGAAATAGCACAGGGTCTGTGTGGTTGCAGGGGGAGCAGGATGGAAAAATGCTAACCTGCAGCACAGGAGAGCTGGGTTTATTTCCCCTGTTCTTCCATAAACTTTCTCTCTGATTTGACACAAGTCATTTATTCTCCCCGGATCTCACTTTCCCCATCTGTAAAGTGGGAATAATAGCACTTCCCTGCCTTAAAGAGTGGGAGGTGATCAGATAAGAACATAAGAATGGCCCTACTGGGTCAGACCAAGGGTCCATCTAGCCCAGTATCCCGTCTTCCGACAGTGGCCAGTGCCAGGTGCCCCAGAGGGAATGAACAGACCAGGTAACCATCAAGTGATCCATCCCCTGTCGCCTATTCCCAGCTTCTGGCAAACAGAGGCTAGGGACACCATCCCTGCACAGATACCACAGTGATGGGAACAATATAAGTACCTCAAAAAGAAAAGGAGTACTTGTGGCACCTTAGAGACTAACCAATTTATTTGAGCATAAACTTTCAATGAAGTGAGCTGTAGCTCATGAAAGCTTATGCTGAAATAAATTGGTTAGTCTCTAAGGTGCCACAAGTCCTCCTTTTCTTTTTGTGAATACAGACTAACACGACTGCTACTCTGAAACCTGTCATAAGTACCTCAGACTTCTTCCACTGACTTTCAGTGTGTACTTTGCAAATCCCAGCCAAAACCCCAATCTAATCCTGTTCTCATGCAAGTTTCCGTGCGCTTCAAAAATGGAGAGAATCCAAAATATTGGAGCTGGTTGAAAATCTTCAGCTAAAGTTTCGTTCCAATGTTTTGCAGGAAATTTTAAAGCAAAACCTGAGAATGTCTATTTCATTCCAATTCAAATACAAATGTTCCTTTTGATGCTCATAGAAATTTTCAATTTGTTTCGGTTTTCAGCAATGGAAACAAAAATTGCCATCTCAAATGAAGCTAAATGAATATTTTTGTTCCGAAATTTCCCTTGAAAATGAAAATAAAATTTCACCGAAAAAACTAAATTTTCCTGGGATAACTTTCAGTTTTGAGGAAAACCTCATCTTCCGGTGGGAACCAATAGTTCGAAAAATGTAAACCAGCTTGACAACATAGCTGTGAGTCTGCAGATTCTGTGGCCTGAGGTCAGACTAGATGATCATAATGGTCCCTTCTGACTGTAGTATCTATGAATTTGCTTTTCAGAGTTCTCTGCAAGGCATTTTTGTCTGGAACACAACACAGGGATGTTACGACTACGATCACCTTCCACATATATAAGGCAACTCAAAAATTAAAGCTGTTTCTCCATGTACAATATCTAAGCACCCCTGGGGCCTGTGAAGAATACCTGATTTCTTATATGATGCTTCAATGCCTGCATACAAAAAATGAGTGGTAAGGTCACTATTAACATATTTTTAAAAAATCCCTTGCCTGCATTACTAACAACACCATATAGATGGTTAAAGATAACATCCGTCTGACTCAAATGTGCCTTTTTTATTGTTTCTCGTCTTTCATTGCTTGTTTATCTTTCTCCCAGTTTGACCTAGATGGGTAAGTTTCAGTTTTTGCTTCTCATGCATTAGCCCAATGCTGCTGGCCAAGCATTTTGCAAGTGGCTTGTTATCTGGGGACACCTTAAAGGGGCTTGATTTTCAGAAAGAGCCGAGCACCCACCCTCTGAAAATCAGCCCCCTTTTTAAGGTGCCCTCACTTGGGTACCTGAAGTCACTAGTCACGTCTGAAAACCATAGCCATTGTGTTTACATTTTCAGCGCCAAAGCAGGAAGGTTTTGATCCAATCCCTCCCGTTTCCATTGTCATTTTTTTTTTGGCTTAAAATATTTGGGACATTTCTACTCATATTAAGTTTTCTAAAACTTAAAAAAATATACATCTAAATGGGCAACATTTTTCGGAAACGGGGGTCTAAATGATCCGTTCCTAAGTCCATATTTTGGCACCTGGTTAAGTGGCCTGATTTTCAGAGGTGCTCTTCTCTCACTGACCTCATAGGGAGCTGCTTGCTGAGTGCTCACCCCTAAATCAGGCCATTTAATTACATGCCTACATATGGTCATCATGGGTGTCTGGTTTTCCAAAGCATCTTAGGTGACCTAGAAGCTCAAGCCCCACTGAAAGGGCATGTACTCCTAAATCAATCAAAAGTATGATGGTAGCTGGACATTTTTGTAAATCCTGTTCGAGAAGCCCAATTCTTAGCAACTCCCCCAGCCCCATATTTTAAAGCATAATGGGTGAAATTTATAGCACTTAAAGGAGTTAAGTGCTCAACTTCCACTGACATTCAGTGGGATTTGGGTGCCATCTAATAACTATGGGTACCTTTGAAAATTTCAACCTGTCCCTTTAAAAAGGCCTGAAGTTTCATCCTGGACCTAATCTCTCTGCTTTCGTCAGTTTCGCATGGCCATTCAACACTACCATCATCATCATCATCATTGTTAAAAAAAAAAAAAGTGTGCATATGTCAATTTCCCTCTGTAAGGCCAGAATCAAGGTTATTGTAACAAATACAAGGCTGGTAATATAAAATTCAACCTGCAACACAGAGCCATGAGCAAACGGATCTTTGCCACAACGCTGTCCATCAGGAAGACGCTGAGAGGCCAGTCAGTTCATTGGCACTGAATGGCACTGGTTATAACACTTATCATAGCTTTGTGGAAGAACGGGTAACAGCTAGACCCCATGCTAAGGCAGCGTTGAACAGAAGCCCTTGATGAGAAAGCCAAGGTCTCCTGCTCTTCAGCACTGTAATCCACTTCACACTTAGAAACATTTAGCAGTGAGTAAAACAAGACAATATTATTTACAATTAATTCTTAGTTGTCTCATTTGGTTTTTTTCCCCCCTTCTTCCTCATTTAATAACAAGGTTTCTGGCGGAGCTGGGAGGCAAACAGCAGGTCCTTCACTTACGTAGCTCAGTCTCTCAGATTTCCCTTTTCAGGGACAAGTTCGGCCCCTTTGGAGCCCCCCCAGAATTGGAGCAGAGATGAACGTGGCCCATAGACTTCATTTCATCTGTGAACTCATGACCATCACCAAAACTCAGCTACTGCAGGCCCTGTTCTTGACCTCCTTCCTCTGACAGCGCTCCCACTGCTTTCCAAGGCAATGCTGTCTGAGCAAGGAGACTAGAGTCAGGCCGTTAATGAATTAGCAGCTCTATGCATATACGCCGTGGACTTGCTGGCTTGAGGACTGGAGGAAGAGGCCAGACCAGAGGCAGAAAAGGAGGAAGGGTGAGGGGCTCCCCTTCCCACCCCAGTTCTGCTACAATTCTTCACTAGCTACCAGTCAAATGAGATTTGATCCTGTGTTGTGAGGGCAGAAGCAGGGTATATTCTAGAACTGGAGACATTTGAGGCCGGATTCTTACTTGCATTGAATAGTAGAGCGGGTGAGGAATTTTCCAAAGAAACTTTTTTTCTCCACTGGAAAACGCTGATTTTTTGAAATGGAAACTTTTTTTTTTTTTGCAGGAAAGGGTCAATTTTGACAAAAGTTTCCTACCCCAAATTGGGGGGGGGAGGGTGTCAAAATTGTCAATGTTTTATTTTGACATTTTCAACATGAAAAATCATAGTTTTCCAGTTCAAAGTAGCTTTTTGCTTAAAAAATTAAGCTAATTCTAGTACCCCCCCCCATTAAAAAAAAACCTTCAAATGGTCAAAATTAAAACAAAATGCTTCAAAATGATCGAAACGAAATATTTCGACCTGAACTGAATTTCTTTTGCCAGATTTTTTGATGTGCCTCCAACACCATCTTTCCCCCAAACCCATTTTCACCCATCTTTCCCCCGCCTCCAACACCATCTTTCCCCCAAACCCATTTCCGAGCCTGGGAAAAACTCCATTGAACACACTCCCCCACGCCCTGTTCCTTTAGACAGGTTGCTGCAGCTGCCTCTCTACCACCCGGGTCTTCCCTGGAAGCCTCAAAATACCCAAAGGAGCCTGTTCTTGGGATGTCTCCAGCTTTGCAGAGACCGAGAGGTTCAGATAATACAGTGAAGACAGCTGAGCTTCTGGGCGCTCTTCCAAATCACCCTCCGACCCTTTCGAGCCTTATCCGTACCAGCTCAGATACTGCGGTAATGATCACAGTCTATGAGCCCATATAGAATAGAATCAACTCCATCACTAACATCGCCCAGACCCACTTTCCCCTTGCTCGTCGGCCGCTAATGCAGCAGCGTGATTACGTTATAGCCCACAGTGGGTGGATCACTGGTCCGAGGAAGGGCACAGAGCCTTTCTCCTAGTGTCTCACCAGTACAATACATGATGGGTCTGGGATGACAGCTTGAGTCAGGGGCCTTGCAGCTGGCCCAGATCTCCATGGCAGCACCGGGCTTGCAGCGTGATGGATGGCAATTGTTTCCTGTTTTTCCAGGCACCATTAGCCGTTTGCTATTCTCCACTAGAATTTGGTGGCTCTAACAAGGGTGATGTCTGCCTTGGAGAGATCAGTGCCTGGGAAGGTGCTGGCTATTGACCGCTGAGCATCCAAGGCGGGCAAACGACATTATTCCACAGGTGACTAGATTGTTTCTTAATGTGTCAGGCAGCCTGGCTGCTAATGACCAAGGCAAACTCTTCCAAGCCTGAGGCATGTGCATGTTGTGGAGGCATGGGGATCTCTGTCTCCAACATGCACGCTGTATGTTTCATGATTCACAGTGTAGATTTTGCCTGCTGGAAACAAAGTCCTCCCGCCCCTCACCGCTCCCAAAGACAGTGCAGAGGCACAAATGTGTGTTTCTATGGAGGGAGCCCTTTTTTCCCCCATGATGCATCCTTGGGTAGCTCCTTCTAATGATATCCCTCTGCTCCCCACCCTCCCTCCCAATTCCCTGTTAATAACATCTTCACTCAACCATTAGCCTTGAAATCCACCCTCTTCTCTCTGAATTCAGCTGGGTCCATCCTTCCTGGCTTGGCAGATGCAATTCAAAGGGGGAGTAACTGGTGATCTGGGGCAAATAGGAAGGGGTGGATATTGTGGGGGGTGGGGTAGAGGAAGATCCTCAGAGGGGGAGTGGAAGAGGGGGAACGAAGCAGACAGAGAAAGAAAGAGGAGAGACCTGAGAGAGCAAACGCGGTCATTGTTGCAGCTACTGAAGAAGTGTTGTTGGGGTTCGGGATGGGGGGGCACAAGAGATTGTTCTGCTCACACAGGATGTGCCGAAGCCGTCAAGCACTCCTAGGTCCCAGCCAGACTGAAGGAGGCCACAGCTCCCGTTTGCCTTGGCTATATCCCTTCTGCTTTCGCATCAGCCTGTCTGCCGGAGAAAGGGGGATAGAAAAAAGGGGACAATACTGAAAATAAGAGGTCAGTGCATACAGGATTGTTCGTAAATAGCAGGGGGCCCAGGCTGGAACCCCATTTCCTTCACATCTTCTTGCCGGCTGGTATCTCTGTGGGGTCGCAGAGGGGCTGGCTGGGGAGCGCCTCTCCCACTCCACCCTTCACACCGGCGACGTGGCGGTCGACTCGCTGTACAAGCTCTCCACAATGTCTCCCCGCTGGATTCGGCGCAGGGCGGAATACAGGGCGTCCATGGTGGCGCTGTCCTTGCTGGACCAGTCGGAGAGCAGGGCCCGGACAGGGCACTCCTCCTGCGTGAAGGAGTCTATGTGATCCTCCTTGTAGCCCAGCTCCCCCGCCAGATGACGCCAGGTGTCCTCGGGGGAGCTGTTGAGCAGCTTCTCCACCTCCTCTTGCTTGTTAGGAGGCAGGCTGGTGTAGAGGTTCCCGTCTCCTTTCAGAGCTGTGCAGGGAAGAGAAGGAACAGAGCAGGGTGACTGCAGCCTTTGGGAGATGAAGCTGAACCAGAAGGGGTCAGAAAGCCCAGGAGAGTCCCAGGATTGGGGGGCGGGCAGCTTCCCAAGACAAACCGGGGGATGCCTATGGCCTGTACCCTCCTGTGTATTATTTCCCCAGTCTGGGCTTGCAGCATCACCCCACTGTTCCAGTCCTGGGCTCCCCTCTGTCCCAACCTGTCCAGCCACTCCTACCCCAATCCTGACCCGCAGCTCCCCTTCCCCACAACACCATGTCTGACCCTCCCAGCTCCACCAGTGCGCCCCAGCCCTGAACTGCAGACTTCGCCTAGCCCCGGTCCCACCCTCGCCCGGCTTGGTGGATAAACCTTACCCTGCACCTGTGCGGTCTGTGTCGGTGGCTGTTGGTCGTGAAGGCTCTGGCTGTCCACGGAGATCCCGCTGTCGCTGTGAAGCTTCTCTCCTTCCGGAGAGGGGGTCTGGTTCACAGGGCGGTTGTTGGCGCCCTGTTTGTTCTGTTTGCAGCTGTTCCACCTGCAGAAGGGACCAGCGGAGAGGAATGAAACAGCCAATCCAGCCACATCCGCCAGCCTCTTACCTGGATCTTATTGGAAGTCAGCCAGAGTCACAGAGCCTCATTCTCCCTGTCCTGCCCCTCTGTGCCCTGTCTGCCTTGGCACTGCTGGTATAAATGTTGATACGAGGGCAAAGCAGCAGAGAGCCAGACCCGCCGTCCTTAGAGATCCAGGCTCCAGCATCCTGATACTGATTACTAGGATGTATTGCAGTCACACCTAGGAGCCCTAGTAACGGATCAAGACCCCCTACAGGGTGCTAGGTGCTGTACAATCCCAGAACAAAGAGACTGTCCTTGCCTCAAAGGGCTTGCCATTTAAGTCTCAGCTAGGGATAAATGAGGATCAAGGGTATGGCTACACTCCCAACGGCACAGTGACCAGGCTGCAGCCATAGTGCCGTAGTGTAGACACTTCCTACGCGATAGCGTAGACACTTCCTGTGTGGGTTTGTCCCACGATGTAGTTAATACACCTCTCCGAGAGGTGGTACTTAGGTCAACGGAAGGATTCTTCTGCCAACCTATCCACATCTACAGTCTACGCTACGTCGCACAGGGCACAAAATGTTTCACAGCCCTGAGGGATGTAGCTAGGCCGATCCAACTTTTAAGCATAGGGCTAGCTCTTCCACTGAAATCAGTAGTGTTACAGAGGTGAGTGTGGCCACTGAGTCAGGCTGCATGAGTCCACTGTGATTAGGACAGGACTGGTTTAGTTTGCTTGGCGGCCTAGGTTTAGCCAGGCTGACTAAAAAGCCAGCATTCGTCCTTCAGGGGAGAATTACTGCATTGCTCCTGATGTCGTTAGGCCAAACTCTCCAACAGTGTAAAGTGGCACCGCTCCACTGAATTCAGTGCCAATTTGCACCACCGGAGACCTGCGTTTCCTGTAAACATAAACTTTCCTTTAGACATACAAATATTTTTTTAACGAACATGAAAACCAGTCTGCGTGCATTTATGCACTGGAGTCTGTGCACGTATGGGACTGTGTGCATACTGTTAGCCAATGTATAGGTGATACGTATTGCATACTGTATTATGTAGTATCCATCATATTAATATCATATACATTACATTATATATGAATGTTAGCACTGAGTTGTATTAGGGTCAGGCTTGCCCACTCGCAATATCTCCCACAATACCTTGCAAAGCTAGATACAGCATAAATCCTGTCAAAATCAAGAGACATGAGTGCTCTGCTCTGGTACAAAGTAGAGACTGTTTTCATGGCATGGAATGGAGTGCTTTGTTCAAAAGGAGCTAAGGGGCACACCCTGGTACCAGGACAAACAAGTAAAAATGCTGATGGGTGAATTTTAATCTTGGGTGTCTTATTGAATGCTTTTAATTTGTAAATGGGTGTACTATAAAAATAGCTAGTTTGGGGGGGCACAATCTTAGAAGCAAACCCACTGTGTAAGCACTTGCTGCGAGAAGCAGCTTCCCAGAGGGGGCGGTACATAAACATCCTTTCTGTATCGTACGACTTTGTCTTTAGACAATAAACTTGGCTGAGGCTGGTCATAAGGTTGTCCTGCCTTGACTGCAGGGGACTGGACTAGAAGACCTCTTGAGGTCCCTTCCAGTCTTACAGGTCTATGATTTGAGCTCTTTAATGTTTTTAATGATGGACCACGAGTGTAGAGCTAATCAAATGGCTGCATTCTGATCAATAATACATCTGTGATTGTGTGGGCTCATATAAATGCACGTCAAACCGGGGGTCCACGCACGTAAATGCATGTGTTTATATGCTTTGGTGTGCACGTGGAAATGCCTGTGAAACAGCATGTGGGCCTGTGTGTATGTGTGAATCACTGCACCGAGCGATATGCAAAGGCACATGGGATTGTGTGCAGACATGCAACTGAATGTGAATGCAGTGACTCGGTACACACAGGTAGTTGGGTGAGAATATGCACATATGAACCGTGTGGGGTGCATGTGTGAACACGCTTGTGGGTGTGCACATGGGAATGTCTTTGGGGGGGGGTGCACCTCTGCTGGCATCACTGATTAGTCAATGGGAGTTTTCTTAGCAGAGAATTCAGCCTCCTCCCTGGGAATAACAGTGATTAGGGATTATTTCCAGCACGTTGGTATGTGGAGAAATCGTAGCCTCTGTTCAAACACTGAACCAGCTGCAACCTGCATAGGCACCAGGTGCAACTCCCAGCACAAAGCGGGTGAGAGGGTGCAAGACACTGAAAGTGATGCAGTTGCAGAATGTGTCGGAGTTACAAGCACCCCCCAAAGGGAAATGAGCGAGCTAAAGAAAGAACAAGATAGGTGAGAGAGACCATATAGGGCCCAATTCTCCATTGCTCTGCACTACAGGGCATGTGAGTGCCCAACTCCCCTTGGCCTTCCATAGAAGACGAGTGCCCAACTCCCAAATGTGCCCCTCCGGTGCTGTCATTTATACCAGTGCGAAGTGTAAATTGGAGTAAACCGCCAAACCTGATAACTCCATTATCACCAAAGGTCCCAAGACGGCCAGATGCTGCTAGAGAAAGCTGCCCGATGCGGCAGTAATGGCCCTGGGCCTCAGTCTGAGGCCGGCAGCCTCCCCCACTCCTGGAGCCCTCCCTCCGTTCCTAGAATCCATCAGGACATTGGCCCCTGCCTACCTTTTGAAAGCAATGTAGGCCACTAGCCCCGCCACCACGGCTGCCAGGACGGAGCAGTAGACAGGGATGAGGTTATCGGCAGGGCCGCGGCTCACGACTGGCTGGGAGCTACCCAGGACGGTGGTGACTGTATCTGCTAGAGTGCTGGCAATGCCTTTTGTATCGTACGGGTCTTTGGTGAACGGCACGGGGCTGCCAGAGCTCAGCAGGGTTGGGGTCCAGCGCGGGTGAAGATCTGCCAAGGGGAATAAAAACGAGTTAGCAATTCACCCCGCCTCCCTTTCGCCTCTCGAGCTCTCAGTAATGGCTGCGACTAGTCTAGGCACCCTAGGGAAGGGGGAGGCGAGACATAACGCCTCCAGAGGCGCCGGGCAGTGAGACTTGCCACCCTTTGGGAGGCTGTAGCCAGCACACGCCCAGTGAAGCCGTGCTGGCTCCCAGGGGGAGGAGCCAAGACGAGGCCCCGCCCCTCCTCACACAGACACACCCCTCTGGCACCCTTAACAGGGTTAGCCATCTCTCCACACCATGGCACTTGGACGGGTGAGCGCTATGAAAACAGCTACTGCACAGTCCCCACTGTTGACTCTCTCTAGTGGGGCTCAAAATGAGAGTAGCCAATGTTCAAATAAATTGGTTAGTCTCTAAGGTGCCACAAGTCCTCCTTTCCTTTATCTCAGGGGTAACTAAACCTGCCCAAAGACTGTCGGGACTTCCTGGCAGAGGTGGGCTCACACGGGAAGCCCACAGCCTAACCCCCCCACCCCGAATTCTGCAGCCAGAACCCATCTCTAACCCCTGTCTGCCAACCCTAAACATGGCACACCCTCGGTGTGAATTGTGTCTCCCATTCCTCCTTCTCATTAGTCCGTCTCATTAGCTCCAGCAGGCCAGCGTCACATATCCCTGCAGGTAGCAGCCTTTGTATGCTGGCATGAAATTCCAGAGAGCGCTGAATCTTTTCCATACCCTTTCTCCACCCTGGGACGGCTGACCCTGTCTGGAGCCAGCTCAGAGCCATCTTTGCCCTTTGCTCTTTACCAGTATTTGTTTATTGGAGGCTTTTTTCCTGATGGTCAAGGACTGTGGGGCTTTGACCTGTCATTCTCTAAAGGGCGTGAAATTTGGAGCACCAACCAAATCGAAAAGGGCAAAGGGTTTCAGAAACGCAGTGCTGCTGTCAAATACCAACACTCATCAGCAAAGCAGATGCATCCCACTTGGATGTACTAGGATCAGACAGCAGCAATTAGAGCTTTGGGGACTGCAGACCGTGTAGATGAAGCTAGGCAAGGGGGGAAGCACGTCAAGGAAGAGATCAAAAGCAGGGCAGGCAGCTGTGATGATCATTTGAGCACAGTTTGCAGTAACCTGATCGCTTCCCTCCTAGGGAAGGGTCACCACTGAGGAAGGCTGAATGCGGTGAAGAAGCAAGCAGTCGGAAGGTCTAACAGAACGCGCGGAGCAGTGCGGATTCTTAGCAAGAGTGTGGGACAGTCTATGGAGCACAGTTCGTCCAATGGCCATCGCCGTATAGCATGTGCACAGGAAGCTGTTCGCTCATCACTGAGATGAGGCCGCTTTTTAGTGGCCTGAAAAGCGTTCAGCTCCAACCTCAAACATACCTAAAATTAACCTTGGTTCAGGCTCAGAACTAGGGGGGTCATCCAGTGAAATGAATAGGCAGACGATGTAAAACAAACACAAGGAAGTGTTTCTTCACACATCGCAGAGGCAACCTGTGGAACTCCCTGCCAGATGATGTTGTGAAGGCCAAGACTATAACAGGGTTAAAAAAAGAACTAGATAAAGTTCCTGGAGGATCGGTCCATCAATGGCTATTAGCCAGGATGGGCAGGGATGGTGTCCTTAGCCTCTGTTTGCCATAAGCTGGGAATGGGCGACAGGGGATGGATCACTGGATGGTTCCCTGGTCGGTTCATTCCCTCTGGGGCACCTGGCACTGGCCACTGTCAGAAGACAGGATTCTGGGTTAGATGAACCTTTGCTCTGAACCAGTGTGGCCGTTCTTATGCTCTTATGTTCTTCTTATTATTTGTATTTCAGTTGCCTTGAGGCGAGAGCCCCCCACTGCAGGGCAGCGCACAGACACTTAATAAGAGACAGTCCCTGCCCCAAGGAGCTTACATCTAAAGAGACATGCCAAAGGAGAAAGAGGAAGTGGCTTGCCAAAGGTCACCCAGCAGGTAAGTGGCAGAGCTGGGAATAGAAATCAGATCTGCCAATTTTCCTCACATTACCTCTCAGAATGAATTCTTTTTACAAATCGTCTATGGCAAAAATGGATTTTGTTCCGGACCTTCAGTCCCTTCCTCAGAGCTGGCTACGTACAACAATACTAGCCTACAATTTATGGACGAGAGGAACCAAGAATATCCATTGCCAGGGGAACCCAGAGAAGGAATTTAGGGTATCAGATTATACTCATCCAAACACATGTCTCTTGAATAAGTAATAACTAAGGTGGGACAGGCCACCTAAAGCCACAACTATTTCAATATCAAAGAGAATGGTCCAAGAAGTTGTAACTAGAAATAAGGGGATGGTTTAAAAAAAAAAGTAATATGATGCAGGATAAATATCAAGAGAAACACCCTCAACAGTGGGATCTATGTGACTGGGTGAGAGTCTTCCAATGGACGCTCCATCCCCGGAGATATAGACATCTAGGCAGGATGACTCACTAGAAGATGCTGTCGGGAGCAATCCTGCAAGGGCAGGAGATTAAACTTCTGTGCCTGCCACTGGAGGTTTGCCGGAACACGGGGTAACATCCCATCTCCTACTCCTGGCAGATGTGCCCACAGCACGTGTGATTATCGCGAACGGCCAGGCTTTTCCCTGCGCGATTTCTCACCGCAGTGCTGGCCTGGACCGACCCTGCTTTGCTGATGAAATCTGACTAGATCGGAGCCTGAGGTGAGAGACGTTCTTTCTGCTGTTCCTCCTCTCAGCCCTACTTTCCGCCCAGAGCCCGGCTGGGTGGCAGCAGCAATAACTGACCCGCGGAGCTGTTCGGTGGATCAGCTCCACCCAGGCAATGGAAGCCCCACGTTGCCGGGGTGCTGCACTGTGCATGTACGTCTCCTTATCCTGCACAGGAAGGATGGGCTTATGGATAGTGGTCCAAGACTCGAGAGAGGGGTTCAGTTCCTACCCCGTCTCAGACTGTCCTTTGTGAACTTGAGCCCCTCTCTCTGTGCCTCAGCTCCCCATCTGTATGATGGGGATAATACCATTTCTTCTGTCTTCCTTGTCTATTTAGGCTGTAGGCCTCAAAGCTGTTATGTGCTTAACTCCCCACTGAAATCCATGGGAGTTAGGTGCCTAAATACCTTTGCAGATCAGACCCTTAGCTCATCGGGGCAAGGAGTCTCTTACTCTGGGTCTGTACAGGGCCTAGCATAATGGGGCCCCAACCTCAATTAGGGCTCACTGTCACATTGATTTTAATACACGGGAATATTGTGCTATGCAGCCTGTAGACACAGCTATTGCACGGCAAACACAGGACTGCCACCCGTCTCAGCAACATGCATGGAGTCAGGCATGGAGCTAGGGTCGTCCCTTGCTAACATCGAGGTGTTCCTGTTTCACCTGGATTCCCTCCCTCCAGCTCAATGGCACGAGTCACTAAGAGTCAGTGAGCAGCGGCGTTCCCAGTTTGTTCTCTTCCCCTCTGTGCCCAGACGCTCCTAGCCTCCATGCATGCCCCGTTGCTCTGGGACACACCCTGTCCTTTCAGCTCCGGAGGGGAGGAAAATGTTTGCCTATTGGCTGGTTCCCCGTCTTCAGCCAAGAACCGCACCTAGGCATGCCTGGTGAAGAAAATGTGTCTCATCTTGTGCCTGTGAAGCAGGGAGGGTCCTACCCATTTGTTGCTGGGGAAAAGGCAGGAAAAGTCACAGGGAGGTTATGAAAGGTGGCGGGGGGGAGAGCAGGACAGGCGAAGGCAAGGCCTGGGGGCCTGTGATTTTATAGTCTCTAGCAAGAAACCGTCTCTGACGCTTACAGCATCCCATTGCCAGGAGAGCGTGACCGCTGAGCTGATGCTTCGGCTTCAGTTTTAACTCTCCCTGGTGCCACCTACCCTCCCAAATCTGCTGCTTTCTCCATTGCCTGATGACCTGGCTTTTCACGCTGCCCGCTACGCGAGTAGGGAGTGATCCACCTTCTGGCTCTAGCACTGACATTTGGAATGGTCCAGGCTGCAGGCTGCGGGCTCGAGCGCCAGCAGCTGGGATGTTCCACGCGGCAGCCTGGGGTTCTAGCACCAGCAGTTGGAATGGTCCACGCCGCGGCCTGGGGTTCTAGCACCAGCAGTTGGAACCGTCCACGCCGCGGCCTGGGGTTCTAGCACCAGCAGTTGGAATCGTCCACGCCGCGGCCTGGGGTTCTAGCACCAGCAGTTGGAATCGTCCACGCCGCGGCCTGGGGTTCTAGCACCAGCAGTTGGAATGGTCCACGCGGCAGCCTGGGGTTCTAGCACCAGCAGTTGGAATCGTCCACGCGGCAGCCTGGGGTTCCAGCACCAGCAGCTGGAATGTTCCACGCTGTGGCCTGGGGTTCTAGCACCAGCAGTTGGAATGGTCCACGCGGCAGCCTGGGGTTCTAGCACCAGCAGTTGGAATGGTCCACGCTGCGGCCTGGGGTTCTAGCACCAGCAGTTGGAATGGTCCACGCCGCGGCCTGGGGTTCTAGCACCAGCAGTTGGAATCGTCCACGCCGCGGCCTGGGGTTCTAGCACCAGCAGTTGGAATGGTCCACGCCGCAGCCTGGGGTTCTAGCACCAGCAGTTGGAATGTTCCACACTGCAGCCTGGGGTTCTAGCACCAGCAGTTGGAATGGTCCACGCTGCGGCCTGGGGTTCTAGCACCAGCAGTTAGAATGGTCCACGCTGCGGCCTGGGGTTCTAGCCACAGCAGTTGGAATGGTCCACGCTGCGGCCTGGGGTTCTAGCACCAGCAGTTGGAATGGTCCACGCTGCGGCCTGGGGTTCTAGCACCAGCAGTTGGAATGGTCCACGCCGCGGCCTGGGGTTCTAGCACCAGCAGTTGGAATGTTCCACGCTGCGGCGTGGGGTTCTAGCACCAGCAGTTGGAATCGTCCACGCCGCGGCCTGGGGTTCTAGCACCAGCAGTTGGAATGGTCCACGCGGCAGCCTGGGGTTCCAGCACCAGCAGTTGGAATGGTCCACGCGGCAGCCTGGGGTTCTAGCACCAGCAGTTGGAATGGTCCACGCCGCGGCCTGGGGTTCTAGCACCAGCAGTTGGAATGGTCCACGCCGCGGCCTGGGGTTCTAGCACCAGCAGTTGGAATGTTCCACGCTGCGGCGTGGGGTTCTAGCACCAGCAGTTGGAATGGTCCACGCCGCGGCCTGGGGTTCTAGCACCAGCAGTTGGAATGTTCCACGCTGCGGCGTGGGGTTCTAGCACCAGCAGTTGGAATGGTCCACGCCGCGGCCTGGGGTTCTAGCACCAGCAGTTGGAATGGTCCACGCCGCGGCCTGGGGTTCTAGCACCAGCAGTTGGAATGGTCCACGCCGCGGCCTGGGGTTCTAGCACCAGCAGTTGGAATGGTCCACGCCGCGGCCTGGGGTTCTAGCACCAGCAGTTGGAATGGTCCATGCCGCGGCCTGGGGTTCTAGCACCAGCAGTTGGAATGTTCCACGCTGTGGCCTGGGGTTCTAGCACCAGCAGTTGGAATCGTCCACGCCGCGGCCTGGGGTTCTAGCACCAGCAGTTGGAATGGTCCACGCGGCAGCCTGGGGTTCCAGCACCAGCAGCTGGAATGGTCCACGCGGCAGCCTGAGGTTCCAGCACCAGCAGCTGGAATGTTCCACGCTGTGGCCTGGGGTTCTAGCACCAGCAGTTGGAATGGTCCACGCGGCAGCCTGGGGTTCTAGCACCAGCAGTTGGAATGGTCCACGCTGCGGCCTGGGGTTCTAGCACCAGCAGTTGGAATGGTCCACGCCGCGGCCTGGGGTTCTAGCACCAGCAGTTGGAATGGTCCACGCCGCGGCCTGGGGTTCTAGCACCAGCAGTTGGAATCGTCCACGCCGCGGCCTGGGGTTCTAGCACCAGCAGTTGGAATGGTCCACGCCGCAGCCTGGGGTTCTAGCACCAGCAGTTGGAATGTTCCACACTGCAGCCTGGGGTTCTAGCACCAGCAGTTGGAATGGTCCACGCTGCGGCCTGGGGTTCTAGCACCAGCAGTTAGAATGGTCCACGCTGCGGCCTGGGGTTCTAGCACCAGCAGTTGGAATGGTCCACGCTGCGGCCTGGGGTTCTAGCACCAGCAGTTGGAATGGTCCACGCTGCGGCCTGGGGTTCTAGCACCAGCAGTTGGAATGGTCCACGCCGCGGCCTGGGGTTCTAGCACCAGCAGTTGGAATGGTCCACGCCGCGGCCTGGGGTTCTAGCACCAGCAGTTGGAATGGTCCACGCCGCGGCCTGGGGTTCTAGCACCAGCAGTTGGAATGGTCCACGCTGCGGCCTGGGGTTCTAGCACCAGCAGTTGGAATGGTCCACGCTGCAGCCTGGGGTTCTAGCACCAGCAGTTGGAATGGTCCACGCTGCAGCCTGGGGTTCTAGCACCAGCAGTTGGAATGGTCCACGCTGCGGCCTGGGGTTCTAGCACCAGCAGTTGGAATGGTCCACGCTGCAGCCTGGGGTTCTAAGGCCGACATCTGGAATGTTCCATGATGCCGCCCGTAGCTCTAGACCTTTGGTATCTTTCACTCTAGGCTGCTCGTCCACTCTAAATCAGGACAGACCTCAGCAGTCCCCTTCTGGAAACTGCCTGAGTTCCTGCTCTGCCATGCCCAGCTCAGAGCGCGCCCGTGCCACACTGCCCTCCGATAGCCGTGTCAGAAACACACTGCAGATGAACCCTTGCTCCAGGAGTGATGCCTGTCCAGAACCTTTGGAAAAAAACCCTGCCCATCTGAATGCGCACACAGGCCCCTCTGCCATCCCCTCCAGAACCACGGCGCAAGCAGGGCCATGGAGCCTGTCGAGGCACCGACCCCTGCCATAGGAACAGGCTAACTAGAGTGCCACGCGGGGCCTGGCCCAAGAGCAAACCCAGATCCGGAGGTAGTTTCTCAGGCTGGCGATTGCTCCTGGCTCAGAAGAACGGCTTGTAGCAACTGGCAGCCCCCCCACTCCGCACACCGCCCTCAGCTGGGCTGGAACAGACGGCTCCTGTGCCAACCCATGCCGCCTTTTCAGAGCAAGCCTTGGGGAGGCCTTCCTGGCTATTTTCTGCTGGGCTCTGATCCCGCCCCTTGTGCCCCCAAGCATAAAATCCGGCTAACAAAGCCCACCCTTTGTGCCTTGACTTCTGGCTCCATTTATTCAACCCTGTAAAGGGATCAGCCAGAAAGGACTGCCCAGAACTCCCCCTGCCTTGCAGCGGTGAATCAGAGACGCCCATGGCACAATGGTCTCTTCTCTACTTCTGTGCTCCAGGCAGGGCAAATAACTACGTCTCCAACCAAAGGAGGAAACTGGTGCCCTCCCCCACCCCTGCCACCAGCCGATCATGCCATTCATCCTGCTAATGAGCTTTCTAAATAAAGGGCTGCCCCTTTTGGGAAATCCCCTGGGGACCAGGGCCTCGCTGTGAAGTGTCATCAGCATGGCTGGGGCAGCAGAGGACTCAGCTTTGGGGAACAGGGGGTTACTGCCAGATGACAGAATCTGATCCTCTAACAAAGGAGTCCCTTCCCTACACAGGTGACATTTTGTGTAAACTATTACACTGCTAATCTGCATGTAATTTGGATTGGCTGGCACCCTAGGGGATTGAACCAGGAACCTCCAGAGCTAAAAAAACAAACCCCATAAGCTGCTGTAGTGTAAGTCCACACGCCTTAGCTAGGGCTATACCAGACTCACCTCTTCTGGGACCTGGGACTGGCAGCTCACACCCACCGGTGGGTTACACTGGACCATAAACTTCCCAGGCCCGAGCCTACCCCTTCTCTGCCCAGAGTGCCTCGGTGGAAGTGAGGAGCTTAAAACCTTTGAGGGGGCTGAGGCAAAGTCCCAAGCTGACATTACAGCTGATCCCCAGCTGGCCCCGAGGGCTTGTTCCTTACCCTAGAGCTCAGTCCCTATCCCGGATCCCACTGACATGACACTCCAGGTCCTGAACTCAACACGGACATTAGAAGAAGCAGCGACGGAGCAGAAGGACTGTAGCCAGCAGGCCAGAGCTTGCCATTCCCTGCAGGGCTGTGTGGATTTGCTCTGTCTCACCCACCCTGGCCTGTTTCCTCATCCTGAGATTTGATCCCAGGGGAAAATTGAACCATTGTCCCCCACTCCCGATTTCCTTATTTCCCTCTTCTTAAACACAATTCCCCAGCAAAATGCAGCCTGGCCCCGCCACCCCTCCTGTGGGGTGGCACAGCGGAGCCTCAGGAAGCAGAGAGTCCTCGTGAAACTCAGTCACTGATCCCACGTGCCAACAGGCCTGGTTCTGCCAGGCACAGAGCCTCATTGGAGCCAGCAGGCCCTGCACTAGACGGGGCTGCTGTAGGATTTTAGGGAGAGGTTGTCCCTGGGCCTTGTGCAAGGCAGGGGGGTAGGGAGAGCAGGAATCAGGGGACTTCCCCCACCCCTACATCCGCATGCACAGGCAAGGGACAATTACAGTCCCTGCACTGGGTGAAATTCCAACCCCTGTGCATGAGGCTGAAGCCGCACTGAAGTCCTGCATGATACCTAGGTCTGGTGCCGGCTCTCTGCACGGGGGTGGGATTTCAGCCTCTGGGCAGCCCATAGGGCACATATTGCTCTGAAAACAGGCAGGGTTATCGTACACCGGGCCCAGGCCCCAAGCTCCCCTGTGCCATAGGAAACTCAGAGAAGGTCTGGGTCCACTCCACACCCCCAAAATGAAGCACACTAGCGCTCCTGGGGAAGTGCAGTCCCTACGCCTGTCAGCGACGAAACGCCTCAATTAATTCCCATTAGGGACCCGCCGGCTGCCAAATTCCATTTTACAGAAGGCCAGGACTGCCAGGCTCCAACTGCCACAAACAAAGCGTCTGAAGCTATTAAACGTCGGCCCTTTGCTCCAGGTTCCTGTACCTACCAGGCAGGCCGATTATTTTTAAACACGGCCAGCAGAGACCTCTGGGCATATCCCTCCCCACATGAGCCGGGCTTCACCTTGGAGCCAAGAGGCTGCCATTGCCGGGAAGTCATAGACCCCTTGGAAACACACCAGACCAACCACCAGTGCAGGGCAGATGTTTGCAAGCCACCTGGGAGCTTGAAGCAGCAGACGCAAAGCCACATGGTTAGAACATGTGCTGGCTTTTCTGGAATCTGCCCACTAAGTGTCAAACCCCTGAAATGCCCAGGGCTGCAACCAAGACAGTATTGCATCCTTGATTTTCCTGCTAGCCTTGGGGGCTGCTGCTTTATTACCCTGATGTGTACGACACCACTGTCTAGAACCAGCACTCTGACCCCAGGCGTTCCAGTGGCCCCCGCCTAGGATCCACGTTGCTTTCTCTACTGTGTGTAGCAGCTTTAATCATCATGTTCAGCAGTGAATTAAGCTGATGGATGATCAGTATCAGCCCCGGGAATACAGCCGAGACAGATAGTGCTTTGCATTTATAGTACCTTTCACTGGAGGATCCCAAAGCACCATAACCAGCTGGATGCAGCACCATTATCCCCTTTATCCACAAGGGGAAACCGAGGCACAAAGACGCTACGGGAGTTGGCCAGGCTTACACTCCCCTGATCTAATCCCTGGGCCTCCCAGGTGAACAAAGATTGGCTGCCAAAGAATTTCCATATGAAAAAGCTTCCGTACGCCCATTCCCCTGCCTCTGATGCGGGAAGCAGCTGGGGTGGGCTCGGTGGTGGAGCATGCGGGAGGCGGAGCTCTCTCTGACTTGGAGGGACAGCCGCCAAGGCCGTGAGTCAGAGAACATCGTGGCTGGTTCCATTGCTCATCTGGGATCTGTTTCTATATTGGCACGGCGACCTTGCTGGGGAAGCCAGATCTGTCTGGAGGGACAGGTGGAACCATATGGAACAATCAAACCCTGCACATCCTGCTTTACCATTACATCCCAGAAAGGTGGGGAGCAGAGGTGGTCCCGATTTGCTTGGAGGCCACATTGTCTAGGGGCTGGGACTGGGAGTAAGGACTCCTGGGTTCTTTGCTCAGCTGTTTGAGCGGTGTCATAATCAAAGCAGGGGGCTGGGAGCCAGGACTCCTGGGTCCTCGAATTTTGACACTGGCTCCTTGTGTGACCATCAACGTATAACTTCACCCTCCTTGTGCCTCAGTTTCCCCTTCAGTAAGGTGATGCTAATGCTCCTGACCTACCCTTGATAAAATGCTTTGAGAGGTAGGAATGGAAGGTGTGCTGGGTGACTTAGTCCTTTGACCTGAAAGTCACTAAGGGACAAATCGTGAACCCAAGGAAGTTAAGGGCCAAACTCCCATTGCCCTTTAATGGGGCTGGATTTGGTCCTAAAGTGTTAATCTGAACGACCATGATCCACGCTCCACAGAACAGGGATGCAGGGATCCATTACCTCTGCACTCGGCATCGGATATCGGGGTGCACTCCTTGATCATGACCTCGTTCTCCTCACAGATGGTGCAGGGCAGGCAGGGGTCCATGTGGTTGGCTTCATCGGAGAAGGTCCCGTCGGGGCACTCCTCGCAGACGGTGTTCTGAGTGTCCCCGCACGGGAACATCAGGCCGTAGCCCACCTCGCAGATCTCGCATTCCTTGCACTGCCCACTCCCCTCGTCCTGGTAGTAGCCGTAGGCGCATTTGCAGACGGCGTCGTCCGACTCCACGCAGGGAGCCGACATGCTCTGCAGGCCCACGCACTCTGTGCATGGCTTGCATGCCTCCGTGGCGCTGACGGTGTCCGAGTAGGTCACACCTGCAATGGAGCAGAGAGAGAGCGCGAGTGAGAGATCAGTGTGTGGGTAACCCCCTGGGGAGCAAGTGCTACAGGCCTGTGCTGATCCGCAGAGGATAGGAGTCTGTTACTGCCCCGACTAGGCAGCCGTGGCTTTTTAGCTCAAGCTGCAGCAGCTTTGGAAGCTCCTGGTTCCATCTTTGCCGCAGCTGCGTTCCCCTGCTCCTGCAACGGATGATACCGTTGCTCCTACACCGACCTATAGACTATATCGCGTCCCCCTCTAAACAGAGCTACTGGTGGCAATGCAAACTGGCCAAAGGCAGGAGCTGCGGCAGGACAAAAACTTGGGGCTCTGTCGTGTCCTAGTGCAGGCAACTTCTTTAGCTGTACGTGGCTGTTACCCGACTGGAACAAGAGGAGATTCAAGAGCCCTCTGCAGCTGCAGCACCAAGCTTTTAAAAACCCAGGAAATTAAGGGTTTTGTTATTAGGAAGCGTGTTTGGTACTGGTGAAAGGTGCCAGACTGACAACCCTGGAGACCCACGTCTCCTCTCCCCAGATCATGGCCCCGCATTGTCCTGCCTTTCCCCGGGAGCTCAGGCCCCAAGCCTCAAAGGTGTGGAGGCTCCTAACTCTCCATGGCCCATCCAGTCCCCAGCCTGCTCATCGGTGCTAAGGGGATGATAGCGCTCCTTGTCCAGAGGGCACTGGACTGAGACCAGTGGCTCATTTCACAAGCCATTCCCTCTGGCTGGATTTGAATCAGCAGCCTAGTGGGGAAAAGCTCGGGATTCCGATAGCAAACCCCCAAACCCACCCAGCCCCATAAGGAAGGGGAAGTTCAGGAGAGGGAAAGGCACTAACTACAGCAGCCTAAACCGACCCGGGTTCCCTTCACCCTAACAACGGATTGCTGGAAGCTGCTGTTAACCCTG
Organism: Caretta caretta; assembly: GCF_965140235.1. Classification (NCBI taxonomy): domain Eukaryota; kingdom Metazoa; phylum Chordata; order Testudines; family Cheloniidae; genus Caretta; species Caretta caretta. The sequence continues at coordinate 9,764,742 of NC_134232.1, forward strand.
TAATCAGAGCAAAACAATTTTCCGCACAAACAGAGGGGCAGCCCCAGGCTTCGCTAACTCAGGCCCTCTGAACTCCTGCCTCGTTGGGAGACCCCGGACTGATAGCCACAAGCTAATCTCTGGCATAACTGCCGTGTAATTAGCACGTGTTGCTAATGGGAGGGCGTGAAAGAGTGTTTCACTGCACACATTCACTCAGGTCTGCCTCCCTGAGGGTCATGTGGAGAAGGGAAGTGGTGTCACTATTCCACTGGGAGGGTGGTGAAGCCCTGGAATGGGTTCCCTGGGGAGGTGGTGGAATCTCCATCCTTAGAGGTTAAGGCCCGAGACAAAGCCTTGGCTGGGATGATTTAGTTGGTGTTGGTCCTGCTTTGAGCAGAGGGTTGGACTAGATGATCTCCTGAGGTCTCTTCCAACCCTAATCTTCTATGATTCTATGCCAGGGTGTGAGCGGGGGAGGCTATTGGCGGGAGGGGCAGGGGATCAGGAGGAAATTTTTCCTAGGGCAGGTTATCCCATAACACCCTGCTGCAGGGGTTTCTTGTACCTCCCTCTGGCCATGGTCAGAGACAGGGCCCTGGGCTAGAGGGATCCCTGCTCTGATTCAGTCTGGCAGTGTCCGTGTTCCAGCTGCCAGTCCATGGCTTGCTACCCCAGAAGGGTCCACTCACCCCCTTCGCAGCTGCCTAGCCCACCCCAACAACCCCACCACCAGCACCCCCCAGGTGCCCACTCTCTTCTGCTACTGCACCACAATAGAGAATCATAGGACTGGAAGGGACCTCGAGAGGTCAGCTAGTCCCATCCCCTGCACTCATGGCTGGACTAAGTATTATCTAGACCATTCCTGACATGTGTTTGTCTAACCTGCTCTTAAAAATCTCCAATGATGGAGATTCCACAACCTCCCTAGGCAATTTATTCCAGTGCTTCACCACCCTGACAGTTCGGAAGTTTTTCCTAATGTCCAACCTAAACCACCCTTGCTGCAATATAAGCCCATTGCTTCTTGTCCTATCCTCAGAGGTTAACGAGAACAATTTTTCTCCCTCCTCCTTATAGCAACCTTTTATGGACATGAAAACTTATCATGTCCCCTCTAGGTCTTCACTTCTCCAGACTAAACAAACCGAATTTTTTCAATCTTTCCTCACAGGTCTTGTTTTCTAGACCTTTAATCATTTTTGTTGCTCTGCTCTGGACTTTCTCCAATTTGTCTGCATCTTTCCTGACACGTGGTGCCCAGAACCGAACACAAAAGTCCTGCTTACAACACTCCTGCTAATACATCCCAGAATGAGGTCTGCTTGTTTTTGCAACATTACACTGTTGACTCATATTTAGCTTGCGATTCACTATGACCCCCAGATCCCTTTCCGCAGTACTCCTTCCTAGGCAGTCATTTCCCAGTTTGTATGTGTGCAATTGACTGTTTCTTCCTAAGTGGAGTACCTGTAATCCTGCTCCCCTCCCAATGCTGACACCCCATCCTGTGAGCCAACCTGCCCCCCACAGCGGCTAATCCCTCCCCAGCTATGGAGTCCACCTCTCATTACTTTGCAGGCCCTGTTGTTAGAGGCTGCCTGCTGTGGGCTTGGATCCATCCAGAGCCTCAGGGGCAGGGGAGCAGCTGGCACTAAGCATGTCGATGTAGGGGGTGACTGCTGTCACATGGCACTGACGGGCTGCTGTGTTCCAGCCCTGAACTGCCCACCCGCCTTCTGTTAAGGGATCCCTCTGAATACAGCCTGTCAAGTGCTCTGTGATCCCAAAGGTGCTCTAGGCATTCTCCTTATTCTTTATATTAGTGTCTGAGGGCCCCAACTGAGATTGGGGGGTCCCGTTGTGCTAGGCTCCGAACTGACACTGAGTGAGAAAAACAGGCTCCGCCCCTCAAAGCTATTTAGGCGCCAAACTCCCATTATCAATCAATGGGAGTTAGGCCCCTAAACAGCTTTGAGGATCTCAGCCTGAGTGACTTGGCCAAGGTTATACAAGGCATCTACATCTAGCGGAGATGGGACTTGAACCCGGAATTATTCTTATGTTACACAAGTTGTATTACTGTGGTGGGCTCTGTGCAAACATAGAACAGATTGACAGTCCCTGCACCAAAGCGTTTACAATTTAAATCTTGAATCCAAGTCAGATCTCCTGAATCCCAGCCCAGTGCCTTATCAACAAAGCCAACCTTCCTCTTCTAACACCCTTGAGGCTTTTTCCGCCTTGCCCTGTCAGGGCTGATTTTGAGGGGCGTTGCCTGCCCTCCATTCCCCCACCAAACAGCCATTTTCCCCAAACAGCGGCCACACGCCCCATTTGGTTTAGCTGCATCTGTTTCCCATCAATGACTGATGGAAAACAGGAGAGAATCAAGATGCAGGAGCCCAATATAAACACGAGCGTACGATGCTAATTGCTGACTCTTGCCCGAGCCTTGGTTCCTTGGTCTCCGGTTTCAGCGGCACCCTGCAGAACTAATTCCTCAGCATAAATCAATCTCCCCCACACGTATCCCACGCTGTCTTCCCTCTCCCCTCCCCAGCACCCCCAAGACTCCTGGGCTCAGAGACTTTAAGGCCAGAAGGGACCGTCATGATCATCTTGTTTGGCCCCCGGCACATTGCAGGCTGCAGAACCTCATCCACCCACTCCTGTAATAAACCTCTGGCTGAGTTCCTGAACTCAAATCACACGAGAAAGACTTCGCTGGAGGTGCAGCAGGCTGGAGGCCAGGGGCTACTTTAAAGGGCTACAGTGCTGTGCTGGGGTAGGGCTGGCCTGGCCTACAGGCCCTGCTGGGCAGAGGAGCTGGGCGATGGGTTGCTCTGAGCTGACCGTCGCAGGGCATAGGCTGCCTGCTCCCCTCCAAGTCCTGTGCTGTCCCTGTCCCTAGGCTGGCCCGACAGAGGGGGGCCCTGTGGGTTGGGGAGAGAAGAGCCCTGGGGGCCCCCACCCTGCCCCCATGGCTACAGGGAGGAGCCCCAGCGTCTGAAGTTATTTTTAACCCCGGGAAGAGGAGTTCCTGTAGGGCCTGCAGTCACTGTCTCTTCATCTACGTCCTTTGAATTCATTTCCTCCGCTCTGACCTGCCAGGGCCTTCGACCTCGTTCCTCTCTCCGGGCCTTCGAATCTTCCCCCCCTCTTCAGGGGAGAAAGGTGTCGGAGAGATTAACCCTAATCCTCGGCTCAGCCTCCCCCTCATTTTGAAAGTTATCCATCCGTGTATTAATCTTTAATTACCTGGGCGATCTCCCGAGGACGTTCGCGGGAGACAGCAATTATCCCGATGAATGACAGGACGCAAAGTGCTCTGCTCGGATTGAATGCTGCCATCATGGCCGCCTTGCTCCCGGAGTCTTGGTTAAACCTGCCCTTTGCTAGCTGCCTGTCTCATGCTGGAACTTAGGGTCCCCGGCACTGTAGCCTCTGAGCACCTCATGACCTTTAATGCATTTTCCCTCCCACAAACTGGGAGGCAGGGCAGTGGTGTTATCTCCACAGGACAGATGGGGAACTGAGGCACAGAGAAACTAAGGCCTGGATCTGCAAATGGTTTTAGGCGCCTAACTCCCAGTCCCATGGGAGTTGGGCATCTAAATACCTTTGAGGATCTGAGCCTAAGTGACTTGCCCAAGGCCAGACAGGGAGTCTGTGGCAGAGCTGGGATCTGAATCCAGCTTCATTCGAAATAAGCAGTTGGGGAGGGGGCTGTGGTCTTTGAGCCTTTCTTACCAGCGCAGAGCACGGGCATTCAAGTAAGGAGACTAGGGGGTCATGGTGGGGTCACAGGAGGAGACAGGAGGTGGCTAGATCATGGGCTGAGAACTGGGAGGCCATGAACGAAGGGAGAAGAGGAACAAGCCAGATCTCTGTGGGATGACACATCCCGCCCACACCGCTATGAAGCTAGAACAGAAATTATTAGCTGGATGTAGGAATTCCTGCATGAGGTTCTCTGGCTTGTGTTGGGCAGGAGGCCAGACTGACTCCCTTCTGGCCTGAACCTCTATGAATAAAGGCAAAGTGGGGCTGAGGAAGAAGGAGATGTATCTGTTGAGATTTGTACGCACTATCATCTAGCTAAGGTGGCCCCATTGCCATGTTACCTAACCATCTCTAATGTACTGAGCCACACAACACCGCTGATGCATGGTACAGATGGAGAACTGAGGCTAAGTGACAGGCCCAAAGTTCTGGGCTTGAACCCAGGTCTCCCTAGTCCTGTGTCCTAACCACTTGGCCACCCTTCCTCTCGAGAAGGCAGCAGCCCATCCAGTGCTCTTGACAATCTAAACCCAGGGTTGTGAGCGCAATCCTTGAGGGGGCCATTTAGGGATCTGGGGCACAAACTGGGGATTGGTCCTGCTTTGAGCAGGGGGTTGGGCTAGATGACCTCCTGAGGTCCCTTCCAACCCTGATATTCTATGATTCCCACTGAGCAAATGAAACAACCCCATGACAACATATCACACACGTTCCCCAGAGTCCCACCCATGACTACCCAGCCCTACCAACTGCTCATCTCCTCACCAGCCAGGAGAAAAGGTAGGCCCCTGAAGGCCGACCCATTCAGGCTGGCAGGAAGTGAACTCCAAAGGTCCGGAGCTCTCAGGGAGGGCACCTTGTGAACCACCCTTCCTCAGTGACATTTCGTGGTCAGTGGGGTTAAAGGCGGCTGACAAATCTAATGCTCTCAGTCCTTCCTGTTCACCCATTGCTGGGAGATCATCCACCGGAGTTGTCTCTCTCAATAACCAGACTGGCAAGGAGATCTCACGCCAACCTTTTTCCATAAGCTCAACCAGATGTGGAAGACTCGATACAGGGCGGGAGCTGGCAAGATAGCCAGTGCCAAGCAATGAGTACTGGATAGCCGAGGCCTCTCTGACAGGGCTGTATGGCCCTGAAGGAGAGGTGGCTAGTTCACGGGCTTGTGGCATTACGCTGTATTGGCAGGGAGTGGTAGACATGTCTTCCATGGTAGGATGTGCAGTGCCTTGTGGGAGAAGACAATGGTAGCCACAGACTCCCCATTGACCCACGTAGGCGTGTAACTCGGTGGTGACATGAGTCCCAGACCAGTGACTTTATCACAGGCTGATCTTTCCTCTCACGGACGTGCCATTGGACAGAATTTAACAGGCCATAACAGGCCCCTCCTCTTCCCCAGGGTCTGCATCATGTCAATAAACATAACACGGTGACATTCCGTAGTGTCCACTAGGCCTTGGTGTTTGGGCCCAGGACCAATGGGAGTTAGGCACCTTTGAGGCTCCTCAGCCATAGTGAATAGCTCGGAGCTGTCCCAGCCATCTGCCAGGAGGTCCGGGAAAGGGTGGGGCAGCTGGTCAAGCCCCATCAGCTCCATCTCCATGCAGCTGGAGGGCTTTTCTTTTGGCAGGAAAGCGCGCCGGTTCAGAGGTGCGGAAAGCAGCCGTGTTTAGCTATTTTAGGCAGGGTCCTCAATAATTCAGCAGCATCAGTTCTCGGTGTCGAAGGATCACAGGGAGGATGATGCTAGCGATGAAAGGCAAAGGGGTCCCCATGTGGCCCAAAGCAGCTGATCACTATTAGCTTGGCTATTAAGGGAAAACATTGGTGCCTGTGAACAGGGTGTTCCTGGCGGCGACCTCGATCTGTCCCCCCACTGTGCTGGGAGCGCCAAGCCGGGTCAGAGCATCCCGAAAGGTGAGCGTGCCAGGGTAACTCCCTGAGCAGGGATATCATGCACCACCCTGCTGGCACTGGCCAGGTATTGCCATTCTCCCCACCATCCTCTCCTGCTGTACCGTGTGCCGTGGTGGTGGTGGTGGGGGGGTAGATCGCTGCCCCTGCTAGTCCTTGAAAGATGCTTCCATCCTCTGCTCTGTGGCTGAGAGCACCCCCAAACACACACCCTGGCACCCCACGGCGTTGCCATTCGCCAACTCCCATCCTCTCTGGCTCGGTTCAGTCCCAGCCAGCTCAGGGAGCGCTGAGCGGCAGATCATTTGCATTCCTCTGGCCCCTTAGCCCCTCAAGGAGTGGGTGTGGGTGTGTAGGGGGGTGGGGGCATTCCTCTTCTCCTCCTAAATCTGTTAATTTGAGTTTTCCATCCCAGAAGCAGCTCTCTCTTCTCTGCCCGCCTCTGCTTTCTTGGCTTCTCCTGCGGCCGCCAATTTCGTGGTCGTAACTGAGCACAGAACAGAGATCAGACCTCCCAAATCTATTTTATTCAGGCCCTGAGCCCCATGAGCCCCCCACCCCTACCCCATCACCAGCTTGGCACAAAGATTCTTTCCTGGGTATCTGGTGAGTCTTGCCCACATGCTCAGGGTTCAGCTGATCACCATATTTGGGGTCGGGAAGGAATTTTCCTCCAGGGCAGATTGGAAGAGGCCCTGGGGGTTTTTCACCTTCCTCTGTAGCATGGGGCACGGGTCACTTGCTGGAGGATTCTCTGCACCTTGAAGTCTTTAAATCACGATTTGAGGACGTCAGTAGCTCAGACATAGGTGAGAGGTTTATTGCAGGAGTGGGTGGGTGAGATTCTGTGGCCTGTGTTGAGCAGGAGGTCAGACTAGATGATCATAATGGTCCCTTCTGATCTTAATATCTATGAACCTGTGCTCTCTCTCCCTCTCACCCATCCCACTCCCCCCCGCCCCCATCACCTCCCTTGCCTTTCTGAGCAAACCAAGGCATCGCAGTTCCCCGTCAGACGCCGGAGTGCACAGCTCCCATTAACCTGGGTTAATTCCTTACATTATTCTGAATTATTGATGGACGCCATTAGACCGGGGAGCTGGACCGGAAAAGCATATCGGCTGAGTGGGCACATTTTCAGTGGCAGCCGGGTAGGCGAGCTGAACAATTACAGCAGAGAATCAAGCAGGCCCCCATGTAATGATGGATGCTGAGGAGATGAATAAATAAATCATGAGACAGTGGTCGGGAGAGGCTGGCGGTGGCGGGGCGGGGGAATGCAGCTGCTTGGGCTAATGCAGGACTCAGGGGTTGAACTTCAACATGAAAGGAGACCTGGTTCCCCCCCTTCCCCCAGCAGCCAGTGATGTTTTCTTCTCCACCTCCACAGGCCGAGTTTTGCACTGATGGTCTTTTGCGCCTTGCTGTTGTCGAATCGGTTGCAATAAATGAGGCCGGCCAGTTGGGAGCAAATCAAAGGAAAGGCTTTTCAGGGCAAACTGGAGGAATCCGCAACCGTGGGCAGTCACCCGGGCCAAACGGTGGGGCTGGATTATTAGAGGGCTCCATCATTTAATGACCAGCGACTGCACGATTATTCTGGATGCTGTGATCGAGGGGCGGCAGATGCCACGCTCCGGGATGTAAGGCAATCCCCTGCTGAGGCCCAGAAGGAACGGTCTCACCCAATCCACACCATGGACAGCTTTTCACAACTGGCTAGGCTACAGAAGACCCATTTTCTCACCCCCCCTCTGAAGCACCAAGTAGTAGCAGCTGCCAGGGGCAGGAGATTGGATTTGATGGGTCGATGGTCTGAGCCAGTGCTTGGCGGTAGGTTAGTGGATCTGAAACGCCTGTGCTACGATCCACTAAGGTGAATCCTGTGGGTTCTGCAGCCATCTGACGCTCCTATGAAAGCCCAAGGGATTCTCACACGTGGAGCAGCGCCGGCATCAGACCGGATTGCTCCACACTGCCGATATTTCACAAAGAACAGAGGGAAGGGAGCAGGGCTCAGAATCTGGGACAGGAGAGGCGAGGGGCTTGATTCTGCAGGGCCGGCCACCAGCCTTACACTGGCATAGCCCCTGGGCTCCTTATCTACAGAGGTGCAAGCAAGACCAGAATCAAGGCCGAGGGCTCCTTCCAATCAGACATGGACCAAGGCTGTTACCGCAGCTCAGCCAATCCATCGCCCGAGGGATCACAATAGGGGATTAGTCCCTACTGGATCTTTTCAAGTGTTTTCTCATTTTAAATGCCCCCAAATGCCCCCAAGCACTGGAGAGGCTGTCCCACGGCTTGATGGAGCTCACGGCAGCAAGTTCTGCCTCCCAGCTTCCTTTTGCTCCTAGCTACCCCCATTGGGTCACACTCATTCTTCTCCTTTCACCAGCAGCGCCTCTTGGGCACATCTGCTCCCCTGATGACCTTGAGCCCCTCCCTCCTTGAGGCGGGCAGAGTGACCAGCTGACCCATCTGCCACCCCTGGCTCTGAGACGACCCGTATTTTATTCTGGGGTTTTTAAAAAGTGACCTCCAAGTTCTAGCTTTTCTCATCATAGTTTTTTCCTTATTATTTCCATTAAAGTAGCCATTTTATGTTAGGTGCTGGACAAACACATAGTAAGAGACAATCCGCGCCCTGAAGATTTTACAGTCTAAACAGGCAAGTCAAACAAAGGGCGGGGAAAACTGAGGCACGGAGAGGTGACATGACTTGCCTAAGGGCACCCAGCAGATCAGTGGCAGAGTTTCTATTTTCCAGCCTGCTGCCCTATTATCTAGATCAGCAGTTCTCAACCAGAGGTCCAGGGCTTCCTCGGGGGGGGAGGGGGGGAGGGGCCGCGAGCAGGTCTCAGGGGGGTCACCAAGCAGGGCCTGCATTGGACTTGCTGGAGCCCAGGGCAGAAAGCTGAAGCCCCACCTCAAGGAGCTGAAGCCCGGGTCCCTGAGCCCTGCCACCTAGGCTGAAGCCGAAGCCTGAGCAACTTAGCTTCGTGGGGGCCCCTGTGGCATGGGGCGCCAGGCAACTGCCCTGCTTGCTACCCCCTCACGCCAGCCCTGACTTTTATATGCAGAAAACCGGTGGTGTCAGCACTCGTGGGCCATGGAGTTTTTATAGCATACTGGGGGGGCCTCAGAAAGAAAAAGGGTGAGAACCCCTGAGCTAGATCATGCAGTCCCTCTACCCCCAGCCACTCCTGCCTCTGGATTACTTTGTGACACTGGGGTAGGGGAGAGGGGACACCTCAAGACCCTGTTGATGAGTGATTGGTTGCGTAGCTCAGCTCCCCGGTGTGACAAAGCAGAGAGCAAACCCAGTCCAAGCAGCAGAATGGGAATACACACGCCAGCTATACAAAGACATGTCAAGGTCAGCTGGGCACATAAAACAGAAACACGTGTATTTATACACACAGCCACCCACGTGCAGATTAATGGACAGACGCTCCAGTGCTGCACCCGAGTTTTGATCCTGCTCTCTCAATACCGCCCTCCGCACACATTCCCGGAGGGAATCACATGATGAGACCTGGAATGGCTCCATCCCGCGGGGGAGAATGCGTCCCAGCCGGAAGGATGCGGGGGAGGGGAGGGGGGGTTGCAGAAAAATGTCATGTCCCCACTCTGAGGTTGTGAGAGTGGAAATGACTCGAAAGCCCAGAGTGGAGAACGAACATGTGTCCGTGAGGATTAATACCGTCATCTGTGCAAGAGGCTGGGAGCCTGGCTTCCAGCAGGCCGCGCGCACAAAGCTGCCGCTGCATGGCAAAGCCAACAGCATGCCCGCCACAAATACAGCTACGGTCCACAGAGACAGCATGCAAACACTTGCACACGGAGCCATCCCCGGGAGTGGTTAACCTGTAGCTCCGTAGCACAGACTTGAGCTAAGGGAGGAACATCACTAACCAGCAGCAGTAGTAGGCTGTTACCTTCAGAGAAAAAGCCTCGAAGGGGGGGGCACAACACACACTTGTGCAAGTACAGAGCCAGAGTCATGATACACCCATCTGCCCGCACAAACAAGTGTGATCCAAGGACATGTTCACTCCCATTCACATCCACTCAACATTTACTGCATACGCACTCCCTCCATTACCCGGGTGGGAATTTTCTTCTTCCAAATCCACATTTCCTTCTGGAATGAAGAGCTGGCATGTCTCCCTGGGACCTGATTCATGCAGCATTTGCTCTGCGTGATTGTAAAGGCGCCTCAGCATGGACTCCCTGCTCAGGGAGTTACCCGGTGAGAGACCTAAAGAGAGTTACCAGCATATTCTCGGGGCAGGGTTTGCTCCCTGGTAGAAGCTGCTTTGCAGGGTGCTAACATGCTTCTCCTCCAAGGTCAGACACCGGGGCTGGTATTCAATATCCAGAGTCCTTACTGCCATTCACTCCGAGGGTAAGTGGCATTCATTGATTTTGCAGGAAGGTTGATATTTTTAGCCGGTGCGGGACGACAGGCCATGGAGCATTTTCCTCTAACAAGTCAGATCACCTGCCCACAGCCCCCTCCCAGTCGGCACCCTCTCCTGCACCAGTCCCCTCTCTTCCAAAAATTGTTTTCAGGAGACACTCTCCCCAAGGATCTCTCCTCCACAGGGGAAACCTTGTCCTCAGGGAGGTCTTCTCCCCCTGCAGCATTTTCAATTTTGCTCTGGGTCAAAATAAGAATTGTGCAACAAACCGTCACGCAGCCCTTCACCACAGCGTTTTGGCTTGTGCGGATTTCGCTGCAAACGGTTGGAACCAGCAGTATTTCGGCACTTTTCTACCATAGTAAAGATTTGCAGGGCAGACTGCCCTGGTGGTGGAGGATGGGGGGGGGGGGCTGGTGTTTTTATTTTCTCTGCAAAGCACCGTACACAGCCTTGGCACTACAGAAATAATCGCTCAATCATTTCATCACTTCGTGTGCACTGAAATCACTACCACATATGAAGCATCTGATGGGGACAAAATGCCTTCATCCATCTGTGATCAAACAGCTGGTTTCCTTGTCCTACTGGGGCTACCTTGTTCTCATCCCCTGCTGAATGGTCGGTCTAATTCCACTTTCTTATTATACTGTAAAAGACCCGGGTTGGAGGCTCATTGGAAAACATCCCATTGGGCAGACCGTACAGCTAAGCAAGACAGAGATAATTTCCCAAACGTCTGAGAGAACCAAGCAACTGCCATCAGCCGGTGCAAGCCTGGGGAAGGGGCTGAGTGGGTGTGGAGAGGAATAGAGACCCCAAGGAAGGAGGGAATGAAACAAATGGCCGGTAGAAGAAAACGCAAAGGGCTGGTATCTCAGAGGAGGGCTCAGGGGGAGAAAGCCCAGAAACCCCTTTGCCGTTTGGATGTGCAAGTTAGTGGGTACATGCAGACGGGGAGCTGGCTTGATCAGACCGCGAGGCCACACCGGCCTTCTGCAGCTGAGAGGCTTCGGTGACAGTGGTTATCGTGTTTGTGGAGGGTATGGTCTATTTGTTATATCCCACCTGCTGTGAGGGGGGGAATGGGTTTAAATGATATAAAGGGAGACCAGATACCATAGTAATGGGCGCATTAGAAATTGCAGGTGAGAGCAATTCGCTAGTCTGGAGCAAGCAGATACCTGAGTGAGGACTGTACCAAATGGGATGACAGAGCAAAGGGGATACCCACTTTTTCCTAGGTGCTCTGTGTATTGTAGTCATGAGAAGACAATACGCACCCAGTGATCCCAAGGGCTTTTCCACGCAGCCATCTCACCCCTCTACTGGAACACAACACCCCCCGCCCCCAGCTTTATCCCCAGTGCAGTAGGCAGCAGGCGGTTTTCCCCCCACCTCCAAAGCTCGCTGCAGGGGTGAAATAGAGCACAAGCTACTTACTGTCCAGGCATGGCTCACAGACCGTCTGATTCACCCCACAGGGCTGTGCTACCCCTTCGCCCAGGTTGCAGGCTTTGCAGCACTCCCCGCTGGTGGTGTACCTCTTGGTGAGACACTTCTCCTTCGCAGCCCCTGCCGGCCCCTGCCACGGGAGGGAAACAGAATGATCGGGTCAGTCTCTTTGCTGTGCAGGTGGGGTGGGTGAGGAAATAAGTTACTAAATAAATTCAATCCCACCAGCAGGAGGGATGTCCAGCGTGATCAAAACGCCCCAGCCTAAAATGCACTTGATTGGAAACATCTGGGTTTAAGATGAGCTCACCTACCTACTATTATTAACATCAAAGGCTTGGGAGAAGAAAGGGATTAAAGAGTGTCGTTCCCCTCCTCCCCCCGCCACCCCAAATTCCCATTCCCCAATAAAGCCCCCAAAAGCATGAGAGTGAGATCAGCTAGGAAAGCAATCAAGTGTCTGGATTCTGCCCTCTGCCGGCACAGCACATTGTGGGGGGGGGGAGGCTGGGTTCTTCTGGGTGCCTATTGCACTCCTTAGTCGCACTCCTATAGAGCCTTTCGTCAAAGGATCTCAAAGCACTCTGCAATCGTTAACCACCTAACCCTCCAACCATCCCTGTGACGTTGAACGGATGCAGGGGAATAAATAGAGACTCAGAGACTTGCCCAAGGTCACTGCGGCTACCCAGTGGGAGAGCTGAAAAGCTAACTGAGTTTTAAACCCTACCATCCCAGACCCTCGCCCAGTTAGGGTGACCAGACGGCAAGTGTGAAAAATCAGGACAGGGAATGGGGGGTAATAGGCACCTGTCTAAGACAAAGCCCCCAAATAGCGGGACTGTCCCTATAAAATCGGAACATCCGGTCACCCTACGCCTAGTGCACCGTGGTTTGCTTGAGCTCCAGGACTGAATTCCGAGGCCTGATAATGGAAGCGCACGCTTTGAAGTGCTTGGTAATTATGGTGCCAAGGGATTCAGCTATATCACTGTCTAATGGAAGCAACGGTATTTGCTTTCTAAATAAATCCTGCCCTGGCGTATGGAAGCAATAACACGCCACAAGTTGCGCGGTTAGGACAGAGCTGCATATGCATCATGTGGGTTTGGTAAACGGCAGATGAGTGAGGCCAACCTTCCTGAGAAGTGGGAGGGCTGGGTGCTTTAACTTCATAAAGTGCTTCTTGCTGTCAAGCACCCTCCCTAGCAACGCGGCATCTGCTTCCCTAGAAGAGACAGCTAGCGGCCGAGTGTTGGCAAAGGTTACGTCTTGCAAAGGCTATTATTTTTCCCCGCTGCAATGCTTGTCGGTAGAAGCAGCCAGCCGCTTTGTATGAGCTGTGGTAACAAAAAGAAGAAGGGGAGAATTGGATGGCTCAGGGCATGGTAACGAGATTCAGAGCCTTCCACCAAGGGGAGTTGGGCGCCTAAATACTTTTGAGGCTCTGGGCCCCAGTGCAAAACTAGCCCAGGCAGGGACCAAAAGGTGCTATCTGGCATTCTGCATGAAATGAGCTTGGCAGCATCACGCCACTTTCCATTCTGCACGTCACAAGCCGACAGCCACTGGCACTAACTGCCAACCATGTCTACGGTCTCAACAGAAAGGCCCAGGAATACATGGGACAGAGATACTGAAATACCTCTCTCCTTGTCCTGAGCAGTGGTCCCACAGGGCCGTCGACAAACACAGCTATACTTGAACAATGCTCTTGGCTACTGCTGAATGAGAAACATTTCCTGGGGGTGGGGTATTTTCATGAAGCGACCACTCAGTGCAACAAAAATAAATCTGCTCACAGCACTGCAGGCTGGGAACTTGCTACTTTATTGAATTGCATCACAACAGAGTGGAGAGGGGAAGCTTCCATTGACTAAAACAGGAAGTAAGGGCGAGGTGGAACATGGCTCCAACTCATAATACTCTGAATTATTCCTTTGATAACCATCTCCTACTTCGACCACATCACTAACGAACAGGTCTGTAACATCATCACTCAAAGCGCTAGGTCATATGAAGACCTCCTGACGACCGTGAAGAAGCACAAGCTGAAGTGGTACGGCCATGTAACAAGCTCATCTGGCCTATCCAAGGTCATCCTCCAAGGGACAGTACAGGGGAAGAGAAAAAGATGTAAACAGAAGAAGAGATGGATTGGCAACATAAAAGAGTGGACAGGAATGGACTTCACGGAGACTCAAGCACTGATACACAGTCATCAGGGGTGGAGACAATTGGTTGATTGCTTATCAATGATGGTGCCCCAATGACCAATGTGGTTATGGGAGCGAGGATGATGAGAGGCATAAATCATCAATCTCTATGCAATTTAAGATTCACTTTTTTTTTTAACTAATTGTGTTTCTAGCTTTTAGGTTTCCGAAGAAAACCTCCCAAATGGGAATGTATGCAGCACTGTCTTCCTGAGTCTACAGACAGATAGCTTGCCTGCTGCTTACCGCTTCTTCAAATAGCAGCAGAGTGAAACCTAGAAGCCTGGTCAGTTTCATGGCCTCTGGGAACAAGAATCATGTCAGTTTTAGTCTGCTGCTCTGGGCAGCAACACAAGAAAGCATTGGAGTTATTCATGAAGAAAAAGTCACTTGGAGATGGGTAGAGTAGCAGAAATCTGACCTCTCCAGCAGCAGCAAGTAGAGTGTGGGAAGAATAGTTAAGAGGAGTTGGAAGAGAGAAAAAGTTCTTCCTTCCTTCCAGCAAACATAGGGAGTTCACCTTTATCTGCCACCAATAGCCAGAAGCAGCTACACAAGATGGAGCAGAGTCTAGGGCGAGCATCACTGGAAGGAATCCCAGTCCCACCCCTGTTCCCAGAAACTGGGAGAGGAGCTTCTGGCTTCTCACCACCACACCCCCTCTTGACTTCCATAGTTGGGGGCAGGGATAGCTCTGTGATTTGAGCATTGGCCTGCTAAACCAGGGTTGTGAGTTCAATGATTGAGGGGGCCATTTAGGAATCTGGGGCAAAAATTGGGGATTGGTCCTGCTTTGAGCAGGGGGTTGGACTAGATGACCTCCTGAGGTCCCTTCCAACCCTGATAGTCTATGATAATATCAGCCTCTAAATAGTAGGTTAACTCTTGTGCCGGGTTGGTGTCTGGTACAGTTATCAAGCCCATCGGGACTCTAAAGCAGCATCTCCCTGCTGCACCTTTCATGAGCAATACAATTCATGCCAGAAATGAAAATACAGCATTGAAAAAAATCTCTCAAAACAAACCCTGCCAGGGGAAAAAAAAAAACGAGGCAGGAAAGACACTTTCCTGGCAATTTCTCTTGCCCACCCGCCCCTCGCCACGCAAGGGAGACGAGCTGAGCGAAGGAACCCAGTGCCTTCGCAAGCCAGCTCAGCTCCCTGCACAGCGGGCACCTCCCTCGGCCAATTCTCTGCCTCCTTTCCCAGTGTCCATTTGATAAACTCTGTGCTCTGTCTATTACAGATGCTGGTGTTAGACAAGGGCGCGCCAATTACAGGCATTTGAATGACAAAGGGCTCCAATTACCAGCGCTTGAGAGCATGTGGGCATTGGCACTGCATTCGGCAGCACGGTTAACTCGTGAGGGCCTGGGATGACTCTCTCTGGGCACGACTGCAATAAAAGACCCACGGCACCAAGCCTTGGAGGCTGGATCAAGTGATTCCGGCTCACGGGGCTCAAAACAGCAGTGTAGACGTTCTCGCTTGGGCTGGACCCTGGGCTCTGAAACCACGTGAAGGGGGTGGCTCAGAGTCTGCCCTCCAGCCCGATCCTGAATGTCTACATGGCTATTTCTAGTCCCAAGCCCCGCAAACTCGAGTCAATTGACCCGGCCTCTGATGCTCGGTGCCGCGGTGTTTTTCTTTGCCGGGTACACATACCCTCTTGTAAACGTTGCATCTCACGAGTGACCCCAAGAGATGGGGCTTCATGCTCAAGCCGGCATATCCAGGCTAAGAAGGGTCCCTGGTAAGTAAAGTAGTAACTGCAAGCTCCTCACAGGCTCTTGTATCATTATTTTAGGGCCGTGGTTCTCAACCTTTCGGGGCTCAGGACCCAGTTGTAGGTGCTTATGGCCTGTCACGACCCAGTAAATAGTCTGGGGGCGGAGGCCCTGGGGTGGTTTCGGTCGCATTCTGTCTCCTGAGAGGGTTGGGTCCTGCCCAGCACTCACCCCACAATGGCAGCTCCTGCAGCTCCTGGGCTGTGGGGCTGGCTGGGCTCGGCTCTCCTGCTCCAGGCATTGCAACCTGACTGGACCAAATTGGTGGGAGTGGAGCTGTGACCTGGCTTATGGGGCTGCAGCGCCACTCACTCAAATTTAGTCTACCCGGACTCCCGTCAGCCTGATGGCTCGGCCAACCTGCGCCGTGCTGGGACCCCAGAGGCTGCAGTGCCTGGAGCAGGGAGGCAAGCCCAGCCAGCCCCACAGCACAGGAGCTGGCTCGGGGCCCTTTGACACGTTCCGGCGACCCAATGTCGGGTGCTGACCCACGGGGTTGAGAAACTCGGGTCTAGGGCCTCTCTGCTGGGTGAGGTTGGGACTGGAGAAGCTGGGGGGGGGGGGGGGGGTTACAGCATTCCACGGTGCCCCCTGCTGGAAGAAGGTAAGAATTAAATTAGGGTTGGCCAGAAGAAAATAATCCCATTTGGTGAAAAATATTGAGGGTTCAAAATGTGTTTACATTCTGCCTCGGAAGGAAACCGAAACCTTTCAAACCTGTCCACAAAACATGAGAGAGAGAGAAAAGCCAAGGGCCCTGTGACTAGGGCAAAGAAACACCCTGACTCAAGGCTTTCCTCTGCCTGATTCCACCAGCTTCAGATGCAGTCTCCCTCTACCTGATTTAGAGCAGGCATTTGAACCCGGGTCACCCCCGGCAGCCCAGCTGAGTGCCCTAACCACTGGGCTATCACATGGTGAGGGGCTTGCTCTCGTTTTGCTCAGAAATTCCATCCTGACCCAAGGAATCTTCCTGGTGAAAGTTTAATTAAAACCGGCAAATTTCTGCCAAAAGGCTACAACGAGAGGGGGAAGTGTCATCAAAAAGTTCCCAAATGACTCCAGATGAAATTGCTTTAAGAGCCATCACACCCAGCTCACCTCTAGGGTGACCAGACAGAAAGTGTGAAAAATTGGGACAGGGGGTGGTGGGTAATAGGCGCCTATATAAGAAAAAGCCCCAAATATCAGGACTGTTGCTATTCAATGGGGACATCTGGTCACCCTACTCACCTCCTGCATCACCCCACAGTGACCCCTGATGACAGGGGCAAGGACGGCAGTAGGTGGGTCAACATTCAGTGACTTGTCCTGCATCCTTTCCGGCAGTGACTCCTCTTGCCAGAGGCTGGGGCTCGAGTAACAAACCAGCTGCTCACATTTCTTACTATGAATAGCTCTGGGAACGAATGGGACCAAAGCAGCTGTGCTTTCGGTCCCAGTCTGCTCAGGCCGGCAGGGACTGAATGAAGTGGGTTACCAAGAAGCCTCAAAAAATTGGGTAGAAACTCATAAATGTTCCTCTCCTCAGAAATCTGTAGTAAAAGGTGAAAGATTTATATGATCTGAAAAGAAACCAAAGTATAGCCAGGCTCTTACCCCAGCCTCTGCCAGGGTTCCTAGAAGCTAGAAGTGAAATATACAGGCTTTCCTGCGGCCAGTACTCCCTGCAGTGCCCCCTGCTGGGAGAGAGCAGCTGTGAGATATGGCTAATCCCTCGCAATCTGATTGCCGGGGGCGGGGGCCACTGACTGACAGCCCACACTCTGCATCCCCTGTTGTAATTCTTGCCAGGAAAGGTAAGAAGAAATGAGCAACGCCCCCTGCTCCTTGGCAATCCCTCCCCTCAGTGCTACTAAATGATGTGGAAAATATAACTTCCATTCCCAGGTTCCAGAATCCAGCCTCCCTGCCAGCCTGCCTTTCCCTTTCCGCTCTGCGTCCCGAGCACTGAAAACTCCCATAAAGATTAACACATTTATAGGAGGGCACATGGTCTACATTAGTCCAATGAAATGTGCATGTTATTAACACAACTCCTGTTGACAAAGCCACAGGTATTAACCCCATAAAGCATTATGACAGCTGGAACAAGAAGGGGAGAGTGACACCTCCATGAGCTTTTAATTGCTTTTTAAGTTGTGCTGGTGTGTGTGGGTGGGGTGTGTGTGTTTTGTTTTGTTTTTTTAAGGAAGAGGATGATTGATCATAAACCCTGGAATACATGTAGGACATGGTAGCAGGGCACATTACCAATAAATCTCTGGCATGAAAAAGATTTCATCCTGAACAGGAGACCTGGGGCAAACTTCAAGCTGGAGATGGGCCCAAAATCCTGGAGCCACACTGCCCCACAGGCTTCTCACATTCCATGGCTACTAGCCTCAATGGCCACAACCAGCAGAACCAAAATGCCAGCTCAGAATAACCCCCACCCTTTGGGGACATCTGAAATCTGGATCTGAATTCTACAGCCTGGGTCATTCGCAAGTCACAGCCCCACATGGGCAGTTTCTCTCTGCATCCTACCACTTGAGAATGGCGCTGACCAAACTGAAGACCCTTCCCCTTCCCTTCCTATTCCCCCCAAGGAGTTTATCTGCTGGTTGGGGCTGGTAATGGGACACTGAGCCTTTCGGCTCTAAGCAAGCGGTTCCAATCCAGTGCAGCTCGGTGATGACTGAAAGTTATTTCCATCTGTTCGGTGGTCTGTGTGAAGTGGGCTGATGGGTGTCTCTCTACCTTCTAGGGGCAGATGTGCTCATTGCAGTCCACAACTGCCTACCCCCCCCGCTCACACGCCCCTTGGCTGGCTGTCTCAGCAGAGAATCAAGGGTACAAGTGAACACCCCTTTGAGCCCCAGAGGTGATCCCTCCGGGTCACAGCTGAGCAGGGAGAGCACTGGGGGTCCTTGGCCTGTTTCTGCTCTGTAGATCAAGTTGTGGGCTAAGGAGGTGCAAAATGGTTTTAAATAAATGAGGTTGGCTCAAGCCCTGAAGTATGAGGTTTAAAATCCCCTCCAAAATGTGCTCAGCAGTAACTCTCATAATTCTGGGTAGTCCTGATATCCACAGAAACATCCACTCCTGCCCAGGCTGTGGATCTGAGTGGGGCTAGCAATTCCTCTGTTCCTAGGGATCTATAATATACCTCTGCCTAGGGGCCTTTTCTTCTGCTCGATCACTGCCTTTGGCTTGTGAATATTTCACTGGCCTTTCGCACTCTCCCCCCTGCAATGCTTTTAATGGTTGTCCCCTATCGTATTTGAATGGTTGGTGCCCCCACAAGAACCCAGGGAGGGCGGGGGAGGGGTGCTTTAGCAATCAAAGCACAATTGCTCTGTGATCCCCTAGCTCCTGCTCGGGTGGGAGCCCAGATCTCATGGGGGCAGATGCCCTCAGGGGGTCCCAGACTAGAGGAGAAACCCCTGGCCCCCTGCTAGCCCCTTCTGCTATGTGTGAAGGTCACAGGGGTCCGGACACTTGGGCTGCCATCCAGACTAAGGGTGAGGTTAGCTGAACTGAGCCAGCTGTGGAAAGGGGCCTGCTGGCTGATACCTTCCCTGGGCTGGGGCTTCCCCTCTCTCTGCTGGGGATGGGTGTCTGGAGCACCCCGAGCAGGGACACTGGAAGCTGCCAGGCCGTTCAACCAGACGCCTGAGGGTGTTGGAGAGACTTTGCCCCCACCCCCATCCCTGGGAAAGGGATAGCAGCAGGGGAGGGGGAGATAGGTGGGGGAGTGTCTGGAAAGGGGCACAGGCGGGTGAGTGGGGAGGAGGGGTCGGGAAAGGGAGGGGACGGGGCTGCTGGGGTGGGTGGATGGGTTGGGGAAAGGGGTGGGTGGATGGAGAGGGTGGAGGGAAGAGAAGGGAAGGGGTGTTGGATGGATGCATCACAGGGGCCAGTCTGGCCGCATGATCCCCAGCCCAGCCGCGTGCATTGATTTAAAGCCCCTCAGCATCCCTTTGTGGGCGTTCAGCTCCTTGGCTGGATGGAGCCCCCGGGGCGGGGCTCAGCCGTAGGGAAGGGAACGGAGCATGTTCCAGGCAAAGTGCCCGGTCCAGAGGGGAGAAGGTCACAGCCCAGCCCTGCTCTCTGTGCCCCTCCACACACTGTGCCTAGCAGCCCACCGCTCTGCACCCCCCTGCCTGGCCATCCTCCACCCCCGCACCCCTCGGCTAACTTCCCCCCGTGCCCGGGTACCCCTCCCCGAACCCTCTTCCCCCCGGCTAACCCCCTTCCCTCCGTCCCCCTGTAGCCCTCCCCCCAGCTAACCCCTCCCCCAGTCCCCTTGTACCCCGGTACCCCCACCCCGCTGCTCCCCTGTGCCCGGGTACCCCCCGCAACGCTCCCCGCTAACCACTCCCCCGTCCCTCTGTGCCCGGGTACCCGCCGCACCCCTTCCCCCGCTAACCACTCCCCCGTCCCCCTGTGCCCGGGTACCTCCCGCAGCCCTTCTGCCCCTTAACCGCTCCCCCGTCCCCCTGTGCCCGGGTACCCGCCGCACCCCTTCCCCCCCAACCACCCCCCTTCCCTCTCTGCCCGGGTACCCCCACAGTCCTTCCCCCGCAAACCACTCCCCCGTCCCCCTGTGCCCGGGTACCCCCCGCACCGCTCCCCCCCAACCACCCCCCTTTCCCTCTGTGCCCGGGTACCTCCCGCAGCCCTTCTGCCCCTTAACCGCTCCCCCGTCCCCCTGTGCCCGGGTACCCGCCGCACCCCTTCCCCCCCAACCACCCCCCCTTCCCTCTCTGCCCGGGTACCCCACACAGTCCTTCCCCCGCAAACCACTCCCCCGTCCCCCTGTGCCCGGGTACCCGCCGCACCCCTTCCCCCCCAACCACCCCCCCTTCCCTCTCTGCCCGGGTACCCCCACAGTCCTTCCCCCGCAAACCACTCCCCCGTCCCCCAGTGCCCGGGTACCCGCCGCACCGCTCCCCCCCAACCACCCCCCTTTCCCTCTGTGCCCGGGTACCCCCCGCAGCCCTTCTGCCCCGCTAACCACTCCCCCGTCCCCCTGTGCCCGGGTACCCCCCGCACCGCTCCCTCGCTAACTCCCCCGTCCCCCTGTGCCCGGGTACCCCCCGCACCGCTCCCTCGCTAACTCCCCCGTCCCCCTGTGCCCGGGTACCCCACACACCGCTCCCCCCCCCCAACCACCCCCCTTTCCCTCTGTGCCCGGGTACCCGCCGCACCGCTCCCCCCCCCAACCACCCCCCTTTCCCTCTGTGCCCGGGTACCCGCCGCACCGCTCCCCCCCCCAACCACCCCCCTTTCCCTCTGTGCCCGGGTACCCCCCGCAGCTCTTCTGCCCCTTAACCGCTCCCCCGTCCCCCTGTGCCCGGGTACCCGCCGCACCGCTCCCCCGCTAACTCCCCCGTCCCCCTGTGCCCGGGTACCCGCCGCACCGCTCCCCCGCTAACCACCCCCCTTCCCCCTGTGCCCGGGTACCCCCTGCAGCCCTTCTGCCCCGCCGTCCCCTCTGACCCGCTACACCCCTTGTCTCCATCCCTAGATCCGGCTGCTCCCCCCACCCCGTCCCGCCTGTGCCCGGACACCCGTCCCCTGTCCCGCTACACCGCCCGCCTCTCTCCCTGCGTCCGGCTGCCCCCCGCGCCCGCCCCATCCCTTTGCCCGCCTGCCCCGCGCCGGGCTGCCTCCTCCTCCGGGGCTCTCCAAGCGCACGGCCCCCCCCGGGCCCCGGCTCCCCTTCCCCGGGCCCGGGGCGCCGCCAGAGCCCGCGGGTTGACTCACCCCTGGGACCAGCAGCAGGAGCAGGAGCAGGAGCTTCTTCCCCATGGTCCCTCCCGCGGGCGGGCGCGACGGGGCAGAGCGAGCGGCGCTTCCCCCCGGGCCCCTGCAGCCTCTCACCTCCCCGGCGGGCTCGGGTCGGAAGAGGGAGGCAGCCCGGCTGGCTGCGGGACAGCACCTGCCTCTGAGCCCGAAGCTCGGCCCCGTTTCATTAAAACGATCGATACTGCTCTCCCACTGGCTGGGTGGCTTTTCAAAAACCCAAGTCACTGCAGCAGCCCCTCCTCCCTGTGCCGCCCCCCCCCCCCACTTCCCCTCCACCCCCAGGAATATTGTAACACACACACACGCTGGCATCTGCCTGCTCAGCCAGAGACTCTTCGGAAAGGAGCCTGGGAGACAATTTAGCTGGGAAATGCACAAACCTGACAAGACAACTTCCAGCTCCCTTCCCCTTCGCCAGCTGCCATGCATGGCCCTGGAAACGCTGAATGGCAGCTACATGGCCTGGGTTTCCAGGAGAAGGGCTACACACAGGGCCGATGGACTGCTTTCATTGGGGTCCTTCTGTATTACCCACCTATGCCTACCCCCCTCCCCCAAATCCATCTACCCAGCCCACAGCCCAGCATCCCTCCCACCCTCCCCTCCATCTGTCTGTCCACCTTTGCTCCTATTTTAGTCTTTATTTGTGGTACAGCGGCACCCAGAAGCCTCCATCGGGTTGAGGCCCCTGGGTGAGGCAGCCCGAAGAGGAAGATGACCTGCAGGCTAAATTCCCCCTTTCACCTGCCCATCCCACTGGTCTTCTTTTAAGTCAGAGCTTGCTGGTGTGGAGAGGGCTGCCCAGATGGGAATGAAGACTGGAGACTGCCCTTGTGCAGCCCAGGTCCCAAAGACGTCAGAGTCCCTTCTTTAAAAGCGAGCATAGTATTCTACAAGAATGGTCCACAATGTTTGGGCCAGACCCTCCGTTACAGTGGAGACGCGTCCAGTACAGTTTGGCGGAGAGGGGAGCAAGGAAGTGTCTTTTGCCCCTCCTGAAACTAGGCCAGCTGTGTGCAGCTCGGGTGTGCGGCATAATTCAGAGCAGCTTGAAGGCTGCTCTAAACGAGCCCAGCTGCTGGCGGTCCCTGGGGGCTGATACATCAACCAGGGACTGCCAGTCAGTCACATTCCTTTTCCCTCCAGTCCCTGTCCCTACATCGGCAGCAGGAAGGGGTGTGCCGAGGAGGAACTACCCAGGCCCTAACTTCCAGAGAATTGCCCTATACTGGGGCAAGCAATTCCCCTATCCTGGCCAGGGATGCTGGCATTAGGGTCACTGGGCCCATGCTGCAGGGGAGAATCGGAAGAATCCTGTTCTACCATAGTGTGTGGAGAGATTATGGTTGTGTATTGTATTAATTAAACACTGTAACGACATTGTTTGGGGCCATTACTGGAGAACACTGTAGTGCCGTTGTTATTATTAAGGTAAAATTCCCCTTGTCCCTCACTGCAAGCGAGGAAGGGTGGTCTTGGGGCTACCACACTGTTCTGGGGCTCAGGAGATCTGGGCTCATTTCCAAGGGTCTGCTGCAGACTCCTCATGTGACCTTGAGCAAGTCATTTAAAAAAAAAATCACTCCCTGCCTCAGTTTCCCCATTTGTAACACAGGTGCAATAGAATGCTCCCTTTGTTTGGATTGCCAGCTGTTTGGAGCAGAGGCTGTCTGCTGCTATGGGTTTTTACAGCACCGAGCACAAAGGTGCCTTGACCTCAGTTGGGGTCAGTAGGTGCTACAATAATACACATAATAAGAAAGAAAATGGTGAGTTGATTCCTTGATTGGCAGCAAGTTCTCTCCTCTGTGCACAGACCTGGTTTCTGCAGCCTCCTGCTGGCTGGGCGCTCTTCTCTTGGGCCTCGGCGTTCCTGCCCCTCCCAAAATGTCCCCTAACCCCGGGGGACAAGGAGCTCTCGAAGCCAGATGGCTCCAGCAGCAGCTGGCAGGGCAAGGCATGGGGGAACGTGAGCCTGTTCTCTAATGTTAAGTGGAGAATTAGGATGAAACTCAAGGGGGGGGTGTTGCGGGAGGGGGGAGGAGAGGGGAGCGCTGTGACTTCCTTTCTGCACCCCCAACCTATGTACCCGATCCTCCCCAGTCCTTACTGGGAGACAATGGGACTTTGGTCTAGGAAAGCAGAGTTAAGGATCTGGCCCAGCTCTGGAGTTCACTGGAAATGGGTGAATGAAAAACCAAGCCAAAGGAGGAGAATGGCCTTAATTAAGATACCGTCCTGCTCTCCAGCCAGGACCCACAACCTGGCAGCATCCAAGAAGGCCAAACCCTCCCACCCCTAGGTGAGTGCTGTGGGATTTTTGCCTGAGTGAGAAATTAAAGGTCCACCCCCAGCCGGTGCAGGAGTTTCCCCTCCTCCCTCCAGTCTCCAATCCATTGCCCCAGTTTAGTTTTCAATTGCTCCAGGAGGCTGTTTCACTGCTTCCCGGCATCAGCATTCTGACACCCCAGGCCCAAGAGACATCCCCCCACTCGCGCGTTATTGTCCTTCGCCGGTTTCCTCCCCATTGCTCATCCCGCTGTGCCTCATTAAACCTCATGCATTCCGCCCCCTTCCGGCATTTGCAGGCGGAGACCAGGGTCTTGCAGAGCAGTTGCTCAGCCAAGATATTTCAATTCTTCTGATCTTGCCTCGCAAATCAAGCCCTGCAGCTCCCCGATGGTTTTTTGGTTTTGTTTTTTTTTGACACTCTCCTTTGAACTGCCTCCAGCTGAATCTATCTTCCTGGCAATGAAGCGCCCACCGCTGAAGGCAGGAGCATGACTGCGGGGTGTGTTTTTCAGATGATGACTGTAGCACTGGTTTATAGCCCTCGTTACTACACCTTGCTTGGCTGCGAGATGCAGCGTGACGGGCTTCACCTTGCTAAGAGCAGATGGGCATTCACCCATATGTTAAATACCCTTCCTTAACCGGCTTGTAATGAAGAGGTGGTACCTCCCCGCAGACAGCTCTGGGCTGCCTTCCTGCCATTGCTAGTCTTCCTGCTGCTGGAGTAAGGACTTTGTCATATTGATCGGATCAGGCTGCGTTTCCTCTCACAAACGCGAGCTATCGACCTGCCAAAGCGGATGGGGTCAAACAGCACGAGTGGGGCAGCTGTATTCTTCTGGGCAGCTCAGTCTGCTCTCATGAGCAGCTACAAAGGATCTCTAGGAAAGTCCCTCTTTCAGAGCCTTTCGCTCAAGTCCAATAAAATTAAACAAAGGATACGGTTTGTTCTTCATCAGCCAGACGTAGCATCACACATGCATCCCACACCAGGGCAGGATCTGAAGTTTGGTTTGCTGGCTCCGCTCAGTTGTCTGTCCAGGGTGAAGCTTGGGAGCAGGGTCCTCAGTTGAGTACCCACTTGGCAGAGCTGGTCTTTGGGACATGAGCGCAGTGCCCACTCAAGGATCAAACCCTTGGAGCTGGAAGCAGTGGTGACAAACCAAGCTTTTCTTTTTGCTAATGCTGAGAAGATTGCAATGGGGAGATCTACCTGGTTGTAGGGCAAAGGGGTGTGGCTACAATGGGGGAGATCCAGAACAAGGAGACGACTAATCTTGTGCTTCCCACTCCAAGCAAACCCACCCTCTCTCTAGTAATACACAAGTCCCTTGCTGCTCCCTGGGAATGCCTTCCAAACTCCGGGGAGTTTACAAATTGACTCCAGGTGTCATGGACCCTGAAACAACCCCCACATCCTCAAAGGCCCCCATTCAGAGGTGATGTGCAAGGTGGGGCTACACTGGTGTAATTGCCACGCTCCAGGGCTAGACATGAGCAGCACCTCAGGGAAAGAAGTGAACAGGAAAGTGTCAGTTAAATTATCTTTCCTCCTCTTAACTCCTACCACCTCCCAGCCCCACAGTGTGTAAGTTACAAGGAACTTCCATTTCCCCAGCTGTAACTGAGGCATCCCCTCTGACTCTGACCTTCAAATCTGAGGGACCCAAACACAGGCACTGGAAAAGCCACTGTATAGGAGCTCTGGGTCCGGACCGCATTACAGTGGAAATCATAGGGAAACCCCTCCACCTCAGGGGTTCTGGAACTCAACCCCTTGGGCCTGATTCGGATCTCACGCCCATGCAGATCAGGAGTCAAGGGAATTACACTGGAGTGAGCGAGTGGAGAACTGGTCCTCTTGTCTCCATTACCCGTGGGCTAACACTTTCCGCTCCAGGGTTCTGGGCTCGAATAACCCCCCTCTCAGGCATTGCCTGCCCCGGCTTACAGGCTGTGGGGTTGATCTACAGAACGTGCAGAAAGCAGGAGCCCCATGCAGTTAGATCTGTGATCTCCCCTCCCCCCAGCCCCCATACGCTCTACTCTCCAGGGATACTCAGTCCTCAAAAGCCCGATGCCTCTTCCTAGGCCCACATACTGCTCTCTGCTCAGCCCTGAGCGAACTGCCTGACATGGATGGAGCAACTGGCCCACGGGGAGGAATATAATGGTCGTGTAAAGCAGAGTCAGGCAGACAGACACCCCGTCAGGTGGGCTGTATCTGCAGTTGGGCTGGGAGACAGCTATGGTAAGTCACATCTTCTGCTCCCACTGTAACCACCTTCAGCGTCTTTGCTGACCGCGTTAGCTAGGGCCGCTGAATCAGCTCCCGCCATGTGTTTTGCTGGCAGCCCTTGATGGCTGTGTGTCACGACAAAGCTCCTCGTACAGGCCAAGGGGCACCACACAATGGAAGCTAATGACTGGAGGGTGCGGGGAGCATCTGGTCCACAAGGAACTTCAGGGCTTTGATCTTTAAGAGATTGACCTCCTAGGGTTAACACCCAGGTCCTGGCTGACTTCCTGGGGTCCTGCGGGAGCCCAAGGGACTCCATGCCAAGGGGGAAGGTTTAGGGTCCAGCATATCTGGTCTCCAAGGAGATGAGGCCTCTAAAAAAGAGGGAGGGTTTCTAGTCACTGGAGTGAGCCCTGCCCTGCCCTGCCCCACCTTCCTGCCACCACAACTACCCTCCTCCTGTGCCCTGAACCCCCAGCATGACCTGGCTTCACTGCCTGTTCCTGACCCTCTCTTGGGCTGGGGCAGTCAGGAATAGGGCAGGGAGGAACCAGTATGGAGACTACTTTGGGGGCAGGGAAGCTGATAGACAAGAGAGATGTGACTCTTCCCAGGTCTGAGGTGCATTTTCAAAGGCCACAACTAAAATGCTCCAGCCATCTGCTCAAGCCCCATCTCTCAGAGGTTTGGTAGTGTCCCCCCCCATTCTGGATCTCTCCAGCCCCATGCTAGCTGGAGAGAGGAGGGACTCTGGAACATGCTCCATGCCCTTGGTCTGAAATAGCTGCCAAGCTGATGGCCCTCCGGGCATGCTGCAAAAAAACATCTGCTAGGGTTTTAGTGGGACATTGCTAAGGAGTTGAGGGCCAAAGGGGCTTTGCTGTTGCTTTGATTTATTGATTGACTGAGCTCATTAGTCCCTGCCTGTGATTATTTTTATACTACTGGGTAGTCATCCTTATGGGACTGCAGGTCTAAGTGATTGTTAACCCCCCAGAACTTTATATATGGGCATTTACATCTAAATAATTCGCTCTAGGGACACTGCAGGACGAAAACCCACGCAGGAGGTGCTGAACACTGATCCAGTTTTATGGGAGGTGTTTGTTGCTGGTCCCATTGAAATTAGACAGTTCAATTGAAATTAGTTCAAGCGGCAAAATTCAGGCACAGATTTGTAACACCCTGAGCCTCAGGAGGGAGTTTGGCTCAGGGGAGCTGAGTTGGGCCCGTTCACAGCAGGATTGGGACATTCCTTTATCATGCAAGAATAAAACACTTCCTAGTGACAGACTGCACTAATCTGAACAGCTCAGCTGTGCGGCTCACGAGCCAGCTGGGCTGTCTGTGTCTGTGTGTGTGTTTCTCTAACAGGAGGGGAAGCCCTTCCTTCATCTTGCATGAGCCATGTGTCATTCCTAGCCAGCTTTCCTGGGGGAGACACACACAGAGAGAGACTCTGTCTGCTTCAAGGAAGGAGTGTCAGGGGCTGAGCTCAGCCACGCTGTGGCAAGCCAGCTGCAGGGCCCCTCTGTGCTGCAGCAGGAAGAATTGTATGTGGGGCTCATCACATTTTGAATTCATCTGCTACTGAGTCAGCATTTATCCATCAGGGAGGGGATAAGAGGGCAGGGTTCAGAGAGAGAATGAAACAGCAGTAAGAAAGGGGAGGAGAAAGAAGACAGAAGACCGGATGATTAGAGAGATGCACATCAGGAAATCATGGCTAAATTTGTGTGCCTACAAGACAGCCAGATGCTGGGTTTTATCCTGGTGGCAGTTCCACTCATAAATCTAGAGTGATCCCATTGCTTTCAGTGTAATTCAGAGCAAAATTTGGGCCCCAACAACAACTCTTCACTGTTGTACAGAATATTAGGGTAAACTAATTCGAAATAAGGGTCTCTTATTCTGGAAATAAAGCATCCTCAGAGGGAGTTAGGTTCTGTCCATAAATTACGTAACCTTTTTTGGTGATTTTCAAGACCAATCCATCCCCTTGTAACACTGAAACAGACACCCAGAATTACGGCCCCATCCACCCCCTAAAGCATTACATCATTTATGGACAGCCCCTTATTCTGGAATAGCTATTCAGGAATACTCCCTGTGTAGACAAGCCCACAGACACCTACCTCATAGGCGTATTCTAAGGGTGAATTAGTTAATGCCTATGCAGGGCTTTGTACGTACAAAGTGCTATCTTAAGCAATTCTCAAGGATGGAGCCTAAGTGCACGGTGAACCTGGAGAAAGTTTTCATCAGAGTGTTCTTTCTCTCTGAATTTAGCTTTTATCCAAGCCAGCTCTGCTCCCAGACACCAACAAGGGGTAAAATGCTGGCCTGCTTTCCTCCCACCATGCACGAGTGGCCTGTGAACTCAGAGGCCCCCCCAGAAATAGATAGCGTTAAACACTGTGTGAATTCCTGCCTTCAAACTTTTTATTGATTTTACGCAAAAGCAGTAGGTAATTACAGGCCCGACAAAGACAGTAAAACATTACAATCAGTTATAAATAATGATGAATAAATAATATATAGACACACATGGAAAAAGATAACACTACTACCCAGAGTATGCACAGCCGGGGCTGAAATGAAATTGGGTTACTTGGCATCAGGTTCACTTCCATCTTCATTGAGATTGTACATGTGAGAGTGAGACCATTTATAGACAGAAGAATTCAGCTCCCATTTAGACACTCCGGATCTCCAAAAGCACCTAGGGTCCAGATCCTATAAAGGCATTCACGTGTCTAGCCCTCCTCTACTATTTAAACCAATGGGAATTAGGTACCTAAAAGCCTTTGAGGATCTGGGCCTATCTGACTTCAGCAGACAGATCAATGGGATTTGTACTTCTAAGTCATGGAAAACTCTGAAAAAATAATTAGGCCCAAGGTGTCTCAAATGGCCCCCCAGTCATTGAGGTACCCCCAATTAGTCATTATCTTTGGACTTATTGGTTTAGCCCAAGTGGTAACAAGCTGATCTTTGGTGTTAAAGGTCCTAGAGTCAAGCCCCCGCCTTGTGGGGCTGTGAGGCTAACAAGAGAAAAGAAATTAAAGCATTTGCCTCTGGCCTGCATTAGGCCCAAGGTCAATCTTGTTCTTTCTGACTTTGCAAGTATGAATCTTTGAAGGAGGGAGTGAGAGTTTGTACAGCACCTGGCACACTGAGGTTCTGGTGCAAGACTGGTGTCCCTGGGTACTGACTAAATACAAAGAATAAATATGAATCTATGAAATTCTGCTCCCACAGACATTACAATGGTATCAACATGTAACTCCATTACAATGTTTGATTTTCAAATTATATTGTAAAAAACAGGATTTCCGATTTGTTTATTTAAACTGAATATATTTGGAAAAACAAATTTTAAACTGTTCCAATTTTTTTAAAAATGACAGAAACGCAGTTTTATTGTGACTTACTGGAGTTGAAAGAAATTTAATTTGATGCTTTTAGATGAATTTTCATCCATTTTCAGAAATGCATACTAAATTATGATGGTCTACTACTTTGTTTTGGTATCTGTCTACACCCAGTCATTTCTTTAAATATATCTGTAACTGAGACAAGAGCTAGTTGGAAATCCAGTTTTTATCCCCATGAAAATTTGTTGTTCAAAATTTGGTTTCCCAGAGGAAGTTTCAAACTGACTCAAGGAACAAGTTTGATTCAAATCAACTTAGTTTAAAACTCTTGTTTTGCTTTCGCCTATTTAAACCAGAAAGAAATAACACGTGAAGTAAATTACAAGTGAAAAACTTTCAGTTTTGAAATTTCATGTGGGAAAGACAGAGAGACAAGGGGGTGAGGTAATGTCTTTTATTGGACCAGTTTAAACTTCTCTTTCACCAACCGAAGCTGGTCCAATACAAAGGTATTACTTCACCTACCTTGTCTCTCTCATATCCTGGGAACACTGCATACAACATATGGGGGTGGAGACTCATTTTTCCCCCACCAAAAACTTTGGTTTTAACAAATCCGTATTTTCCAGAAGGAAAACATTCCACGTGAAGTGTTTCATTTAGCTCTAATAAAGATCATGCAGATGTCACAAAAATTGCAGGTTTTAGAAATATTGGTTTTCTATAAACTATCCAAAAAAACCCCAGAAGATGGCACCAGGACTATTCATGGGGATGTGTTTTATGAGGTGACAATTTGCAAAAAAAACAAAACAAAACTCCTATTTGTTTTCTTTTTTTATAACCCAAATCCCAACATCTGCAGCCTTCCAATTTATGCAGCACAAGTATTTGCATTCTGAAGTCACAACCTGTGAGGGTTTTTTGCCTGATGTTTTAGACAAATCTATTTTGTTCTTGTCTCTCTCGCCAACAGAAGTTGGTCCAATAAGAGATATTACCTCACCCACCTTGTCTCTCATATCCTGGGACTGACATGGCTACAACTGCACTGCATACTGTAGGTACAGAACAGTCTGAATTGCTCAAGGAATTTAAAATGACATATATGCCCTGATAAGTTACACATGTTGACGTCAAAGGGACTTAAGCATGTGCTTAAAGTTAAGCAAATTCTGGGCTTGGCTGGGGACTGTCTGGCTGTTATAAAGAGCTGGTCTAATTTACGCTGCCTCCAATGGTTCCCAATGGAGCTGTCCAGCAACACAAAATAGCCAGAGTTTAGAGCGCTCCAGACACACCCCTTCCCACCTCCAACATGCCTCTTCCTGCCCCTGGTTCCACGGGTTATGAGGAAGAGAGGTTATGCTGCCTGGGGAAACCTCCCCCTGCATCAGCCCGGATTCCAGCACCTATACACTGCTGGATTTGCATAAAGAAGGTGGAGGCAGACAGGAATCCTCTCCCACCCCTACAGATGGTCTCTGCAGATCAAGATTGAGATGCAGAGGAGGGACCACGTGCTGAATCTTGGGATGTCTTGCTGGCTTCTCTGGGGATAAATATCGGACTTCAGTTAAGCTGGTACCTATCATGCGATGAACAACAAGAGCGAGATCAATTTGTACCCATAACTTTGGGGAGGTAAATGGGGTCTAACATTCCCCTAACTAACAAAACTCTGATTTCCATCAATGTCAGAGTGTCCAGTTTAGGTTCTCATTAGACAGACCTATCATTTTTCCTAATGCTTCCCCCTTTTCACTTGTTAATCTCTTCAGTTCAGGGCTTCCCATCTTCCCTTTGTTTCCTATAAATTGTCCTTTCATGAAGATTCATTGCTAAAGCATAGCCGGGGGGAGGGGCAGTCATTTAGTGCATGAAATGAAACTTCACTTCCTTATAAGGAGAAAGAATGGGGGTCTGCTAGGACCACAGACGACAATGTCCAAGAAAGATGAGCCGCGAACGGGCTAGAACAATGGGAAAATAGAGAGACAAAAATAGAGCATGAGTTTTCCCCCCCTGAGCAACAAGAGTTTACAAAATCAAAAACAACATACTTAATTCAGGGGACGTTCCTCATGGTGCTTATAATTAGGGGCATAAATATGTCTGCTGCAGCAGCTTGGAGACTGCATTATCAATATTTTTCTATTTAAGGTATTGATCGATTCCACATGCCAAGGGCATGGCAGGCTTTCTTCTCACCGGCCCAGGTTTTGGGAACTGATTGATTCAGTTATGTTGTTGATAGACCAGGAATTCTGCAAGTGAAAGGAAATGAACTTCAGGTCCTTTGTTGCCTAGATATGAAGGAAAAAGGCAGGTGCTGGACATGGAGTCAGGACTCCTGGGTTCTGCTCCTGGCTTTGCTCGTGACTTTGGGCAAGTCACACCTACATTTTCAATAGTGACCTCTGGTTTTGGTGGCCTCAGTTTCTCACCTGATGGGAGAGGCCTTGAGGTCTGATTTTCAGATGTGCCAAGCGCATCTCAAACTGGAAGCAGAGGGAGGCAGCATCTCTGCAAATCAGACCTAAAGGGTTTCAAACTGTGCCCACAAATCAGTGGCCACTTTTGACATTTTGGCTGCTAGCTTCTCGTGTCATGGTTTCCCCATCTGTAAAGTGGGGATAATACTAGGCTTGCTTGCAGATCTCTTGGGAGTCTTAATGAACGTTTACAAAGTGCTTAGAGAGCCCGGGATGAAAGGGAGAGTAGAATTAATTAATCTGGAGTTACTTGCTCTAAATCATGATTGTCCCTTCAGTTTGGGGATCAAGATGTTGCTTGCTCCGTTCTCTACTATGCTGTTCTCTTTTGTCTCTGAAGTAGAATCTCTGGTGGAGTCTCCTTCCTTCGAAGTTTTTAAGGTCAGGCTTGACAAAGCCCTGGCTGGGATGATTTAGTTGGGGATCAGTCCTGCTTTGAGCAGGGGGTTGGACTAGATGACCTCTTGAGGTCCCTTCCAACCCTGATATTCTATGATTCTATGATCCTAAGTATTTTCAGGCAGGATGGAGAGGGGGTTTCCATCTGGCACAGGGACCAGCGCTGGTCTCTACCATCCAATAAGAGCACAAGAACAGCCATACCGGGTCAGACCAAAGGTCCATCTAGCCCAGTATCCTGTCTTCTGACAGAGGCCAGTGCCAGGTGCCCCAGAGGCAGTGAACGGAAGAGGCAATCATCAAGTGATTCATCCCCTGTCATTCATCTTCTAGCAGTCTGAGGCGAGGGACACCCAGAGCATGGGATTGCATCTCTGGCCATCTAGGCTAATAGCCATTGATGGACCTATCTTCTATGAACTTATCTCATTCTTATTTAAAGCCCATTATAGTTTTGGCCTTCACAACATCCCCTGGCAAGGAGTTCCACCGATTGATTGTGGGTAATGTGAAGAAGTACTTCCTTTTGTTTGTTTAAACCTGCTGCCTCTTATTGTCATTGGTGACCCCTAGTTCTTGGGTTATGTTTAATTGGAAAGGCTTGTCTTCACAGGGGATAGGTGCACCAGTAAAGCTATATCAGTGTAACCCTCCTCATGTGTCAAATGGGGTTTGCATCATTGTGACCTAACCAGTTTCAAACTACCTCAGCTTCAAATTGCCTTTTACTCTGTCTAGTGTGTCCAGAACCACAGAGGCTTGCTCCAGGTCATCTGTGATATTTCTAAGGCACCGATTGCCGTGGTAGCTAAGCACCCAAGAATGACTCAGAGTCCTCCTGGTTCCCAGTCCTTTGCTCTAACCACTAGACAGCACAGCCTCCTCAACAGCTCTCTGGGATTCTGCCCCAAGTGGACAGAAATGTGCATATTTGTGCTTTCAGCCTCCCATTTCTGGACTGTACCCTTTACCAGGCTTGTTTTCACTGCCAAGGTAATTCAAGTGTTGCCTCTCCTAACTGGAGTCCTGTCCGCAAACAGAAACTCTTCCCCTGAGAGTGGGGGTGCTTTTAGCTCGATTTGGCTGGCCCGTAAGGGGGTATAGGCTAAAACTCAAATGAGCACAACCCGTCAGCTGCTAACATGAGCATTTGACAGCATGGAAGCTGGTTAGCTTTACTCGAGCGCTGCTAGTCCTCCAATATCTTCCCACAATTCCCCCCTATGCACCCAGAAAGG
Organism: Caretta caretta; assembly: GCF_965140235.1. Lineage (NCBI taxonomy): Eukaryota > Metazoa > Chordata > Testudines > Cheloniidae > Caretta > Caretta caretta. The sequence goes on from NC_134232.1 coordinate 9,798,150, forward strand.
ACAGACAAGGTCTCCCACACTTCACTGGGAAAGAAGTCCTAGAGCAGGTCAGCTTGCTGCAGCACAAAGGAGCATGGGATGTGCTCCCAGAAGTCTTAGCACCGCACACGAGTAAGCACAGCTCAAGCGTTCTCTCGCAGTGGGGCTGCTCTGGCTCGAGCTAGGCTAACTTGAGGGGGAGCAACCCGAGTGCTAACAACTCAGGGGAACTCTTCACCGAAGACAGACCCTTCCTAGCCATCTGGTTTCCCCCTCTCCGTTGGGCTGCTCCCGGCGTGGCTTTGCCTGGGGTCTGCTCTGTGCATTCTCTCTCCCTGGTCCTCTGCGCTAAGCCAAAGGCCCCGTGGTGGCTCTACGAAGCAGGAAGCTGGAGTCTGACTCCATCTGCTGTGCTGCGTCCAGCCCCCATGGACCTGTTGACCCTCGCGTTTCTCAGGAGGCAGGAGCCTTTCCCTTCCTGACCCAACTCAGGAGCTCCTGAGCCCAACTTTAGCTCTGCTTGGGCCAAACCCTGCCAGGTGCCAAGTACCATCCAGCACCTCTCATTCCCACCAGCAGCCCTCTGAGACATACTGCCTTTAAAGCCCTGGGCTTCTCCTTCTAATCCCTTTTCTGGGCTTTGCACCCTTTTATCAGGTGGAGTGTTTTGCTTTAACAACCCCAATCAGCCCCCCCAGATGCCCTGCACAGAGTCATTTTCTCGTTAAAGACCAGATCTCAACTGACACCTGGGGAAATAACCTTACACATGATCCTTGAGCTTGGTTACATCTTAACAGCCCTTTGGCAGGGAGCAGGGGAGTCCAGCTTGGTCCTCCTTGGACTTTCCCCGGCAGCTGGTTTCACTTGACTGGTATTTCCCTCCATCTGCTCTGAAAACTGTTCCTCCTTGCACCATCCCACATCCTTACCGCTCTCTAGACAGACATTTCATTCTGCTCAGGACTGATTCTCCATCTGCTACCAGGAGGATGGGGGTGGGGGGGAGGGAGAAGAGTAGCTAGTAGCAGGCGGGCCCTCTCCTGCATTCTCTTCAGTGGCTGTCAGGAAATGGCTTAGATTCCAGTTTGGAATGAGATTCCCATCCTCCCGCTCTGAAATCGTTTACTACAAGATTCATTAAATCACAGGCCACCATCTTTCCGTGGACAGCTGTATATTGGAGAGTGCTTGCCGCCTGCTGCTTGGACATAGCCAGAAACGCTGCAACGCAGCAGTTTCCAGACAGCAAGATTCATGGATATGACTGACTCCGCGTCCATTACTCATTCTCGCTGCTGGGTCACTGGCCCCATAGTTCCCTCTCTTTAAATCAGGTTTATTTCCCTGTCTGCTCCCGCTTCATTGCCTCCTCTAAGCATTTCTGATGTGGGCACTGTGACATCCGGGGCAAGCAAAGTGGGATTGTCTGTTTTGGAGAAGCAGCCAGGTCAGGGCACCATATGTGCGAGAGGGAGAAACGGGGAATGGGAGTGACGCCGAGTTCTGATCCACATCCCAACTTGCGGGTTGGGGGGGGGGGGGAGAAGGGGTGTCAAGGGTAGCAGGTGAACTTCCCCTGTGTGGAGACTAGCCCCCAGCCCTGCCCTTTCCACCCAAGGCCGTCCCCCGGCAGCCTGAGCCCCCCCACGGCCAGAGGAACTCCAGCTGGCCCGAGCACCAGCCTGACCCCTGGGCTGCCAGCTGGCCCGAGCTGCCACTGGCCACGTCTGCCCCCCAGCTAGAGCAGAGCCCCCACCAGCTTCGGGGAGAGGAGGAGCGAGAGTGGGGCCTTGGGGTAGAGCATAGGTGGGGCCACGGTCTGGCTTAGGGGAGGCATAGCCTGTGTTACGATACCCACCGTCCATGGGGGATGTTATTTCAGGCCCATCCCAAAGAACAGCCACTTCCTCGAGTGCACAGAAAACAGGGGCCATAGACTCATGTTTTTAACCTGCCATCCTTGTGTGGATCAGCCACCCGGCTCAATCCTGAGCTGCTTTCCTTCATGCTTATGCCCTCCCTGATTCGGCTCCAACCGAAGCCAGGGGCTAAACCTCCCCTGACTTCAATGGAAGCAGGGCCAGGCCCCCAGCTAGAGAAACACCCTTCCGCAAACACTGCGAGAGAGACCTTCTTTCCGCTTTTAGGGGTGGGATTCTCACAAGTGCTCAGCGCTGGCTGATGTCTGCCCCCTGGCATCAATGGGACTTGTATCACTGACATTGATCGGCGCAGAACTTAGGCCAGTGCTGCATGCTTTTGATTTACAGGATTTGGCCCAAGCAGAGTTACGGTTGGGGTTAGATTATAAATTCTTCAAGGCAGGAACCATGCTCGTGCTCTGTGTTTGTACAGCACCTGGCACAATGGGGCCCTAGTCCTTGAGTGGGGTGGCTAGGAGCGACCATAATACACCTAAGAGCAATACAAATGTACAGCACCTAATGCCTACTCACCCTCTCACAGGGTCTTTGATGGGCAGATGCTGCTTCTCACAGGGTCCAATGCAGTGGTGTTTTAGCCCCCCGGCTATGAAATGCTTGAATTAGCCAGGGCATTACGGTTCAAAAGGAAAGGAATGGTATGAACTCCAAAACAGTTCTGAGGAGTATCTGAGGAGTCTTTGGCAAGACCCCACCTTCCTACTCAGAGCTGGTCTTCAAGCAGCCAATCCTGTGGGTGATCTCCCTGGGACTGGTCATCCCATGCATCAGAGGCTCATCCAGGCAGTAAGTGGGCTCTGACTCTTGGCTGAAACCTGGCTTCCCTCACCAAAGGAGAAGCAGAGGTGTGTTGTCCTTCTTGGTCAATCCCAAACTGGGCTGGGCCTTCTCCTTTTAACTACCCTCTCCACACCTGACATCTGATGCAGGTGTAGCAGAGCTGGGCCAGGTGGGGCCACAGGCCTTCATTAACCCTCTCCTTGCCAGGGTGGGGCCTGTATGCCCCAGCACACCCACCCACATATATAGAATCATAGAATATCAGGGTTGGAAGGGACCTCAGGAGGTCATCTAGTCCAACCCCCCCTGCTCAAAAGCAGGACCAATCTCCAATTAAATCATCCCAGCCAGGGCTTTGTCAAGCCTGACCTTAAAAACTTCTAAGGAAGGAGATTCCACCACCTCCCTAGGCAACGCATTCCAGTGTTTCACCACCCTCCTAGTGAAAAAGTTTTTCCTAATATCCAACCTAAACCTCCCACACTGCAACTTGAGACCATTACTCCTTGTCCTGTCCTCTTCCTCCACTGAGAATAGTCTAGAACCATCCTCTCTGGAACCACCTCTCAGGTAGTTGAAAGCAGCTATCAAATCTCCCCTCATTCTTCTCTTCCGCAGACTAAACAATCCCAGCTCCCTCAGCCTCTTCTCATAACTCATGTGTTCCAGACCCCGAATAATTTTTGTTGCCCTTCGCTGGACTCTTTCCAATTTATCCACATCCTTCTTGTAGTGTGGGGCCCAAAACTGGACACAGTACTCCAGATGAGGCCTCACCAGTGTCGAATAGAGGGGGACGATCGCGTCCCTCGATCTGCTCGCTATGCCCCTACTTATACATCCCAAAATGCCATTGGCCTTCTTCGCAACAAGGGCACACTGCTGACTCATATCCAGCTTCTCGTCCACTGTCACCCCTAGGTCCTTTTCCGCAGAAAAATATATATATTTGCAGTTATTGCCAATGTTATTGCTCTAGGGTTTCCACCCCATTTGGCCTATGTATTACTCAGTCCCTTCATACAATGCATGGGAAAGTTGCTTTACAGATGACATTGTGATGGATTCAGCACAGGTGCTCCGAGTCTGTTGCTCCTTCGCCTCAGACCTTGTGGCCTTTGCAAATAGCTACCACTCTGACTTTGCGTTAATATAAATGACAACACAATGGGCAAGGTAGCACTATAGGAGGCCATGTGACCTATAAGGTGAGTGCACTGGGTTCTAGAAGACCAGAGTTCTAGTCCCAGAATTGCTTTGTGAGCGTGGCTGTTTTTCTTTGGGGAAGGGCCTGTCTTTCATTATGTGTACATACCGCGCCCACCACAATGAGGTCCTGATCTCAGCCGGCATTTCTAGGTCCGACTATAATAAACTAATTCATAAGAGTCACAAGGCAGCAGAGAATCAAGCCATTTCGATGCAGATTTCATAGGAACCTAAATTCAGGGTCTTTAAATCTGAATTCCTTGCTGCCTGGATCTGAATTCCAGCCCCACTGTGGTCCACGTGGCTTTAGCTACTAGCTTCGGTGGAATTGGGAGGCCAATCTGGATCCAGCTTTGGATTTCAAACCCCCTTGAAGAACAGAGGTGTCTGGATCCAGGATTTTAATTTGGGCCCAACTCAAAAATCAAGAAATATTTCCCCAGTGAGATGGAAAAGCAGTGTCCTGGCCATGAAAGAAATCGTTGGCTGGCTCCCCCACCACTTTCCCCTGTGTATGTCTTTTCCCCTCCCTCCCGCTGCGGCCTTGTTAATGTCTTGTGTCAGGAAGTTTAAAAAGTGATCCTGCACCGTAGCACATGTGACGTTGCAATTTTCTCTTCGCAATTAAGTTTTGTAATAAAGTTTATCATATTACTTCCTTATTAGAAGCTTAAAACATTTCTGATGACAGACCAGAGCCAGAGCCGAGGGATTTAATATCCCATCTGATGGCTGAGTGCTTTTCAGCAGAAGGCAACCATTTTCAAATTAGCTCATCCTCTAAATATTTAATTATCTCCCTAGGTTTGAACCAAAAAAGATGGTGCCTTTGAGTTTAAAGCCGTCATTTCCAGCCCTGGGAGACAACAGCCAGAGAGGAGACGGTCGCTCAGAGGCGCGCGCTCCATCTCTTCCTCTTGTTCTGTCACTGGACTTGGCTCATTGCTACCCGGCCCCAGGCAACCCTGGAATGAGACTAATGCGGAGAGAGGTTCCCTTGACAATGGGGGAGCTGCTTAGAAAGGCTCCTGCTCCGTGGCCAGCTCTTGTATCTGGCAGCAAGACACTTCCTACGGAGGCAGGATATTGTCACATTGGGACCCAGATGGTTCTCAACCATTTCCTGTTACAACCAAAGAGATTTTTGACATCCACCCATCCCATTTAGCTACAAAGAAAGGGAAGATGGTTGCACCTGTTCCACCCTTGCAGGTTAACAACCCTTGGATTATGGGCATCCAGTGGCCAAACCATCTCAGGTAAAGCAGTGCTCATGGACATGGCCTGCTCTCTACTTCTGGGTGAAAAGGCCACTTTAACGAGGGTGGTTCCTGTGTAAGTCTCCCCCACGCAAAGCCCATTCAGCTGCTATCAGCCCACAGAGAACAGAGGTGTGGGTTGGGAAAGGGAGCTTCCTTTATTCCCACGGAGAGACAAGAGAACAGCTCAATAAATGAAACGGATTCCCAGTCTCCCTGTGCCCTGTCTGTGATCCCCCCAGGCTCCTCTCCCTCCCAGCCCTTCCCTGCACTCCCTTTGCTTACTTCTCTCCCTGCTTTCCCCATGGTCCCTGGCTCTGCCTGTGCGACCCTGCCTTCCTCATGCTCCGCACCCCAAGCCTGCGACTTCCTGACCATCTCCCCCTCCCAAGAGCCAATCTGTTCGCAGGCTTTTGGCCCATGTCCCAGAGCTCCTGCCTAAGAGCTGCCAGATTCGCTTCTTTCCCTGGACACTTCGCCAGCAGCCCTAAGTCAAATCTCCCATGAGAGAACCCCACAACTGACCCAGATGTCCCTGCCTGGGGTTCCTACCCCTGCTCCTGGGAGCCGCCCTCCAACATCGACTCAGTTTCCCTTAACCAGGCCCGTTCTTCCCCTTGTCCCCAGGGCTTCTGCACGAGCGCTCCTGTAACTCAGCAGGGGGTTTGGGCCAGTCCTCCCCAACAATGGTCATCACCTGTTCTCCTTCCCCAGCGCTCTCTGTACCAGCTCCCTGCCGCAGTTCCTGTTTCTCCCTGGGTCTCTGCACCTCTCACCCACCCCTGTCCTAACTGACTTGCCACTACCCCAGTTGTTCTCATTTATATGGCCCAGGTGCCCTCTCTTAAGTCCAACTGGGAGGCAGCTGATGAGTCACAGGAGCACTGGACCCCGCTCCCTCTTTAAGGGACCAAGCACCCCCTGACACCCATCTTCTGGCTCTCTTCCATGTTCCCTTGCAGGGGCACCAGAATGGGAGGCTGGGGGGGGCGGGGGCCAGGAGGCCATAGCCCTCCCTTTTTATTGCCATAAGGGCAAGTGATGGGGGAGGGACAGAGAGGAGCGAGAGGGGGTGGGATCTTGGGGGGAAGAGGCTGTGTGGGGGCAGGGCCTCAGGGGGAAGGGGCAGCATGGGGGGGACGCAAGGCCACAGTTCGGGTTCCTGTGGTCCCCCCACTTTTAGGATGCTTCCGCCACTCTTGTTCCCTTGTGCTCCCCAACAATCCCTCATGTTTTCCTGGGTTTCCTTGTGTTCCCCTTTTTCCCTGCACATCCCATGCATTCCTCTTCTCCAGGCTGCCCTGTGCCATCCTGCAGGCCCTCTGCTCCTCTGTGCCTTAAAGAGTCATTGAGTCTAAGGCTAGAACGGACCACTAGATCATCTAGCCCGACCTCCTGCATATTGCAGGCCGTGAACCCCACCAAGCAGCGCACACCAGCCCCAACAACCGAAATGAGACCAAAGTGTGACAGCTCATGAGAGACGAGAAGGTTATGTGCCTCGGGTTGCCAAGTGTCTGGTTTTCGACTGGAACGCCCAGTCAAAAAGGGACCCTGGCAGCTCCGGTCAGCACCGCTGATCAGGCCTCTAAAAGTCTGGTCAGCAGAGCAGTGGGGCTAAGGCAGGCTCCCTGCCTGCCCTGGCTCAGCACGGCTCCCTAAAGCAGCCGACATGTCCGGCTCCTAGGCATGGGGACATCCACGGGGGCTCCGTGTGCTGTCCCGGTCAATTGGGGGGCCCTGGAAAAATGGGTGCCCCCCGCAACCTGACCTGCTCCGCCCACCCAGCGCTCCTGCCAGGGAGCGGGGGAAGCGTCCACACCCCGACTCCGCCAGGAGTGCTGGGGCGGAGCAAGCCCTGCACCCTGACCCCATTTCCCGCGCAGGAGGATGGGAGGACTGCAGATGGAAGGGATGGGGAGGGGCCCCCACTTGCTTTGGCCGAGGGGCCAGGGCAACATTATTGAAACCCTTTGGGTGCAGGGGAGGGGCGGGTGTTTCCAAAACAAAATTCCACCCTCAATCAACATATTTTTTTCTAAACATTTTCACTTTGGTTAAAACAACCTTTCCCAGTGAAAACCTGGCACAACGAAAATTTTCCGACCAGCTCTAGCTGGAATTTTCAAACAAGCCCAAGGGAATTAGGCACCCAACTTCCCCTGAATTCTTTTAGGGTTCTTTGAAAATCCCAGCCACCATGTATGACTGTCCACGTAGGCCAGAGGATATCTGTAGGGGTGGCTTTGTGTTTGCGTGTGCTCATCCACCTTCTTGCAACTGGTTATGGCTGTATATGTGGCCATGTGACTGCTAGTGGAAACATGCATTGCGTATGACTGTGCGCCTCTGTGCATGGGACACGGTGATTGTGTTCACTTTGGGTCTTCCAACCCTCAAACCTGCTGATGGTTAACTTGCCATCAGTATCAATCTTTGGTGGGGCACTAGGGCTGGTTCCAAACTCTCCCCTTTAATCAGCCCATTTGCAGGCTGTCTGCCTTGATTTCCTTTTCCCCTCTCTGGTGCTCCAGCCCCCTTCCCTTCCTTTCATCAGAGGGTACCATTCTTTGTGGAGCTGTCTGTCTGCATTTCCCTTCCCTGCCTCCTCCTTACTCCGTTCTCTCCTTCCCACTCGCCCCATTTGTCAAATCCACTCCCCTCTGACTGGCTCTGTGCGGCTGTCTCTAAGCTTTAATCAAGGCAAGGGGTTTCCTATCAAGCCATTGAGGCCCTCTGTCCTGGCCCTGCTACATCAATTTAACACCGGCCAGCAGAACCCCGCTATGCCAGCTGGGGAAGATTTGGTTACCGGCGCCCCGGGACTCCAGATCTGGCAGCACCAATGAATTCAGCTCCCAAAAGATATGAAGAGGGATACATAAGAAGGCAAGCAAAGCAAGATAGCAAACAAGGCCTGCTTGCCACTCAGAGGTACTGTCCCCATGGCAATTGCTTTCTACCACAACCTCTTCCCTTTGTCTCCTTTTCCATGCATCAGCGGCACAGAAGGCTGGGTCTTCCAACAGGTTCAGGCCAAAGAGAAGGCCTCATGAGGGTAAAGAGAGAAGCCTGGGAGGCTGGATGGGGGAGATGCCATTTCACACCAGCAATCACTGGGACTGAAAGAAGAGCCCACAATCTCTTTATCTCTAGAGAACCTTACAGAAGTTATGCGGGCTGGGTCAGAGATGGGGCGTTGGGGACAGAGGTACCCTGTAGGGTTATTTCTCCACCCAGAACTCGGGAGCATTTTCTTCTAAAGATCCCATGAACTTCTGAGGGAGGTTTTGGACCCAGTGTCGGTCTCAGGGCCAAATACGGAAGTCTTCCCTGCGTGTTTACTCCTCCCACTGAGTTTTGTGTTAATAAAGACTTCAGGGTTTGGCTTTCCCATATGATGGTTTCAGTCTGGTGTAGCTATTGATTTCAGTGGAGTGCTCTGGATTTACCCTGGTGTGACTGTGAGGACAATTTGTCCCTTTGTTTTCAACGTTCTCTTTTTGTCGCAACAGCATTTCAGGCAGGCTAAGCCCTCCTTGGAGGGGGAGATGTAACGGCAAGTGACTGCAACTAGCAAGTGTGTAGCAGGGACCACTAGGCACTGGGACTCTCCTTGTTCTACCTGAAAAAAAAGGCAAAGCTGGCCCTCACCTCCTGAACCATCCAAGCATGGGCTTCTCCTGCCCTGACTAGCCTTGCCTTTGGGGAACACAGAGTCAGAGATTGCGAGACCAGAAAGGCCCAATGTGATCATCTACTCTGACCGCCTGAATAACCCAAGCCATAGAACTTCCCCAAAATAATTCCAGTTAGAGAAGCACCTAAGCTTAATTTAAAAATTGTCAGTGATGGAGAATCTGCCCCCACCCTTAGTAAATTGTTCCAGTGGTTAATTACCCTCAGAGTTAAAAATCTATACCTTATTTCCAGTCTAAATGTGTCTATCTTCAACTTCCAGCCATTAGATCATGCAATACCTTTCTCTGCTAGATTGAAGAGCCCATTATTAAATAATTGTTCCTCAGGTAGGTTCTTACAGACTGTAATCAAATCGCCCCTTAGCCTTCTCTTTGTTAAGCTAAATAGACTGAACTCCCTGAGTCTGCCAGAAGAGCTGGCAGAAAAGCTTTTGTCGGAAGATGCTGTTTTGACAAAAACCAAATTTTTTTGGTCAAATTGTATGAATTTGGACAAAATTTTGTTTTAAAAAATTGGGAAAAAAAAGTTTCAACATTTTCAGAATGAAAAGTTTCCATTTTTCGTTCCAAATTGACTTTTCATTTCAAAATTTACTTTATTGTACATTTTAAAACTTTTAACAATTAAAAAGGGTAAAATATTTTGATGGACCGTGAATGAAAAAAACTTTTTTTAAAAATTTTGTAGCACAGAAATAAAACCAAAATTTTGGTTTTTCATCCTAAGTCAGAACAAAAGAAAAAAAATTTTTAATGAAGTTCACACTCCGGAGTGTTTGGACTTTCCCTCCTTTGTGTGATGTTATTCCACAAACATTAGACCTTTTATAACTTTGCTTCTCCAGCATCTTCATTCTTTGGACCACTCTGTAGGGACAAAATGCTTCAGTGGACCCACCTCATTTTTCCAATCCCCAAATCCTCCAAAGCTGGGTTCTCATTCTGTAGTCTGCCCTGATGGGCTCTACTGGGGGGCCATGAACTGTAGCTGGAGAACAGCTGCTCAAGACAATTCCTAGCGTACTGGCCATGGTGTGACAATTCTATTGTCATTTTCTCTTTGCACTGGGAACTGATCTGCCCGAGATATAAAGGGAGCAATGTTGAGAAGGGTAGCTTCAGACTAGTCTTCATGTGAATGGTAATAACACACAAAGAAGATACCTCGATGCTGGTAAAACTGCATTTTTTTGCTGGTGTTACATTTATGATGAGAAATCCCTGCAGATTAATTCAGAGCCTAAAACACTCTCCTGATCCCACCCAGAGCTTTCTCAGCATTATCAGGATACTATTCCTGGTTTACATTTCCAGAAAAACCACAAGATCCTCATTCCACCCCGTAAAAGAGCTGTAGGTTGGAGCCTCAGAGACGTGGCGGGTCCTTCTCAGAGCCTGGTTAGATGCATTATCTCGCAGCCATGTGGTTCTGGTAAATGCATTTCCATCCATCTCCCTGAAGTGGAGAAGACACTCCGATCAACACTCAGGAATGAAGTGTTCATCAAGGTCAAGAGAACAAGAGCTCTAATGGGGAAGGGGGCTCCTGGGTTCCTTTTAGATTCATTAATATTCCCATGCAGGGAAATAAATTTTCAGGAAGAATTAGTGGTTCCTATGGAGAAGGCAAAGAAACGGCAGCTGGTTGCATGGTGAGGTTAAGCATTTACAAACAAAAGCACCTGCTCTCCAGTGCTTGTTTCTTTTCCCGGGCATGGCAGAGAACCCATGTATGTGAATGCAACATGCCTGTGTCATGATGCCTTGCAAGGTCAAAAGTGGACTTGGCTGTGAGTCTTTACACAGGTCTCTTGATTCAGGAAGGTACTGGAGCATGTTCTTAATTTTAAGCATGTGAAGTAGCAGCTGTGTACCAGGAGTAACGGTATTGAAATCTGGAGTTACACAGGCAAAATAGGAGTAATTGCATTGAAATGGATTGTGATGTAGGTAGGGTTGCCAACTTTCTATTTGCAGAAAACCGAACACTCTTGCCCCGCTCCCTGCTCCGCCCCTTTTCTGAGGCCACACCTCTGCTCACTCCACCCCGCTCCCTCCGTCGCTCGCTCTCCTCCACCCTCGCTCATTTTCACCGGGCTGGGGCAGGGGGTTGGAGTGTGTGTGGGGGGGTGGCGGTGAGGGCTCCAGCTGCAGGTACAGGCTCTGGGGTGGGGCCGGAGATGAGGGGTTTGGGGTGCAGGAGAGGGCTTCAGGCTGGGGCAGGAGTTTGGGGTGTGGGAGGGGGCTCCAGGCTGAGGCAGGGGATTGGGATATGGGAGGGGGTGTGGGTTCTGGGCTGGGGCCAGAAGTGAGGGGTTCAGGGTGTGGGAAAGGGGTCTGGGATGGAGCAGGGGGTTGGGGTTTGTGGGAGTAGAGGTGAGGGTTCCGGCTGTGGGTACAGGCTCTGGGCTGGGGACTGTGGGCTCTGGGGTGGGGCCAGAAATGAGGGGTTCAGGGTGCAGGAGGAGGAGCTGGGCTGGGGAAGGGGTTGCAGTGCAGGGGGGATGGAGGCTCTGGCTCGGGGTATGGGCTCTGGGGTGGGGCTAGGGTTTGGGGTGCAGAAGGGGGCTCCGGGCTGGGGCAGGGAGTTAGGGTGCAGGAGGGGATGCGGGATGTGTTCTCCAGGTAGTGCTTACCTCAGGCAGCTCCCAGGAAGCTGCCGGTATCTCCCTTCGGCTCCTAAGCTGAGGCGCGACCACATGGCTCTGCGCGCTGCCCGTGTCTGCAGAAACCACTCAGTCAGCTCCCATTGGCCACGGTTACTGGCCAATGGGAGCAGATGAGCTGGCGCTGGGGGCGGGGACAGCGTGCAGAACCCCCGTGTTCATCCCTCCACCTAGGAGCCAGAGGGAGATGCCAGCAGCTTCCCGGGAGTCGCGCAGAGCTGGGTAGGGAGCCTGCCTGCGCCGCCGACCAGTCTTTTAACGGACCAGTCAGCAGTGCTGACCGGAGCCGCCAGGGTCCCTTTTCAACCGGGCTTTCCAGTCAAAAACCGGACACCTGGACACTTTGATCTTTGGATACCAGTCAATCCCCAGAGTCTGAAGGTGAATGAGCCTCTGCGTGACGGCACTTGGAGAAGGATATGGATCCCTGAGACAACTCCCAGCCTTCTTGCTTTGCAGGCTGCTGCCCCGCTCAGCGGATGAGCTCCTGATGCCTCCTACTAGGGGGCTTCTCGCACCTCCTGAGTATTTTCCCAGCAATTGTGACTAACTCCTAATGGGGCTAATTTCCCAGTCTGCTGAGAAAATGTACACTAATAGCTGCCTTCATTCCTCATGCAAATCAGGCATACGCTGGCCCCCGGAACAAAGAGAAAAGCACCTTTATGGAACAAGCGAATGGCAAAGCTTAACAAGCACATCTGAGCACCAGCAGGTTGGACCTCTACCCCTAAAAGCCGTGGAGTGGATGCACACTTGCCACCACCCAATTTAAAGTGGAACATGCTGGGCTTGCTGCTGGCCAGTAATAATTCTTAGCTACCTTATGGGTCCCACTCTCTCTAGCTTACTTTGGTTACAGAGCAAGCTCTTTGGAGCAGGGACCAGCTTTTTGTTGTGTGTTTCTGCAGTGTCTGGCACAATGAGGAAGCCTGGGGCTCCTGGGTACTGCCACAATACAAGTAATAACAAAGGAAGGTAGCTATTATTACCCCCCACCACCACCACTATTTTACAAATGGGGAAACTGAGGCACAGAGCCAAGCAATGACTCGCCTGAGGTCAGTGACCAAGTCAGAAATAGAACCCAGGTCTGCTGATGCCCCACTCCTGGGTTCTATTCCCTGTGCCCTGCTGTCCCCATATTAGGCAACTAAAAGTCGGGTCAGAAGGTGGACTGGAAAATGAGCGATGCCCACGGGCAGCTGTGAATCACAAGAGATCTTATTCCCCCTTTCATTTTTCAAAGTGCATTTAGTGCTGGGAAAAGGTGACTGACAGCCCTGAAGACTGAATCCTCTGTGTTCCCAAAGGACAAATATGGGATCAGCAGCGGCGGGATGTGCTTCTTCACGCCACACTCCCCTTCCATTGTACCGCACCCCTGAACTGGCACGGGAGTAGAGAAGTGTCTCTGAGGCCCGTTCGCCTAGTGGCTCCTCTACCATCAAGGGGACCAGCTAGCAGCATTGGGGTGGGGGTGGGGGTTCAGCCATGCGGAACCTGTCCACTAGTATCTGATCCAGAAGCCACCAGTTCACCAGAGTTGAAATATCCAGTTTTCTTGGGACCATAAGGTTCAAGGTGGTTTGCAAACTTCCTTTCCATGTCTGCTAATGCACTTCTGTTTAACCCTAAAAATCCACCCTGGGGACCAAATATGGGGTTTGACTTCTGATCCACCTCTGCAGTTGAGAATCTTTCCCCCACTCCACCACCAGATGAAGTTGCAAGATCTCTTTAATAAACTTTCCATAAGCGTACCATGTAAACCTTGGTGCTTTGCAGTAAATCCCTATTAGCTTTGTATTTAATTTGGGATTTATGTACCAATATAAAAGAGAACAGCAATGGCAGGGAATGGGGCGGGGCACCTAGGAAATGATAGGCCAATAAACTGCTTTTCAGCTCTGGGAAATTGGTTGAGAGCTTTATAAAGGTCAGTTTAATGAAGACCAATTGGATAAAAATAAACGGATGGGGATGAGCCAGCAATGGTTCTGCTGGGTGAATCCTGCCTTTTAACCCTGCTGGAATTCTCAAATAAATAAAGGAAACAAATGAGGAAATGGATGAATGTAAATTACTCAGGACGCCAGAGAGTTTTTAGCAAGATCCCTCACATGACACTGTTACAGAAATGTAACAACCACAGGGTGAGTAGTAGTTGAAGTGCTGGGGGAAGCATGGAGTAAAGAAGCGATAAAAGTGAGCGATCGGGGTAGGAACAAGGTCCCATTAATGCTGCAATAACATGATGATCGGGTAAAGTGCTTGGCTATGGTGATGAAGGCATTATAAGAACCCAAACAGACTAGAATAGGTCGAAGCCCAGCACTATCAGTCTAGACAGGAAGAAACCACGTTTGAACAGTGCTCCTGGATTCTCTTTCCACGTTGGACTTCTGGAGTGACAAGTTCAAGGACACGGTCAGATCCCATATGCACCTATATTGCGTTCCTATATTGCAGCCAGGTGCTCAACCTCAAAATCATTCATGGTGCTTGATGAGACCTTAATTACTATTACATGGAATGAGAGAGATTCTGTAGTGGGGCTGCCTTGGGCATCAGTGTTGGAAGTTCTCCTCTATCCTCTCTGAAGGGCTATGTTTTCAGATGACACCAAGCAGCTGTTAAGAGTGACAGAGGAAGAGTGACGGAGTCACCGGAGGCTTCGAAAGAATTCAGGCAAAGTGAGTGACTGGCCAACCAAGTTGGGAAAATGTAAGTGCCAAATATGAGAACTCATTTGGGTTTGCTCAATGTGCAATGGCTGCCAAAGGCAAACAGGAACAGGTTGCGTTACAATGGGATATAAATTAGAAAATATTATAGTATCCCAGGTAGATCCATGTCCAGAAACCTACGTCTCATTCTGTTGACCTTAAAATAGCTACTGCATTCAGGTCTGGACACACTGAAACAGCCATTGCACCCCATCCTGGTCACCTTGAAACAGCCATTTCATCCTATTCACCTCACCCTTAATGAGAACATTACTGAACTAAAAAAATGTTCAGAGAGAGGCAACTAAATTGGTCAGTTGTTTGGCAGGAGGCCTGATTAGAGAGAGTGTTTATTTGTTTTGCAATTAGCAATGTTCGGAGATTTTGAGATTTCAGTAAAAACTCTTCATTAGCCGTGCAGGGAGTTTAGAGATTCCTTAAAGATTCTCAGTGGGCAGCGTGCTGAGTGCTGTGATGCCTTTATGGGAGGCTCTCCCTCCTCCCTTGATGTCGGTGCTGAAGGCTTTAACTCTTTATGGTGTGAATGCTGCAGGATCTCCATGAGGAGTTGCACCGTCACACCCTCCTCCTTCAGAGATTGGTTATAGCAGCAGGGGCAGGATACATGGGATAGGAGGCCAAGCCCTCAGACTCCGCTGGGACCCCTGAGACATGATGAAAGCAAGCAAACCATTATCCATTACTGCCTACAATAGTATGTAACCAATCTGCAACTGCTAGCAGGAAATATCTCCCGCGGGCGGTTCCCGCGGGCGGTGGTGGGGCACTAGATGGGGAGGGCTCTGAGTTACTACAGAGAATTCTTTCCCAGGTGTCTGGCTAGTGGGTCTTGCCCACATGCCCAGGGTTCACCTGATCGCCATATTTGGGGTAGGGAAGGAATTTTCCCCCAGGTCAAATTGGCAGAGACCCTGGATTTTTTTCCCCTTCCTCTGCAGCACGGGGCACGGGTCACTTGCAGGTTTAAACTAGTGCAAATGGTGGATTGCCTGTCACGTGAAGTCTTTAAATCAAGATTTGAAGACATCAGTAACTCAGCCAGAGGTAATGGGCCTATTACAGGAGTGGGTGAGGCAAGGTTCTGTGGCCTGCCATGTGCAGGAGGCCAGACTAGATTATCTTGATGGTCCCTTCTGACCTTACAGTCTATGAGTCTATGCCCTGCCCTGTGCTCGTTCAGGCCATCACAACATAAACGTACATGTCCACACATCCATATGCACTCACGAGCCTGCTTTGCCCCCTCCCACAAACACAATGCATGCACAGACAAATAAATAATCTCACAAACAAGCAGCCCAATTCCATCCTCGAGCAATCCCTTGCGGCAGCACCACTTAAGTCACTGGCCAAATTTGGCCCAAGGATTTTACACACATAGTTAGGAACCTAAGAACACAAGAATGACCCTACTGGGTCAGACCAAAGGTTCATCTAGCCTGGTATCCTGTCTTCCGACAGTAGCCAACGCCAGGTGCCCCAGGGGGAATGAACAGAACAGGTCATCATCAAGTGATCCATCCCCAGTCTCTCACTCCCAGCTTCTGGCAAAGTTGTCTTCCTATGCACATGTAGTACATATTCATGAATGAATATTCATACATGCACACGGGATGCATGCATAGACAAGCACGTAGGGCGTGGCGCTATGTCAACCCTCCGTAACAAAGGCCAAGGAAATTTGGGGGACCGGCAGCTGAAATCGACTGAGGTCTGGGGATAACAAAACAGAGGGGGGCTCAGAGAGAGGTTCCCCCAAGACCAGCAAGTTTGATCATGAGGGTTTTGTGAAGCACTCCAGTTTTTGTGAAGGGTCTGGATAAAGTTAATAAGATTCAAAGAGGGATTGGATGTTTGTATGGATAAGAAGAATATCCATGATTAATGCTAACTGCAAGAGTTCTGGAAGGGAGATTGTGTTTCAGGGCTTAAGCCAATCTCTAACTAGTAGGGGTTAAGATGAGACCTATGTGGGGGTTTCCCACATATCATCCCATATCTGCTTACCACAGGGTTCTTGCACTTTCCTCTTGTCTAAATCATCTGGTGCTGGCCAATGACACAGACAGGATCTTGGGTTAGATGGACCAATTCATGCATTGCTTTGATCCTGACTTGACAGTTTGGTCCTAGTCTCATGACAAGTTTGGGTCTGTATGACTAACTCCTGGCTAAGCTGGACGTAAGAGGGGATATGTAAAACGGAGCTGCCCGCAAGATTTGCTGAAAATACCATGGATCAAGTGTCCTGGGGTTTGCAAGACTCAAATGGGTGAAATCCTGATGTTTATACTCTAATGCAAAATGCCCCATGATTTCACCAGGACTGCATAGGCACTTCCTTGGATTTGGCCCAGTGTCCAAACAAACACAAATATGGCAGGTGTGAACAAAATGGGACACTGGTGCCCCCGTGTATGCGCACACAAACCAGCATGGGATTGAAGCAGATGTGCACAAGTGCGTACAAACAAATCTGCACAGACACCGTGGCCCCGATCCTCCAAGATATGTAGGTGCCTAATGCCCATTGGCATAATGAAATCAATGGGAGTTAGGTACCTAAATATCTTGGAGGACGGGAGCAGTCAGCCCACAAGCTTATGAGTCAAGGGTAGGGATGCAATAATCTGCTGGTGCATGCTAAAGGTCTGATCTGACACAATTTATCCTGGTAAAGGGTCTGTTAGATGCTAAGCATCTTCAACTTCACTGCTACTAATGGGGGTTTGGGGTACTCAGCACCCCACAGGAACAGACCCTAGGGGCCTGCTAAGTTTTATAAGAAGACAGTTCTGCTTTTAAGCATCAGGGTTTCTTACCACAGGCCCTGATTCTGCAAACCAATCGGGCACATATTGAAGTTAAACAGGAACGGACGAAACTCCCTTCGGCCAGGGCACTACAGGAAAAGGGGTGGGGGAAAGAGGTGGTGTTAGTGGGGGCAGGGCAGGGAAACGAGCAGGAAAGTGGGGTGAGGAGATCGAAACCCTGAAACATTTTGACCCAAGCAATAACTGTCTGTTAAAAAAAAAAAAGTTTTGGTCGAAAAAACATTTTTCATGGGAGCTGAGCAATTTTGGAAAATCTAGCTATTGTTATCCCACCGGGAGCTGCTATAGGGAAGGGGTGTTGTCGAAATCCAGCTCGAATTGTGGGTGCCAAGCCCTTGGAAGTCCAGCCCTAAACTCTTAGAAAATCTCGCCCCATGTCTCCCAGGCGTTCTCATTATCCGTGGATCCCCATCTCAAAGGCACCCGTTTCTAACACCCTCGTTCAACCCTTCCTGTTGCCTTCAAGGCCACAGTCAGCAGCAGCTGGGAAAACTTTCACCAAGACTTCCCCCCACGCCCGCAGCTCGGTTGAAACCTGAGCTGTGGCCACTGTCAGTGACTGATTGATTCCAGGTCGAATGTGCCTTTTGAAAGTCTTCTGGTTTTAAAACCATTAAGGCTCCCTGGCTAATAAACCTGGGGATTTGCTGAAGTGGCTTGAGGTCCCATTTTCTCTGGAACCCATTTCCATGGCATGAATCACCCAGTGGAATGAACTCAATTAGTTCAGACAGTAGGCAGAAGATAAATCAGGGTCCCATTAGGAAACACTGAGGCTAATTGATGGCGCTGGCTGTCTCCCTTCTCTCCCCCACATGGAATTCACTTCAGAGCTGGAGCAGGAATCAGGAGCTGTCTCCCCTTTACCGCTCCCTTTTCGGAGAGACACATCACCGTGCCATCAGCCCGGTCGCCAGCCTCGACTTTTAACAAATGAACTGGAGCTGCCAGCATTTTGCACAGACAGATAACTGGGTAGCAGGGATGAAAAAATACCGGGGAGACTCGAGTGTTTTTATATTTGAAGATTAGCGAGGAAAAAATTGCGAGCATTCCAAGAAAGCCAGATCTTCCCTTCCTTTAAATAAGACATATCCCTCCCAGCAACCCACTCTGCTCTCTCCACCTTGAAATGTCTCATGCAACCCTACAACAGCACCTCCTACGGGCACCAGATGCTGCTGCTTTCCACACGCACACCGTCATACATGGTCCGCTTTCACAGGGCTTTCAAAGCACCTCGCTCTGTTGACAGCGACTCCTGCTGGTAGCAGGGAGGAACCGACCGTCACCTTTCACACACATCCCTATGGGCTTCTCACTAGCCCTCAGTCTGGTGAGAACTCAATAAGGAAGATCTGCCTCAGATCACAATAAGAACGTAAGAATGGCCCTACAGGGTGAGACCAAAGGTCCATCTAGCCCAGTATCCTGTCTGCCAACAGTGGCCAGTGCCAGGTGCCCCAGAGGGAATGAACAGAACAGGGAATCATCAAGTGATCCACCCCCAGTCGCCCATTCCCAGCTTCTGACAAACAGAGGCTAGGGACACCATTCCTGCCCATCCTGGCTAATAGCCATTGATGGACCTATCCTCCATGAATTTATCTAGTTCTTTTTTTAACCCTGTTATGGTCTTGGCCTTCACAACATCCTCTGGCAAGGAGTTCCACAGGTTGACTGTACACTGTGTGCAGAAATACTTCCTAAAGAAGAAATACTTCCACAATAAGGGACCAATCTTGCAATCCCAGTATTGCCAACCCCAAATGGTCCAAAATCATGTCACCAAAAATCACGAGATCAGCTTTACAATCATGAGACTATGTACAAACAATAGATGTGGGGCTCTTTTTATTTGCCTTCTGCTTTTTGAGCCTTTTGGGTGCCCTGGGGTCACATTTTGAAGCTTTCTCCACAGCCACAAGGGCTAGAAACTTAATTTTTCTTTAAGAATGAAGGCTGAAATAATCACATATCCACTTGACTCCAGCAGCTGGGGCTTTAAGGAAAACAATAATTATCATGAGACTCACAATAATTTGTAACGTTGCACTCCTTGTGCACCCCAGAACTCCCATTCCATTAAAGTTTTGGGTGTGCAAAAATAATGTTTTCAGTGTGAAACTCACCTCTGTGAAGAAGGCCAGCACAACACTTAGGTACCACTTAACTCCTGGGGCCCGAATTTTCTAAAGAGCTCAGAATGTTGGATGCATCTTTAGGTGCTGAGTGTTTTTGAAAATCTGGCCCTTATTTGGGTGTCTCAGTGGGAGCTGAAGTCTTTTGAAAATGCAGGGCCAGTTCAGGGTGCCGAGCCCTTAAAACTTGTACCTCAGCTCTTTCGAAAATTTGACTGGCACTGGAAAATAACGTCGATGTTCATTTTGATCTTGAATTGGGATAAAGAGTCGAAACAAGTTTTGCAAACCGGAACGGTCCAAAACGTTTCAATTCAAAAATGTCGAAACAAACCATTTGAACATTTTCGATCGAAAGAGTTTGATCGGTTTTTAATGGAAACGAAATGCTGACTGCAACCAAAATGTTTCATTTTCAATGGCCATGTCAGGTGAAAATGACAGTGGAAGTTGATCTTCGGTTGAAATGCAGTGCTTTGGCTCAAAATGCAGCTTTGGAACATGCCATTGGCACTGATATTCTCCCACAGTTAGTTTATAGGAAACCATAATTTTTCATCAGAAGAAATATCCGCCGGCTCTCTGCAAGATATAAGCATGACATTTGTGGTGCATCAAGCCCTATAAACCTTAAATACATCGGCTACGGCTGATGAAACCCACTACTGAGCGTGTGTTAGGCTCCCACTCTGTGGCCAATCTACAGAGGATATGCTTCTGTTATAGAACCAGCTAAATAGGTTTCTTTCCTTAGCTCAAGTGGTAGCAGTTCATTATATTAGGTCTGGAGGTTCCCCAGATCAGTCACTGGTATTCGGCCAAACTGGTAGCTGTTCCTCTGTTCCTCTGCACAGGGGTTAATTTCATCCGGGGACCGTCTTCAGAAAAGACATCTAATAGAAGTCATCTAAAAGGGTGTCTCTTTTGTTTACAGTTTGTAGAATAAAAAATACTTTTTTAAACATGAAGTCTCAAGAAAAATCTAATTACAGAGACATTTTGCCCTTTCCCTGGTATTGACTCAGGAATAGCCTCACATTATGGGTTGGAAGCTCCTCAGGAAACTGACTGCAGGCGTAGCTGGGGAATGATTTCTCCACTATGAGACACAGAAGGAAATATTCTTTGTGCTGAGGCTGCCAGGAAAGTTTCTGGGCTGGAATTCTCCCAAGAGCAGCCTCTATTGCCAGAACTTCAGCAGTTCCTGTGGTATATATAACGACGTGACTGAGAAAACTCTATTTCTTTGTACTGTGCCCTTCCATCTCTGGGGCCTATGCTGGCTGCAGAGATCAGCAGCCATTTTGTGTCTGGTTCAGTGCAGACAGTTAGAGATGTGGAACAAACACTGTGCTCTCTTTTGGAGACTTTACTTTCGTTCTTTCTTGTTTCATTGCTCTTCTTGTCTAAATTAAGTCTGTTGGGCTGAAAAGTATCTGTTAGCTGCATGGACTGGGAAACGGAAGACTTCCTGCTTCTGATCCAGCAAGGAAACGGCCTTTCCCATGATGTTATTTCACTTCTTTATCCAGTCACAACTGGCAGGTGAAAAATGATGCACAAAAATTGAACTTTATTTGAACCTCAGAGGTTCAGATCAGATTTGGAAGATCTGTGCTGAGGGGGTGAGGGGGGACACACTGACTCACCGGCTCCCATGCGTGGCATGTGGTCTCTTGCCTCTTCTCACAAACACGCCGGTTAATTCTTCCGTACGGAAAACTTAACCTTAGCTAAATGACTGCTACACCTTCCGATTTTCATAAACCTCCTGAGCTTTCCTTTCCTTTGGCTGATTTCGTTGAGCCATCCAGGCCTTGGAAGGATTTTAATGATCATCCCTTCGGGGGCCCCACCAGTCAATATTTAACATCAGGCACATGACGGGGAAGGAGTCAGTGGCAGCTGCTGGGGTCTCAGCTCACTGTGCCATATTTCCTGGTTGTCAGAGCACGCGGCGAAGACTTTACAGGGAGAGACGGGGTAGTAATAATGCGTCAGAAGGAGGGAGAGAGGGAAGGAATAACTGCCTCCAGAACAGAGGAGCGTTTATTCATGGAAGGAACAAAGGGGAGAATGGGGGAAGGAGATGTAAGGGGGAAGAGGAGGAAGAAACCCTTCCCCTCCTCTGCTGACAGCCCCATCATCATCATTTAGTACTGCGATAGCACGAAGAGCTCCAGTCACGGACCAGGACCCTGCGGTGCAAGGTGCTGTACAAATACAAGAATGAAGAGATGTTTCCTGCCCCCCCAAGTGTCCCGTCTTTCCTTCCTACTCCCTATCTTCTCCCCCCACTGCCACCTCCTCTCCCATCCCTTTCTACCCCAATCTCCTCTCTGACCCCCCCCAGATCTTTAAATGTGTCTATGACTTTAAAACGCTCCCTGGATGGAGTTTGAGTTGCATTTTGTGGGGGGGGAGGCTGACAGAAGGGGTATTCACCCTGTGCCCTATCCCCAACCCTAGGGTGCTAACTGATCGGTGCAGTAGTGCTCTGAACTCTTTCTGGCAAGTGTGAGTGTCCCATCGTCGCTAGAGAACACTTCCATCTCCATAGCCCATTCATCATCTCTCTGATGAGGTGCCCGACCAAATGATCAGTTGTGGGGCTATTTTTTGTGACTTGGACCCCAGTGCAGGCTGAGAACTACCAACTTCCAAGTGCCTGTGTATGTTTGCTCAGTCCTGATGGAAAAGGGCCCCGGCCACTGACAAAGGGAGGATGATACCCTGTAGTCTCAGGAGGAAATCTGGATTCTGATCTCAGCCTCTCGCCCCATCACCACAGCCTTTGAGTATCTCACAGTCATTAACGTATTTCCTCTCACCACAGCCTGGTGAGGCAGAGCCACGCTATCATCCCCCGGCACAAATGAGGCACAGAGAGGCTAAGGGACTTGCCTAAGGTCACACAGGAGTTCTGTGGCAGAGCAGGGAAGTAAACCCAGGCCCCCAGAGCGCCATGCTAGCGTGCAAACCATTGGACCATGGGTCCCCTCTAGTCTCCTTCTCTGATCCTGGCAAGCACTTACCTGTCCCTGCACCATGTGAAAAAAAGAGTGATCTCGTCGGGGCACCAAAGCTCAGTTTGTTAATGTCTCCAAGCAAGGTGCTCACATGCTACAGAGATGAGCACCACACAAGAACCTAGACACATACCCAGAAGCCCTTCTACAAGCACCTCCTTCAGATGATTGATTGAAGGGACCTGGGCTAGGAGCAGCTAGCCTAGGAGTTAGACCAATGGGTACAGGAGGTGTGGGGCACTGCCCATAAGCCATTGCCATGTTGGGTGAGTCTGTAAAGCTGGCAGGAGCAACACCTGGAGCTACAGGTCAAAACAGGTGGTTATATTTTAGAGCTGTAACAGATTGCTCCTCAGGGATTAAGTTAATTGTAGGAAGCCAGGCTGATGGAGAGTAAATGTTTCAGACGGCAGGAGGAGAAGGTACAAGCATTAATCTCGCTCTTTCTGCTGCCACATCACCTCCCTGGGCCCGAATCTCCCTGGCCCTGAACCAGGGGGATTATTTACACCAGTGCAAAATGCTACCCAAGCAGAATGGGATCAGTTTACCCCTCACTTTGCAATGCCTCAAATGACTATGCAAGGTGCAGGGCAACTGAGAATCAGCCCCTCAGTGCTGATGCCCAGGGGAAGCAAGAAGCCTGCACTCATACAGCCCTCGGCCATAACAGCAAATGCACTGATCTTGCGGCGTTTCTGTTCAGTGAAAGGTGTCCAGTACATATCGCTCTCTGTCTGGGTGATTTACAGAGCCAAAGAACTTAAAGCACTTTGCAAAGAATGCTACATATTATTTTCCCCCACACAGAGAAAGTGAGGCACAGATAGATGAAATGACATTCCCGAGGCCACAAAGAGAGCTCAGTGGCAGAGTTGGGACTAGCCCTTGGGAACCCTGATTCCCCGTCCCCTGCTCTGAGCATTAGATCCTCCTGCCCTGGGGAAGTGAGTGTGCAAACACAGAGCAAGCAAAAGTTGAATGTATCAGGAGAGACTGGTGGTAGGAATACCAATTTGGACGTGTAGAGAGAGATACAGCCGTCTCTCTTGGAATCGACAGTGAGATGTCTCTTCTTCTTGGGGTGCTAGGAAGCTCAGAGAAAATGGCAAGGGAGGGAGAAGGAAAGATCTCTCTCTTTATACATATATATATATATATTCTATCTTAGGGGTTCTCTGCCTTGGGGCCATGACTCCCGAGGCGATGCAAAGAGGAGTCAAGGGGTCATAGCCCACATTGCTAAATGAAGCGGGGTCCTGGAATGGAAAAGGCCGAGAACCCCTGTTTTCTACCCTGGATTAGTTTGACGCAGGAGTCGGCAACAGCCCTGCTCTTTATTATTAATATCGCCTCGCAGCCTCGGTGTTCCCACAGTCAGAGACAGTTCCTGCCGCAAAGAGCTTGCAGTCTAACCAGCCCAGACAGATAAAGGGCCGGGAAAGAGAAACCGAGGTAAAGAAACTCCCCTGAGGTCACGTAGCAGGTCAGCTGCAGCGCTGAGAAGAGACTACAGCTTCCTATTCGAGTGCTCTGGCCGACAGATGGCTCCCCCCCCCCCAGCCCCAAGCTGGGCATCAAATATTCGAGGGCAGGGTGGATGTGCTGCTGTCCTAGGGCCTGGGGGCAGGGAGGGGAAGGCTATGCTAACGTTCGAGGAGCCCCGCTAGGATAAATCCCCCTGCAACAGGCTCATCACTCCCCCCGCCCATCCGCAGCTGCAGCCAGGAGATGCCAGGGCGGGTTAGCACACTGGGAGCAACCTCCGTGCCGCTCAGGCGTGAAGCGCATTCCCCTGCCAGGCCAGCAGCCGAGGGCCAGGTGCACCCTTTGAGATGTGGATGCCTCTTGGCCGCAGCAGCTTCTGGGTGTGTTTTCCTCCTTGGCTAGTGCCTCTCCTGCCGAGTGAGCCCTGAGTGGGTGCTCCAAGGGGGAGCCGAGCTCCCCTTTCCTCACCTCCAGCTCCAGCGGTTTACAGATGTGAGGGGGGTTTTCCTTTTTCGCGCGTTCTTGACCTGCACCAGCTTAAGCCAGCATGAAGGGCTGGGTCCACTGAGATTGCTGCGGGGAGGGGAGGGGGGAGTCTCTCCCTGTTGCCCCCCCCACCCCGTGAACTGTAACCACTCAACAGCCCCCTGAGCCGTTCAAATTCCAAAGAAAGACGAGGAACGCTCCCCAGGCGCTCTCTCCATTTGCCACGCAACGCTGAATTGTACCTGTCCACTGCAAAAAGCAGATGCGCGTGTGTCCCTGCCATGCTGGGAGTAGCTTCAAAGACACAAGTCTCTGACACTTGAGCGAGAGGAAAACTCCCTCAGCAGGTATTATAGCAGGTGCCTTACCCTTTGTTGGTGCACCAGCCACAGCGGGCCACGTGATGTCTTTCCCTCTCTCTCTCCATTAAAGCTTGCAGGGGTTTAGCTATGCATGAAGGATGGTTGTGTGGTCTTCTTAGCGGATGCGCATCGTGCCTCAGGTGACACGTGACCAGGATTCATCTCCGAATTCGGTCCGCTGGTTGGCTCCTGGTGGTTAAAGCTGTGAACAAGCGTTTCGTCAGATTGGACTCCACTCCTTCTAACTAACTCTTTTGGCAAATTGCTTTACCTTGCTCTGCCTCAGTTCCCCATCTGTAAAATAGCCTCCCACACAGGCCTGCTGCGAGGGTAAATTCATTTGTGGCTGGGAGGTGCCCAGATACAATGGTGATGAGACCCATAGTTGCAGCCACATGGATTATCAGTGGGCCCAGTTGTTCCCTGAGGGATAACTCCTACTGAAGTCAAGTTTCCATTGTCACAGGGGGAGACTGAAATATATCTCCGACCCCGGCCCCCAGCTTGCCTTTTCACTGACACCTTTAAAGAAATCTATCACACATTTCCATCCACGTGAGGATTTTGTAAATCCCACTATCCCTCCCAACCCAACTCCCTGGCCTGCATCTTGGGATGAAGTGCTTCTCTTCTCTATGCTATTGTCTGTGTAGAAAGAATCTGGCCAGATGGCACAACGGCTGAGTCATCCCCCTCCAGGTAAATATTATATAAGACCTGAAAAAAAAAAAAAAAGTTTGTTCCTTCTCTCAATGCTCCTTTGCGTTCAGCCCAAGGTTTTCTGGATCTTCTGAAATTTTAAGATCCTTCTTTATGTTCCTGTGAAATGCTGCCAATGGTATCACCTAATCTATACAATCAAAACATACCTTTGTGTTGCTTAATCTCCCCCAAACTGCTGAAGAGGCCTCCCTGCGTTCGGAAAATGTATCTCCAGTGCTGATTACAAAACCTCTCGGTGTCTGTCCTCTTCCCTGAGGCATGGGAGCCAGCTATTCCTCTGATGTTCCTACCTCTGCATTACTGTGGGCCTGATTCCCAGGGCTTGCGGCCACACATAAATGGCACCAGTTTAACTTAAAAAAAAACAAACAAACAATGTATAAACCTGTTTAGCTAACTGTTGCAAATCCCTGTGCGGACGCTCCTCCATTGGTTTAAAACTGGTCATATTAGCTTTGATTCTATTTGGATTCTTATACTGCTCTCATCAGTGTATTATGATTTGTATTAATATGATATGATTTGTGTTGCCACGGAGCCCTAGTCATGTCTGAGCACCTTGCAATTGTGCGTTAAGGGACGTGACTAGCATTTATCACATACGGGTCATTCGCTCTCTTACCCTCTCCCCTGGAGGAGAATTGTGTGGGCAGTACTTCCCCATCTCTCTCCTGGCCTCTTGCCAGAGTTCCCCAGGACAGGGTTCCCTGAGCTTCCTCTTTGACCTTGCCAATCTCCCTACTGTCATGAAAGGGACTGTAGTTTTCCTTCTCTCCCTGCAGCTGGGCTCCCTCTCACCCAGCCCCTTCCTCAGCTAGGACTCGTCTTTAATTGGGCCTGGCCCACCCTCAACATACAACCAGCTGCCCTAAAAGAGCTCTCCAGCTTCCCTTCTCCTTTTCAGCACCAGTGCGAGGGATACGCCCTGTGACAGGAGGCAGCGGATTGTCCAGGCTGCTCTGTGTTTCCATTGGCGAAGGCCAGTTGGAGAAGTGCACCAGCCCAATGGAGTGGAAGGTGGAGAGGTTTATGAGGGTGCATAAGTCCTAGGGGAGTTCACTCCAGTCTTGGACCAGCCCCGAGAAGGCTCCATCTCCTGCTCAGACCAGCTTTCTCCTAATGGTAGACAGTTGCCTTAGGCTTGCGGGGTGGAGTGGTTGGCGCTGCTCTTCAGCCCAGCATTCAGCGTTGCGTGTGGCTGGTCTCAACTCAAATGAAACGAAGTTGAGGTCGGTTTAGTTTGCGTGGGTAACATTAAACAGTCGAATGCTAAGCCCAGATAATAGAACTACTTGCAGGTTTAATTCCGTTTCAGACTGACCACACACAAAGTTGCGTGAAGTGTTGGTGTAGCTGTGTTGGTCCCAGATACAAGGGAGACCAGGTGCATGAGGTAATATAATTTTTCAAAGCAACTTCTTTTGGTGAAAGCAACAAGGGAATTCTCCTGTCAACCTAGCACTGTCTACACAAGGGGTTAGGCTTGTTTAAGTGCATTGCTCAAAGGGTGTGGATTTTTCACACCTTCTGAGCAACATTGTTATACTTCCTCCTGTAGACTAGGCCTCAGGGTGTCACAGCGGGTGGAACAGATTAGCAAGCACAAGGAGTAAACGAAGTGGGCAATTAACACCTCAGTAGTCACAGGACAAAGGAGAGCAAGTGGGTTACAGATTGTTTTAATGAGACAAAACCAGTCTTGCTATGGAGCCCATGATTTCTGGTGTCTAGCAGCGGCCAGGTCTACACTACAAATTTACAGTCCACTCCCCTGAGCAACGCAGTTAGACCAACCTAACCCTCCAGTGTAGACAGGGTTATGTCGATGGGAGGGCTTCTCTCATCCACATAGCTACAGCAGCTGCGCCAATGCAGTATTTTGAAGGTAGGTCTAGCCAAATCTATGAATTTAAGGGCCCAGGCTTATCTTATGAAGGATTTGTGCAGATTTTCTTTGAGGACAAGGATGGAGAGTTCCCCACCAGCCCCCATTAGAATTTACCTTATTAATAAAGCCTAGAAAGTCCCTGGCCCATAATTAGTGGACAACTCCTGCTCTACCAAATCAGCCTCTTACCACTGAGCAGCTGCCCAGCTGGCCCTTGCTGCTTTCGAGGTCGCAAGAAAAGCCCATAAACCCGAGCATGCCTGGACCCAGGGGAACAGTCCGCGGAGACTCAATAAAACAGAAAACCTTGGGAAAAAAGACACATTCAAAAGAGACCAAATACAAACATGCTCCGAAACAAGAGAAGGCTGATGCGCACCCAGAGCACCGGGGAAGGGCCTCTCTGTCATGGCCAATTAGAATTTTCTCCCCAGATAGAGTTTCAGAGTTGTGTGTGTTTCAGGAAAATCTGCTTCCAGGGGCGAGTTTCCCAAAGATATTAAGGGCTGGGAGGAATCTGGTGGAAAAAGCAGCAGCTTTTGTCCCCGCCTCTCTGTAATGTGTCTCGGCCGTTCGAGGGTAGGGAGATTCTGTAAAATCTCTAGAAAGAGAAAGGTGCCTACCCTTCCCTGGCCCGATAGCAGACTAAGGGCTGACCCAGAGCTCCTTCACCCCCACTAACCCAGACCCTTTCAGGGACTGAATCTGGGCCCAAGAGGGTGTAAATCAGCAGAGCTTCATTCACATCAATGAGCCAGAGCCTCAGCTGGTGAGCACGAGCTTTGACATCCATGGAGCCTGGCCCATTTGCCCCAGCTGAGGATCTGACCCTCTGTTCAAGAGGAGGGCCCGACCCTTGACCTCAGATGTGTCCCTGCCACAAGGGGCCATGTGGGACGGCAGCAGGGAAGGAATTGCTGTCCTCTATTAATTTTATACCGAGTCTGTGCTGAGCTCTGGATTTTTGCTATGCCCAGGGGCCCCCTTCAAAGGCTGAGAGAAACTAGAATTGACATAGGGATTGGGGGGGCTGGAGCTGAGGGGGGCAAGGGCTGTGTTCAGATCTGGATCTGAGTGAAAACAGAAACAAAAGCAGCAAAAGAAAGTCTGTCTCTAGCTGCCTCCATAAATTTTGGGGGGGAATAGATCAGTAGTTTGAGCACTGGCCTGCTAAACCCAGGGTTGCAAGTTCAAACCTTGAGGGGGCCATTTAGGGATCTGGGGCAAAAATTGGGGATTAGTCCTGCTTCAAGCAGGAGATTGGCCTAGATGACCTCCTGAGGTCCCTTCCAACCCTGATTTTCTATGATAAAGCCCCACGTGCATTCACAGGGCTGTATAAAGGAATAAAGACCACTGACACTCAGGTCTGCAGAGGAAAGCAGGCTCCGTCGTGGAGTTTCCCATGAAGCCAGGCTTGGGAGACTGTGGCTTACAACAGAGTAGCAGCAAACAAGATCAGGGCGCTCTTGTGTTAGGTACTGCACATAGAATCGTAGGCATGGAAGGGACCTCAAGAGGTCTTCTAATCCAGTAGTCCTCAGTGAGCAGGTTTTGGGGGGGAGGGGGGGAAAGGGAAGTTCGCCAATTAGGGCCAGCACTAGACTCACTGGGGCCCTCGGCAGAAAGCCAAAGTCCCGCCACCCAGGGCTGAAGCTGAAGCCTGAGCAATGTGGCTTCGTGGGGGCTCCTGTGGCGTGGGGCCCCAGGCAATTGCCCTGCGTGCTACCCCCTAACACTGACCCTGGCTTTTACATGCAGAAAACCAGTTACTGTGGCTGGGCTGTGGAGTTTTTATAGCGTAGAATGAAAAAGTTTGAGAACCCCTGTTCTAATCTAATCCCCTGCACTCAAGGCAGGACTAAGTATTATCTAGACCATCCCTGACAGGGGTTTGTCGAACCTGCTCTTAAAAATCCCCAATGATGGAGATTCCACAACCTCCCTGGGCAATATTCACATGGTGAGAGACAGTCCCTGCCCTGAAGACTTTACTGTCTAAATAGACAAAGGGTGGGAGAGGAAGCAAAAACAAAGTGATTTGGCCATGATTACATGGCAGACCCGAGGACAGAACCCAGGTCTCCTGATTTCCCAGGACTATAGAGGCTCTGCCCTGCCTCCATAGCAACTCCAAAGCTTGCAAGAGTGGGCTGGCAGTGGAGGGTAGGGTAGGGTCAGGCTGGAGGAGGGGCAAGGCCAGGGTATTTATAACAGGGGTACAATTTAGGGGCAGCTCCAGGAGCCCTACTGTATCCTCACTGGGACCAAACAGCCTCCTCTCCTTCCCTGAACCGGCACGCGAATCTGCCCCAGTAATGGCCTGCAAACTCGCCAACCTTGGTACCCCACCTACGCGCCTGCTCTGCCCCCAGAGGGCAATCAGAAGATTAGTGATATTTCACCCGTTCATCAAAACAGAGACTAGCCCCGGCGCATGGGCGAGTGGCATTTTGCAAGGCTGCAATCATAACATTTATTAGCTGCAATAAAATCTCCATTCAAAGGCCCAAGGGAGCAAACATGCTGCAGCCCAGACTTCCGAGACATTGCGGGGG
The DNA here is from genome assembly GCF_965140235.1 of Caretta caretta. Classification (NCBI taxonomy): domain Eukaryota; kingdom Metazoa; phylum Chordata; order Testudines; family Cheloniidae; genus Caretta; species Caretta caretta. Next base: position 9,827,949 of record NC_134232.1, read on the forward strand.
GAAGGGAATAAAATCCGCATGGGGGAATGCTTTGTCATGCAAACTGTTTTGGGAGGTGGGGAACAGGGGGCAAGATCCTTCCAGGGCAAAAATTCCCTCTAATATTCAGCTTTTATTATTAACTTAACTGCTTTAATTTAAACCATTTTGCTGTCTACATAAAGATGCCAACACAGACACTAGAGAGTCATCCCCCACCCCAAAATCTCTCCCCTCCCACTCCCCCCGCCCCCGCCCCTTTTACAGCCTTTCATGCTTCAGCACAACCCAGCCATTGTGTGTGAAGCTGAAGCGGGCCCAGTGGTATCTGGGATCCTTTATGTGCCGAAGACCAGCTGCTCGCCGAGGCATCAAGACAACTCAAGTGTGGAAGAGCTCAAGCTCTGTCTTGTCCTGCTTAAAAGCCCATCCACGCAGGAAACATCCTGGACATTCAAACAACGGCTGGAGGGGGGTCACTTCCAGGCCCCCACCAGCATCCTGCTGGAAGTGAGAAGGTCAATGCTGCAGGGGTCCTGCAGGAATGACACAGCAGGGCGAGTGGGAAGCCGCTGCTCATAGCCTGAGCAGTTTAAAAGCAAAGGAAAGAGGATCTTTCTTCCCGTCCTCTCTCTCTCTGCCACAGCCTCTGAGAGCATGTTGTCAATTAGTCACACTGCACTGTCCATTGTGGCTCTGCCCTGTAGCATCAGCCGAGCATAATAACCCACTCACAATCCACGTGCCCTCCACTGCTGGCGAACTATGGAACCATCTGGGTGAGAGAGATCAACAGCTAGTGAAATGCCCAGTCATATCTCTTCAAGCTTGAATAGGTAGGGACATAAGAACATAAGAATGGCCATACTGGGAGAGACCAAAGGTCCATCAAGCCCAGTATCCTGTCCTCTGACCGTGGCCAATGCCAGGTGCTCCAGAGGGAATGAACAGAGAGGTTATCATCAAGTGATCCATCCTCTGTCACCCATTCTCAGCTTCTGGCAAACAGAGGCTAGGGACACCATCCCTGCCCGTCCTGGCTAATAGCCATTGATGGACCTATCCTCCATGAATCTATCTAGCTTCCATGAATCAGTCTACCATCAGCCAAGGCACCTCTGCCACCAGTAGAGAGGGATGATGCTTTGTCTTCAATGGGCCACCATGCTAAAGATGGGTGAAAGGAACTGTATCACCAAACAATAATCAAACAAAGGTGACACACTGCTCCGAACCTTAGGCAGACTCGGCAGACTAGAAATCTGAGAACAGGATTTCTCCATTGATTTAAAGCACTTCCTGCTTTCTGTCCAGCCAGAAACACTTTTCTCTCTCGAAGTGTTTTTATAAACATTAATAAATTAGGTCTCGCAGCCCCTCTGGCTCCCGGTTTCACGCGCCAACCTCTATGCATCATCACAAGAACAGCCTTGACTGTGGAATTCAAACTGGGGACTGAAAGTGAAAAGGCCAATGGGAAAACAATATGCTTGAAAAAATGGAACCACATTTTTCTTATCCTTCCAAGAGTTTGTTTTGAGTTTGGGGTGCAGGTTCCTTTGGTGGGGAGTGTTAGCCATAAGTTTGCTTTTTCTTAAGTAAATCTATCGTTACTAATTCAATGGTGCCTGGGGCCCCGATCTGGACTGAGGCCCAATGGTGCTAGGCACTGTATGGAGAAATAGCAAAACAATCCGTGCCCCCAAGAGCTTTCAGTCTCAATAGACTAGACAGGCAAAGTCTGAGAGAGGAGAAATACAATGATCCCCATTTTACAGATGGGGAAACTGAGGCCCAGCTGCTAAGGCTCAGAATTTCATGGGCGCTTAGCATGTTGGGAGTTGAGCAGTGTTGAAAATCTGGCCATAAAACGCACAGTGGGCCCTGACCCATTGTGAAAACCTGACCTGTAACGAGGTGCCTAAGGGTATGTCTACACTGGAATAAAAGACCCATGGCACAGCTGCAGCAGGCCTGGGTCAGCTGACTCCGGCTTGCAAGGCTTGGGCTCAGGTTCCAGCCTGAGCCCAAATGTTGGCACAGCAATTTGACAGCCCCGCAGCCCAAGTCAGCAGACCGGGCCAGCCACAGGTGTTTAACTGCTGTGTAGATGCACCCTAAATGAGAGCTAAATTCTTTCGAAAACTGTGGGTAACAAAGACCTGAGGGGAGGGATAGCTACACTGGGGAGGTTTGAGCATTGAGGGGAGGTTTGAGCATTGGCCTGCTAAACCCAGGGTTGTGAGTTCAATCCTTGAGGGGGCCATTTTGGGATCTGGGGCAAAAATTGGGGATTGGTCCTGCTTTGAGCAGGGGCTTGGACTAGATGAGCTCCTCAGGTCCCTTCCAACCCTGATATTCTATGACCTAAAATCCCTGCCCCTACTGCCGGGCTCTTCATTAGCACTCCCCCAGTTCAGCCAAGGCCCTGGGAATGCTTGGCGTTCCCCCCTCTTCAAGAAAATCAGACTCGGGATTTGAACCCAGGCTTCCCAGCTCAGTCCAGTGCCTTAACCATCCTTTGTATACAGAGCCTATAGAATGGGAAATCTCTGTAGCGATGCAGAAGAGCTTTTGCTTCAGTCATTCACCCCTGCCTGCCAGTTCTCCCCCCACGCGCTGCTGTTTTTATTAATAATCCAGTAGGATCCCTTCCTCACTTGACCAAGAGAGATGTGGAGACACATTCCACAGGCATGCTCCAACCTGGGGTAACACAAAAGGGCAGAAGTGTGTTAATGAACATCAGCCACCGCATCTCGGCTCGTGCTAGCAGAGACGAAAGGTTACAGCTTGCGTTGGGTCACCAGAGGCACATAAAGAGAAATGAGCACGAAAACAGAAAAACGTGGCCAAGTCCTGATGGGACGGACACAATGTTCGTAGCGTGGCAAAGGAAAGAGATCCATTCCACCTCCCGCTAACACTGCCCCGGCGATAAATAGCTCCATGCTGCAGGACGTCAAATCCCCCGCACTGCAAGTGATCGAATCCTGAGTATGGGACAAACCATCGCATAGGCTTTCCAGATGCTGCTGTGGTGTTTCCTGTGTACTGCACGATAGAGTCCGAGGCCTGAGGGGACCATTGCGAACATCTCATCTGGCCTCCTGTGTTACTCAGGCCAGAGAACTTCCCCAGAATAATTCCTAAAGCGGATCTCTTAGAGAGACATCCAACCCTGATTTAAGAATTGCTAGTGATGGAGAATCCACCACGACCCTTGATAAATTGTTCCAGTGGTTAATTATCCTGCCTGTTAAAAATGTACACCTTATTTCCAGTCTGAATTTGTCTCAGTTTAACTTCTGGCCATTGGATCATGTTCTACCTTTCTCTGCTAGATTGATGAGCCGATTATTAAATATTTGTTTCACATGTAACTACTTAATGACTAGTCAAGTCATCCCTTAACCATCTCCTTGTTAAGCTAAACAGATTGGGCTCCTTGAGTCAATCACGGTCAGGAAGGTTTTCAGATCCTTTAATCTTTCTCGTGGCTCTTCTCTGACCCCTTTCCAGTTTTCCAACATCCTTCCTGAATTGTTGACACCAGAACTGGACACAGGATTCCAGCAGCAATAAAATTACCCCTCTGCTTCTACTCAAACCCCCTCCTGGTTATTCACCCAAGGATCGCATTAGCTCTTTTGGCCACAGCATTGCACTGGGAGCTCATGTTCAGTTGATTTAATTAACCACCGTGACCTCAAAACATTGTGCAAATTTGTGCTGATTTCATCAAATTGCTTTGGTCACGGGGGGAAAAAACTCAGAATGTTCCATTTTGACTTTTGCTAAATGAAACACTTCCGTGTCTAAATTCAAAACAGCTTTTCATTCTTAAATTTATTCTTAAAAATACTTAAACGTTATAAATGTTCACTGTTGAAATGTTTCATTTTGGGTCAAATGAAACATTTACTTTGAGCCCAAACTAATTTGTCTTCAACTTTCTGATATGCTGAACATAACCAAAAAAAAAAAATTATTTTTGGGTTGACCTGAAACAATTTTTTATAATTCATTATTTCCCTAGCTCTGGTTCTGAATAAAGGCAGATCCAAACTTGCTTCTGGATCAAATATGCCTGTGAACTAGAGTTTAACCCTCTTTCCCTACTACTCTCCCAGTAGTGTAGTAGATAAGAAGAAACCCCTGTGCATTGCTTTCCGCGAACAGTCCAGCCAACACTTAATTTGGACCATGTTAATGAAAAGGGAATTTTTAAGGATGAATTTTCCACAGTGTAAACTAGGTTGAATAGTGTCCCAGGGAATTTATCCAGTTCACAGGTGGCATGTGGCTGGCATAGGCTTCTCTATGCCAAACTTCCTCCCATGCAGCCTGGCCACAGAGGACAAGAGGGAGGTGGGATGAGGAATGGCCAGAGCACGCTGCGCTGTTTATTCTGGGCTGCAGCACAGAATCTGGGCCCTCTGCCCCCAACCTTTGGGGTTGTTTAAAATTCAGCTCTGAAGTTTTCATTCTCAGCTGCTCTCTTGCTAATCAGGGCTGGTATGTTCCACGTCCTCCCTCCGTAACAGACCTGGAAAAGCACTTTAAATGAAAGATCAGCCTTTGGGGAAAGGGGAGAGCAGAGGTCTTGCAATCAGTCAACTTCGCTGGCAGGGACCATAAGGCCCAATTGAATTAAATTATTTAAGGGCTTGTCCCGTAGCTCAGGGAGTGGAAGAGAGGACATAGCGTTAGGAACACATAGCCCCAAGCTAGATATTGTAGGAGCCGTCTGTGTGAGGCAGTCAAAGAACCCGGGGCAATTTTGGTGATATGTTGGGGCTATCAAAAGGTCTCTTGGGATGCATATCCAGGCCCAATGCAGACATCAACTGTTTGGTGTCCTTAAAGTGATGGGATGCGATACTTCACTTGGTTTCTCCCATTATAATTATTTGTATTGCTCTAAGGAGTCCTAATCACAGTGTGCTAGACACCATACAAACGCAACAAAAAGTCCCTGCCGCAAATATCTTACAGTCTAAGACAAGAGACAACGGATGGATGCAGATGGACAGAGTATAAGGAAACAATGAGACAAGATTGGTCAGCAGGACGGGCAGTGGTCTGAGCTCACCAGAGGCCTAGCTGTTGTCAAGTTTTTTGTAGGCCTCACAGCACAGGAGAGTTTTAAGGAAGGATCTGAAGGAAGGTCATTTTGCACATGTTTACGGTTACAGGGAGTGCCTCCCAAGCCTGGGGGGCAGCAAAGCAAAGGGGCTTGTTTGAAGAAGTAACAGGTGGGCGATGGAGGCTGGGATCAGGGGCTGGTCGGAGGCAGGACTAGACATCTTGATAGCAAAAGACATGATAGGGATAGGCTATGATGGGCCTTGAATATGAACACAAACCACCTTACTTCTCAAGAAGTTCTCCTGGAGGTTTGGTGGACGTGGGGAAATGGAATGGCCAGGGTATTAGCACTCACAGAGGTTCCATACCTGGTGGGGGAGGAGGAAAGACCAGCCAAGAACTTCAAAAGGCCAGAGGGACACAATGCTGGATATATAAATAGAGAAGGTGGTAGGGAGGAGAAGAAAGCCGAGGTTCCCCAAAGCCTGAAGTGTTTGGTTCAGGATTTTAGGTCTGGCCCCATCTCCATCACGACAGACCTTAGATAACTTCCCTAGACCCGCAAGGATACAACAAGAGCCTTTATTATCCCTCTCCCCCCCCCCCGAACCCGCCCCCCCACTCCCCGCTGTGTAGGAGAAAGGTGGATGGAGCATCCCAGAAGTGCTGCACATCAACAGAAAGTAGGGAGTCGATTTTACCCCGAGCCCTTCTGAAGGGGTTCAGCAAGTCAGGCTGAGGTTAAGCTTGACCTGCCCCTGTCAGAGCCTTAAAATTCCACCTTTAAATGTCTGCCCCACAAAATAAAGCTACGGGTCCACTGAGCATGTGACTGGATGTTCATTTGCTGTTTGTAGCCCTCGCCACTCGACCGCCCCTGTTATTTCTCCAGCTGTATAATCTTGTTTTTTGGAGATGGAGCAGTACAGGAAATGAGCCATTTACATTTTCGCTGTTAAGTCTCAATCTCTCTCTCTGTGCCCCACATTCTGCTCTCTCTATCCTAGGCTGTTTCAAACGGCCCAGTTCATTGTCAGCATTAGGAAACTTGCACCATATCGATTGAACTTTTATTGGAGAAAACCAAGTCTCCAGATGCATAAACCATACCAGGAGGGGTCAGTCAGAGATGGCAGAGGGGAGCAGAGAGAGGGAACTGATTTTAACCATGAGTCCTGGGTTCCTACTCTGTTCCTCATGCTTTCCTAGGGTGCGATTGGCGACTCCCTGAGCATCCAGGACTGAGATTATGTTCAAAGCAGCAGATTTCCTCAAACAAAGGAGTTGGGATAAGAAAGATGACTGGGGATTTTTTTGTATTTAAGTCTGCTGCATTGCTAAGCTCAGGAGACTGAAGTCCTCTCCTTTCCCAAGAGGGGCAGTGTGATCTAGCGGAGAGGGCACTAGTCTCAGGCTTTGCATCCATGGGAGATTTAAGTCGGCCTGAGTCACACATTTTCTCCTAATTCAATTAGGGTGGATGTGGATACTCACACCTTCTTGACAACTGCTAGGAACGGGCCACATCCACCATGATTGAATTGGCCTCATTAGCACTATAAAAAGTAATTTCCCCTCTGTTGATATTCACCCCTTCTTGCCCACTGTTGGAAATGGGCCACATCAACCCTAATTGAATTGGCCTTGTTAGCACTGACCTCCCCCACTTCGTAAGGCAACTCCCACCTTTTCATGTGCTGTGTATTTAGACCTGCCTACTGTATTTTCCACTCCGTGCATCTGATGAAGTGGGTTCTAGCCCACGAAAGCTTATGCCCAAATAAATTTCTTAGTCTCTAAGGTGCCACAAGGACGCCTCGTTGTTGATTTTTTTGTACTGTGCCTAACACAAGTAGGGGCTCATATAAATGACAATAAATTAGTTTCTACAACATGAAAGCATGGACAGCTATCTTCTCCATCCCCACACTACCCGGGCGCTGTGCTCCTTCAATGCAGGACTGGACTATTTCCAGCAATATATAAATGTCACTGCTTTCACTCTCCCAGGAGCAGGTTGTCCTACTTTAACTTTGCTGGCTAGTGAATTTTAGTAATTAGAGGGAGATTAGATGGACATGGTGCTTCTTCCCCTTCCCACCCCCCACTCATTGCTAGTTCAAATTCTGCCTATGGTTGTAGTGGGAATAAAAGCCCTTGTCGTTTGATGTGAAATGAATTGGGGTCTTCGTTCAGTCCATTCATCTCTTTTGTCCTTTCCCGCTACCTATCAAAGGGCATTTTAGTCCCTCCCCTCATTCAGCACAGCCTGGAGAGTGAATCCCCAATCTAAACAGAGACCTGTGGTTTTGCTTCTGGATTCTATCCTAACTCAGAAGGTGCCACCAGATACCCTTACTGCTAGGGCACCTCCTGCTGGCTGCTCTGGGGCTTAGCTCTTTCCAGGAGCAATGCCCCCTTCTGTCACTTGCACATGCACACTGACGCCTCTCTCAGTGTGGGGGAGGAATAGCTCAGTGGTTTGAGCATTAGCCTGCTTAAACCCAGGGTTGTGAGTTCAATCCTTGAGGAGGCCATTTAGGGATCTGGGGCAAAAATTGGGGATTGGCCCTGCTTTGAGCAGGAGGTTGGACTAGATGACCTCCTGAGGTCCCTTCCAACCCTGATATTCTATGATTCTCTCTGGGTGTTCTTTGTGGCTTGGCCCTCTGGCCACATTGTGTGTTTTTCCCTTCTGGGGGTACCAAAGTCTCTCCACATAAACGGTCTCAGGTAGTCTTCCCATTCACTGCCCAGACCATGCTACTTCCCCAGTGGCTGGTATGGTAACCCAGGCCTGCTCTCCACTCCAGTTCCAGCTCAGAGACCCTCTAATCAGCCACTGAGCTCTGCAATGTCCCACCTTACTGACGTTTCCCTGAGACCTTTTCTCACTCTGCGTCTCTCAAGCCTTCACTCCACCACCCTTCAGGATAAATCCTTCCTTCAGAGCCTGGATCCCCAGCGGTTTCTACTGGGTGGGTTGCTTTGTTTCCTTCCCTTTCTATCAGCCAGACAGTAGCTGCAGACTCCCTCTCTGCAGCCCTTTTCTTCTGCCAGCTTCCTGGATTTATACTAGCCCTGCCTGTTCTTTCTCAGTTGGGCTCCATCATCATTCAGAGGCTACCGAATTCCCCTCAGCTGTTGCCTGTCTGGTTCACTGGCCCCCTTCTCAGCCTCATTAACCCCTTCTAGGCTAGTGTGGGGTGAACACCCCATCACAGAAGGGTTAGCTTTCAAACTGTGATCTGGAATGCAGCCATATCCCTTCTATGTGTTTGGCCCACGCTGGCAGAAAACTCATCAGAACAGCTGATCACGTCAGCTCTCTGCCATCTGACATGGAGGGAATCCCATGGGGTCAGGCACTATCATGAGATGCCTCCAGTAGGGGATGAGAGTCCATGAGGGCAGCTTGCAAGTATCTCGGCACCCTTTGCACCCAATCCTAGCTCTGGTCCTTGTCTCTACCAGTCAAGCCTTAGACTTGGCACAGTAACAAATCCAGAATCTAAACTTAACTGGGAATGCAATAGTGCCCCTTCTGCCCAGCTGTAGCTTGAATTACTTGTGCCTGAACTCTGGATCCACCCTCCCGCAAGCCTCTCTCCACACTTTGACCTTCACACCCCCTGGGCATGTGAATCATGTTTCTCCAGGAACTGTGGGGAGAAAGTTGAGGGTCTCTCTTCGAATTTATCCAAGAAACTCAAAGGAAAAATAGTTAATTAACTGGTTCTAGCCCATGTAATGAGAGCTGCCAGCCACCCTGACCTTTAGAATCCCAGAGGGAGCCAGAGAATCAGAGCATCTTCCCTCCCAGATTTGCCCTTTGGGTCCAAGTGAGTGAAGGTGAGATTCAGGTCTCGTCTGCTGTACGACCAGGGGGGCATGGTCCTGATTGCTAAAAGAGGAGCTTTCCCTTGGTGCAAAAGAACAATTAAAATAAAGAGCAACTGAGAACAGGTTAGTGTTTCCAAACCTCTGTTGTTTTAGAATTGGGCTTGGAAATGAAACAAGAATTTTCCCATCCCAGATTTCTTTGCTGTCTGAACAGTATACTGCAAGAGAGGTCGGCAGCAGTCTAATATATTCTCCTTCCAGAATTCCTCAGATCCCTGTACAAGGATTAATTAATTCAGTGTCACAACATTGCTGCAAGCAAGGGAAGGTAAATCACAACAGGTAGGGAAACTGAGTCAGCGATTTGACCGAGGTTGGAGGGACAGAGGGGGAAATAGAATCTGGAAGTCCTTACTGTAAAGCATATTTCCCCTTGCGGAGGTAGGGCTGGAACCCAGACGCATAGCACAAAGCCATAAGCCCTGAGGCCACATTCCTGTCTTAGAGGGGGGCAAAAGCATAGCATGTAGACCACCTGGATCTTAGAGCCTCCTCCTTTTAGAACTAGACCACTCTCCTTCTCAATAATACCTAGTTCTTATATACTGCTTTTTATCAGTAGAACGCAAAGTGCTTTACAAAGAAGAGCAGTGTCATTAGCCTCATTTTACAGATGGGGAAACGGAGTCACAGAGCATTGAAATGACTCACCCAGCAGGCCAGTGGCAGAACCAGGAAAAGAACCAGATCTCTTGAGTCCCACCCCTGTGCTCTAGCCACTAGGCCACCAAAGCAAGCCATTTTAAGTGGGGACATCTAGATAAAAAAATATTACTCACACCCATTCTCCCAGCTTTGCTTTCATCCACCTCTCCTAGCACTGCATGACCCATAACGTGATCAATGAAGACTTGGCCAGTGAACCGGGGAGAAATATCCTGCAAAGGAAGAATGTTTCTCTCTGAAAAGCCCAGGAATTGATCAGAATCCGAGCTGGTTAACATTTTAGCCATGAAAAGTTGTTTAATCAAAACATGGTGTTTCCCCCCACCCACCCCAAACCCTGAAACTTTCTGTTAAAAGAATTCTACATTACCAACATTTCCCATGACACTTTTGTCAAAATTTGCTTTAAAATGACGGACTTTTTTTATACACAGCAAACCCACATTTTCTTCCTGAAAACAGAGATGCCGGCAAATGAAAAAAATGGCAAAAACAATTTGCGTGACAACAGGTCCCCTGCAAAAGGGAAACAACTTGGACACTTTGAAATTGGTGTCCTGTTTTTTTGATCAGATCTCGGTAAAATTAATAATGTGCCCGATCAGTAACTATGCTCTCTCTCTCTCTGGCTGCTTCCCCTGCAAATTGATCCCACACTCCTGGCAAAGGCTGCGCCTAGTCCCTGAGTCTGGAGTGTGTAAAGATTAAGGTTGGAAAACTGATGGGTCTGCTTCTGCCTCCGGAAAGGCCCCGGGTCGGTCGGAGGAGCACATGGAAATGTCATGGCTCCCTTTCACCTGCAAAGGAAGGAGTCCCCAGCTTTCTTCACCCCTCCTGCCAGCCTCATTAGTTCTCCCATTAGCCTGGCAAATTGTTCAGTTAGCAGCAGTGTGAAAACTGAGCTCCTGCCTTAATGCGGAGCCTGCTTAGGAAGGAGCCTGCCATGAACTGTTCTAATCACACTGTAATAAATCCTGCGCAGGGCCAACTGCCAGTTCATGGATGGTGATAGCTACACCACATGTACCTTCTCCAGTGCAGATAGCAGCAGCCATAATACGGGAGGTAGAGAGAAGGGGTGGGCAGGTGGATGAGTGTGTCTCACACACACACCCACCCACACACACTGTCTTCCCCTTTCAGCATATATCCAAGAGCTCCTCTATGTACCCTCCATCTCACAGCTATGAAGCCACCTTCTCTTACTGTGCTGGTGGCAGGCACAGAAAACTTCCTCTCCACGCCTCCTGCTGGGGGTGCTGAACACAGATGCAATTCCAGGGCAGCACCGAATCTCTTTCCAGCCTCTTCTCCCTTTCCTGGGAGTCGTCAAGCCTGGCTTTCATCGTAGAGGAATCCCGTCCAGATGTCTTTTCTCCCCGTGGATGTTGCACCCTGAGTCCATCCCAGGATAGGCTGAGAAATTCAGCTCAGAAGCATCTTGTTCTTCAAGGGGTTAGTAATATCCAGAGCCCATACCCAGGTATATCTTCTCCAGGGTCTGCACTTGGAGCCTCATTCGAGGCGGGGATCTTTTCTTCCCATCAGCTGTACCCAAGTCCCGTTTCAGCTGGGCACACAAATCCAGATCAGATACCTCCTCCCCATTACACTGTGAAAGATTTCACGGTGCTCACTATCTGACACAAGCGCGGTCTTTATTAGCTAATTTCTCAGCAACTTTCACGCTGCCCCACCATGAAATAGCCTCTCGGAAATCACAGGATTCCTGGCCTACTCTTTTTCTCTTGTGCCCAGGAGATGGTGGCAGTCCTCTTCTGCCCTGGGAATTTATATCTGCTCATACCTTATTAGTGGTGGAAGTAATGTCACAGTAGCACCTAGGCATCAGTGGCATTCAGGCCATGGTGCTAGGTGCTGTACAGAGTTAGAACAGTCCTTGCCCTGATGAACTTACAGTTTAACTGGACAAGACAGAAGCAGGGAGGCACAGAAAGGGAAAGTGACTTGATGGGCAGCATAACTGAGACTATAACCCAGGCATCTGGACGCCCATTCTAGTCCCCTGCTTGCGACGCTCTTCTGAATTAGTGGCCTAAACTCTACTGGTGTAATTCTGCTGAACTCAATGGTTTTCCTCCAGATTTACACCAACATAACTGACAGCAGAATCTGGGCCCAACCTTGCTACTGAACCAGGGCCAGATTAATGCAGGGGCTGCAGCCCAGGGTTTTGGGCTATGGGGGCCCCGCAGGCGGGATGCGGCCCACTGCTTCTTTTAATCTGGCCCACGGCAAGTCTCTGCGCTGCAGGCCGGGCACCGGTCCCTGAGCCTTGGCGCCTCCCTGGGGTTGGAGCCACAAGCACCGGCTCACTGATGTGCCCCTGTGGGCCCTAGGCGAGGGGCGTTCAGGGAATCTCTGTGCTCTGCCCCCGCCCCCAGGGCCGGCTCCGCAGCTCCCACTGGCCAGGTACCGCGGCCAATGGGAGCTGTGGGGGTGGGCACGGGCAGCGTGCACCATGCAAAGCAGCCTGGCCCCTCTGCCTAGGGGCCAGGCATGCTGGCCACCTCGGGGAGCAGAGCAGCGCGGAACCAGGGCAGGCAAGGAGTCTGCCTTAACCCCGCTGTGCCGCCATCCAGGAGCCGCCTGAGGTAAGCGCAGCCCGACCAGAGCCTGCACCCTGCACCCCCTCCTGCACCCCAGCCCCCTACCCCAGCCCGGAGCCCCCTCCTGCACCCAAACTCCCACCCCGAACCTCTTGCTGCATCCCAACCCCCTGTCCCATCCCTGGCCCCACCCCAGAGCCCACCCCCACAGCTGGAGCTGCACCCCTTCCCACACCCCAATCCCGAGCCCATTCCCCCACTCCAAACCCCCAGGGGCCCCACAAAATCAAATAGCCTCGGGCCCATGGGAGAGTTAATCCAGCCCTGCACCGAACCCTCATGCATCATAATTCTCACACTAGCTGACCTCTGCGGAGAGATGATTCTTCAAGCTGGGGTCTCCTGAGCTGTTCCCCCATGGAGCTGCCCTGCTCTAATTCCCTTTTATGAATCCAAGCCCTGGTCTACACTAGGACTTTAGATCGAATTTAGCAGCGTTAAATCGATTTAAACCTGCACCCGTCCACACAATGAAGCCCTTTATTTCGACTTAAAGGGCTCTTAAAATCGATTTCCTTACTCCACCCCTGACAAGTGGATTAGCGCTTAAATCGACGTTGCCGGCTCGAATTTGGGGTACTGTGGACACAATTCGATGGTATTGGCCTCCGGGAGCTATCCCAGAGTGCTCCATTCTGACCGCTCTGGACAGCGCTCTCAACTCAGATGCACTGGCCAGGTAGACAGGAAAAGAACCGCGAACTTTTGAATCTCATTTCCTGTTTGGCCAGCGTGGCAAGCTGCAGGTGACCATGCAGAGCTCATCAGCAGAGGTGACCATGATGGAGTCCCAGAATCGCAAAAGAGCTCCAGCATGGACTGAACGGGAGGTACGGGATCTGATCGCTGTTTGGGGAGAGGAATCCGTGCTATCAGAACTCCGTTCCAGTTTTCGAAATGCCAAAACCTTTCTGAAAATCTCCCAGGGCATGAAGGACAGAGGCCATAACAGGGACCCGAAGCAGTGCCGCGTGAAACTGAAGGAGCTGAGGCAAGCCTACCAGAAAACCAGAGAGGCGAACGGCCGCTCTGGGTCAGAGCCCCAAACATGCCGCTTCTATGATGAGCTGCATGCCATTTTAGGGGGTTCAGCCACCACTACCCCAGCCGTGTTGTTTGACTCCTTCAATGGAGATGGAGGCAATACAGAAGTAGGTTTTGGGGACGAAGAAGATGATGAGGAGGAGGTTGTAGATAGCTCACAGCAAGCAAGCGGAGAAACCGGTTTTCCCGACAGCCAGGAACTGTTTCTCACCCTAGACCTGGAGCCAGTACCCCCCGAACCCACCCAAGGCTGCCTCCTGGACTCAGCAGGCGGAGAAGGGACCTCTGGTGAGTGTACCTTTTAAAATGCTATACATGGTTTAAAAGCAAGCATGTGAAAGGATTACTTTGCCCTGGCATTTGCGGTTCTGCCTTTGCAAAAGGTTTCTGGGGAGGGCAGCCTTATTTCGTCCTTCATGGTAGGACACTTTACCACTCCAGGCCAGCAACACGTACTGGGGAATCACTGTAGAACAAAGCATTGCAGTGTATGTTTGCTGGCATTCAACCAAAATCCGTTCACGCGGTGGGAGGAGGCAAAATGCGACCTTGTAACGAAAGCACATGTGCTATGTATGTAATGTTAACTTTCAAGGTTTACCCTGAAAGAGTGTAGCCACTGTTTTATAAAATGTGTCTTTTTAAATACCGCTGTCCCTTTTTTTTTCTCCACCAGCTGCATGTGTTTCAATGATCACAGGATCTTCTCCTTCCCAGAGGCTAGTGAAGCTTAGAAAGAAAAAAAAACGCACTCGCGATGAAATGTTCTCCGAGCTCATGCTGTCCTCCCACACTGACAGAGCACAGACGAATGCGTGGAGGCAAATAATGTCAGAGTGCAGGAAAGCACAAAATGACCGGGAGGAGAGGTGGAGGGCTGAAGAGAGTAAGTGGCGGGCTGAAGAGAGTAAGTGGCGGGCTGAAGACAGGGCTGAAGCTCAAAGGTGGCGGCAGCGTGATGAGAGGAGGCAGGATTCAATGCTGAGGCTGCTGCAGGACCAAACCAGTATGCTCCAGTGTATGGTTGAGCTGCAGCAAAGGCAGCTGGAGCACAGACTGCCACTGCAGCCCCTCTGTAACCAACCGCCCTCCTCCCCAAGTTCCATAGCCTCCTCACCCAGACGCCCAAGAACACGGTGGGGAGGCCTCCGGCCAACCAGCCACTCCCCCACAGAGGATTGCCCAAAAAAAAGAAGGCTGTCATTCAATAAATTTTAAAGTTGTAAACTTTTAAAGTGCTGTGCTTAAAGTGCTGTGTGGCATTTTCCTTCCCTCCTCCACCACCCCTCCTGGGATACCTTGGTAGTCATCCCCCTATTTGTGTGATGAATGAATAACGAATGCATGACTGTGAAGCAGCAATGACTTTATTGGCTCTGCAAGCAATGATTAAAGGGAGGAGGGGAGGGTGGTTAGCTTACAGGGAAGTAGAGTGAACCAAGGGGCGGGGGGGTTCATCAAGGAGAAACAAACAGAACTTTTACACCGTAGCCTGGCCAGTCATGAAACTGTTTTTCAAAGCTTCTCTGATGCGTACCGCGCCCTCCTGTGCTCTTCTAACCGCCCTGGTGTCTGGCTGCGCGTAACCAGCAGCCAGGCGATTTGCCTCAACCTCCCACCCCGCCATAAACGTCTCCCCCTTACTCTCACAGATATTGTGGAGCACACAGCAAGCAGTAATAACAGTGGGAATATTGGTTTCGCTGAGGTCTAAGCGAGTCAATAAACTGCGCCAGCGCGCCTTTAAACGTCCAAATGCACATTCTACCACCATTCTGCACTTGCTCAGCCTGTAGTTGAACAGCTCCTGACCACTGTCCAGGCTGCCTGTGTACGGCTTCATGAGCCATGGCATTAAGGGGTAGGCTGGGTCCCCAAGGATACATATAGGCATTTCAACATCCCCAACAGTTATTTTCTGGTCTGGGAATAAAGTCCCTTCCTGCAGCTTTTGAAACAGACCAGAGTTCCTGAAGATGCGAGCATCATGCACCTTTCCCGGCCATCCCACGTTGATGTTGGTGAAACGTCCCTTGTGATCCACCAGAGCTTGCAGCACTATTGAAAAGTACCCCTTGCGGTTTATGTACTCGGCGGCTTGGTGCTCCGGTGCCAAGATAGGGATATGGGTTCCGTCTATGGCCCCACCACAGTTAGGGAATCCCATTGCAGCAAAGCCATCCACTATGACCTGCACATTTCCCAGGGTCACTACCCTTGATATCAGCAGATCTTTGATTGCGTGGGCTACTTGCATCACAGCAGCCCCCACAGTAGATTTGCCCACTCCAAATTGATTCCCAACTGACCGGTAGCTGTCTGGCGTTGCAAGCTTCCACAGGGCTATCGCCACTCGCTTCTCAACTGTGAGGGCTGCTCTCATCTTGGTATTCATGCGCTTCAGGACAGGGGAAAGCAAGTCACAAAGTTCCATGAAAGTGCCCTTACGCATGCGAAAGTTTCGCAGCCACTGGGAATCGTCCCAGACCTGCAACACTATGCGGTCCCACCAGTCTGTGCTTGTTTCCCGAGCCCAGAATCGGCGTTCCACAGCATGAACCTGCCCCATTAGCACCATGATGCATGCATTGTCAGGGCCCATGCTTTCAGAGAAATCTGTGTCCATGTCCTGATCACTCACGGGACCGCGCTGACGTCGCCTCCTCGCCCGGTATCGCGTTGCCATGTTCTGGTGCTGCATATACTGCTGAATAATGCGTGTGGTGGTTAATGTGCTCCTAATTGCCAAAGTGAGCTGAGCGGGCTCCATGCTTGCCGTGGTATGGCGTCCGCACAGAAAAAAGGCGCGGAACGATTGTCTGCCGTTGCTCTGACGGAGGGAGGGGCGACTGACGACACGGCTTACAGGGTTGGCTTCAGGGAGCTAAAATCAACAAAGGGGGTGCCTGTACATCAAGGAGTATTTCAGGCAGGACTGCACGGAGGGTTCCAATAAGAAATGGTGCACCTAAGTTATCGTTGTTATTGGAACAAGGAGGTTAGCCTGGCCTCTGATTGATACATGGCTAGATTTACCTCGCTGCACTTTCTCTGTGAGTGACTGCAGTGTGACCTAGAGGAATGAGTCCCCTAGACAGGGGAGGAGGCAAATGAGTACAAAACAAATCTGGTCTATTTCTTGTTTTGACCCACTCCATCTATCTTTTACATCTTTGGCTGGCAGCAGACGGTGCAGAAGGACTGCATGCCATCCACATCTCATGGCTGCTTGGCAGAAGATGGTACAGTACGCCTGCTAGCCATCCCCATCTCTTGCCTGCCTGGCAGAAGATGGTGCAATACGACTGCTAGCAATCCTCATCTCTTGCCTGCCTGGCAGAAGATGGTACAGTACGACTGCTAGCAGTCCGTATCGCCTGCCTGCTCACCATAAGACGGTTCAATAGGACTGACTGCAGGACTAAAGAGAATGACCTGGTCAAGTCACTCCAAATTTAGTCCCTGCGCCCATGTCTGCCCAGGCGCTCCCAGCCGACGCGGCCAGGAGCACCTCGGACACGATGAGGACGACTACCAATCGTATTGCACCGTCTGCTGCCAGAAGGCAAGGGGTTGCTGCTACTGTGCAGCAAAGCCGTACCGCGTCTGCCAGCACCCAGGAGACATAGGGTGACGGTTACCTGAGCGGGCTCCATGCTTACTGTGGTATGGCGTCTGCACAGGTAACTCAGGAAAAAAGGCGCGAAACGATTGTCTGCCCTTGCTTTCACGGAGGGAGGGAGGGAACGGGGGCCTGACGACACGTACCCAGAACCACCCGCGACAATGTTTTAGCCCCATCAGAGCGCTCCATTGTGACTGCTCTGGACAGCACTCTCAGATGCCCGATTGTTTGCCATTGCTCTGACGCTGGGAGGGGCGCTTACAGGGTTGGCTTCAGGGAGCTAAAATCAACAAAGGGGGTGGCTTTACATCAAGGAGTATTTCAGGCAGGACTTCACAGAGGGTTCCAATAAGAAATGGTGCACCTAAGTTATTGTCCTTATTGGAGCAAGAAGGTTAGCCTGGCCTCTGATTGATACATGGCTAGATTTACCTCGCTGCACCTTGACTGCAGTGTGATCTAGAAGAATGAGTCCCCTAGACAGGGGAGGGGGGGGAAGCAAATGAGTACAAAACAAATCTGGTCTATTTCTTGTTTTGACCCACTCCATCTATCTTTTACATCTTTGGCTGGCAGCAGACGGACTGCATGCCATCCACATCTCATGACTGCTCGGCAGAAGATGGTACAGCACGACTGCTAGCAGTCCGTATCGCCTGCCCGCTCACCATAAGACGGTTCAATAGGACTGACTGCAGGACTAAAGAGAATGACCTGGTCAAGTCACTCCAAATTTAGTCCCTGTGCCCATGTCTGCCCAGGCGCTCCTGATCGACCTCACAGAGGCGACCAGGAGCACCTCAGACATGACGATGACGGCTACCAGTCGTACTGTACCGTCTGCTGCCACAAGGCAAGGGGTTGCTGCTACTGTGTAGCAATGCCGTACCGCGTCTGCCAGCACCCAGGAGACATAGGGTGACGGTTACCTGAGCGGGCTCCATGCTTGCCATGGTATGGCGTCTGCACAGGTAACTCAGGAAAAAAGGCGCGAAATGATTGTCTGCCCTTGCTTTCACGGGGGGAGGGAGGGAACGGGAGGCTGACGATATGTACCCAGAACCACCCGCGACAATGTTTTAGCCCCATCAGGCATTGGGATCTCAACCCAGAATTCCAATGGGCAGCGGAGACTGCGGGAACTGTGGGATAGCTACCCACAGTGCAACGCTCCGGAAGTCGACGCTTGCCTCGGTACTGTGGAAGCGCTCCGCCGAGTTAATGCACTTAATGCACTTAGAGCATTTACTGTGGGGACACACACACTCGAATTTATAAAACCGATTTCTAAAAAACCGACTTCTATAAATTCGACCTTATTCTGTAGTGTAGACATACCCTAAGATTGTTACATCTCCAGTCAGTCCCCAAAACTCACCGTTGGAGGGATCAGGAAACCACCATCCTGGGGTCGCTTTATCTGTTAGAGGGACTCTGGGTCTGGCTCCAATAAACTTCAAAGTCCCCTTTGTGCTCAGCCATTAACCGAGCTGTTTTTTCATCTTTGTTTCATCGGCAGCTCATTATTTCTGATTGTTACTGTTGCTGCTTTCTCTAATAGGCTGCTGAAAGGTCCCGTCTGGGAGAGATGTCCCCTCTCAACCTCCTTGCTGTTCATGAAAAGACTCCGGGCACAAACTTTGTGTCTCCTGGAGAAGAATTCCTAACAGAGCCTTGGCCTGAAGCATAATCCACCTAAATCAGACAGTAACATAACAAGGACTTTCCGCCTCACCCAGCTGATTACATGCAAACACAGCGGCTGAGATTCTGCGCTATGCCAAGGTGTAGGCCGAGAGTGATGAGGAGCAGGGCCTTGGGATTCTGGGCTCCTCCACAGTCTTTGTGCCCTGAGGATTTGGGGTTGCTCCAGACGGCTGGTGCAGCCTGCAGCCAGGGACTGCTCAAATGGACGGCTGCCTCCCGAGGACTGCTCCACAGTCTGAAGGCATCCATAACCCAGCGTCATTATGCCACGTTATAACCCCGTCCACTCCCGGCTCCGCCCTTCCTATGCCCCCTTTGTTGGGGCTCATGGGTGGAACAATGCAGTGTCTCCCCCAACCCAAAAGTGTTTATGGCCTCTCTTTGCAGAAGCGCAGGCTGAATCCCTTCCAGAATATTTCACTTCCTTTGTGCCATACACTTCCTCCACCCCATTCTTGAAGTCACATGCACCTCAGTGGTGCCGAAGGGCCCACGTGGGAATGGTGGTGGCATCTCCAGGACCTTGTGCAGGGGCTCTCCATTTCCAAAGGCGAGCAGGAGCCCCACCCCAGTCACCGTAGTCTCTGCTGAATGGAGATGGAATTCAAGTCCCCGCTGCTCCTCACCCTGAAGTCAAGGTCCCCCAGAGAAAAGCAGGAATGGGAGCTAAGGCTGTACTGGGGAGTGGTGGTGATTCGCTCAAGCACAGTTGCTCCCCACACCAGGAGAAATTGGTTCAATGACCTTGATTCAGGAACTGCCATCAGCACACACACACACACCTTGCCTGTGAAATGCCAGGAGGTACTCCAGGGCATCTCTGCAGGGCAGGAAAACAGGAGCATTTGTCCTGGGACAGCAACCTGCCCTGGCGTTCTCTTTGCAGGACTGCAAAGGATGGATCTTAGCAGTTGGTCTTCTCGTGAACGTACAACATTCTGATGACATGTCCCGCGGAATTTGGGATGGAAAAGAGACAGAAAGAGCACAGTCCAGAGCAAAAGGGTAGCAAGGACAGTCTAGAGGTGCAGGAATTGGGCTAAGAAGCTAGGAGACTTGTGGTCAATTCTTACCTGAGCTGTGGACTTCTTGGAGCCTTGCGTGACTGTAGGCCAGTCATTTAATATTCCTTGTGCATCAATTCCCCCATCGTAAGAATGGCCACACTGGGTCAGACCAATGGTCCATCTAGCTCAGCGTCCTGTCTTCTGACAGTGGACAATGCCAGGTGCTTCAGAGGAAATGAACAGAACAGGGCATTTTCTACTGATCCATCCCGTCGTCCAACTCCAACTTCTGGTAGTTAGAGATTTAGAGGCACCCGGAGCATGGGGCTGCATCACTGACCACCTTGGCTAACAGCCATTGATGGACCTGTCTTCCAGGAACTTATCTAACTCTTCTGAATCCAGTTACAGTTTTGGCTTTCACAATATCCCCTGGCAAGGAGTTCCACAGGTTGACTCTGCGTTGTGTGAAGAAGTACTTCCTTATGTATGTTTTCAACCGGCTGCCTATTAATTTCTTGGGTTATGTGAAGGGGTAAATAATAATAATAATGCTTCCTTATTTACTTTCTCCACACCAGTCATGATTGTGTAGCACCCTATTGTATCCCCCCTTCGTCTCTTTTCTAAACTGAACTGTTCCAGTCTTTTTAATCTCTCCTCATACAGAACATAAGAACAGCCACACTGGGTCAGACCAAAGGTCCATCTAGCCCAGTGTCCTGTCTTCCGACAGTGGCCAATGCCAGGTGCCCCAGAGGGAATGAACAGACCAGGTAACCGTCCAGTGATCCACCCCCCTGTCGCCCATGCCCAGCTTATGGCAAACAGAGGCTAAGAACACCATCCCTGCCCATCCTGGCTAAAAGCCATTGATGGACTTATCCCCCATGAACTTATCTAGTTCTTTTTTGAACCCTGTTATAGTCTTGGCCTTCACAACATCCTCTGGCATGGAGTTCCACAGGCTGACTGTGTATTATGTGAAAAAATACTTCCTTTTGTTTGTTTTAAACCTGTTGCCTATTAATGTCATTTGGTGTCCCCTAGTTCTTGTGTTATGAGGAGTAAATAACATTTCTTTATTTACTTTTTCCACACCACTCATGATTTTATCGACCTCTAACTCATCCCCCCTTAGTCGTCTCTTTTCCAAGCTGAAAAGTCCCAGTCTTATTAATCTCTCCTCATATGACAGCCGTTCCATATCCCTAATATTTTTTGTTGCCCTTTTCTGGATCTTTTCCAATTCCAATATATCTTTTTTGAGAGGGGGCGACCACATCTGCATGCAGTATTCAAGATGCAGGCATTCCATGGATTTATATAGAGGCAATATGATATTTTCTCGCCTATTATCTATCCCTTTCTTGATGATGCCCAACATTCTGTTTGCTTTTTTGACGGCCGCTGCACATGGAGTGGATGTTTTCAGAGAACGACCCACAATGACGCCAAGATCTCTTTCTTGAGAGAGCTAATTTAGACCCCATCATTTTATATGTACAGTTGGGATTATGTTTTCCAATGTGTATTACTTTGCATTTATCAAAATGGTAAAACGAGGATCTTAATTCCCTATCTTACAGGGTTGTTGTGAGGATAAATTCATTAATGATTGTAATGAGCAGCTACATAGATTTGGAGAAATACTACTGGACCTAAACTAATATGTGACCTACTTAAAACATATACTGACTTTATAGGAATTTGGGGGTTTGCTTGATTTTCAGTGAGTGAGCAAAGGTCTTGGTGCTGTGTTCAGAACCAGCACTTCCTGTTGTTATGGCAGGAATCACCTGGTGGTGCTGTTACACATAGTCTTACAAGAACTTTTTCTTTAGTGTGCAAGCAAGTTTTGAGTCTTTGAAGAACTGATGATATTGCTTTTGGTGTTGTGAAGATTCTGTGCGGGGAACGGTGGCAAGTTTCAAGAGACTTTGCTTTCTGCCTTAATCCAGAGACAGAGTTGTTCCCTGGGAATCAGTCGTTGGTGCCTAAGTTGCAATCCCTGAAAGAAAGGTTTGCCTGTGTGCTCTTTGTGACCACCTCTGTTCCAGGACTGGTGTACATAGGGTAAATAAACAAGTTGCATGAAAAATATACCCAGACTCTGTGTCACTGATTTCAGTTCCAATGCGAAGCTAAATTATAAGGCCCCAACAACTGCTTCCACTCAGCGCAGGGGTGACAATATTCTATTACATATGATAACCTTTTGTTAAGTGACATGCCCAGCCTACCAAGTCAGAAGCAGAACCTTCAGGGGAGGCAAGATGGGCATTGCCTACCCTTTTTTGAAGTTGGATACATTCTGATCTTTACCCACTGCTGTAAACTTGGCTCTGCGTGCCAGTTTCACCGAAGTACATTCAGATTTTGCCAGGTTGAACTGGTGCTGTCATAGAGACGGGTGAAATTTTGTGAGCAACATGATTTTTCTGTGAAAAATGCAGATTCAGTAACACCGGAATAGTTCATGCATCTGGGTCCATTTCACCAAATTGTTTTGGTCAGGGGAAAAAAACCTGAAAAAAATCAAAACATTTCATTTCAACATTCTCTAAATGAAACATTTCAAATTTTCTGTTCACAATGACTTTTTGCTTCAGAATGTCCTTTCGTTTCTTTAAAATGTAAAATGCTCAAAATTGAAATAAAACATTTTGTTCTCTGTCAGACAAAACATTTTGTTCAGCTGGAAATGGTTTTTCAATTCACCAAAAATGTAGAAAAATTTCATTTTTGGTTTGACACGCAACAATTTGTTGCCCCCAGAATTGCCATCAAAGTGAAAAAACCCTATTATTTATAGACTTTAAGGCCAAAAGGGACAATTAGGATAATTTAGTCCAGTGGTTCTCAACCAGAGGTCTGGGGCCCTCTAGGGGGCCTTGAGCAGGTCTCAGGGGGGTCACCAAGCAGGGCCAGCATTGGACTTGCTGGGGCCCAGGGCAGAAAGCTGAAGCCTACCGCAAGGGGCTGAAGCCCGGGTCCCTGAGCCCTGCCACCTGGGGCTGAAGTTGAAGCCTGAGCAATGTAGCTTCACGGTGCCCCCTGTGGCATGGGGCCCTGGGCAAGTGCCGTGCTTGCGACCCCCTAATGCTGGCCCTGGCTTTTTGATGCAGAAAAACATTTGTTGTGACACAACTAGGCTGTGGTGTTTTTATAGTATCTCGGGGGGGCCTCAGAAAGAAAAAAGTTGAGAACCTCTGGTTTAGTCTGACCCCCTGCATTCCACGGGCTACACAGAACCTCGCCCACCCACTCCTGCAATAGGCCCATCACCTCTGGCTGCGTTACTGAAGTCCTGATCATGGGTGGCCGGTGACCGTGCCGTTGTGGGAGGCTAGTTCCCTCCCCTTGTGCCCAAGGCCCCTCCTCTCCCCCTCCCATTCTGCCCCCCTCCCCAGCAGGAGCCCAGAGCACCCCCACTGCAGCCCCCGGCCCCAGCGCCGGCTGGCCAGGGGGCAAGACCCCAGTCCTGGTGCTCCGGGTGGCCAGGCAGCGCGGCCAGCCCTGGTGCACCAGGTGACGGTGCCCCCAGCTCCGGGCAACCAGGCATCGCCCCCAGTCCCGGTGCTCTGAGTGGCGCGGCCCCAGCACCAACTGCCCTGAGTCCCTGCGGGAGGCAGGCCAGCCAGTCCCAGCCAGCCTGGGACAGCAAGGGCAGAGCACTGGGAATCGCAGGAGGGGGCCTGGCCTGGGGGGCGGAGTGTGTGTGGGGCCATGCTAGGCTGTTTGGGGAGGCACAGCCTACTCCTGCCTACAATACCCGCCGCCCATGCCTGAAAACTTGATTTTGAGACTTCACATTACAGAGAATCCACCATTTACTGTAGTTAAAACCAACAAGTGACCATGCTGCAGAGGAAGGCAAACCCGCCCCGCGCCCTAGGGTCTCTGCTAATCTGACCTGGTGCAAAATTCCTTCCTGATCCCAAACATGGTGATCAGCTTGACCCTGAGCGTGCGGGTAAGACGCACCAGCTGGACACCTGGGAAAGAATTCTCTGTAGTAGCTCAGAACCCTTCCCATCTAGTGTCCCATCTCTGGCCATTGGAGATATTTGCTCAAAGCAGACATGGATGGGCCATATGCCATTGTAGGCAACTTAATCACACTCTCCCATCTATATACTTATCAAGCTCAGGCTTGGAACAAGTTAGGTTTTTTTATCCCCAGTACTGCTCTCAGCCGAGCTTAGATTCCCAAATGACAAATCCTTTTGTCATTTACACTGGCGTAACTGAGAAGGAAATTTGATACAACAGCCCTTGAGTAGAAATGAAGCCTTGCCGGCAGGGGTATAGAGGTACTGAAAACAAACATAGCTGGACAGATTTTAAAAGCAGAGTTATGGGCAGGGAAGTGGTTATGGGCCAGATTTGGAAAGAGCTCAGCCCCCATTTAGGCCCCAGAATAAGGTGGTGGGTTTTCCGAAGAGCTGTGTCCGGAGCCCTTGGGTCACACTAGGAGCTGCTGCATACTGAGCATCAGACCCTTATTAGGTGTGCTGGACTTTTGAGAAAATCTGGCCCTAGGGTGCAAGAGGAGCCCCTGTGGTCAACCATATTGTGCATCTTCCTTTACTGCTGCAAACAAGCAAGTTAACCATCCAGGAATCGGTGCAAAAAAAAAAAAAAAAAAAAAAAAGAAAGAAAGAAAGAAAGAAAGAAAGAAAGAAAGAAAGAAAGAAAGAAAGAAAGAATAATGACATTGTGTCTATTCTAAACAGCCTTCTTCTGACTCGCTAAGTGCACTTTCAGGCTGGAACTCTGGGACTTGATGAGTTAAAGATGGGCTTATCCAGCCCCTGTGTCGCCTCGTCCCCAATATGAGGTCCCCTGCAACCCTGATATTCTATGATGTTCTATGATTATGTGTGTCAGCGGGGAATTTAGGCAATCAACTGGCAGACAATTAAGGCGCACTGAAATTTTGGTTTATGGGGGAATAGGCAGCAAAAAGATTTAAGCTCAAAGATCTGTCGGTTGTTGTCAGTGCCAGAGTTCGGAAAGATGCAGACGGATGAGATGCTGGGGTGGAGATACTGGGGAGGAAATATCTGGGGACCAATGGAAGTGGATTTGGCAGAGAATCCTGGTTTCCTCTTAGAAGCTCTAAGAGTTAAAGAACAGGGCTGTAAACAGCTCCATCCCTGGCACTTAACTTTGCTGCCTTTAGGGACCCAGGCTGCCGCCTTTGAATCAATTGCAACAAAAAAATCCCATTGACTTGAACGAGAGCAGGAGCAGGCCCTTAAAGAAGGATGGTGACTGTTTGGATGAGGAGTAAAGGCTGCTGGGTGACGAGAGAGGGCAAATCCTAAAAGCCATCTTTGTGGCTTGTGAACACTGGGGTGAGATTCTAGGCAGCACCTTCCTGGGACAGCCCTGGGGGAGGGAGGTGGCTTTACACCACTTTTCTGCCCACTAAGGTGGCTTTACACCATTTTTCTGCCCTCATAATGCTAGGCTACTGTGGAAGACAAAATGGCAACCAGTGTAACTTGGAGCAGCCCAGGTGGCTGCTCTATGCTACAACAGGCTCCCCAGGGCTGCTCATAACTTGGGGCATGCTACGATGACCATAACAGCATGCACGGAATTCTCCCCAAGCCCCCTTTTAGCAGCCATCCATCTTAAGCACCTATCTGGCCCCCAACAGGGTAGTACTGGGGTACTTCAGAATCTTTGCTGTGAGGTAGGCCAGTGCTATTATCCCAATTTTATAGATGGGAAAACTGAGGCACCAAAAGATCACATGACTTGCCCCAGGAAGGCTCTGGCAAAGTAGGGAAGAGAACCGGAGTCTTTGGCTCATGTTCCAGCCACGCAGACCTTCCGCTTCTTCCTGGCCCCACATCAGCCTGTGGCAGCAAGGGGATGAAATTCCACCCTAGGCATTTTTGAGCACCTGACCATCAATCCCCCGGGAGGGTGTCTCAAGTTGGGCACTTGGAAATGGAGGCCCCTCCAAATCCCGTCTGAAAAGTTTGGCCTTGGTGCCCGGCCTCTAGGATTAAAACTGGGGGGGAGAGACCGGCAAATGTGACAACACTGTCGCAGACGCCGTGAGGCGAGGGTTAGCAGCATCCCGGAGCCCAGCGCACCAGAAAACTTTGGAGCTTCATGGTCTGAAAACCAGATGTTCCAAATCGCCCCTCTTACTCCGCTCTAAGTCTTGGCGCTCCGTGTGCCGTGACAACTTCCCCAATCTTTCATTGCGATTTATTTATATTCGCTCTCTGCATCACTGAGCGCCCGTCTATCTGGTTCCAGCAGAGGCTTTTGCAAGGTTTTCTTCTTTCTCACCATCATGTGTCGAACGCGGGGGGAAGGGAAAAACAGCCACGACTCAGGACCCCTCTCTCATCGACGTGGCCAACATCATATTTTCACCCTCTCTCTCTCTTAAAGCAAACGACACATGAGCTGCTGTTATGACCTTGAGAGGGCCGTGGAGACCTGCAACGGCAACTGAAAAAAGCTGCTCGGAGAATCTCTCTGGATGCTGAGAACAAAAGGTCTGGAATCACTTTAGCAGCCTGAAAAGGGGACGGAGGAGGAACATGTGTGGCTTCTGGACAGAGCTGATCAATGCCAGCTGCCCTCAGACCCTTTAAGCAGGATGACTCCCCCGAGTCCCTGTGTAGTCACTAAGAACAATAACAATCCTCCTGGCCCTGGATCGCACCTTTTCTGCCACGTATCCCGTCGCGCTCTGCTGAGTGCAGCCGCTCAGATCATTGGGAAGAGACCCGCTGAAAACAGACGCAAAGCTGGTTGGGAGGAATGGTGGGGCCGTGTCCTCCTGTTGCCGACACCGAATCTGGGTGGATCTTGATGGGGATCCGTGGGGGCCCTGCACCCTGTCCGGGGGTGGGGGGGGAAATCCATCCTGCCATGCTGGAGGAGTCAGGAGGACTCACTGAGGCGGATTCAAAGGGAGGCAGGTGGAGCCATTCCATATTCAGGGGCAGCGGGGGCTGAGGCATCTCACCCCTGGTTCAATGAGCCCCATGGGGATTTGCGGGGGTGCAGAATCACCAGGCAGCAAGCCCGACTTGGCCACGCCCTGCCTCCTTCCCTGATCTCCCGTGCTGTGGGAGGCAAGAACTCTAGGTGTGGGAATGGGGTCCCCTGGGGGGGGGGGGGCAGGATTCAGCGCGGGGCTAGATAATGTCACTTCCCCTTGCGTTGTTCCCAGGGATCAACCCAGCCTTATTTCTGCCCTTTCAGATAACTGCCCGGCCCCCCGGGCGCTGACTCATGCAGCTCCGTCCATTTCAGCGCCTCTCGCCGCCTCCCTCAGTAAAACTTGACCAAGCGGGGAGCTTCTGCAGCTCCTTTCCCCCCTTCCCACACCACACACACCCCCTGCCCACCGCAAAGACAGCGTGGGAAGACCCTTGTGGTGGACTGTGCCCGTCGCTTCTTGGCAGCCTAGCTTGCACACCGCCCCGCCGGACAAAAGGAGCCCAGATGATTAGTGACATCACTGGCCATTTGGGGGAGATTTCTTTTCCCATGACATTCCCAGCCTCCACAAAGGCCCAGATTGTTCCTCCTAGGAGCCGGCGAGAACTGTCGGAGCATCGGCCCCTGCGCATCAACAACAATGAACGAGCCGTGTCAGGCTTGCCCGCCTGAGTTTCCAGTTCTGCTGAGCGAAGGCCCAATTCAGACCTTCCCCGGCTGCTCTGGCTCCCTAGAAGGGATGTGGTAAACGGGGCCGATCTGCAATGCATCCGATGAAGTGGGCTGTAGCTCACGAAAGCTTATGCTCAAATAAATTGGTTAGTCTCTAAGGTGCCACAAGTCCTCCTTTTCTTTTTGCGGATACAGACTAACACGGCTGCTCCTCTGAAATTACAACACCGACATTAGCAGCCGGTCACAGTGTTCTCTCTGCTCGTGTGCAGTCGCGGATTAGCCAATGGGCCAACGGGGCCCGGGCCCAGGGGCCCGGGCCAATTTCCCGCCCGCCCACCCAGCGCTCCTGCCAGGGAAGCCCCCATGGCCCGACCCTGCTCCCCGGAAGGTGTGCTGGGCAGGCAGAGTGAGGGAAGCCCCCATGCCCCGACCCCATTTCCCAGCAGGAGTACTGGGCGGGGGCAGGGCAAGCCCCCCGTGCCCCGATCCCTTTTCCCCAGCAGGAGTGCCGGGGGGTTGGGGGGGCTGCAGGTGGAAGGAGTTGGGGAGCAGCCCCCACTTGCTCTGGCCCAGGTCCCCACAAACCCCTAATCTGCCTCAACTCGTGTGTTGCTTGGATTTTATTTGTATGTGTAATTATTGCCTGCCCGTCCCCCATTGTCTGACCCCCTTCCCCCCCATAATTTCCCCCAACTGTGAACATTCAAATCAAAGATAGAAAAAAATTCCTTAAAACCCATAATTTTGTACGACCATGAAAATTTAAATTGATAAAAATAAAAAAACGCTTACAAATTAACATCAATATTACCCATCAAAACTATAATAAAATAAAAATCTAATTTGGCCAAGTCTACCCGTACTCAGGATGGTTTGTAAGGACACCTTATTCTGTTGATTAGGCTATACAGGATAAAGAGGAGAGCTATTTAACAATTTTCCAGCTGAACCTTCTTCTGTCAGGAAATGTAATTTCATCAGAATCAAAACTTTTCTGGGGAACATGTTGGCTGATGAAATTTCATTTGGAAAAAAAAAATCCCAAGCAAAGCGTTTTGATCATGTCCATATTTTCAGAACAGAACATTTTGATGGTTTTGTTTCTAAAAGTCTTTTATTTTATAGTATAATAAAAAATGTTTAAAGAGTCTAAATCAAAACAAAACGTTTCAATTTGATCACAGTGGAATGTTTCAATTGACGCAAAACCATTTCTTTAAAACTTTCATTTCATAGCAAATTTCAAAATGTTGCTTTTTGTTCCAAACTATGACACACACACACACCCCACCCCACCCCACCGAACGTCAGAATTTCCCATGGAACAGAAATTCCGGTTCTGACCAGAAACAGTAAAGAGCCATTTGAACAGAGAGATTTTAGGAAGCATCATTAGCTGGACAATTCTAGCTCAGGAAATTTCTAAGCTCCCTACATCAAATAGTTCTTGGATTTTGTTGTTTTGCTTTGTTTCCTTTTCCTCCTCATCTTTTGCTTTAAAAGGGTAGGAAATGAAATGCAAAAAACCTCTCTATACTAGTGCAACATGAAAAAAAACAAACTCAAACACACAAAAGGCAGGAAACTAGAAAAAACCATGGCTGTGTCCACATAACCAGCTCATCTGTATTTCATGTCAGTAGTTATTATTTGTATTGGGGTAACTCCTAGGAACCCCAGTCACGGACCAGGACTCATTGTGCTAGGCACTGTATAAACACAGAACTAAAAGATAGTACCTGGCTCCAAAGATCTTACAATCCGAGCAGTAGTATCTCTTCCTGATTTCCTTTTAAAATCTACACAAGAAATCCATTAAAGCAGCCTTCTGCAATTCTCACCACGGGCAAATTGCAAACCTCTTAATCTGACCAGGGCCAAGTGTGGGACATAATGTGGATGAAGACCTAAAAGACAGGACCCACCAAAATTATTCAGGGAGGAAACTTAAAATACGTTGGAATTCATTCCATTCATGTGAATGACACCCTCTGTAAACTCCAAAAGGAGTTCCTGACAATGGAAATACTTTTCCACACATGTAATTAGACCGTGGAACTCCCTGCTACGTGATGTCATTGAGGCCAAGAACTTAGTAAGATTCAGAGAGGTTCGGAATAGTTATATGGATAACAAGAATATCCAGAGTTATAATACCTAAAACAAAAAATATCAGAAGGGAGATAAAACCTAATATTTCAGGGCTTAAGACAACCTCTAACTGTTAGGGATAAGTCGAGGCCTTGATGAAGGGACAGGTTATCCCACATCAGCCATCTATAGGCGTTTCTTATGCCTTCCTGTGAAGCATCAGCTTCTGGCCACTGATGGAAACAGGATTCCGGGACAAATTGGGTTGGTCCTGTCAGGCCCAGCATAAGTTCCACAGTTTTATGATTCTTCATTTCAGATCCAAATAATATGCAACAACAGAAGTAAGGAGATTTATTGTGGCATGTAGGTAATTTTGGGACTAAAGTGAGCAATGTCCTTCTGAGGTACAGCGGATACAATATCATCAGTCATTGCTACACTATCCCCAGACCTGCCGGTGATGGTTGGATGACGAATCTGGGCTGGTAAAATTTTGTGACAATCTGCAAAAGTTGCATGAAGGTCTGGTGTCAATGTACATGCTGTAAAATATACAGGATGTGGGACCGGGCCTTGCTGACATTGCAGGGGGTAAATGTAACAAGGCCTCACTGCTTAGGGGTGGTTTTGCACTTGAGATGTATATGCCCATGCACACTCAAGCACACGCACTATACACAATCACATGATGCCTAAATTAGAATTCTGATAGACTCAGCCACCTTGGCAGGAAACTGATCGATAGGGCAGCTCAGAATAGCCCAGCAGGGCTGAAGATGCATTCGCTAGGGGTCACACAGACAAGAACAAGCACCTGGGACTAATTGCACTAAATAAATGGGCAATTAAGGATATTACAGGAAGACTAAAACATCCCAGACCTCTCTCTGACCCTCTTGCTATTACCATGGAAACAGCCACCCATCCAGGCAGTCAGGTTTGTCTATGCATCTGTCAGTCAAGTAAAAGGTTCCTAGTCATAAAGAGCCCTGGGGGATTTAATGGGGCTGTTGGACTGAAAGAGAGGAAACCTACGGCTAGCATCTTTGATGGAAGCCTGACAGTGAGAGAGAGTCCTCAGTGCTGGAAGGGTCACAGGGGCATGGCTGGGTGTTCAGACCAGCTGCGGGTTGTGAGGGAAGTGGAGACTTAAGTGCCATTGTTCCAAAAGGATCTCAGTCACAGATGGGGAGTGCAAAGTTCTCCGATAGCTCGTGTGAAGTAACTGAGCAAACCTGGGCAAGAGCAGGACTCTATCTCATGAAGCCACAGGCATGCAATACAGACACCTGCCCCTGTGCCTGGATACAAACCCATCACAGTGCAGACAACTGTCCCCGTGCCTGGATACTCACCGATCCCTAGGCAGATGCCTGTCCCCGTGCCTGGATACGCACCAATCCCTAGGCAGACGCCTGTCCCCGTGCCTGGATACGCACCGATCCCTAGGCAGACGCCTGTCCCCGTGCCTGGATACGCACTGATCCCTCGGCAGATGCCTGTCCCCGTGTCTGGATAAGCACCGATCCCTCAGCAGATGCAGGTCCCCGTGCCTGGATACGCACCGATCCCTCAGCAGATGCCTGTCCCTGTGCCTGGATACCAAGTGATCCCTAGGCAGACACCTGTCCCCGTGCCCGGATAAGCACCGATCCCTAGGCAGACGCCTGTCCCCGTGCCTGGATATGCACCGATCCCTAGGCAGACGCCTGTCCCCGTGCCTGGATACGCACTAATCAATCGAGATACCTGTCCCAAAGTGCACTGGTCACTGAAACTTAAAGGGAGGACTGAGCACAGGTCCATGTTGAACTGCTCTGCCTAGCGGACAGGAGCCAGGCTCTCATTCCCCTGCTGACACTGAATAGTACCACAGACCATGAGTGGTCCCACTGAAATCACAATGGACGTAAGAATCCCAGAATCTGGCTGTGAGCAAATGTAGCCCAATCCTGCACGTGCTGAGGGCCCTGAAGTCCCATCGACTTCTGTGCGAGTTGAAGGTCCTCAAGCCCAGCTCCTCCATGGAATTCAGGCACCTAACTCCCACTGCTTTCAATGAGTTAGGCACCTAAATCTCTTTAAGGCTCGGGGCCAAAGCCCTTGCAGGGTGGAGCTCTCAGGGGTTTTTGTGGGGGAAGGGTTTAAAGCAGCCCTGGCGAAAGGTGTCAGACCGACAACCAGGGAGACTGAAGTGCTCTGTCTGCAGAACGGGGACAGAGGGCCCAGCCCGGCCATCAAGGGATCTCGTTACGGGGTCAGTCTCCGTGGCCTCTCTGCGGAGCCTGGCCATGCAAAGGCTGCGGAGCCTAGTCATTGCCCACGATGGTGTTGCTCACGGCATCGACACCGTGCACAGCAAACCACGACCAATCAGTGCACAGGGGCCTCCAGGCAGCCGCCACCACGGACCAAAGAAACCCACCCGGGCTCCCCAACCAAATCGGACAGACACAAGCGGGGGATATGATATTTTGGCAAGGAAAGGCCTCGGCTTCCTGCCTCGCCACCGGCGGGCCGGCCTGGGAGAGGCTGCCTTGCTTCCAAAGCTTTCTGGCTACAAATGGAAATGCTATTAGAGTCCCTTTCCAAAGGGGGCTGAGCCGTGAGTGCAGCGAGGAATAAATATAACATGAACGCCGGCGCACAGCCATTGATTCCAACCCATCCCTGCACGCCGAGTTCATTTGTGCTCTTTAATGGGTTGTTTTCTTCCTGCGGTCCCAGCTGCCTGATGCTCTCACGAAGGCCGTTTTAATAATTAGCTTGGGGTTTTCAAACCATGCTGGAATTGCAGATGGAGCAACAAACCCTCATTTACTTGACAAAAGAATCCGAGTCAGGCAAGGGAAAGATGCGTTGTTGGTTTTTTTTTTATCATCCAGACCCCGCAATACCTCTCCCCCAGCCTCCACGCACACTAAGAGAGAGAGAGATGATCTGAATATTCCCAGAAAGGGCTATACCAAGGGAAAGCTACATTCTACCCGGAAGCCACCTGAAAAAGCCGGTCACCCATCCTGGAAGCACCCACCCACAAGCAGCAAAAGCATTAAAGAGGCCAAGAGCAGAGTGGGCTGTGGAGATTGAATTCCCTTTAGAAGTAGCGTGTTCAGATCAGAGTATGAAACCGTCTCTCTCCACCTCTCTGTCCTCCTTCAAACCAGCCTTTGGTGGGATGCCTACAAAAAACCAGAGAACGGTGAGACAGCAGGGTGAGCGGAGACCATCATGCTGACCTGCCCTGGCTCACTGTTCTCCCCCATCCATCCGTCTGTAGCCCCCCATGGGCTCTTGTCTTATACTGTACTTAGATTGTAAGCTCTTTTGATTCTGTTTGGACAGCACCTAGCCCAATAGGGTGCAATCATCATCATCAACCTGCCAAAGCCCAAATGTGGCCTACAATGTCTGACCATCGTTCTAAATGATGGACAAACATTTTAGAGAGCAAGCGTCTCTCTCACCAACAGAAGTTGGTCCAATAAAAGATATTCCCTCACCCACCTTGTCTCTACTATCCTGGGACCAACGCTGCATGCAAACATTTTATTCATGTCTTTCTAAACGAGATGCTCTGACTCAACCATGGGCCTCACTGGGTGAGATTCTCTGGGCCTGCTTATGCAGGAGATCAGGCGAGCTGATCACCACAGTCCTTTCCTGGCCTCACAAACTATGAGTCTATGAAGCTTGCGATGCTCCAGGATTCCTTGCTGGAGTGTAAATAACTCTAACGACAACCTGAGTTTTGTGATTCTGGTGTCAGTAACTGGCCACAGCAAAAGTGAGGGGGAAGACACGTCTGTGTGCAGTACAGGGAACTCTGAGGTTCAGGTGAGTGATGTCCCTCAAAACAAGGGGGTGTGGGTGAGACGTATTGGTGGGGGACAGTGGACGAGCCCTCCACAACCAGGTTCCATCTGGTCTGTGGTTAGCTAGAGGGCTCCCTTATCCTACCCAGTGCATCTCAACAGCATTAAATTTATTGAAGAAGAAAAAAAAAAATGTATCCAAAGTACCCTCCAATGAGAGAGGGTCAGCAGTTCATTGCTCATGATTATGGTTCATTTATTCATTAACTTTAAAAAAAAAACCTGAATTTCCATGAAGGACTCTTCTTTCTTTTTCAGAGAAAAAGGAAAATATCTTAAAAGTAATGTAAGCTTGTGAGCAGGCACCTCTCCCAACATGCTTTGCAAGCACAGGCCACACCCAGTGCAAAATCCAAACTCACCCCTTTTCTGGAGTTCAGTTTGATTCTCATTACAGCGGTAGCTAGAGACCCCACCCAAGACTGGGACCCCATTGTGCTAACTGCTGTACACACACACAATAATACCTGGCTCTTATATAGTGCTTTACATCAGCAGATTGCAAAGCACGGTACAAAGGAGGTCAGTAGCATTATCCCCATTTTACAGATGGGTAAACTGAGGCACAAAACTGTAAAGGTCACCCAGCAACGCAGTGCCAGGAACAGAACCCAGGTCTCCTGAAGCCGATCCCAGTGTCCTAGCCACTGAACCACGCTGCCCCTTGGTGAAATGCGAAAACAACGAGTTTGTATTGACGACGGATCATTTGCAAAACTGGGTAAAATACTCATTTCTGAGGTATGCCGACCTTAAAGGGGGCAACGCTCCCAAGACACAAAGGGCAGAGAAAGTCAGTAGGAATTGGGCCCTTGGCCTCCATTTGTGCTTTGTCCTAAAAATAAACGGATGTGTCCATAAATGCCTGGGTCTGACTCTTCACTCACGCGTGCTCGGCCCCAGGGACGCTCCACCTGATCTTAGTGGGGTTACTCCTGGTTTACACCTCTGGAAGTGACAGGGCAATCAGGCTCTTCATCTATGTGTGTGGCCCCACAGTTTCCAGCATAACCAAACCAAATGGTTTCGGACCTGAGATGTGCCAGGGACAAAGGGTGACTCCCTCAACGACTTGCCCATTCATCCTCTTCCTCCCTGGTTTGGGACCATCGGTTTTCACTAATGCTGGCCTCCAGTTCTGATCCAGATCCAAACTTCTCCAAAGTTTGCACATGCTCAGAGCTAGGGATTCCCTGCAAGGGTAGGTCTACACTGAACTCAAACACCCGCAGCTGGCCTGGGTCAGGTGCCTCGGGCCAGCCGCAGGTGTCTGATTGCAGCGTAGACCTACGTGAAGGCATATCTTCGACGCTTCACCCGAAGGATAATCCAGGGTCTGGCTGCGAATCGAAAACTGGAACCCATGTCCCTATGCTGGAGAGAGGCAGCAACCTTTAATGGGCAAATTCAGCCATTGAGAGAGAAGGCAGTGAACGCAAAATCCAGCTATCGAAGCCTGTGGCTCATTGCCAGACACTCCTGTGGTAAAGATAGCACTGTTTACAGGCGTTTTATGGCTTAGGCGGGGATCATGGATTGTTTGCATCGCTGATGCAGTTAATTGCGGAAGGACTGTAGGCTTGTGGGGACGGGGTGCCAGACTGAGGTTAATATCAAGTGGTCCCAACAAAGTCAATGTGCAAAATTAGGCTTCTATAAAGGAGACACTGAAGGGACCCCAAATGGCCTATTCTTACCGTGTGGTCAGTGTCTTTCTTTCTCTCTCTCTCTCACACACAAATAATCTTCCCCTCTTTCTCCCATCTATGTGTAGGTCCCCTTTGCTCTCTCTTCCCCCTCTCTCACCTGCCTTACACTCTGTTTCTCTCTAACGCTAGATAGGCTCTTCCGGATCCTCTTACATGTACCCCTTGGGCCAGGCAGCACTTGTAGTAAGCCCCGTTCCCAAAGCAGCACGACGAAGTGGGGGAATGCAAAGGGGCCCAGATGTGTGCCATAATCGATCAGCAACGAGAAACAGCTGGAGGGATGGGGGAGAGATTTGCAGTTGAAGGGAGTGGGAGAGATAATGAATTGGAGGGTAGGGGGGGAAAGCTGGAAAGAAGAGTGGGAGCTTTCGGAAGGGAGACACCTGCAATCTTTGCCAGCACCAGCCTGGGTCTTCTTGCTGCTGTCAGCAGACAATTACCAGCCATTAGGACCTTTCTTGAAGCGGAACAGGGTTTTAATGCAGCCAATTTCAGATCGCTGGCCTCTTCTGCGGGGAATGAAACTTTGTTAACTGGCGATAGGGATCTGGAAGTAGCATTAAAGTGGGGAGACCAAAATAATGTTAGCCAGATGCCGTGGGCTCCCTCCCAGGCCTTTATCGCAACACAAGGCCCAGATCCTCCTCCCTACAGGGCTCTGCTTTTCCCCCTGACAGCCCCAGAACCACGTAGGATGCAGATATAAAGGTGGCGTGAGTGCACGCAGGTGCATCGGAGTGGGTGTGGGTGGCGAGGAGGCTGTTATCCCACTACAGAGGCAGGGTGCCCAGAGCGCAGCCTAAGAACTGCAGGATCCTAACAGGACACTGCCTCCTTGCTACAACTGGGTGGACCAGGGTGGGTCAGCAGGGGGCGCTCTTCCCTCCGCATAAGCATTGAGGTTATAGCCTGGCAGGATACTGGAGCATTGCTGTGCCGAACCATCTTTCAGAGGAGACATAAAATCAAGCCCTGGACCCTTTCAAGAAGCATGTAAAAGTCAGAGAGTTTACTCAGGTGCCCTGACCAAATTCATCCCCAGCATAAATCTTTCCGGCTATCTTCTTAGCTAGCTCTCAGCACCACAGTATGGGAGCAACTCACAATGCTCCTGGAAGGCAGGGAAGTGCTCTCTCTCTCTCTTTTACAGCTGAGGGCAACAGGTACATGCAATAACTTCTCTAGGCTCACAGTAGAAGTTTGCGGCTGAAGTAGGAATCGAACCCAGGTCGCTTAAATCTTAGTCTAGCGCTTTATCCCCTAGGGGCTGGGCCACACAGGTTTTGGCCCAAGTTAATTAAATCAGTGATTTAGTAAAATTGGTGCCAATCCCTAGCGTGGAAACGTTAACACCGGTTTCAAACTGTTCATAGCAGTTTAGCTCACGTGGGTGCAAGCTACACCAATATAGACAGTTTCAAATGAGTATAAGTGTGTCCACACACGAGGGGGTTGCAACGGATTCACTAAATTAGTTAAATCAGTGTAAGCGTGTAGACTGGCCCTCGGCCAACTTTCTTCCCATTCAGTCTACACGAGCTTCAATCACAGCAAGTGACGGAAATATAGACATACCAGAGCCAGCTATAATCCAGTGAGCTCGGATCCTGAAGCACCGTAGCTGGGTAGTCTGCCCAGATCTCTGTGTAATTACTCAGGCAGCTAATCTGCACTGCCACAGGTCACTACTCCGGTACCCAAGATGAACTCCGGGCGAGTAATGCTACATTCTGCTCCACTAAACTAATATAAAGCCAGAGTGACTTCAGTGGAGTTGCTCCAGATTTATACTGGTGCAACGGAGAGCAGGACGTAGCCTGGGAATTCTTCTTCACTTCCTGTCCTGAACTGTTGTTCGCTGCCACATCCCACCCCAGAGGTGGGCACAGTGTTCTCTATGTATCCCTTACCTCCTTCCCGGGGGCGTTGTGAGGCATAATTCTTTACGTTACAAAGATCTCAGGTAAAATTTTCGAAAAGCCTTAAGTGACTGAGGAGCCTACGTTCCATTGACTTCGGTTCCAGTGACACCAGCCTTTATTGCAATAATAATTAATAATTTAATTATAATTATAATATAATTAATAATAGTATTCATTATTTGTATTCTGAGAGCACCTAGAGACCATAAGTCGAGAATCATTACACTAGGTGCTCTACACACATACTTGAGTGGGGGAAGGGATAAATGCAGAGAGGAGAGGGAGAAAGGGGGATATACATAAGGAGGGGAGAAAGAGGGGAAGAGTGTGTGTGAATGCGAGATCAGCAAAAAGAGAGAAGGGATGGATGCAAACTTGACTTAAGTCTTCACCTCTTTACTGCATATGTTATGCAGTCACTTTCATTGATTTCAAGGGAGTTAGGCACCTAAACTACTTAGGAGCTTTTGAAAATCCTACTAGCCACCCATTTGCATTGTTAGGCAGTTAAAGACCTTTGAAAATCTGGTCCTAAGTCGCTTTTGAAAATTGGACTTAAACTCCTAGGCGCTTTTGAAAATCCTCCTCCTCCTGTCACAGGGGGCCATATTAGCATCTCCTATTATTATTTATTTACTCACTAACTGTTGGATGACAAAAGGCGAGCAGCTGCAGGGTTTTATTGCTAGTGAACTCTGCCAACAAAGCAATTTCTATTCCTCTCTCAAGGAAGATGCAAGTAGAAAACATCAGTCTGAAAATGCTTCTGGGCGGGGATTGCATCCTCATTTGGCCCTCACACAGTTCCAAGCACATTGGTGTTTAACAAATAACGACTGATATAAAGAAATACCATGACTACATGTGATGTATATGTAATAATGTCTACAGCAGCTCTCATCCAAAAATCTTAAAGTGCTTTGGAGACACTAGAAGACAGTTCTGCACATACAATTTAAACCAGATTTTCAAGTGCTGAGCTCTTATGAGAAACTGGCCCGATGTGTCATGTAATAAAATAATAAAATAAATAAATAATAATATGTATTATCTGTCTTCCGGTAGGACCAAGAGAAGACCACCAATCAAGAGTCATTGTGCTAGGCACTGTACACACAGAGAATTGAAAAGATGGCTCCTTCTACAAAGAATTTACCCCACTTACAGGGAAATTGAGACATAATGTGATTTCTCCAAATTATCTTAGACTGAGGGCGGAGTAATCTAAGATAAACCCTAGCTATCTTGCTTCCCAAGTCCCTTTTCTACCTACCTAGATACTTACATTACTGTCAAATATGAACACTGCACAATCTTTAATGTACTCATTGTCACAACATCACTAGTGCTTTTTTACAGATGCGGAACTGAGGCACAAAGAGACGAAGGGCCAGATTTTTAACGGTATTTATGGGCACCTCATGGGAATGTCAGAAGGGCTATTTTTCAAGTAGGACCTTTAGAAAATCTTACTGGGCACCTAGAGACCTATAAAATTCTGGCCCTGAATGACTTGCCCAACATCTCACAGGATGTCTGTAGCAGAGCAAGGAAGGGAATCCTTGCTTCTAAGTCCCAGGGTAACACATCCTTCCTGGGGCTGTTGTGACATTACCCATGGTACAATCTGGACTGATAAATAGCTGTGTCCCCTTAATTCTCCAACCTGGGGTGCCTTTTACACTGCATTACTGGACAACACATGCTCATATAAAGTCAGTCATTTAGAAAATGATAGGCACAAATCTTGTTATCCCAAATGGAGTTTCCCAAGCACTTCAACCCAACCATGCTGGTTTAGATAAAACAACAAAACACATTAATTAACTACAGGAAGATAGATCTGAAGAGACTGCAATTAATGAGGCATAAAAGTCAGAATTAGTTACAAGAAAATAAAAGAAAAACATAACTAATGCCTAGCTTAACAAGCTAAGTGATATCAAAGCACATGTTCCGTCTTCCCGGCTGAATGTCTTTCAGTCAGGATCCCTCCCCCGACTGCAAAGCTCTTTCCTTTGTTCTTCAGGTGCTGTGGATGCTGTGCTTAGAGAGAAAGGGAGGAATAATTTGGGGCATCTCCTCTCTCTTCTTACAGTTCTTTCTTTTCTTTGAGAATCATCCCCAGCTGAGGTTCAGGAGACAGAAAGTCTGTGTGGACAGGAACCCCAAGCTGTTTCTTTGCCAAGATGTACATTTTCACCCACATCCTTAACCAGGTGATGGTCCATTTGATTTTGTTGACACCCGGCTGAGGGTCTGGCTAGCCTTTTGTCTCTGGGGAACTGGTTTGTGGCTGCTCCCCCCAGACTTGGAACATGTCTTGGGCCATGTCTACACTAGCACTTACATCGGCAACACTTTTATTGCTTAAGGTTGTGAAAAAAACACACCCTTGTGCGACATAAGTTTTGCTGACATAAGCACTCGTGCGCACAGCGCTATGTCGGCGGGAGATGCTTTCCCACCGACATAGCTACCGCCACTTGTTGAGCTGGTTTTATTATGTTGACTGGAGAGCTCTCTCCCGTCAGCATAACACGGCTACACAAGCGCTCTTACAAAGGCACAGCTGTAAGCTTGTAAGTGTAGACATGGCCTTAGTAAGACTATACAGAGGACACTTATAACTTTACATGTAATGTTGCCACACATATTTTACCAGGACAATAATGATCAGCAAATTACGAGTTTTCAAATGACACCTCACAAGGCATACTTTTGTACAAAATTGATCATACCCTTCTAAAAGGGGTGAACATAGGGATACAGACTGCCACAGTTGTTCTAACCACTGGACTACATCATGCCTACTACACAGAGTAGTCGCAGCCCTTAAGCTCTTGGCCAACTGCCACCGTGGCTGTGCTTGGGACACTCCAGTCTCAAAGCCGAAGAGAGGGCTGTAATATAAGGAATAACTCCCAGCCCAGAGCTCTGCCCCTCCAGTGGAGGAGGAAAGCAGCTCTTTACTATGTATGTTGGACAGTCATTTAAACATTTGTTTGCGGTGCGGGGAGAAACACCTCCTCCAGAGCCTGTGTGGCTATTAATTTTCTAAAACACACAATAGGTTATTGCTCTTATAAACCAGGGCTTTGCTGTGTCTGCAGGCCCTGGAAATTAGTCATTGCTGCACTTAACAACCAGTGGGTTCACTTGTTAATTGCCCTACCTCTGGCTGTTAAATAACCAACCAGTCGTTAACTCCTGGTAAAAAAGCAATTAGTCAGAGAGCGGATGGATTAAGGCTGCAGTGAGAACATGGGGGAGGATGAGAGCCAGAGACAGCTGGTATAGAGGGCAACCTGCAGCGCCCTTCTCAGACAGGAAATTCATGCCTGGTCTCCAACGGAGCACAGCTAGAAAGGGGACGCAGCATTCGGGGGAGCCAGGAAAGAGCCTGCAAAAAGTCTGAAGGTCCCTCTGGAGGGCTTGATCCTGAGAGGTGGCGTGGTCCAAGTGCGCAGGGCACTAGCCTGACAGTGCCGACTCCTGGGTTCTATTTCTGGTTCTGTCTGTGACTTTGGGCAAGTCACCCGCCCTCTTACCCATTGTCTGTCTTGTCTAAACTGTTCAGCACAGGAGATGTCTCCTACGCTGTGGGTTGTGTCCGCACGGCAATTGGAAGGTGTAACTGCAGCCCATATAGACAGAGCCGGCTTTGAGTAAGCTAGTTTGCTAAAAACCGCAGTGAAGCTGCAATGGCCTAGGCTAGCTCCCCGAGTACGTATCCCGACTGGGTTTGTACCCAGGTGGCTTCATGGCTATTTTAGATAGATCGCTCTGGTATCTCTAAAAAGAAAAGGAGTACTTGTGGCACCTTAGAGACTAACCAATTTATTTGAGCATGAGCTTTCGTGAGCTACAGCTCACTTCATCGGATGCATACCGTGGAAACTGCAGCAGACATTATATACACACAGAGATCATGAAACAATACCTCCTCCCACCCCACTGTCCTGCTGGTAATAGCTTATCTAAAGTGATCATCAAGTTGGGCCATTTCCAGCACAAATCCAGGTTTTCTCACCCTCCACCCCCATACACACACAAACTCACTCTCACCAGCAGGAGAGTGAGTTTGTGTGTGTGTGTGTGTGTGTGTGTCCTGGAAAAAAAAAAGGGGGGAGGGTGAGAAAGCCTGGATTTGTGCTGGACATGGCCCACCTTGATTACCATGCACATTGTAGGGAGAGTGGTCACTTTGGATGAGCTATTACCAGCAGGAGAGTGAGTTTGTGTGTGTGGTTTTTGGAGGGGGGTGAGGGGGTGAGAGAACCTGGATTTGTGCAGGAAATGGCCCACCTTGATTATCATGCACATTGTGAAGAGAGTTGTCACTTTGGATGGGCTATTACCAGCAGGAGAGTGAGTTTGTGTGTCTATGGGGGTGGAGGGTGAGAAAACCTGGATTTGTGCTGGAAATGACCCAACTTGATGATCACTTTAGATAAGCTATTACCAGCAGGACAGTGGGGTGGGAGGAGGTATTGTTTCATGATCTCTGTGTGTATATAATGTCTGCTGCAGTTTCCACGGTATGCATCCGATGAAGCGAGCTGTAGCTCACGAAAGCTCATGCTCAAATAAATTGGTTAGTCTCTAAGGTGCCACAAGTCCTCCTTTTCTTTTTACGAATACAGACTAACACGGCTGTTACTCTGAAATCTGGTATCTCTGCGCATGCTGATGGCCACTTCGACAGACCGTGTATGTACATGACCCTTCACAGTGGGCCCCCATCTCAATCTGGGCCTGTAGGTGCTCCTGTAATACAAACAATCTTAATGAGCCCAAGTCAAGAGAAGGCTTTCAATCATAAGCTTTTGATCAGGCCTTTAGAGAGGGAACATAGTCTAGGGCAGGGGTCTCCAACAAGTGGGCTGCAGGCCGCGAATTATTTCCTGCAGCCCACCATAGGCGCCGACTCCACTGGCAGCCAAGCTCCCCTCACCTCCCGCCCGAGCATGCCGCGTCCCCACTCCTCCGTCTACCTCCCGGCACTTAGGACTTTCCAGGAGGGAGGGGGGAGGAGCGGGGATGCGGCACACTCAGGGGAGGAGGCGGAAAAGAGGCGAGGCTGGGGCAGGGATTTGGGGAAGGGGTTGGAATGGGGAAGGGGTGGGAAGAGGCGGGGCAGGGGTGGGGCCTCATGGAAGGGATGGAGTGGGGGCAGGGCCGGGGGCAGAGTGGGTGGGGCTTTAACCGAAGTAATTCTAAAAGTAAATGTCTGTTTTGTCATTTCAGTGAGGTGCATTATTGAGTGTTTATATTTTATTAAAACCCCCCTTTGCATTACAGTTTTTAAAAAGTGAATACATTGACTTTTAATAGCATACTATATTACTCTCCATTTTTTTCATTTTTGACTATATTTTTGTATCACTGTGTGAAAAGGTTTCAGTGATGCGGCCCTCGGGCCAATGTACTAGTCCTCATGTGGCCCTCGTGGTGATTTGAGTTTGGTCTGGGGGTTAAAGAACAAGGTGGACCTCAAGAGATCCAGAGCTATTCCACTGACCTTAGGCATTGGTTTCCATCTTCCCATTTTTAATGATGTTGACCAACCTAATGAGGGGACTGTGCGAATTCATTAGTTTATGCCTGTATAGCACTTTGAGATTCTTGGGGGGGAAGTGCTAGCTAAGACAATGTATTAGGTTCATTGTTCTTGCCACTGCATGACCTCAATAAAAATGTGGTCCACTTACAAGACAAAAAAATGATACACATCAGTTCTCCTGCGATTTGAAAGTCCATCTGGGTTCTTTCTGCCCCAGACAGCCTTGCCAGTAATAACAATCCTGCACTCAGAGCACAGATGATGCATGAAGTGAAATGAAACCGACCTCATTCTCCTGTAGCCAGTTGGAGTCTGAGCCAACCAGGAAGGAGGGAGGACTTGGACAGACGTTGTGTGGCATTCGTATCTATTGTAGCCAATCAGGATCGAGGATTTAGGAGCAGGACTTTGCACTTTTGCCCTTATCTATCAATCAATCAGATGGAGGACTTATGGCTAATTGGAATTTGGTTTTCAAAACATGCTGGTGTATGAGGCATGCGGACAATGGGGCCTCTCTCTGTGAGAATTTCTCTCTTAGGCCCCCTATTAAGAAGCTAGTTATCCTAGCAGGACTGGTCTACAAGCACAGTTGCACCACCAGGTGTGACTCAAACACTGGTGCAACATTGGGCACAGACGCTCATATCAGTTTAAACCTGGCTTACAGCAGTTTAGCTCGTGTCTGTAAGCATGAGTGTCTACACACCAAGTTGCATCGGTTTAGCTTAAATCGGTTTTTAAACCAATTTAAGTTAAGTCAGGGCAACTTCTGTGGGTCGGCAAGCCCTTAGTGCCAACTATTTGCAATGAAAAGAAAAGCACTCAACATTTAGGGGGAGGTTTTCAAAGACACAACAGGGACGCTCAGATCCCATTAGTCAATGGGCACCGCCTGCTTCATTCCCGTAGGTTCCTTTGAAACCTCAAGCTTTAGGCATTGCATTACGAACTCGTTATGCCAAAGCGGCAGCCCACACTTTGAGAACGATCTGGGTT
This sequence comes from Caretta caretta, assembly GCF_965140235.1. NCBI lineage: Eukaryota > Metazoa > Chordata > Testudines > Cheloniidae > Caretta > Caretta caretta. Next base: position 9,871,425 of record NC_134232.1, read on the forward strand.
CTTCTGTCTCCCAGAAGACACAAGCCCATTGGTGAGCAAACTTCAAAAGTCAAAACTACACTGATGCAGCTGAGGTTTGAACGTCGACAGGTTTCCGATGGAGCATAAAACTGCCCAAAAGGCAACGGTGAAAGGACTGTTCAAAACCTCACTGAAAATACCAAGCAGCACTAACATCTACACACACACAGTGTACGTGGCATTGCTCTAATTTACAATAGTCCCTCCTGTGCTGGCCATGGCATGGCCCAGACCTGTGACACTAATCTGCACCTGGCATGCTGCCCCTATGTGTGGGCTAAAAAAGAAGGGGAGCATCATATTAGGAGAAAAGAATCCATCACTGGGGTGTGGGAGACCTGGGTTATAATCCCGACCACTGCCACAAGCTTCTTGTGTGACCCTAGGGAGGCCACTTCACCTCTGTTTGTCCACCTCTAAAATGGGGATAATCAAACCCATCTCCCAAGCTATGTTCATTGATAGTCACAAAGCCCTTTGAGATACAGAAGGTGCCAAGTAATTTTTGTTGTTCCTACATGTGTGTAAGTCAGACCTGGTGGCACGGGACCGTGTGCTCGTTCATGCACGGCTGTGTTTATGCCTACGCCGGCTTTCCTGCCTACGTGTGCCAGGCTTGCTTCCCTTGCGGACGCTGTTCTGTTCCGTGTTGTAAGAGGCTGTTTGAACATTCGCTTTAATTACAGGCTGACGGCTTGAGTCAGAGGAGCCTGAATAACAGCAATTCAACCCTCCTGCAACCGAACTATATTTATCCTCCAGCCACAAACACTGAAAAAAAAGCTCCTGCCAGGCCGGTCTGGGGAACGGGGAATTCTGGGGTGCCAGCAGGTTGCACCCTGCTTCTCTTTGCCATTCGAGGAAGGAGTCCTCCTTTCGTTCCCTGTCAGCACACCGCCTTCTCTGCGGCTCCTCTGACAGCAAGAGACGCGAGATATTGTAATACTGCCACTTTCTGAGCCGGTCTTTCCTGTAGCAGGATTTGGGGTCAGATCAACGGTGAAAGACACTAACGCTCTAGAATCTCTTTCCATTATAATGTTCTAGACTATAACCCTCTTAAGTCATGCTCCAGAACATGTCTCTGTAATAATGCGATCAAGCCTGACTCATAGTAATGCTTGACAACCTAACCCACATCATAAGATTCTAGAATCCACAGATGCCGACTTTCTAATTTTCTGGGGGTGCTCGACCCCCCGCTCCACCCCTGGCCCTGCCCCCCACTCTACCCCTTCCCCCAAGGTCCCACCCCACGTCTTCCCACCCCTGCTTCACCCCTGCCCCTGAGCGCCCCCTACCCTCGCTCCGCCCCCTTCCCCTCTGCACCTCCTGTATGCCGTTGAACAGCGGAGCCGTGGTGGGCGGGAGGTGCTGGGATGGAGCGGGAGGAGCAGATCGGCAGGGCCACCGGTGGGTGCTGGGCACTCACTATTTTTTCCCCCCTGGGTGCTCCACTTCAGCCCCAGAGCACCCACGGAATCAGCGCCTAGGCTAGCATCCAACTCACTCTAGAATCTAACCCCTGCCCCCATAGGCACATTCTATAACCCCACTGTCTTACCCGAGAACCTAACCCTGTAGTGATGTCCCAGAACCCAGGAGCTACATCCCTGCAGGATTTGGTGGTGCATTAAGGCTCCAAGGCCCAAACCTAAAACGCATACTTAGACAACATTTCTATTGGTTTCAAGGGGTGTTTTTGCCTAAGGAAGGATTCCAGGATGGGTCAGCTGAGCCATAACAGACCACTGAATGATGCATAGGATTGGCTCCATGTGGGGACAGGTTCTAAAGCATTGTGACCTCAGTAAGGGAGGTGGACTCAACAGTAGCATTAGTTAACAGGGGAGATGAGTTTGCACGAACATGGAAAGGTCAACCCCTCTGGTAGGATTTTCCAAAGCCTGCCTTGTAATGCCCAAAGTGCCATTCAAGTAGCCACGTAATGCACCTGAGCACCACTATGTATTTAGGGCCAGACGTCGACTCTCGAGTGACAATGCACTAGGACAGAGGACTCACCAATGGGCCACGGCTCCTCTTCTGGTCCAAGAAAATGGGGAATAAGGGAGTGGGCGGATCCTTGGCTGAGGGACATTCCGTGAAATTGACAGCCATCAAAATTAATATGAATGAAAAGTCAGGCTTCTTATGCACAACTTTTGGTTCACTTGTGGAACTCCTTGCCACTAGATGAGGGGTCAAGCGCCTAGTAAGATTGTTGCAGAAGAATTAATGTAGCTGATGAGACCATCCATAGGTACAGTCGAGAGGAGAAAAGAAGTAGGGATAGAAATCCCCAATTTCAGGGCATAATCTTCTCATCTCACAGCATGTTTACAGACACAGGGAGCAGTATAGCGTTGCCCTGACTCTGGCTTGTTGAACTGTTTCTATTGCAATGGCTTGTTTGGCCAATGGCTTGTTAGGCCAATCCACCCTGTGCAGCTCATGGGAATGCCATGTCAGAGCCTGCTAGGAACAGGTATCAGTGGTTCCACTCTTGTCCACTTGCCTTCCAACATTAACAAGGTTGGACTGCTCGGATTCCTTCTCCTGGACAGACTTATCTATAGAGGCGACGTGAGCCCTGTCTGCTTTCATTTGAAAGTAGAGTTTCCCTTCTCCCCCGCACAGTTGGTTCTTGACACTTTACTGCGTAATATTCAGTGGGACCCTTCTGGGTTTCCCCAAGATGGGCTACCCCCATCCACCACCCAGGGGACGCTCCTCTACGGTGCTGTATGCCAGCACAAGGATAAGACCACCTCTAAATCACAAGGGATGGGAACTGGATTCCCATGTGGGCAGGGCGGTCCACAGTCAAGGTGCATCGTGCAACAGGCTTATATCCAGAGCGATTCAGACGCTGTATTAACCCAAAAAAACTGGCACTTCTGGAGTATCATTGCTCCTCATATCGGGACACAAGGGTCTTCCCACCACTTGAATGCTCTGGCTCTGAAGCAGCATTTTCAAGCATTATCACCCAGCTGAGGCCAGAGCTCTGGTGAAGAGTGGGATGCACTACACAAGATGGTCAGAGATCAATGACCGTCTTTATAGCTGACTGACAGGGAAATACATCTCCAGGGTCACTTGGCAACAAGCGTTCAAATTCTCCAGAGTTTGCAAATTTCATGCCATACATTTTTCCTGGGGTGGACTCTGGGCAGCATTGTCCCAGAGAGATGAATTTTGGATGGTGGGAAAAAGGGGGCCTTTTGTTCGAGGGGCTTGCTGCTCCATCCATAGATAGAGAAGTCTGGGCAGCCCTGGCCTCCCAGCGCAAACACAATGGGCCACTTCTTGAGTGCGAGGCCAGGGCTTAGTCCACTTGAGGTTTTGCCCCATCTAGGAATGTCTCTTCCGAAATAAACCAGATTGCCACACAGAGTCCTGATTCATTGTCCGCTCGCTTTACAAGCCCGCATCTGTCTGAAATCCCATTGTCAGTACTTGGGGAAGGGTGCACAGATATTCTTTTGGTTTGGGGTTTTCTCAAAGGCTTAATGTTCTACTGGAGAGGGGGTGAAAAAAGAAGAGCTTACTGTCATCAAAAACCAAAATATCCTCTTTCTTCCGTGACGGAGATTAAAATCGCTCTAAGATTTGTCTAGCTCCTGGTTGGCTCCTTCTGATAACAGACTCCTCCTTGGAAAAGCACAGAGGTATGCTTGTTGCCAATGAACAGATGATCAGAAAGCGTGTTTGGTTTGGTACGGATGAACTAAATGGGAAAAAAAACAAAACCCCACAAAGCTGGCTGACGGGTTTGTAGCAAATGATCCGCAGCTCAGCGGGGCTATTTGCTCTCTTGCTGAAGTGAGCAACTATTTCAGCTCCCCCAGCTGGAAAGGGAAATGAAGGTGTGGAAGGTTTTGATCGCTCCCGAAGCTGCTGAGATGCTGCCCCACAACCTCATTAAGCAAAGACACCCAACCCACAAGTCCCAGCCCCGGTAAAATGGGTGGTTCAGGATCAGTGGATGCTACAATCCCGTGCATCTTTGGCTGCTGCTAGGGAGACCCCAGTACGGTGTTGCAGCTGCTGGACTAAATCTTGAAGTCCTTACTCACTATTTACTCAGGTTGTAGCTCAGTGTTACCCTGCCCCTTGTGGGTGTAACATGCTGCCAAATCAGCTTCGGAGAGTTTAGCGTCGTCGACGGGTCAGGGTGGGTGGGGTTTACATGGACACCTGTACCCTAGGAACCAGGTGCTCATTTCACATCGGCTACCAAACTGCTGTCAGGCTGTTTGGGCAAACAAGGGGGTCACTACTGACCTGGGCTCCCACTGAAATCTGGATTAGGCCCCTGGGCTGGCTGAGCTGATGACCTAAAGCCAGCGCTTAATTTGTAATAAAACAGGAGCCAGGGCTCAGGCAAATTTTGAACTTTAATAACTGATGTGGACTACAGGTGCCGGGGCTCTGAACTGCCAAGCCTAGAGGTGCCGGGGCTGAGCCCTGGCACAAATTAAGCCTCCCTAGAGCAGAGAGCTTCCCCACTGCCACTCCTGATCCACTGAGAAATCTGGTGCTGCGTTTAAAAGAGCCGGGAAAGGAAGGAGTAGGAGAAGCGGCAAAGAGAGGGAGAAAGAAGATTTGCAAATATGGCAGGAGGGTGCACAGAAGTTTAATGTTTAATGCGGGGTTTAGCGTGTGTTGTCATAACCTTCCAAATATCACCGGGAGACAAACATCAATTAGCAGCTCATCAATCGAGCGGTAATGGCTAATTACCAATTGGCCAGGGAATTGGCTTTCGCAACACAGACACTCAGCAAGCACAAACAAATGGAGGGCCCATTCTGTAACTTTATACGGTGTGTGCCAAAACCCCAAAGCAGGTCTCAAGGGAACATCTGCGAAGCTGGGAGCTGGCAGTCATCCTATAAGCTAAATTGACATCAGCCAGGTTCATGGGCATCCAAAGCCGGGTACTTTATTTTTGGGGGGCAGTGAGGGGTGACCTGAGCTTCTTTCACCATCACACCACTGGAAATCAGTAGTAATTCCACTGCGAGCAATGGACTTGCAGTGTTGTAAACCCAGGGTAAGTGAGAGGAGAATCAGTCCCCGTAGAATTTAAAGATGGAAAAGTCCTGTTGACTCATTCACTCCCTCTCCTTTCAAATGCAGGAGTATTCCTTCCCTTGTGTATATGTGTGCGCACATGCGCGCACGAGAGAGAACGGTTGTCTCAATGTCGCCCCCTTGGGGCGAGGGCAGGCAGCTTGCTTATCTCATGCATCATTTTCACGGTGCAGCAACTCTGGTCCAGTCTTGGGCTATAGCTGTAGCCAGTGATGAGCTGCCTAAAGCTGAAGAACCGGTTCCTTCCGTCGCTCCGGGTCTTCGGCGGCACTGAAGGACCCGCCGCCGAAGTGCCGCCGAATAGCCGGAGCGAGTGAAGGACCCGCCGCCGAAGTGCTGCCGAAGACCGCTGGGTGAGTAAAAACTGCCATAAGCTAACCATGTGCTTAAGTGTTTTCTTGTTACAGCATTCAAAAGCTTTCTAGTTGCCTCACAGCACACTGTCTGGTTCCTTGTATTCTTTAACAACCGGTTCTAAACCGGCTTCAAAATTTAACAACCGGTGCTCACGAACCAGTGCGAACCGGCTCCAGCTCACCCCTGGCTGTAGCCCTTAGCTAGTCCACCCCCTTTCAGGGGACATACTCCAGTCCAAAGAAAAGGAAAATACTTCCACGGACCACAAGAAACCGGGCCCTCTTCCTGGTACCAGGGAGAAGGCAGCAGTCTTTGGGACCCTGCAGGCATTCTCGGGTCCCGCTCTTCTGCGTGGCTAAAGGCCAGGGCTTCATCAGCAAAACAGACGGGCCCGTCCTCTTCCTCAGAGGGTTCAGGCGGGCGGCAGTCTCAAGCCACCCATCAGTTAGTACCACAGGGCCTCGGTCTGGGAGCCATGGCTCTGCTTGCTTCCAAGGGTGCCCTCAATTGCACTGACTTCCTCCCACACCCAGGCCTGAAAAACATTCAGGTGCACTAGGTTGGCGCTTGTGACCACAAAAGTTCTTTAACCCTTGCTTGGCTGGTGTGTGTGTGTGTGGGGGGAGCCGTGAGTCATCTTCCCCACCACAATACACATGATGTCAGTGGGAGTTAAGCAGCTAGATACCTGTGGGGATCTGGGGCTAAGTGACTTGCCTGTAGTCTCACAGGAAACCTGCGGTGGAACAGAGAATTAAACCCAGGTCTCCCCAATCCCAGGCTGGCTCTCTAACCACCAGGCCAGCCTTCCTCTCTGCAATGAATTATATGAGTCCTTAAACCAATGCAGCCTCAAACCAGGGCTTAAGGAGAGCCAAGGCACTGCATTTGAACTCTGTACCAGGGAGCATTTCACTCTAAGTGTTGTGATTCCGGCCCTCGACTTCCAGAGGGCAGATTTCAACTCTCCCTACCAAGCCCACCGAGCCAAATGGCCCTCTCCCATGGAAAGCTGGAGCGCTGACCTGACATTCCCCTGCAACCCGAGACAGTGACCCCCAGTTAGAGGGGAAGCGCTGGGCGATGGGAGATGTTTGAGCTTCTCCCCGCAGCACCCCGCCTCCTGGTCACAAAGCAATGTGTCAGCTTGTCAAGCAGGCGTCAGTCCTGGCTGAATCACCCTTGAGATATTCCCCGGACAATAGGCCCATTTTCCTGCGTCCCAGCCGGCGCTGAAAACACAACAGCGTCCATGCTCTCTCTGGAGTGTGTCACCGGATCGTGACCCAGGAGAGAGAAAGAGCGAGACAGAAAGAGAGGGTGAGGGCTCCCATGCTGCTGACAATCACTGCACCAACCAGTGAAAGGGAATAGCAGATGGAGGAATCTGCCGGAAATGTCAAGGCGTTCATGTCACGCGGGAGCTGACTGCAACATGACGGATCGGTGGCAACCCACCTCTCCCTTCCTCACCACAGCATCAGGCTCTGACCATGTCAGCCGGGAAAATGCCACCCCTCCTCCTCTGGCCGGGACATCGGGCAATTTCATGAGGGATAAGGGTGGGTTTGATTAGAGATGGGTCCAAATCCAATGGCTTGTAGCCTGTGAGATGCTTTCTCCTGCTAGGATAAGGATGTTGGGTAAGGAACGGCTGGGAAGACATCTCCTCCCGGGAGTTATTGCTCTGGTTTTACCCCTGGTTGGCGCAGGGGTATTGGGTAGAAAGAGGAACACAGAGCAGAACAGAAGCCTACAGGGATTTGTTCCTGTCTATGTTGTGTCACTTGTTGGGATTGGGATATTATGGGAGAAATAGCTAAGTATTATTAATGATTATTTAACCTGTTCATTACGGCAGTGCTGACGAGCCAACCAAGAATGGGGCCCCAATGCACTAGGTGTTGTACAAATACTGTTCAAGCCCAAAGTGTTTACAATGTAAACAGCACAATGGGTTTATTCCACGTGTTTGCTGGCTAATCTATCCATCCCCTCCATCCTACACACATTACCATGCAGTCTGAGTGTCTCTCATGGGCCAGATCCTTTAGCTGGTGTCAACTGCAATAGCTCCATCCAAATCAGCTATGGTGCTTTACGCTAGCTGAGATCTGGCCCCTTAGCCCCGTATAGTCCATCACTGTCCCTAATGCTCTTTTCCTGAGGAATCTCTCCCCATTCGTAGGGGTTATAAAGAGGTCTGTGTATGCATGTTCGCACACATACTGTTGACTTCTTTTCTCTCTCTGTTGAGCCAGTTCAAATTTTCTAGGGATCAAGTTTAATGGAGATGGACACGTGTGGGTATAAACAAAAATGACGGAAGAGGTCACATTCCATCCCTTGTATATGTCTCCAAAATGGGACAATCAGGCAAACATTTTTGCCTGGCTCCGTGAGTTTTGCACATGTCCCAAGCCCGTTCCCAAGCAGCGCTGGCTTTGCATCAAAAAAAAAAAAAAAAAAAAAGCATGAAAACACCAGGCTTTCTATGAGACAACAGCCATTTCTGCATGAACAAGAAACGTTGGTTCGTAGGAAGCTGGAAAGGTTGTGAAAACGCACAAAATGAACCAACAAGCACATCCACGCTTGGGTCTGCACTGCAAAAGGCTGAAATTCACCCCAGCGAAGAGGTCGACTTACTGGTTGAATTCCGCCCTGTGTGAATCTTGCAGACCTCTGAAAGGGTGCATCTCTCCTGGTGTTTATTGCCTTGGCTCTCTCGCCATAACGGATGTCGATATTAGATTAGACACATTGGGATAGAAACCGCCCGGGGCCAAATGCATCCCTGGGGAAACGCCACTGAGCTGTACAAAGTTACACCAAGAATGAATTTGCAAAAAGAAAAGGAGTACTTGTGGCACCTTAGAGACTAACCAATTTATTTGAGCATGAGCTTTCGTGAGCTACAGCTCACTTCATCACATGTATACCGTATACATCTGATGAAGTGAGCTGTAGCTCACGAAAGCTCATGCTCAAATAAATTGGTTAGTCTCTAAGGTGCCACAAGTACTCCTTTTCTTTTTGCAAATACAGACTAACACGGCTGTTCCTCTGAAATCTGTCAAGAATGAATTGGGCATCTGTTGGTTCTGTCCCTGCTTAGGATAGATGGGTGAAGAGAAATCTCCCGGATATGAGTTGCTATTGTTGGGGAAACAGCTAGGTAGAAATTCCCTGTATCCCATTGTTTAAGGAGCCTGGGTATCCCAGCTGTTCTGGGACCGTAGTTGGTACCACAGGAGAGCCCACAATTATTCATTTCCTGGGGGTTTCTAAGCAGGTAGTTCGGGTCCACTGGCAACCCTCCACTGACATCAATGATTTTCACCAGCATGAGATCAGAACAAGGCCTCCAGAGTTCCAAGCCAGGTGATCTTGGTTTAGCCCCTTGGCCCTTTCCCCTTTATATAATTTGATCAGGACAAGACCAGTCCTATGTGGCTGTAAAAGTCGTTTCAGGGCCCCCCTCCCCATTCCCTTCAACAAGCTGATCACGAGCTCCCCGCGGCCAATCTTTTCATGTTCATGAGAACAGACATGCACTACGCTGCAGCCTCCGCTCCCTGGGCCTCTGGCTGGCCCCATCACTCAGTTTCCCCAATGGCTGGGTTGTTGGAAACCTAGAAGGAATTTCAATCCCCTGTGCAAGGGCCTTGCTCTCTCCAGCCTGGTGGATGAGACACCACAACGATCCTGTGCGCCTATAAACACCGTTGCGTCCTCTTCTTATTCCGCCGACGTTTCCGCTTCCCAGCGCTGTCGAGGCAAAAAAGAGCCTTTTGTGAGCTCGGGAGAAGGGCTGCCAGACACAAGGACACATTTCCCAAACATCTGCTCCGTGCAGCTGGGCTCCGCAAGGGACTTTGCGGGGGTTTCTGGGGCGTGCGTATGTGTTTTTGTAAAGGAAACAGAAATAGATGTATGGCCGGAAGCGGGATCTGTCGTGAACCCGCTCTTGGAGCTCTGGGGATGGAGGCTGAGGGGATCCCGATTACGTTGCGCTTTCAGACTCGCAGGACCCCCTGCAGTTCAGAGCCTCCACATCTGCTTTGCTCTCCCTGGATGCTACAGGTTGCGGAGGAGGAGTTGGCAGCCAGTACGTCAGGCCCAGCTGTTCTTCACTGGGTTGGGGCCACACGCAGGCTCTCTGGCTGTTTGTAAATAACGCCCGTTGTTGGGCTGGCCCACCCTACCAACGATCCTCATTGTGCGCAGGGCTGCCCGGCCACAGTGCAACCCACGCGAGTGCACCCGACAAAACAGGGGCCAACCCTGCAATGAAAAGTGAGTAAGAGCAAGCAAAGGCCAGGAGTGAAGTGGTCACCTCTCTCTCTTCCACTCCCGCAGAGCCTGATTCAGCTCTGACGTACAGGGGTGTAAACCTGGAGGAACACCACTCCCGCCAATGGAGTTATGCTGGCGTAAAACTGGAGTGTGTCCAGGCCAGTGCCACATGCCCCCGTGACTGGCTGGTGCCGGCCCATGCAACAGACTGACGTCAACTGGGAATTTTGCCGCTGACATCAGTGGAAACAGGATTCGTTCCATCTGCTGTGCACACCCGAACCAGATGCCGTCACGCACACCTACAGAGCGTGCACACACGTGCAAACCACATGGGGCCAGAGCCGTCCAGAAGCCAACAGAGCCACGCTGACTGACAGCTGCTTGGGATTCGGCCACTGCAGGCAGACACGCACATGCTCCGCCTACCCACGGAGCCAGAGTGGTAACCCCCCTTCGCCCCCCTCCCGCCCCCAACTCAGCCCGTTCAACTCAGCGGCCTTGGCGCTTTGTGCACGATGGAGACTCGGGCAAATCCGAACCTCATGCCACGGGCCCTGTTCTGCGAGTCGCTATTTTTGTGGACGGCAGCGGTTGTTCGTGGTTGCGCGGGGGCAGAGGCAGGGAGCGGTCCCAGAGCACAAAGGAGCTCCCCGCTCGACTTTGATGAGTAATTACTGTGCCCTGAAGGCAGGAGTCTATTTTTTCCAGCCCTTCGGCCACGTTCATTCACCCCGTTCTCCGCCCGGCTCCATTTAACTCCCCCTCTGCCCACTCTCCAGCCACCGCAGTGGCTACTAAAGCGCTTTTGTTCGGGGACACAAAGCAGGAGAAGGTCACACCACACAAAAGAGCCCACAAGGCCGGCTTTCACCCACAGCCGCGGGTCCCCCCTGAGCCCACACTCTAGCGTCTGCCGGGGCAGGGAGAAGCCAGTGCCAGCAGCTCTATCAGTAAGCTCAGGGAACGCCAGTGTTCCTGCTGGAGCCGGCCGGGAGGTTTGCAATGCAAGCCCGTCGGGGGGTTGCCCGTGGGGGGGTGGTAATGCAGTGGGGATGTCCCCTGTCGTTGGATTCTTAGGGGTGGGGAGGGTATTGATGGGACCCTGACACAGTGCTTCCCAGGAGGCATGTTGCAGTGAAATGCTTTCATTCATCAACTCCAGGGAGTCAGGATCTCACTCTAAGTAGCCCTAGCCACTGTGGGTCTGATTCTCATTGGCGCCCACTGGAAGGCCCCTTCCCAGTGCCAGGATGGCGTATAAGGGCCGTTGAGTGATCAGACCTGTCTGTCTTCCTGGATCTCTCCAGGCTACTTCCTGCTCTAAAGCTCCAGGGGCAACAAAATCCTTAGTATTTATTATATGTATTATATGTCCCAGGACCTCATTGTGCTAGGGGCTGTACAAACACGGCACAATGGCACCAGGACACACCTGGGGAATCCCAAATCCTCCCAGCCTGAACCCAGCCAGGGCTGTGCCGAGAAAGCCAGGGACCCATCCCGCTCCCATAGAAGTCAAAGGCAAAACACCAGGTGACTTCACTGGAGGCAGGATGGACCATCTGACTATGATAATATCTAGGTCTAATCACTTCACCCGACACTGAAATGCAGCCACTTCAGGGGTGGGGCTCAGCAACCCCACACAACTGCTTTAGGACAGGAAGAGGAGGAGCATACCACCTGGATCTGAAACTGCAGGGGGAACTCAGGCAGAATGTGGAATTTGGGGAGGGCCTGGGTATTGTCGCCATGTCCCTCACAAACAGCGTCATTGCAATCAAGGATCAGAACCTCAGATTTACACCAGATCTGTCATGGTGCAGGGCCCCCGACACTGGGCTGGGGCGTTGGTTACGTGTGACTCAGAAGGAAGACCACCTGCTGTCGAGTCATCCACATCAACCCAGCACCTCGGGTTTCCCTATCCAAATACTGACCTCTCCCACCCCTACGTAGGATGTGAAATCCAACAAGATCACAATTGGAGCTGGTAGAGCTGCAGCACAGAACAGCTGCAAGCGTCAGACTCTGCCCCAAGCCTGAAACATACCTGAGATTCACACTGGCTGCGTGACCCACGATGTGCTGACCTTCCCCTCTCCTTCCCGCAGACAGCTTGGAAGAATGAGCAGGCTAACCTAGGAGCTCAGAGGCGATGGGTGCTGGGAATCGCTATGTGAAATGGTGCCAGGTTGCTCGGCTCTGCAAAACTCCAGGAAAGGACTAGGGGAGAATCTAGATTCCAGGTGAGGGACCCACTTTATAAACAGCAAATTGCATTCTTAGCACCTTGCGTTTTCACTTGTGGCACTAGGAGTCTAAGACTGGCCTCAGTCCAGTTCCCCGGGAGCAGGAAACCACTTCACAGACATCACCTCTGCCTTTGGCACTAACCGGACACCTGGCTGGCAGTCTCAGCAAAGAGACCAAGGTTACGCATGAAGGCTGAATGCCCCCCTGGCACTGCAGAAGGGGTCCCTGCAGATGGGTGGGAGTAACGCCGACCCACCCAGGGGCGTCGGCAGCGGGGATCAAACCTGGGACCTCTGGAGCTAAATGCATGAGCTGCTCCTGCATCTCTTAGCTAAGGCTGTGGCAGGCTCACCAAGCTCTAGCTGGCCTAGCCAGTGCACTGAGCATGCAGGGGGTTACATAGGTGTTCATGCAACTCTAGATGAAGGAGTGGGCACCACACTGCCCTTTGTGGTATTGGGGACTGTAAGGGCTGAGCTTCCCAAACAGAGAATCTGGGTGTGGCATGCTGACACTCCTGTTATGCACAGCCGGGTGGAACCAGACACAGGAGAAAGCAGATCCCTTCAAGCCCCATAAGCACTGAGTGATCATTGCACACCACAGCCCCCCAATTCAGTCCCCAGAGTCAATTACAGCAGGCTCAGGGCTGCTTTATTTCACCAGCTGCTATGACCCCATGGGTCCACTCCAACAGCCTAGGATCACCGGAGCACAGGAACATCCTGGCCATGAACCCTTCAGCCCAGCCCCACCCCCTGCAGCTGCAGCCATTAAGGGAGGTAGCAAAGAAGCTGACCTACATCACCCAAGGAGTGACGACCCCCTTCCCCCCACAGGGGGAATCCCTGGTGCACACACAGAGGGGTATTTTTGTGTTAAAGATTTCAATACAAAGGGTATCCTGCCAACCAGGAATCTCCTGACCCAGCGCTGGCTGCAGGCAAATCAAAAACAAACCAACCGCCTTTTAATCCCCCTAAAAAATCCCCATTAATTTAGGAAAGAGCCACATCCTAGGTTCTTCCCCAGCCAACAGGGCAGTGACAAGACAGTCTTGGCCAATCAAAATACAAGAGAGAAGTCTCCCGACTGCCTTGTCTCCAAGGACATGGAATTTCTCCATAAGTGTCACCTTAAGTATCCCCATCTTCCTCTACTTTATGGAGCGTGAAACTTCCCATCAGACATGTAGCATATTTCTGTGTCTATCTACAGCCTGTTTCCCCGGGCTACGCACGCGCTGACTGAGATGCACATGCCAATTCAAATCCTCCCTGACCCTTTCTCCGATGTAATTACTATCTTCTAATCCACTTTAAATGATACCGGCTTCAATTCTCCTTTCGGCTCCAGGACACGTGTCAGTGAAGGTTCAATCTCTCTTCATAGAATCATAGAATATCAGGGTTGGAAGGGACCTCAGGAGGTCATCTAGTCCAACCCCCTGCTCAAAAGCAGTACCCATACCCAATTAAATCATCCCAGCCAGGGCTTTGTCAAGCCTGACCTTAAAAACTTCTAAGGAAGGAGATTCTACCACCTCCCTAGGTAACGCATTCCAGTTTTTCACCACCCTCCTAGTGAAAAAGTTTTTCCTAATATCCAACCTAAACCTCCCCCACTGCAACTTGAGACCATTACTCCTTGTCCTGTCCTCTTCCACCACTGAGAATAGTCTAGAACCATCCTCTCTGGAACCACCTCTCAGGTAGTTGAAAGCAGCTATCAAATCCCCCCTCATTCTTCTCTTCCGCAGACTAAACAATCCCAGTTCCCTCAGCCTCTCCTCATAACTCATGTGTTCCAGACCCCTAATCATTTTTGTTGCCCTTCGCTGGACTCTCTCCAATTTATCCACATCCTTCTTGTAGTGTGGGGCCCAAAACTGGACACAGTACTCCAGATGAGGCCTCACCCAATGTCGAATAGAGGGGGACGATCATGTCCCTCGATCTGCTCGCTATGCCCCTACTTATACATCCCAAAATGCCATTGGCCTTCTTGGCAACAAGGGCACACTGCTGACTCATATCCAGCTTCTCGTCCACTGTCACCCCTAGGTCCTTTTCCGCAGAACTGCTGCCTAGCCATTCGGTCCCTAGTCTGTAGCTGTGCATTGGGTTCTTCCGTCCTAAGTGCAGGACCCTGCACTTATCCTTATTGAACCTCATCAGATTTCTTTTGGCCCAATCCTCCAATTTGTCTAGGTCCCTCTGTATCCTATCCCTGCCCTCCAGCGTATCTACCACTCCTCCCAGTTTAGTATCATCCGCAAATTTGCTGAGAGTGCAATCCACACCATCCTCCAGATCATTTATGAAGATATTGAACAAAACCGGCCCCAGGACCGACCCCTGGGGCACTCCACTTGACACCGGCTGCCAACTAGACATGGAGCCACTGATCACTACCCGTTGAGCCCGACAATCTAGCCAACTTTCTATCCACCTTATAATCCATTCATCCAGCCCATACTTCTTTAACTTGCTGACAAGAATACCGTGGGAGACCGTGTCAAAAGCTTTGCTAAAGTCAAGAAACAATACATCCACTGCTTTCCCTTCATCCACAGAACCAGTAATCTCATCAATCTCATCTCACCTAAGATCACCTGCTTCCTGCGCTTAGCGGAGGCGGGGCCATGACCCGACTAATTTTGTGCTAACCCAATGCCTACACGGTTGTCTCCGTCTGTGTGCTGCCACGCAGCTGTGAAACCGTTGCCACGTTCCACCCTAGAAGTAGCTGCATTTCAGAGGTGGCAGAGGCGACTCCTCTATGAACTTGTGAAAGATATTAAAGCACTTGGAGCGCCTTTGGAAATCAATGCACAACGTAAGTACGCAGTAGTAGCAAGGCATCGGTGTGATAGAAGTGGACTGGGAACCAGGAGACCTGGGTTCTAATCTCAGCTCTGCTGCCTGACCTTGAGCAAGTCACGTATCCTCACAGTGCCTGTTTCCCCTCCCACCCTTTGTCTGTCTGGACTATTTAGGTTGGAAGCTCTTTGAAGGAGAGTCCAACTACTTCTTATTTCCAACATTATCCAGAAAAGCAACTGGGAAGACCTGGAACACGTGATGAGAACGAAGCCAGAACAGCTGCCATGGCAGCTGTGCCATTGGGCAGCCGGAGGGACACGCACAAGAGGCCAACTAAAAGAATCCCTCCATGGAAGGGAAGGAAAACTTATGGGACTTAACAACAGCGAGGGCATGCACACAGCAGCCCCTGATCAACAGGGATGGCGGAGCCTTGTTGTGCCCTAGGCCAGTGCTTCTCAAGCTATCTGATGTGGGGGACGGGCAATTTTTTTCCCCAATGTGCGCGCAGACCGGCACCGGTCCGCGGACCACTGCTTTGAGTAGCACTGCCCTGGACAACATTTAATGGCTCTGGAAGGATTCTGATTCCTATAGGATCAAAGCGCCTTGCAATCTTCAATGGATTTATCCTCACAGTCCTTCTGGGGCGGGGCAGTGCTATTATCCCCAGTGCAGAGATGGGACCTGAGGCAGCAAGGTCAGCAGCACACTAAGCCCAGGTCTGTGGGATCCGGGCTTGTGGACTTGGTGTTTCCAAGTCTGCGCTTGAGCATCCGCACTGAATTGTAAACCCTGGTTTGCAATTCCTGGAGCCGGGTCTCACTGCCGTGATGATGCGTCCACACGGCACCACACGAGACCTTATGACTCGGGTCTGCAGCTTGAGCTGCGTCCACACTCGCAGAGTGACAGGGCTTGGACCTGAGTCTCACCAGGACCCAGGCTCGGACACATCCCCTCAGCAAGGTCCTAGGACCCAGGTCATGAGTGCTTGCTCTAGCCTGCTCTGGGGTATCCCCAGAGGCCAGGCGATGCTTGAGCTGGTTCACGTCCACCTGCCTCGGGAACGAGAGGTTCGAGACAGGAGTCTGGCGAGGGAGGTCACTGGTTTTCTGCAGCAGGTTGTTGCAGGGCAGAAGTGCCACCGTCTGCCCGCAGCCAAGGCCTTCCCCACCAGTTAGGACCAGCCGAGACGCACAAAGGTGCAGTTTACGGGAGACAGCAGCCTCTAGTCTCCCAGCTCTCTGCAGAAACGTGCTTGATTTTCTTTGCGGAGTGGGAAGAGAACACCAGGCAGCACAGAGCGCTGAGGCCTGCAGGTGGACAGTGGCAGTGAGCCGGGTTTGGTGGCAGCCTGGCAGCTCGGAGCATCTCCTGCGGTCAGGACTGGGTGGAGGACATGGGTGACAGCAGCTCTCACAAATTCTTCCCACTGCGGCTGACCATCCCTTCCTCTGTTGGAAACTTCTTCCAAGCTAGCAAATTCTGATATTAACTAAAACCCTGCAGCCTTCCAAACTGCCCTTTCCCGGTCTCGTTCTTCTCTTCCCCGCCCCGCTGGCTGAGCACGGGAAAACCCTTCCTCCCTCTGTGCCTCAGTTTCCCCATCTATCATACGTGGGTAACCCTACAAACCCATCTCGCAGGAGGGGTCATGAGGCTTCACTCCTCCACACTTGCAAACCACCGTGGGATCTTCCACAGCGAAGTGCTATGGAAGGATGCGGGGAGGAAGGTTATTATTTAGAATTATCCTCTCTCCAGGTGCCATCAGGAGGGACGCAATTTTGAAAGCTGGACGCTCACAGACCCTCTGCAGTGGCTGACTAGTGTTTCAGGTTAAATGTAAGACAGAGACAAAGAGCCCATTGGACCAGCTACAATACACATGATTTATTTAGGAGCTCGTAAATCAGGCCGGGGCCCCCCGAAGTGGGGACACCCAGCCATTAACTGCTCCCTCCCCTGCTCCCCCCACCGACACGTATCTGATACCTGATGGATGTCAGGATCCCAGCTACACGCTCACAAATCACCAGGCTGCAGCTTAATGAAGACCCCATGCTTCATGGCATTAAGTTAAAGGCAGAACACACAGGGGAAGGTGCCTGGAACAAGCTACTGCCATGGCGGGGATGCAAAAGGGGAGGGGGGGGCTTTGCCAGGGGCAGGTGGCAGCAGGCTTAGCTGGATGTAATCTGTCTTTTCCTTCCTTCCTGGATACAGGCTCAGGAGAAAGATAAGTCCCCTGAGAGCATCCTGTGTTGAGACTTTAACAGGAGGATGCTGTCTCCTCCTAGTGGCTATTCAGGAGTAGGGATCGCGAAAGCAGTCTGGAGCGGAGGTTCGACAATGTTTTTTGTGTGTGTCTGTCTCATGCCCACAACCTCTGCCTTTACTGACTGGACGGGAAGTCCTGGAAATCCTTGGTGATCAACAGCCTTTGTGCCATTTTCTGAGACTGCTTGAAATTTCTACCCGATCTCTGTAACCCCAAACATGACAAACATACCACAGGCCTGGTCCACACTTAAACATGAGATCGACTTCACTACGCCACTGAGGGCTATGAAAAATTTTGCACCCTGTGAGATATAGTTAGGTCAACCCAACCGCTGGTGTAGATACAGCTAGGTCAATGGAAGAATTCTTCCATCAGTCTAGCTACTGCTTCTCGGAGAGGTGGATTAACTGGAAAAACTCCTTATGTCAATGTAGAAAGCATCTACATTATAGCACTGCAGCTCCGTAGCTGTGCCGCTGTGGTACAGGCATACCCATAGGCACAACCCCTGTCAAAAGAGGCAGGGCTATCTAACGGTTAAAGACAGGGGGCTAGGAGTCAGGACTCCTGTGCTCTGTTTCTAATCATGTGGAAGGAAATGTGCTACACCAATTTGGGTATGGGACTAAGAATCAGGATTCCAGGGTCTACTCTTGGTTCTGCCACTGACTCACTTTGTGACCCTGGGCAAGTCCCTTAACCTTTCTCTAAGCCTCGTTCCCCATCATTAAAACTGGTGAACTAATCTCTATTTCAGGGAGCTGTTGTGAGGCTCCATCAATTCACACCTGCAGACAACGTTTATAGACACACCAGAGTCTGATTTTAGCCCAATCCTGTAATCTTCCTCCTGAACTAGCCACGTTTCTTCTTCAAAGGGTAGCCAGGTGGGTTTAGCTTTAGGACCTCCGCAGTGCACTATCAGCAAACACCAAGCCCCATCTGTCTCTTCCCAGCATCCTGCTTCCCACGTTCCTAGGAATGCTGCTTATTCAGCAGGGAAAAAAGCCAATTTCAGGTCTTTTTCTCTCCTTCGATGAAAGGAGAGGAACATGTTGTGGCTGATTACTGTGATTGTGTTTAGCTAGGGCTTCTGGGACTTGATGCTTCAGTTAACTGGGGGATATGCCAGAGCATGAGAAAGAGATCCACATGACCATGTGCTGCCCCAGGTGGGCAGGAACAAAGGCGAAGCAGGACTAGAGACTACCTTGCTTGCTTAGACCTACCAAGTTTCTCCTCTGTGACCAAAATCCTGGTACTGGACTAGGCCTCTTAGAGATTATTGTTCTCTCCGTGTTCACATGCTCTGCACGATATCACACCCACAGCTCGGTACCACTGCTCTATCCACCATCCCGAGTCATCCCACTAGAATCCAGAGTGAGGAGCACACTAAAAGACTCGAAATTGATAGATGGCTCCAAGTACTCACCCAGAGCCATTCTGCTGGCTGCCATAATCTGAGAACACAATCAGCTCAGCCAGCTCCTACATCTTCTCCACTGTGTGCACCTTTGGGCCACAGACTTCAAACCCTCTGGCCCCTGCTGGTGGTAGAAGTGCCAATAATTCCCCAGAGTACACGCTGCCATCAGCCAGTTCGCCAAATGCCAGCCGCCTTGCTATACGGGCACCCTTGCTGTGCCAATGGCTCCAGAACTGCAAGTTCACCCTCCTATGCCTCATTCTTTGCACTCTCCAGAGTACCCATCTATGTCACCCGCCATACCAGCCGGCCTTGGCATCTTCCACTGCCAACTACCCCATGCTGCTCAGAGCCCAGCACACTATCACATGCCCTGCCACTGCTCTGCCCTCCCCAGCCCCTTCCCCCAGTGCTCTTGCCAACCTACTCCAAGGTCTTCCCTGAAGCACAATGGAACATTCACCACCATGCTCACTGCCCTGCGGCTCTTGCCGTCAATCGACACAGGCGACACTGTCATCAGCCGTGTCAATCATCCCATACCAAAATGGTCCTTAAAGGTGCACATGCCAGGCACCCCGCAGACCCACCTAGCCTGCACACTTTCTTGGTTTCAAGACGCTCCCTGCTATGAAAATACCCTTGCTCCTAGAGAGCGCCCTACTCTTCTTCCTTTCCCCTATGTGAACATCGCTCCTCCCAACTAGGAAAAGACACCTTTCAGAGATCACCTTCACCCTGTACAGTGGTGACCCCTGACTCTCTTACCGCATTAGGGCTAAGGATGCAACTATCAGGTGTGGGGGGGGGGGGGCGGGGTCTGATTTTCAGGTGCTCAGTAGGCAGATTTTCCAGAGACCTCAGCTCTCATTTAGGCACCTAAACGTGGGCCCGGTTCTCAAAGTGCTCAGCCCCCAGTGTGACACATACAGCCAGGTTTTCAAAAGAGC
This sequence comes from Caretta caretta, assembly GCF_965140235.1. Classification (NCBI taxonomy): domain Eukaryota; kingdom Metazoa; phylum Chordata; order Testudines; family Cheloniidae; genus Caretta; species Caretta caretta. Next base: position 9,890,955 of record NC_134232.1, read on the forward strand.
CATAAAGGTGAGGGTTAAGATTCAGCCATGTTACCTTTTGTCTCTTCGAGCAGCTGTCCTTTAGCCATGCTTGGTTATTTCCACCACCGAAAATATTTAGAGATGCTTCTTTTGAAACTTCCAGTAATACCCTAACTGAGCGAGGCCCTGATTTTTAAAATTTCATTCCAAAGATCATCCAAGGCTCAAGTGAAGGGCACACACTTGACTAATACACATGATGAGCTCCCCACTACGAAGCAGTAGGGCGGAAACTTGAAAAGACCCGTGATCTCATTTGTTTAACATGCACAGAGTTTTCTACTCCTTCATTTCCATGATTCAGCGTTTCTGACAGCAATTAACCACATAGCAACAGAATAAAGTCAGGCTTGGGACAGGAATTCCCTGACTTGGCCAAAGGGTTTTGGTAGGAGTGGAGAATATGACCTTTCTAGGGACACACTTACCTTGCAGAAAGCATGCGAGTGGAGGGACATCAGAGCACTCCACCCTGAAGAAGCCTCTTTACCTTGAGCAGCTAGGGTTGAGGGTTGAAGCATCGTCCTTTCTGGTGACAGCCTGACTCCGCAGAGTTTTCCAGGGGGAGCAGAAATCCCCTTCTGGGGATCCCTTTACAAGAAAGAGCGCTCTAGGGCAGTGTTATAATTACTCTTTGAAGGGGCCCTTCTGAGCCACAGTCAGGTTAGATAGTCCTTTTGGGGAACCCCTGCCCAGCAGAGAAGTTGAGAGGGGGGTTGGAGCATGGTCCTTTTGGGGAACCCCTGCCCTGCAGAGAAATGGGGGAGGGGGTTGGTTGGGCATGGTCTTTTGCAAAATTCCCTGCCTGGCAGAGAAGTGTGGCGTGGGCTGGAGCATGACTCTTTGCCCATCACACACTGGCTGCCTGGCACCGGGCGGGGAGAGAACAGAGAAGAGCCAAGCCCAAGCCGAACCCGAACCCCCTCAGGCACCAGCTCCGCCAACACGTGCATCCCCCGCGGCAGGACTACAATTCCCAAGAAGCCGTGCGCCTAGCGAGGCAGGGCCGAGGCCAATAGAGAGAGACTTTGCTCCGCGGGCGAGCCAGGACGCGGCCTGCCGGACGTTGTAGTCTAGCCAGCTTCGGCCTCGCCGGAGAGGGGCGAGCAGGAAGCGGCCGGAGAACTACGAATCCCAGAGTGCTTTGCGCCTGCGGGAGCCAATGAGACGCGCTGGCGGAGGACTGCGCAGGCGCTGTTGGCTGGCCTTTCATGTGGAGGTCAGGGCTGCGGCCGAAGGTGAGCGGGGGAGGGGGTAGGTGGGGGTTCGGTTCGGTCCGGTCCGGTCCCTGCCGGGGCGGGGGGAGGGGGAAGGCCGGGGGTCAGAACCGGAGCGCGTGAGTCGCCCCGCCCACCCGGGGGGATGGGAGCTGGGAGCGGGGCCTCCTTTGGCGGGAGAGCGGGGCGGGGGGGGGGATTGAGGGAGCTGGAGGAGGATGGAGGGCTGGGAAGCGGGGTTGGAGAGGGGGGGGGTTGCAGGGCCCTGGGGTTGGGGGCGGAGTGGGGCTGGGGATGGGGGTTGCAGGGCTCTATGGGGAGCGGGGCTGGAGGAGGGAGGGGGGGTTGGGAAGGAAGAGACGCGGGGCTGGAGGAGGGAGGGCCCTGGGGGAGTTGGGAAGGAAGAGATGTGGGGCTGGAGGAGGAGGAGGAGGAGGGGACTGGGGGGCCCTGGGGGAGCGGGGCTGGGGTGCTGGGGAAGGGGGGTTGGAGGGCCCTGGGGGAGTTGGGAAGGAGGGGGATGTGGGAGGTTGGCTAGCTTGGGGGCTGGTGCCGGGGGAAGGGTGGGGGGCAGGGTTTGGAGGCCCTGTGGGGGAGGACAAAGCAGTGGAGCCCTAGTGATGGGATGTCTCTGGAAGGAAGCACAGTAAGGTGAGGAGAGGAGGAGCATTTCAGGGCCTTACCCTGGTGTGGGGGCATGGAGTGGATTGAAATCTGTGGCCTTTGCAGGGTCTGAGCTCTGGGAGTCTGGAGCCCTAGGATAAGGGAAGGGGAGCTCCACGGAGAGGCTAGTCTGAGGTGTTGGGCTATGCAAGGGGATTTGTGGGACCAGCGGGTGCGGTGAAGGAAAGCGGTGTTTCTGTGGGAAGGGGACAACCTTCAACTAGGATTGAGGTGAGATCTGACTGGGACAGGAGCCTGGGGCTGCAGCTATTCCTGCTGTGATGAATGCTGTCAGTGGGGATGGGAGTTATTTATTGCTCTGTCCTACAGAGAGAGAGGGGAAAACCTAGGCTCCTTGTGTAGTACCTTTCTAATATGTTTACTGGATTTTTGCAGGTGTGACTCTGCAAAGAGGCTGCAGTTGGACTGACAAATGGCTTCCAGACTCTTTGAGAACATTGGCAAATTTGGTTTGGGATTAGCCATTGCAGGGGGAGTTGTCAACTCCGCTCTCTATAATGGTGAGGAGCAGAAGAGATGGAGCTGAAATAATCTTTCTCTACTAAAAATTAGTGAAGCTGAGATATTTATAAGAGAGTATAAACTTGCCTTGGGATAGTTCTTAAGGTCAGCTACTCTGAGGATTGGGAGAACTAATTAATTGGCCTTCCTGGCCTTCATTCTTGGTTGCTCTGCTCCTTGTGTTGTCACTCACACCAGGGCAAAATGGGTGTACGACATTAGCATTCTTAACTTCTAGTATTTGATACCAGTGTAACTGACGACACAAGGTGCAGAAAAACAGAGAATCAAATTTCCTGCCTAGAAAACTGTCTTCTGTGGTGTTCTTGAAAGGAGACTGGTCTAGTGATTGAAAGTAGGGGACTAAGAGCCAGAAGTTGTTTTCTTGTTTGCTCTCCTACTGACTGACATGCTTGACTTTGGGCAAGTCACTTATTTGTACCTCAGTTTCCCCATGTAAAATAAGAATACTTGATTAGCCCCTGGGAGTTGGAGAGGCTTAACTAATGTGAATAGGTCTCTGATATCCTCTGTGAAGTGTTCTGGTAACGTGCAACGTATGATCAATGGTAATGGTTAAAGTTGTATTTGATGTGCTCTTTTTTCTCCTCTAGTCGATGGAGGACACAGAGCCGTTATCTTTGATCGATTCCGTGGTGTTCAAGATGTGGTGGTAGGAGAAGGAACCCACTTTCTCATCCCCTGGGTACAGAAACCAATCATCTTTGACTGTCGTTCCCGCCCACGTAATGTCCCTGTCATCACTGGCAGCAAAGGTGAGCATTCCGGGCAAGTGGCAGCTGTGAGAGCAACATTGGTGTTGTTCACTCAGAGTCCCTTAGGGTACGTCAACGCTGCAATTAGACACCTGAGGCTAGTCCATGCCAGCTTGTGTAGACATACCCTTAGTGCCCATGTCAACTAGGGCTCAGTTCTGCAAAATGCTGGCTGCCGTGTACTCCCCATGAAGGTAATGGCAGAAGGTTTTCAGTGCCTTGCAGGATAGTGCCTCAAAGTTAAGGCCCTGTGAGATTGTAGCTCCTCGAAGCACCTCTTTGATCATATGTCCTGTCCCTTATTCTCATGTTGCTTTTGGGTGACTTAGTAAAATAAGCTAACAGGGATGGGATCCCTGGGACAAAATAGGGCTAAGTAGGCAGGGCCAGAGGAATGGTAAGGCCTGATTTTCATGGTCTGTATTCTTACAGAAAATCCTAATCAGGATAGGGCTCTTGTCCTTTCTGGTGTGGCAATTCTATGGGTGCTGGCGTCAGTCTGGCATGTGGCCTCTGCCAGCAGTCTGTTCTGTGATAGGGAAACCTTTCCTCAGGCCTTCAGGCTGTCCTTTAAAGACAGTTTTCCCCATACGCAGAGTAGGGTAAATAATTCCCAGCCTCAGAAGAAAGACAAAGGTTAAGTCATGTTTGTAAAAGGTGTTGAGATCCCCAGTGAAAGAGACGATAGAAGGACAAATTGGGCAGGAAAGCAAATTTTGGGGGAGGGAAGAGTTCTGAACACATTTGTCCTTCCCTGTTCGGTGACCGTGGAAAGAGCAATCACATGTTATCCCTTGTCCCTGTGATATGTTGTCTAACTCATGCACCTATCTCTGCAGATCTACAGAATGTGAACATCACACTGCGTATCTTGTTTAGACCAGTTGCTGCCCAGTTACCTCGAATTTTCACTAGCCTCGGGGAGGATTATGACGAGCGCGTACTACCGTCCATCACCACCGAGATCCTGAAGTCTGTTGTGGTAAGGACCATGCAACGGCTTGTGCCAGTTGTGATGCTGTGATCTTCCTCTAGCAGTGAGAGACCTAATTTAGCATGGATCATTCAATGCTCCAGACTAGAGACACCCTCCTGCAAGTTGTCCTCCAGAGAATGAAGATGGTCATACTGCTATTTACTTCTCTGCCATCCCCGTTTGGGAAGAGTTGATAGTTGCGTCAGATACAGTCTTGTCGAGCATGATGGGGAGCGGAGTTCATTTTGGTGCTCCTCAAAACTGTTCATTCTTGAGTGGGGCTATCTTCAGCCCCCTCTCCAGCCTCGAATTGCTGTGGGGCTTCCCAGCCTCTCCAGTAAAGGGAGTCCCTCTTCCCACCTCTGTATGTACAGTACTTAAACTCACCGACTGAGTACTTTCAGTACAGCTCGCACACCATCATGTAGGCCCTGCTGGGCAGTCACTGCTATAGCTTGTGCTTAAAGAATTGATGGGAGTCTGTTTCATTCAATGGAACAGGTAACTCAGCATTTCCTGCTCTTTGGGTGTGGGGACAACAGATTAATCTGGGGGTCGGGGGTGTGTGTGCAGGATCTGAGGAAAGCTGAATGAACCCTGATTTACATGCACTCTGCACACCTGTTTGCTTCACCCCTTGGCATCGGGCGCAGGCAGCTCCTTGAAAACTGCTCCCTTCCCTCTCAGCTCTCCTAGCTGGCTGTCAAGAAGCTTCAGGCAGCCCCCTCCCCAACCTAGGCTTCTCTTCCCCAGTCTTGTAGCATTAAGCTGCAAAAACATGTGGCCTTCTGGAAAGTGGAGGGAGAGGAGCCACACGTTACAAACACACCATAGGGAGAAAAAAGAAAGGGGTGTGTGGGTGGGGCCTGGGACAGGGACAAGAGAAGGAAGAACAAAGAACGACAGGAATTGGATGGAAAGGGAGAATAGCAGCAGGAACTGTACTGGTATAATAGGGTATGGCATAAGGGGCACAAAGAGTGTTCTTGAAAATCAGTTGCAAGTAGACGCCAACTGAAAAGGGCTGAAATTCTCTTTTAGGCTGCAGCCCCGAAAACCTCCTTGTCTGTGGTGGGGAAAGCTAGGTGGAGAAGCTCACGATATTGTGAGCTTTCCTTCGTTAGAATCTGCATGTTGTTTTTGCATGTCTATTTCCCCTCTCACTTCTGCTGCCCGTCCTGGCTTCAGGCTCGTTTTGACGCAGGAGAGCTGATCACACAGAGAGAGCTGGTTTCCAGGCAAGTGAGTGAAGACCTCACGGAGCGAGCAGATACCTTTGGCCTCATCCTAGATGACGTTTCCTTGGTAAGAGCGCTCTCTTTTTAGGAGTCTGCTCAGATAAGAGCCAGTGTGAGTGTAGCGGGGTAGCTAGAGCAGGGGACTGAAGGTTGGGACTTGTGGTTTTTAATCCAATGTCGGGGGAGGAATGTGATGCATTGGGTAAGTCTACACTGCAATAAAATACGCGTGTCTGGCCTGAGTCAGCTGACTCAAGCTGTGGGGCTAGACTCTGCATGGGGGTGGTGTCTCGGGGCTTGTGCGGGAGCCCAAACATCTACATCAGTGATTCTCAAACTTTTGTACTGGTGACCCCTTTCACATAGCAAGCCTCTGAGTGCAACCCTCACCCCTTATAAATTAAAAAACCTTTTTAATTAACACCATTATAAATGCTGGAGGCGAAGCAGGGTTTGGGGTGGAGGCTGACAGCTCGTGACCCTCCCATATAATAACCTCACGACCCCCTGAGGGGTCCCGACCCCCAGTGTGAGAACTCCTGGTCTACACTGCTATTTTTAGTCCTGCAGAGTCTAGCCCCATGTCAGCTGACGTGGGAGCTGACCCTTGGTGTCACAGGTTTTTGGGTTTTTTTGTTTTGTTCTTTTGCAGTGTAGACATATTATCAGTGGCTAGGACAGGATGCTGATAGTTAAAGTTACTGTCAACGGCTCTGTTATTGAGTTTCTGTGACTTGAGCAAATCCTTGAGGACCTGGCCCATACTGACTTGCTGGCTGGCAACTGTGCCTCCGTTTATAAACTGTTTAGGGATTCTTGTGGAAGGCCCTAGATGTGCGTAAGGGGATCTCTCACCAGGGCTTCTCTAAGCCTGCAGAAGGACAAGCTACAGGACCCTGAGCGCCCAGTAAAAAAAATCCAAACCTTGTTCGGCATCTTTCCCTTCAGTTTTCTGTCAATAATTAATTCCTCCTCCTAGCTGCCCCCTGTTCTGAGACCATCCTTGAAGTGAGCTCTGCTCTAGTGCTTGTTGTAAACTGAAACCCTTTGTCATCTGGCCCTTTATTACGTGCATTGCTTCCTGGGATTTCCCTACGATAGCCTATCAGAGCATACTCTGGACTTGGCTTTGGATGTGGTCCTTAGAAAAACACTCTCTTGGTGAGGTGTGTTCCCTGTCCCAGTATTTCCCTCCTGGAAGTGAGTATTGGCTCTTTCTGCCTGATGCGGCTGCCTTCTGAACATGCTGCTGAGGGAGGCTCACCCTTTCCCCATTGCATCTCGGCAGAGTGCAGCTGTTCAAACAGTGTGCTGAGAATACAAGTACAGAACTGAGCAGGAAAGGTAGGTCAGTTTCAGGACAGCTTGACCTACAATGAGCTCCACTTGCTGGCTGCATTGGGAAGTTAGGATAGGCTTTTTCTGGGAGGTTAGTGTCATGTTTCTTTGAGTCTAAAGCCTACTGTGGGAGGATTCCATTACCCAGATTTTTTTTTTTTTTTTTTGCATTAGGTGGTTTTACTTAGTAAATGCTTTACAGCTCTGTCCCCCACCCCACCACCCATTAAATTCAAAACAGAAACCAGCTGAAGGGAGAAACTGAGTCAAACCTGAGTGAAGAGGCTGCTGCTCTATTCACATCAATGGAGCTATGCCTGTTTACATCAGATCTGAGTTCAGACTGTAGAACATGGTGTGGCTCTCCTTCTTGGTCCAGTGTACCAAATAAGATCTCTGAGGAAGAGGGACCTCCTGCCTGTCAGATGGTGAGTGGTTCCTAGCAGCAGAACTGTCCTAATGGGTACTCTCATCTTGCTCATTTCTCTCCTCCCCTGCCCCAGACACATCTGACCTTTGGGAAGGAGTTCACGGAGGCAGTAGAATTGAAGCAGGTGGCCCAGCAGGAAGCAGAGAGAGCCAGATTCATAGTGGAAAAGGTGAGTGCCCGTGGATGACTTTAGGCTGCGGACTGACTCCAATGTCATCCAGTTCCTACCCTGACTAGTAACATTCATTTGTCCAATGGTCTGAAGCGTTTAAGACTGCTCTGACCAGGAATTCCTGCCACAGAACGGACAGGCTCAATCTGTTCTTAAGTCACACTCCAAAGCTTCCACTCTTCTGAAATCAGCTGTGGTGTTTTTACCAAACTTACTGAATAGCAATGTTCTCTGGAGGTTTTTTAAATGGGGGAGTGTCCTCTCTTGCAAGAGCTGGGGTGAGAGATTGAGGGCGCTCAGATTCTGCTTCTGACTTGCTGAATCTTTGAAAGTCGAGTAAGCTCTCCATGTGCCAATCTGGAGAATGGGCATAGTACCTACTTCAGGTGGGTGCTGTGTGGCTTAATTCTTTGCATTGTACTGGGAGATCCTTGGCTGATCTGAGCACAAAGCATGGTAAGTTTCAATAGAAAATAGTCTTGTTTAAAAACTCCTGAGCAGTGTTGGAAACACAAGTTTCATGTTGACCCATGCTGAAAGTGAAAATGAATGGAAACAAAGTGAAACTAACCATTCCAGTTGTAAGAAGGTAACGAAGCAAGTCTGTGCACCTTTACCTGGGATCTCTTACCTTCCCAGTATCCCTCTTTCCTTGTCTGTTAATGACCTGGCTGAGCTCCCTTGTTAAGGCTGTTTGTGCGGGAGAGGGGAAGTTCAGGTCTTAAATCACCAAGGATGGCAGCTGCATTTTCCTCCTGCTTTTCAGGTTCTTCAGTCCATCTTTTTCGCTTCCCTTGCAGGCTGAGCAGCAGAAAAAGGCAGCTGTCATTACTGCCGAGGGGGACTCCATCGCGGCCGAGCTGGTTGCCACCTCGCTGACCGCAGCTGGTGACGGCCTGATTGAACTCCGCAAGCTGGAGGCAGCCGAAGACATTGCTTACCAGCTCTCACGGTCCCGCAACATCACCTACCTGCCGTCAGGCCAGTCGGTGCTGCTCCAGCTGCCCCAATGAACGTAGCTTTGCAGCCAGTCATTACCTAATCGCCTCTAAATAATCCCTTAAACAAAAAAATCATTGAGATTTCCTGATTGGGTAAAGCAAAGGAAACAAAATTAAATGCATCCTCAATCGAGTCCTTAATCGCATAACGCTCGGCTCTCTTTGACGAGAATACTGAGTTTCTCCAACGGCCTTGTACACTCAGTGCAGAAGCTGCAATGGTCAGTAAACTAAATGGAAGAAATTGCCCCTTTTCCAGCAGTTTGAGGAGTGCCATGAGGGGAATGTCTTGTGTTCGCTTCTTGGATGAATCCATAGAAGCCCAGGCCATTCTCTGTTGACCACAGAAATTCTGTACCAATGAGATTTTACTGTCATACTTCACAAAGCATGGTCAATACAGGCAATGGCACGCATGCCTTGGACTACCGCTGTTTGTCCCTGCTGCCTGCAGAAAGGAAATGGGAGTGCTGAGGGCCTTCTTCCTTAGTCAGCCCAGTGTTTTGCAGGTGTGAGCTGAAGCTAAGAGGACATCTGTTGTCAGGTTAGCAGCTCTGCTCTGATTGGCTTTCTGAACTGTGGCATTGTAGGCAGGAGGTGTATCCTTATGGCATGTCTGCGGGTGTCGGAGCAGCTGAGTTCCACCCCAAAAGGTGGAACTTTCCTGATGTAGAAGTGAAGCTATTTCTACTATACAGGAAACATTCCTTCTGTGCATAATGAAATAGTTCCCTCTCCGCCTCCTCCCCCTCCTTGGTGCCCCGATTCCAGTGACTCCCTGTTGTACACGAGGTTGGGTCTCTACTAAGGTTGGTAAATGTGCTTGCATTTGTGTCTACTTTGGACAAAGAAGGTCTGACTTAATGTTCCACAGTTCAGACAGTCTGATCTTGGCAATATGATTTGCTGCAGCACCAGCGCTGTGTTTTTATTTAGGGAACCTGAATTACAATGAGGATGTGAAAGATGAAATTGTACAACCCAGCCTTCAATAAATGAAACCACAACCCTGCCCAGCTCTCTCATGTTCGTTTCTTAAAAGACCGAAGTTTTGAAGAAAGGTGCTTCTTGCTGTTGCTATTTCAGGACACGAAGCAAAAAGTCCCCAGCAGCAAGATTCTCTCTGGCTCAAAAGAAGGGTGTGCCTTGAACAGAACAAATTGCTTTTGGTTAAATAAAACTTAGCTTGAGCAATGGAGTTCTTGAATTAAAACTTGAGCCATCTTCCACCAGAAAATACTAACCTTCACGTATCCGTTGCTGGGCTTCCTGTTTGTACTTAGTGTGAGAATCAAAATGCCCTGAGAAGCTGGGGTGAGACTCTTCGCTGAAACCAGTGAATAGAAGACATCTTGCAAGGCTTCCGCTGCAAAGATGCACCAACGGGATTTCCAGAGGTTAGAGGACTAATGCATCTCAATTCTGGGGGTAGAGCACTGGACTGGGAATTGGACTTGGGGTCTAGTACCAGCTGTGCCATTGATCTACTGTGTAGCCTTGGGCAAGTAACTTCACCTCCCTGCACATCAGTTTGTCCATCTGTTAAGTGACTCTTATCACCTTCCTTCATACAGTGCGTGGCAGAGCTCTAAGATCTATTAGTTGTAGGCAGCACCCAAAACTCCCAGGCCTGGACCATGCCGCCATTGTGCTAAGTGGTGTACAAACCTAGAACAAAGAGACAGCCCCAAAGAGCTTACATATAATACACTGACTACATCTCACTCCCCAGAGTAAAAACAATTCCTGGCTGGTTGCTGGAGCTCAGAAAGGGAGAGCCCTTTCTCTTTGTATACAGTCCAGCTCAGTTCTAACCTGAAAATTTCTACAGGCCAAAAAAGGGTATTTCTGTGGCTGAATGGCTTTCTCCCAGGTGAAAACTATCCCCATGAGAGCATCACCCCACCTTCCACTCCCAACTCTTTCCTCTGAGGACAAGAGTCAATTCCACATCGGTATCAGCCTTCAAGGTGAAAGGCTTTTTAAAAAACTCATTTAATTGCATGGTATCGTTTGGGCTACTGGTTACCTCGCTGGCAACAAGCTCTGCAGGGTGGTACCACTTAAAGTTACTGCTCCAGATAGCTGAGACATCCTGATGGAATGGTGGCACTTGAAAGAACTAAGTTCTACAAGGCAGAACCAGCACAGAAGGGTTAAGTTTAAAATTACTTTGCCACAAGATACTGCAGTAGTAGCTCAAGAGACCCTTTCTTTTCCTCTTCCCCCACTTCTTATCTGATGTGGAGCTTGCCTTATTTGCCACCACCTCATCAGCAAAGTGTGGAGCCCTCAGACCACCCTCAAATCTGGTCAGAGAGCAGTTGTGAGTGATGTGACATTATCCGTCTTTGGCCGCAGCCACAGGTGGCATCCTTTCATTAGCCTCTAGTGTGAAGGCTAGCTGCATATAGACCCCAGCCCATTCAAAATCGGTTCAGAAGGGCCCAGGACCGGCACGGCAAATCAAAGCCAGGTACACACATGGTCAGGTCAGTTACAAGAGACTCGTTTCTGACGTCCACTACAGAACATTCTTCTCGCTCCAGTGATATCACAGAGAAATCCGAGCAGGGCAAGTGGGCCCACAATGGGTACCTCGCTGATAAGTGCCCTCTTGGGTGGTCAAAGCAGCTTGGGTTTGCTTTGATCTTCTCAACCATTCTGGCTGTAGCATCCTCACGCCAGATGTGTGGAGGAGCGATGTTGCTTAATATGGGGAACCACGATATTCGTTTGGGTCGAATCGTGCCAGTTACAAAGCGCATGGTTGAATATAGTTGTGTGTCACCAACTTGACGTGGGATGAATGGAGCCAGACTGGAGCACCATATGCTGCTGCAGAGTATCAGGGCTAAAGCAGATGATTGGAGAGTTTGAGCGTTTGCTCCCCATAGAGCAAACCTGTTTGCTGACCAATTTGTTTAGCAGATGGTTACATGACCTCACCAGGATGCAGTTTTCCTCAGAAGGTTAAGATATGAGATCTATCTAGGGTTATTCCAAGGTAGACTGGGTAGGATGTGTTTCAAGTGATGACCATTGAGAAAGCTATTCAGTTCTTTTGCTGTTCTGGCACTGTAAAGATGGAACATACTTGAAACTGTCTTAGTCACATTTGGTTGTCAGTGCCACCAACCACGGTATTTGGCCATCTTAATCACATCAACGTTTAGAGCGTCTTCAAGTCTGGGGCATGACCGTGCTTGGATGCCAAAACAAATATCTCCCCCACTGACACTGTCTCCTTTGTTCTAAAGGAAGCACCCATTAGGCATGAGTGAAGTGCAGTCTCAATGAAATGCTTTAGCACTGGCCCCTCTCACTCCACTACGTTTCTGTGGTGGTGTAAACACCTGGCTAGTAGGACCAGATCTGAGAATGCTGCCCTGATTTAATCTGATGGCCACTTTTGATCCTTGCAGTGGAATCCGCATTAAGGTAAAAAGGCTGCCTGTCCCATCCAGTCCTCTTTCTGCTGCCAAGGTAAGATCTTTCAGTGATGAAGTGCCTGAGCTTTCAAAGTATTTTAAACATCTGAGCAGAAAGGTACATAATTCCCAAATAACTTCCAGACCTGCTTTCCCCTCTACTGGTCCCATTCTTTAGTTCTGGGTTTTATTGCTTTAGACAGTCTTTTAAGGAAGCTTCCACTCTTCTCCCATGGCCCTCTTTAAAGACCCTTAGTGCTTCCTGCATTTCTCTAGATTAAGTTTCATGCGCCAGGTGCTGGGCTCAGAACAGTGGATCTGAAATCCCTTTCTCAGCTTCTGTTGTTCTGTGTTACTTCTTCCTCCAGTTTCATGTTTTCAGTGAAGTGGAACGCTTCCTGCTGCTTTTGCTGTTCGCCTCGCTGGAGGAGATGATTGAAGGCCCGAATGGTGGCCTCTGGGCCTTATTACTCACTATTTCCTCCACTTTTGAATGTAATTCTTTTCACAAATGTTCTCTAGCTGTTAACTGCCCTGTTACCCTACCTCCAGCTGCCTCTGGTTCTAAGCCAGAGCTGCCAGGAGCCTGAGAATTTCAGAGCTCCTCTTGAAAGCTGCATCTGTCCCACCACGTGCAGGGAGAATCTCTTGGCTATCCCGTGCCTACAGTAGTTTCCCAGGTTGGTAGAACATGTGGCATCATGTCTCCTGGCCAAGCTCCAGCAGTGGGCAATGACCCCAAAATCAGGGACATGAGAAAAATAGCAGCATAGGAAGCTTGAAATGAGGGCTGGGTAAGTGGGTGGCTTGGGGGATCAGGGTAGGATACAGAGCCTCTATGCTGATGGATGCTGCTTTGATTGAGTTCAGCTGTAACAAAGCCATCGGCATCTTGTGGGCTATGACAACCAAGCTTGGAGCTGTCAGCCCAGTTCTGTGTACAGTTGTCCATGTCACCCCAAAACACCACCCTAATTAGCAGCCTCCCTGACAGTCTCAGCAGAGAACTCCAGGCCTGAATTGAGCCAAAGACTGATCTTCACTCCTCTCTTCACTTCCCCACCCCCCGAGGCTGGGAGCTTCTATAACCAAGGTTAAGATGCTGGCAGGGCAGGCTGGAGGACACTTGCAGTGCCATGACCCATTCTGTACTTGGCCTGAGGGGTTTAGAGAGGACTTCAGGCTCAGGTTGCATCAAGCCAGCAACTCCCAGCAGAATTCTTGTAAAAATCAGGAGCCCAATACCCTCTTGAAGAATGTGGCTCTCTCTTGGTTCAGCATTTATGATGTAAATAACAAATAATAAAAGTGAAACACCAGCAAGGACTAAGATGCAAGAAAGTCAAAAAATGGGGACAGGTTAGAAGCATGTACATCTTGAGCTTCTCAGTGCAACGTGGGTTATTTTGTTACCCCGATCTCCAGTTAAAGCACACTGTTTCTTATTCCCCTCTCTTCTTTCTGTTAACACCCTCCTCCAGCTACTGAGGAGTCTTATGGGAGCCCCCCCTAGGCTTAATTTGGCTTGAGTTGCTAGACCCACCTGTCTCTACCCTTTCCTACCTAAGAAAGGGATTCTGTATTAGTGGAGAGACAGCCATAGCAGAGTGCATGCAATCATTGGGAAGTTATGAAAGAAGAACTGACGCAGTGGTAGTTAGAGGTGCTGGACTGGCACCCTTGAAGGAGGCAGTCCGATCTCTACTAACCAGCAGAACTGGTGCAACCTGGAAAGTCGCAGCACTAGCTTCCTCCATCTTGCCTCACCAACATGCTTGAAGCCTGTTCCTGAGAGATCAGCCTTACGCAGCGAGGAAACAATGGTACTTGCCTATCATCCAAAGGTGCCAAGCATGGAGGTAATTTTGTGCTAGAATCCAACATGAGTAAGTGGTGACCAAAGATGGATGGTGGTTGGGTGAGCTAGCTGAAATGAAGTTGAAAGACCTCTAGTTAATTCTCAGTAGATAAGGTGTCTGCAATCAAAAACCACTATCACCACTAATGGGCATCCTTCTCAGAAAAGGGGATTGACCGAACCATGAAGACTTAACTCCCTTCTCCCTGCCATATTTGGTCTCTCCACCAGGTATGTGTCCACCTCACATCAGTGCATCTGTTATGTGAATGTTGGAGGGAACTCCAGGCACGTCACTATTGCTAAAAATATACTAGAAACAAAAACGGAAGTTGCTCAAAGCAATGCCCAGTCCAGAATCTTTCCTGTTTATTGTTCCATACCAACAACAAAAAATGCCTCTCTGTTTCTCCAAAGTCTCCCGTAGCTACCTACCCCACTGACTGACACGGATAGCGACATCGTGTTCGGACAAAATCCATGGCTCCTCCAGTTTCTTACGGGTATCTGTGAAGATAGTTTAGATACTGAAAGTCAGGGGGGCTCTTTCACCAGATGGGAAATGAGGGCTGCAGCCTCCAGCCAGGACAGGCCATTTCATTCACCGAAAAGCACAGATCTACAGAGGGAACAATACGTTTTTCACAGACCCGCACTGTGCTGGTAGAGCGGGGGCGGCAGTCATGATCAGGCCTTGTCCTTTTAGCACCACTAGATGGCAGCAATAAATCTTAGGAGCAGAGCAGAACTTGTGGCCAGGGAAGGAAAAGAAAAGAAAGAAGGTGTATCCCTTGCAATCAGGGCAGGTGAGTAAATAGGTCAAGGTACCCTCAGAGGAGAAAGGTTCTTCCCAGACCTTGAGGGCAAAGACAATACTGAGAAAGTGCTGGGCCAGCACTAAACATGCAAACCACTGGTGTGAAATCTGTCACATGGTCATGTGCAAACAAAGTTTGGGTGCTCAGCTGCCTGTTTAACCCCTTCTGTGCCAGGCTATCCCATTAAACTCGTGATACCAGACGCCTTGCCAGGGCAGGCTTTTCCAAACCAGTCTCCCTTGCTCATTTCACTGGTTTACTGCTACTCTACTAAGGCGTCTCATTCAAGCTATGCTGCCCTTTTCCCTGTTTAATACATCTCGTGCCACGCTTTTGGTAGCTACAACAGTTGTATCTTTCAGAGTAACAGCTGTGTTAGTCTGTATTTGCAAAAAGAAAAGGAGTACTTGTGGCACCTTAGAGACTAACCAATTTATTTGAGCATAAGCTTTCGTGAGCTACATCCGATGAAGTGAGCTGTAGCTCACGAAAGCTTATGCTCAAATAAACTGGTTAGTCTCTGAGGTGCCACAAGTCCTCCTTTTCTAGTTGTATCTTTGGTCACATCTACACAGCACAGAGAACCCACGCCCGGGCACTCGCACGTGAAACCTGTACTTGCCAAGCATGTTGCATTGGTACGTCCACCACTACCAGTGTAGCTGCATCTACTCTGGAAGTGCAGGCTCCTGTCTGATGCTCGGGCTCCTGCGGACATACATGTGGCAGGGTTCTTCACGCCTCACTAGCAGGTGCCATTCTAGGATTTGTTTATGGATTGTGGGAGACCTTGTCTGTCCTGCCTGTGTGGAACTGTTCTCAGCTCTCCAAAACCGTCAATAGCCAGCTCCTTGTTTAATCCTTCTTTCCCCTGCCAATTTCCATGCCCGACATGGCAGCATCCCCTGTGCACGCTGATTCTGGAGATACAATATTTCTCACAACAGCTGCCTCACACCTTATCCCTAGTGGTGAATTCAGTTGCAGGAAGTTTCTTGCACCCAGTGTCCAGGAGCAAATCTAGCTGCAAGATTTTTGCCTGATGGTGAATCCACAAGCAGGAAGAAAAGAGGTGGTGTTGAAAACATGTTGTTCTTGCACGTCCAATGCAGCACCTCTCATTCCACAGTAGACTGTGGCTTGGAATCTACTTGGGATCTTCTCACAGCTGCTCCATAGAGGGATAGAAATGATAAAACCAAGAGCTGGAGAGGAGAAATTTTAAGCTGTGCAGGGATTACACCAATCCTGTTGTGCTGGAGTCCTGCTGCCTACAGTTAATTTATCAGAGGCAGAGGAATCCACCAGGACCCAGTACTCTCATTTATTTGATCCGTTCTACACAATTTGTTTAAATGAATGTAGAACTGGTAGATGGTGCTAGCCTGGAAGCCTTTAAGACCAGGGGTTTCAAACACGCAGTGTTATTTCCTGTGGCCCGCCATAGGCGCCGACTCCAGCAGCCAAGCTCCCCTCACCCCCAGCGTGCCGCGTCCCCGCTCCTCCGCCTACCTCCCAGTGCTTCCCGCCGCCAAACAGCTGTTTGGCAGTGCTTGGCATTTTGGGGGGGGGGGGAGGAGCAGGGATGTAGCAAGCTCAAGGGAAGAGGGGAAGAAGAGGTAGGGCCGGGGTGGGGATCTGGGGAAGGGGTTGGAATAGGGGCAGGGAGGGGGCAGAGTTTGGGCTGGGACTTTGGGACAGGGGTTGGAATGGGGGTGGCCACAGGGTGGGAAGTGGCGGGACAGGGGTGGGGCCTCATGGACTAGACGAGCAGTCTGAGATACAAAGTTCAGCATGTATGATTCTTTGCTGTGAGTAGTTGGGAAAATGTTTGTTAAAAGTGGCAATGTATTTTGTACAAATAGTTACTTTAAAAAGTTCCTGCCATTACAGTGATGTTGATAGACTGTTAGTGTAGATCATCATCAGTGTTACTGACCACATAAGGAATAGTTACAGATGTTTATATTTTATTAAAACCCCTCTTCACATTACAGTATTAAAAAAGTGAATACATTGACTTTTAATAACATACTATATTACTCTTCATTTTTTTCATTTTTGACTATACTTTTGTATCGCTGTGTGAAAAGGTTTCAGTGATGCGGCCCTCAGGCCAATGTACTAGTCCTCGTGTGGCCTTCGTGGTGATTTGAGTTTGAAATCCCTAGTCTGGGGGTTAAAGAACAAGGTGGACCTCGAGATCCAGAGCTATTCCACTGACCTTAGGCATTGGTTTCCATCTTCCCATTTTTAATGATGTTGACCAACCTAATGAGGGGACTGTGAGAATTCATTAGTTTATGCCTGTATAGCACTTTGAGATTCTTAGCGGGGAAGTGCTAGCTAAGACAATGTATTACGTTCATTGTTCTTGCCACTGGGTGACCTCAATAAAAATGTGGTCCACTTACAAGCCAAAAAAATGATACACATCAGTTCTCCTGCGATTTGAAAGTCCATCTGGGTTCTTTCTGCCCCAGACAGCCTTGCCAGTAATAACAATCCTGCACTCAGAGCACAGATGATGCATGAAGTGAAATGAAACCGACCTCATTCTCCTGTAGCCAGTTGGGGTCTGAGCCAATCAGGAAGGAGGGACAGACGTTGTGTGGCATTCGTATCTATTGTAGCCAATCAGGATCGAGGATTTAGGAGCAGGACTTTGCACTTTTGCCCTTATCTATCAATCAATCAGATGGAGGACTTATGGCTAATTGGAATTTGGTTTTTAAAACATGCTGGTGTATGAGGCATGCGGACAATGGGGCCTCTCTCTGTGAGAATTTCTGTCTTAGGCCCCCTATTAAGAAGCTAGTTATCCTAGCAGGACTGGTCTACAAGCACAGTTGCACCACCAGGTGTGACTCAAACACTGGTGCAACATTGGGCACAGACGCTCATATCAGTTTAAACCTGGCTTACAGCAGTTTAGCTCGTGTCTGTAAGCATGAGTGTCCACACACCAAGTTGCAGCGGTTTAGCTTAAATCGGTTTTTAAACCAATTTAAGTTAAGTCAGGGCAACTTCTGTGGGTCGGCAAGCCCTTAGTGCTACGCCAACTATTTGCTTTAAGACCAAGGTCCTGTATTTATTTAGCCACAGAACAGGGACAGCAGTGTATGCTTAATCCCAGCATTTCGCCACCAACATCTCTCAGGCCTGAGCTGGATGCCCCATATCTTGGGCCAGCGGAGACTTCCAACAAGAGACAACTGGGGCCAAGTGCACTGGGGCTTTTCCAAGGAGGAACTAGACTGAGAACTGCCAAACTTATTTCACAAAAGCTGCCTGTGGGCAATCATCTGGTCACTGGCTCCAGTCACTGCTGACCTAGGATGGGTGCAAGCTAAGGTGAAGGTCCCCATCCCTTCTCTCCCTTGTTTTAAGTGTCCCAAGATGATTTGATGGTTGAGATTTTTCATATGGAGGAAGATTTCAGTCTGCATCTTTATAATTTCTCTGATGTTAATTTGCATAGCTGTGCTCTAGTCTCTCGAAGGCTGCTCGCAGGCTCACTTATCACTCAGAACAACCAAACACACTTTTGTTCAGCACAAACAAACAGGAAACTGCCTGATTTCCTCTCTGCCTCACCTCCCCTCCCGCCCCCCCTGATTTTTTAAAATAGATAACCAGTTCACCTGATTTGTGAAGAGAAGACCATGCGTAACCATACAGCAAGACATCATCAGAGCGGTTGTAACTTGGAACTTAGCCGTCAGACAGAAAACATGCTTCTTCTCTGTTGCAGCAGCTGCCAGAGCTGAACTCTATCCAGGTAAGGATGTTCCCTGGGTTTGCTGTACCGTGTATCATAGAGCACAGCTGAAGGGTATGTTTTATAGCCATTAGGGCTGGGGACTGTAAGGCAAGACCTAGGGTCTGGTTCATCGTTGCTTTGTAGCTGGTGGAGTAGTTCACAGTGGCAGTATAAAACACCACCACGCTGAGGTGCAGAGAGTGAGAAATACACTGCACTGGAAAAGTGGGGGAGAAGGGAGTGAGCAAAGCTCTGAACCTAGCTGTAACCAAATCTAACCTGGGGTGGCTAGATCTGAAGATCTTAAATTCTTGGGGCCTAATTCTGCATAGTCACACCAGTGTCAGTCAGGATTAACTCCACTGAAGTCTGATCCTAACTCCATCGATAGAACAGGCCTTGACTTTCCTACCACAACCGTTTTACAACAGTGTAACTCCACTGAGGTCAATGGAGCTACTCCTGATTTACGCCATGGAAAACAAAACTCAGGACTATCAGCCTTCCTGAGTGACCACATCTTTGCCTCAGTTTCCTAATCTGTAAAATGAAGGATCACTTTATTCTAGAGCGGTCGAGCAGGGTGTTAATGTTATTGATGGAGGGGCCAAAGCCTTCTCAGTCAATGAGATCTGGATGAAACCTGAATAGGAGATGACACGATCCTAGCAGACTGTAAGCCCCTTGGAGCAGAGACTGTTTGTGTGTTCTGTGTTTGTTTGTACAGCACCTAGCACAACGGGGTCCTGGTCTCTGACTGAAGCTCCTAGGTCAGTGGTCCCCAAACTTTTCAGGGTCGTGCCCCCACTTTCCCCTATCTGCTCTCCCCAGAGCCGGCAGCGGCGCTGTGGCTCCCGGGGGAAAGGTGGGGGGAACCACAAACAGGAGTAAGGGTTGCATATGGGGCCAGGAGCATAGCTGAGAATGGAGCCTCTGCCAGGGGCTGAGGGTGGTTGCATGGCCAGGTGTGGAGCTGCTGCCAGGCTCCCTCCCCACCGCTGTGGGGGCTAGCTCAGGCCCTGCCACACACCCCTGAATGTTCAGGAGCGCGCCCCACACTTTGGGGACCTCTGCCCTAGGCTTTATGGTGATACAAACAGTAAATAGTAATCTGATCATCTTTAGAAAATACTGCAAAATCTTCCTCTTCAAGAAAGCCTTTTAACCATAGCACAAATGACTCTCACACCACTGACACCCACATCTACTCAGCCTAAAACAACCCAGATGGAAACAAAGGAAAACACCCCGCCCCAAGCAGAGCTCACACCCCCAAAAGGGAGAGGAGTCATTCCACTAGAGCCTTCGCTACTGATTTTTGGTCTGCCTTTGCTGCAGAGGGGACTCGAGAGATTTGCATAGGGGTTGCTCCTCTCGAGCTAGCCAAGCTCAAGCGAGAACGGCCCCACTGAGCGATAACCCTGGAGCTGCCGTCTCCACACTGACGCGGCACTCACTCATGTCGGGCCCCTCATGTGAGGACACATCCCTGGGTTCTTTGTACGGCAATAAGCTGAACCACTCTATGAATTCTTTCCCAGTGACTTCGGGGATAACGTGTCTGTCCTTTCTGGGCACACAGGGGGAATTGTGGGAAGGCATAGGAGAACTAGCAGCGCTCCAGCAAAGCTAAGCTGCATCCACACTCCAGAGCAGTCAGGGGAGCAGCTGTCAAGTTGTGCTGACGGAACCTACACCCCTGGCAGGCCAGCCTTCTTGAGTGGAAAAGCACCCCTACCCTCCGGTGAAAGGATTTTGTGTGTGGACTGGACTCAAGTTAGGGGCAACACTCGAGTTAGTTCTAGCTCTTTACGTGGAAGAAGCCCAGACACTGCAGTGATGGGTGACAGCATAAAACCCAAAGATATAGAAAAAGTGCTGTGATGAAGAACAAAGTAAAAATGCCACTGATGTGTTGTCATCCCATGAAATCAAAACCAGAGCTGTAAAGGATGGGCGCTGCAGGACGATAGAAGACACTTCACCCCAACTTGGGAGACAGTGTCACCGGATTGATAGAGGAAATTAATTAAAAAAAAACCTTTCCACTGACGAGGCAGCTTTTCATAGATTCATAGATTCATAGAAGGTTAGGGTTGGAAGGGACCTCAGGAGGTCATCTAGTCCAACCCCCTGCTTGAAGCAGGACCAATCCCCAATTTTTGCTCCAGATCCCTAAATGGCCCCCTCAAGGATTGAACTCACAACCCTGGGTTTAGCAGGCCAATGCTCAAACCACTGAGCTATCCCTCCCCCCCCAACATATGATATGGTGACTATGTGAAAGGACATGCAAACAACAGATAGACTGATAACCTGATAACCAAGTTGCAGAGTGAGGAAATGTGAGCCCACCATCCCTGGAAATCTCAAAGGGGATGAGGCCACTTTCATACAGCAAAGGGGAGATGCAGTGGGCTCTTCCATCTTCAGAAACATAGCCACTGGTTTCAATTTCCTGCTTGAACCTGTTAATATGGAGAATATAGTCTAGCGTGGCTATTGAAGGAAGATACTCTGTGTCTTTTTTGTGTTTCATTAAGCAAACAGACACCCAATAGTCCACTGTAAGTCCCCCGTCTTTCCCATTTAGCAGTTTTACCCTCGTACTTTATCATGATGGCCACCAATGCGAACATGACAAGTGACTAACAAACAATAGGGAGCATGGGGAGAAGGATGAGAGTGACAATAAGATTGCATGGTTACAATGGTTAAGAATGGCACAACTTGATGTTTCTTAATCTCTAGATGTAGAGGTACTCTGCAAGGCAAGCCTCACTATCCCCATTTGACACAGCTGTGAAATACTTGCTCAAGGTCACAGAAATGGCGAAGTCGAAAGGACACCCATGGTGTTGCAGCAAGACGAACAGAGAATGCCTAAGGTCACACAGCAAGACATTAGTAGAGAAGGTCTCATTACCCAAGGAGACCTGACTCTCAGCTCCATGGGTAGCAGCCGTAATAAGGAACAAGCTCCCTCCAGTCTCCTAGGAACTGCCCCAGAGTCCATCAGGAGCAGAGGGGAGCTATGGATGTTCAGGAGGGTTATGCGGAAGGCTCAGGGTCCATGTACCACTGGCTAGATGCAAAATTTGTCCTCTCAGTTATAACTAAACTGGAGGGCAAAGAGTGGTGGCTGCAACAGGAAGGGTGGGACAAGGCTGGACAGAAGAGCACTCAACATGCCACCAAAGTACTAGGTTAAAAATACTCTTGTGTTCAAGAGAGGCAAGAACAGGAAGGAAGCAGGGGTTAAGTCTAAGCAAAATGAGCAAGTCCAAGAGAGATTAATTCAAACAAGTTCTTTAGAGGGGACAGGACTCCAGAGGCTAATTCTATATGGTGGGGAGCAAGAACCTTTGGATTCTTTGTATTCCTCTTACCCCAAAAACTCCACCCTGGATTGGAGCCATTGGGTTAGGTGCTTTACAAACTCTTAGGTGCCTAAATACCTTGTAGAATCTGGGCCAAACTCCCATTAAAATCAATAGGAGTTAGGCATCTAAATACCTTGGAGGATCTGGGCCTTAGGGCTTGTCTAACCAGGGAAGTTATACTGGTATAAGGTAGGATGTGATTTTAAAGCACTGTAGTTATAGCGGTATAACCCCCGTGTGGACACTTATTCCAGTATAAGCAGGCTTGGTTTTGGTTTAGCTTGTTACTTGGGAAGGGGTTTAAGCTTACCCCTCTCCCCCAAAAGCCACTTAAATCAGAAAAAAAATGTGTCCGTGTGTGGAGTCATACCAGTACATCAGGTTAACTACATTGGTATAATTATACTGGTATAACTGGTCAAAACTTTAGAAGAGTTCATCCCTGCCCTGAAGTGCTTACAATAAGGACAAGACAGACAGATACAAAAAACCAACATATTAACAAAGAGTCAACAGAAGAGAATTTGTAAGTTACAATTCCCCCCAACCCCTGCCAGATTCCCTTTCACACAATAGCTCTCCCATTCCCAGCCCTGTCCAGCTGCCACAGTCCCAGACTCATTAGCTTACTTTCAAGTGTTTAAAAGTGATATTAGACCAAAGATCCACACGCGGACCCCCAGGGAATAACTGTTCATTTTCTGAGCATCACTACTGTGTCCAGCACGGTGCAAACATATATGATAAGACACACTTTGCCCCAGTGAATTTACAGTTTAATTACCATGTACTGATCCATTAGAGCTTCCATTATTATACTGGGTCTGTAGCTTCTTCCTCTCCCAAAGTGACAGCCAGCAAGGATGGCTTAGCAGTCTAAGCATTAGGTTTGAGACACCTGGGCTCCTTGACACCATCAGTTCTGATCCCAGCAGAGCTGACCTCAACCTTTTTTCCTTCCTAGGTAGATATAAAGTGTAGACCATTTTGTTTACTGGGTGATGGTAGGTGTCAAAACTGAGACCCTGCCTATGCCACAGGGATGTTTACGATCCCATTGCACTTCTTGTAAAAGTAGGAGCTTACCTCAGCGTGCTTGGCTTTCCCTTCCCACCCTGTTCTGCAGTATACTGCGTGGTGTTTGGTCACTGCTTTCCACCCCAGAGCCAGCTGCACCTCCGTGCTGCTGCTATAATTTGTTAAGTTTTGTAAAGCTCTTCGGGATTCTTTAATTTAAAAAAATGCTTCATATATAATAAATGTATGATAATATTAAAAATCCCAGGGCGTGTTTAATGATGCTAGCCTAATAATTACTTACATTTTTATAGCACCTTTCATCCCATGAGATCCCAAGGTGCTTTGCAGATTTAATGAGCTGATCAACAAACTATGCACAGGAAGCATTTCATCTACCACTGAAATGCAGCTACCTCTGGGGTGAGATAGAGCAGCTGTTTGGGACCCTTACACAACAGTCTAGGGCAGAACTATGTCATATCCATCTGAAACCATAGGGGGAATGTAGAAGATAATTACCCACACTGGAATTGCCCCAGGATATCTTGAGCCGTGCCACAGGATCTTCAGTGAGCACGTGGTCGGGGCTTATGATTTATACCCTTTCGGAGGACTGGGGGGGTTGCAGTACGGGTTACATACCGCTAGAGGTTGTACAATGAATGATGTGAAGGGAGACTGTAGAGGGAAGAGGACAATGAGGAAATCAGAGGGCTGATAAGGATCTGTGGCTGATTGGCAAGCGTGCAGCTCCATGTGTTGAAGAAGCTCATATGGAGGCAGAGGTGTGGGTTTGGTTGTTTTTTTTTCCTTCCTGGCTGACATGTCTTTTCATGTCAAAACTTGGATCAAAGAGAAAAACAGAAGTAGCCAAAACAGAGTCCTTTGTGGGAATAGGAACTGAGTTTGGCAGCCAATGTCTCTGAGAGATTCTTACTGGGGAAACTGAGAACCGTCAATGGGATTGGTCAATCACTAACAAAGAGAGTGTCCCGCAAGGCACTCGGGGCCTGCAGGAGATGTACAGGAGAGGGGCCCAAGGCTAGGAGAAAAGTCAAATTGCTCTAGAATGGTATCTTCTATAGGGCACCATTCAGCCTTTGTGGTACAGATAAGATGTTTGGGAAAGTATTTCATTCTCTTGAGAAACAGGCCTGAACTGGAAGACCAGATCAGAAACCCTTCCTTCCCTGAGATACCAAATCCAGTAGGCAGATCTCTTTGCTCATAGCCATCTCAATCATCCTGCTCTCTAAGCTGCAGGTTCCTAAATTTTTGCATTTCAGTTGTAATTTTGGAGCACACACTGAGTTTATTTATAATTGAATTAATTCACACAGGCAGGTATTGCTCTTGCAAAGACAGACCACCCTTCACCTGAGCCGCCTTCTCCCTGTGGTCAAGAGAGGCAGCCCTGATTCTATTAGGCTGAGATTCTTCCCTGGCCACAGCAAGGGCTCCCTGACTCTCAAGTTAGGTCTACCTCAGCCTCAGTATAGATTAGAACAGCCTGGGGACAGCTCTGAACTGAGCCAGCTGGTAGGTTATGACTTCCAGGAACCGATGGGAGCAAAGATACTGCAGCCATGTGCCTATAGCGAGTGCAGTAGGCGGTGAGACACAAAAGTCAGCTATGCTGGCTGTATGCCACGGGGGGCTCTCCAACTTACTTGTCCCTTTTATTTGAGGTTTTAATTCAGTGATACTCAGACTGAGGCTCACGAGCTGCAAGGGGCTCTTTAATGCGTCTCCTGCAGCACATGCTATTAAAGCACTGTGTGATTTAATTATTAACCGATCAGGATGCTTTAACTATGCTATTCACCAACTGAAATTGATTAAAATAATAATACTTGGTCAGTCATTTTGCTGTGAGAACTTTGTATATTTATTAATATTTCCACGTCATACCATTTAAATATGAATATATAGTACTATAGTAAATGAAACAATTAATTCACACTTCTGTGGCTCTTTTGGATAATGCTGATCGCTAATTCGGCTCCTGAGCCACTGAGCTCTGAGTATCACTGTTGTAAATGAAAGATCTCAGGAGAGCTTTATTGTAACCCTGTATTAAAGCTCTGAGTCATTTTCATGCTGTACTAATTGTGACCAGGTCAAATCTGTTTGTAGGTAATTTACATACAAAAAGAATTGCTTAGAGAACCTCCCACCAAACTTCACCTGCTGTGCACAACAGACAAGGCAATACAAGAAAACCCCAAGGACCAGAGGATACATGGTCAGAGGCGACACTCACTGTGGGTCACAACCCAACTGCTGAACCACAGGGAAAATGCTACCAGGAACCAGCTCAGGTTAATCATTTTGAACCCTCCCCTTTCCAGTTGCTCCCACTCCCTTGTCCTACCCTCTTTTACCCCCTAACCTGGTCACAGTGGAATTCTTGCCCCTCCTACACTGTGTTCAGCTCTGGGGCAAGGGAAGTCGTGTGTCTAAAGGCCATGGGAAAGGCTTCACAGCCTCTCAAAGCAGGGCCTCCCTGAGCACCAGGAGATGCAGGAGCAGGAAGAAAACAGCTCCACAGCAATCCAGCATCCTCTTCCAGCCCTATATCTCCCACCAGCCACCTGTAGCCAGCAGCCACCCACCCACCAAGCAATAGCCCCACCAACACCAAAGAGCCACCCCTTAGTTTCCTGCAGTGACCCTGTTCCCGCAAAGCACTGGGAAATTCAGGACACAGTAAGAAGCCATGGAAGAGTGCTATAAAGAATACATAGCTCTTATCTAGCGCTGCTCACCAGTAGAGCTCAAAGCACTTTACAAAGGAGGTCAGTATCATTATCTTCATTTTACCTGTGGGGAAACTGAGGCACAGCAAGGTCAAGTGACTTGTCCAAGAGCACCAAGAAGGCCAGGGGCAGAGCCAGGAATAGAACACAGGTCCCTGGGGTTGCAGTCCAGTGTGCTATCCACTAGAGGCAGAATTCTGCGGGGAGGAGGTTCTAGGTGGAAAAAGATTGAGAAACTTGGAGGTAGGGTTTGGAGCAGCAGACTGCAAATCAAGACTACTGTTTTTTCTTGCTGACTGCCAATGACATGGGTAAATCATAGAATCTCTCTCTGTCTCAATTACAAACCTAAAAAGTTTTACAATGCCTCTGTGAGAGAGATAAATACTTGTACTTTCATAGCGGCCTTCACAATACAATATGTTGCCCTTTTATAGCACTTTTCATCTGAGAATGTCAATGCACATTACAATATTAACTTAGCCTCACAACATCCCAGTAAGTTACACGTTATTACCATTTTACCAACAGGGAAACTGAGGCAGAGCAAGGTTAGGTGATTTTCCAGCTGAGCTGCAACCAAATCTAACCTGGAGGCAGCTAGATCTGAAGATCTTAAATTCTTGGGGCCTAATTCTGCGTAGTCACACCAGTGTCAAACTGGATTAACTCCACTGAAGTCTGATCCTAACTGCATTGACACAAGAGGCCCTGACTTTCCTACCACAACTGTTTTACATCAGTGTAACTCCACTGAGGTCAATGCAGCTACTCCTGATTTACACCAAGGAAAACAAAACTCAGGACCATCAGCCTTCCTGAGTGACCACATCTTTGCCTCAGTTTCCCAATCTGTAAAATGGAGGATCACTTTATTCTAGAGAGGTCGAGCAGGGTGTTATTGTTATTGATGGAGGGGCCAAAGCCTTCTCAGTCAATGAAATCTGAACCAAACCTTGCAGGGGTAGAGTGCTACATGAACATAGAGCGGGACAAGGTGGATGAGGTAATATTTTTTAATTGGACCAACTTTTGTTGAGGAGGGAGACAAGCGGTCTTTCAGGACCTGAAGAACAGCTCTGTGTAAGCTTGCAAGTTTGTCTCTCTCACCAACAGCAGCTGGTCCAGTAAAAGATATTACCTCACCCACCTCTAATATCCTGGGACCAACACAGCTACCACAACACTGGAAACAATCAGAACACTTACTAATATTTGGCACTTGCCTTCAAAGCACATTAAAAACATTCTTCTTCATAAGCCCTCTGGAATGTAGGTAATATATTACTATCTCCATTGTAGAGATGGGAAAACAGATACAGACAGATCAAATGACTTGGCCAGTGCCATACAATGAGTCAGTAGCAGAGCTAGGAGAAAGCTCAGGAGAGCTTCCGGTTCCCAGTCCTGTAACCAGACCACATCTCTCTCTACATGTACCTTTATGCTTCATATATTCCGTATCAATGTTAGGACACTTAAGTGCAACAAGCCCTTGATTAAATGAAAATTGGGCAGCATTTGCATTATGCTAGAGGTTCATGCTTCCATGCACCTTTCAGTGAAGCTGACAGACAGGGGTCACTGCTGTTTCGAATATAAACCCTCATGCTGCTGGAGAGCAACTAAGCCCAGGACCCAGTCACTTTTACTCAGAGCCAAAAGACAATCTATGCGTGGGTTGGTGTTAGCCACAGTTCCTCAAAGCTCTCAGAGCATTGCCGCAGCTCGCCCAGCTCAGATGACTTTAATTAAGTGAAATCTCACTGTAATTACCTAGCTGAGGACAATAGAGTAACGGTTGGTTTAGGCAGCCTGGGATCATTTACATGACTGCTTTATCCGTGCTGCAATCAGTCAGCATTAGCCTCTTTCTCCAGCATAAGAGGTTCGAGGATGTGTAGGCATGCCAATACTAAGAAGGAACTGGGGGGATGGGGGCACAGAAATGCATGCATAGAAAGCATTTGAAAGTATTTTTTAATCTTGCTGCAGGAGAGACTGCGCACGCAGGTGCCAGCAGTGTGTCTGACTCTGTTCTTATTAGGAGTACTTGTGGCACCTTAGAGATTAACCAATTTATTTGAGCATATGCTTTCGTGAGCTACATCCGATGAAGTGAGCTGTAGCTCACGAAAGCTTATGCTCAAATAAACTGGTTAGTCTCTAAGGTGCCACAAGTCCTCCTTTTCTTTTTGCGAGTACAGACTCACACGGCTGTTACTCTGAAATCTGTTCTTATTGGAGTTTTGCCATAGCCCCCCTGGTTGCAGGATTCCATGCAGCAACAGAGGGATCCCAGAAAAATGAAATCACATATGCCTGCAAACAGTGCTGCGTTTGCAACAATTGCATGCAACACTTTTGCAATTTTGTGGCTTCTGTCTTTAGTGCTTGCCCTTATTAACCATGCTACAGGATTCTGTGGTCTCAGTGGCCCAGATTTTACGATGGCAAGACTTGCAGGTTTTTGCATCTTTGCGGTAGTTGTATAGTACAGTAGCTTTAGGTTTCTTAAGAGTGCAAAGAGTATTAATCATTAGCAATAATCATTAGCCCACCAACCCTCCTCCACAGCCAGGCAATCACTCCAGACTACGGAGCTCAGCACCTACCCCCCTGAACCCTACACTCATCCCCCTTCCATGCCTGGCACCCACTCCAACCCCCTGAGTATGGCACCCATCCCCCTTCAAAGCCTGGCGCCCCCCAGCATGACCCCACTCCACTCCTGACCCCCCCTTCACCCTGCTGAGCTCAGTATCCACCCCCCTCTCTGAGCACTGACTTCTACCCCTCTCCAACACCCAGCTTGCCCCCAGGGCGAGCCTCTCACGTGTGCACCGAACCCCCTGCGCCCGCTTCCTCCCCTCCTGCTGGACTTCACTTGCTGGCAGAGGTGAGCACAGGGCCGCCCTACGGCGCATGCGCCAACTCCATCCTCCCGCCGCCGCCGCCTATGGGGCTGCGCGCGCGACAGGCTGAAAAGGCGGCGCGAGGCGCCTCGCGCGCGCTCCCTTTCACTCCCTTTTTTCCCCCCCCTCCCCTCCCTCCCCCCTCATCGCTCGCGCTCGAGCCTGAGTCGCGAGACTGGCTGCGGCGGCCACGTAGCGCTGCGGCGGCGGCGGCTGAGGGGAGCGGGAGCCGCGTCCGGCGGCGGCGGGGCCTGGGCCTGAGCCTGAGGCGGCAGCTACGCGAGCGCCGCGGCGGCTTCGGGGGCTGAGCGGGAGGGAGGGCCCCTGGCGCCCGCCCCCCTCCCTCCCCTCTCCTCCCCTCCACCGCCCGGCATGGACGGCGGCGGAGGTGGCCCAGAGGGGCTCGGCCTGGGTGAGTACGGGCCGCCCGCCCGGCAGGGGACCCCGGTCGGGCCTTGGGGGCAGCCGGCTGGCAGCGCTAGGCCCGGCCTCGGTGGGGGAAGGAACTTGGGCAGAGTCGGGAGGCGGCAGCAGCTGAAGCCCCCCAGGGGGGGCACCCTAGGGTGCGCGGGGCGTGCACCGGCTGCTGCACCTTGGGGGCGGAGGGGTGGTACGGGCGGGAGGGGGGGGGGGGTTGCACCGGCTGTTTGCAGCCCGGGCAGGTGGGGGGCTGGGCTGCCCGAAGCAGGTAAACCTTCTCGTGCTGCCTCTTGCGTTGAGCAAGGGGGGGGGGGTTACATTTCCGCGCATCCCCTCCCTTCGCTCGGTGGTGGGCCCGGGTCTCGCCGTCCTCCTTCCCGGGAGCGGCGGCATTGCGTGTGGGGCAATAGAGAGATCAGGTGCAACCTCTTCCCCGCTGTCACCTGTGCATCCGCCACCCACTGGGTGTGCATGCCCCCCAGCTCGGCAGGGATGCGTGGGGGCTGCTACATGCATCCCCTTCCCTCCTCTGCTGCTGGCTCTGGAGTTGTTATGCGGGGAGGGGAAAATGTATTCACCTCCTCTTTCTCCCCCTGGTGATTCCTACTCTCGGGCTGTGGGCCATGTTTTCTAGTTTCTTCAATCACTCCATAAGGCACACTGCCTTGATGATCCCAGGACAAATCGTGCAGTGTGCATGCTTCCGTTTGTGGGGAGCTGTCTTGTGTGCAGCTCAGGGGTCTGTGAATGTCTTGGTACCTGCATTGTAAGAATGAAATGGTTAAGCATAACAGTATTATAGGTGCACTCTTTCTTATATATTGTGCCTGAGGTTTTGGGTCTGGGTGTAGTAGAAGTGATCTAAGGAAGAGTGGGGGAGGTAGTGTGTGCACTGAGGGTATGAGGGGTGTGCATTTTTTCAGAGGATGACCTGAGCCTTATTGTTCTGGGAATGACAACTGGCACATGCTTTGTTGACAGTGGTGTATGCGCGATGAATCAGGAGAATGATGCTGGGGTGTGTGTATGCACTGAATAGAGGAGATGCTCTAATGTGCAAGCATTGATTTGTGAAAGATGGTCTGATGCACCTTGATTTGTCATGGCATTGACTGCCTGCCTTGTTTGTTCACGTGATCTTAATGTGGAGTTAGCCTTGTGCGTCCACTGGGTTGAGCTCTGTAACCCTGTTATGCCGGTACTGAATTGCATTGGTATGGGTTCTGGGCTCATAGAGTATGTTATGGGAAAAGGATTGGGTGGGTTGAAATGTTTAAAAAGTTTAGTATCTTTAATGACATTTTATGGACTGTGTTTTGTTTTAAAAAAAAAAAAATCATCCCTTTCCACTTTAAACACCTGATGTGGTTTAGTATAACCAGTGGTACCTTGTTTCTAGAGTCTTTTCCCTCCCCTTTTCGCTTAAGATACTCTGTCTATTTTACGGTGATTAATCAAGCACCTACAGTGTGTCTGTGCTGTATGAAAAAAGAACCCAATCCCTTCCATAGACAGTTTAGGCTCATATCCTGATATTGACAACATAAGTCAGGGGTGGTGCAGATGTTGGATAGGACGCTTCTCGGAAGTGTACAATTGAGAGATCATAAAATGTAAAATCATTAGATAGTTTATATTGACTTTGTAACTATGCAGTTTTTCAGTGCTGGGGAGAGGTGTTTTATGCATTTATTATTGTAAAATTTTTAGTGAGCTGTGTTCTCAGTTTTTTTCGGAATTGTATCTAGTGATTTGAGTTTCTCCGGCTACCAACTTCAGAACTGATGTGCAAGAAACTAGATCTGGTTTATTTGTGAAGGTCAGTTCAGAATGAAAATAAAGCTATAGTATGAAGTAGCTTGTGTAATCGTTTAGCTTTATAATGTGGACTTATGTCATTTACACTAGCAGAAGCTATTCGGCTTGCACTTTTAAGCTAGTACTGTATCACTGGCCTATTTTAAATGATCTGATGGGTTAAGTGGTACTGCTTTTTTGTTTGACGCAAATGTGAAAATACAGAGGTTCAGTTTTTCCTATGAGAGTACATCTTTCATGAGGAGATCTCTAGTTTAGTAACAAGTTAGCTAGATTTTAAGGGTAGTATATCAATTTGGACATTTAGGATGCTGGGAGAATCTGCTTTTGTTGCCTGAGTGTTAGGGTTAGGGAATGTGAGACTATCATAGTATAATTAGAGTTGAGTAATTGCATATAAAGGGGAAAACTCTGTGTATACATATAGGAAGTTTATTCCCCATTTATAGCTAGGGGAGCTTATGTAGTGTTAGCCTCAGGCAGAGCTGGTGAAAAAATCCTTTAAACTCATGCAGCTAAACTTGGATAGACCTCAGTAAACAAGAGAACATCTTTCATCCTTAGTATCATGTTTTATATATGAATGTTTAATTGAAGAGTAGCGTGCAGACAGCATATTTCTGAGACAGCGATAGAAATGTTTTTGGTGATTCCAAAACTGCATGC
Source organism: Caretta caretta (assembly GCF_965140235.1). Lineage (NCBI taxonomy): Eukaryota > Metazoa > Chordata > Testudines > Cheloniidae > Caretta > Caretta caretta. The sequence continues at coordinate 9,922,160 of NC_134232.1, forward strand.
CAGAAATGACTTACGTTTATTTAGCACTCTATATATACTAGTGCCATAATATGCCTGTGCAAAAAGCAAGCCTATTGTTCCTGTTATGTTAAATTTCTTTTGTAGGGGCAAAGAAGTGGCAACCTGTTGAGAAGATAATCTCTTCTGAAAACCTGCTTCTTTGGGTCAATATTACAGAACTTTTTCTAACCATTTACTTACTTAAATTCCTACAACACAGAGCAGCTAGTCATGTAATGTGTTCTGCTATGAGAACTGCTCTCTTCCTGTGAGATTCAGCGCTTGGCTTGTACTGGAAGACAAACTAGATAAAATCATAATTTTAAAAAAACCCTAAAATTTTTAAAAAATACTTTTGCTGCTAGTTCTTTACATTCTTCCCATTTTACAATCTTAAATTACTAAAGTAGATTATTGTATGTTTCTTTAACTTCCTAATTGTTAGTAGAATTTCAGATTTTACATGGAAATTTTGTCCAGTAAGAAGCTTCATATTTAAAATGTTCATCTATACTGAAAAAGATAAGTCCAGGGCATTGTTAACATCTTTACTGTAAGAACACACATTCAGTCACAGAATTGATAAGCAAATACCCCATACTGTAATTGCAGCCTATGCCATCTTTGGTTATATTGAACTTTTATAAGTCAGGAATGCTAAAATATTTCAACCACGCTAATACTTCTCCATCAGGGTTTGAAGTCAATGGGATTTATACTCCTGAATTACATACATGCTTTAGAATATCCTACCCTTAAATGCCTTAAATATGGGTTTAGGAGCCTAACTTTAGATTTTTTTTATTTGTGTGTATATATATAAAAAGCTCATATTAACTTTATTGTATTGTAAGTCTAAATAACTTTTCATTATTAACATTGATGCTATTGTTTGTTTTGAAGTAACAAATTTTATACCTCTAAATATTTAATACAAATACAGTTTTTGTCTCATACTGCAAATACTTGTGTACGTGCTTAACTTTAAGTGAGTTCATGTCAGTAAAGTTACTTATCTCCTTAAGTATTTGCAGGATCAAGTTCTGCAATTTTGTAAAATTCAAATAAATTACCCTAACAGTAATGTTTGTTTTTAAAAAGAAAACCTTTGTAATTTAGTTCATTATAAATTTTAATCTTCTAAATGTGCAATAGTACAAATGTTCAAATTGTTTTGAGGCTTCATAAAACTGAGTGATTTATATCACTCCACTCTGCTGGAGGACAGTTGCAGAGGGAGTGAAACTCTTGAGGTAGCTGTGGTGCCAGCAGCTCAAACTCATTAGTACAAACAGCTTGCATTAGTTTCCTTGACACTTTCAGACACTCTTCCCTAAGGAGGTTTCAGAGTAGCAGCCGTGTTAGTCTGTATTCGCAAAAAGAAAAGGAGTACTTGTGGCACCTTAGAGACTAACCAATTTATTTGGATGCATTCGATGAAGTGAGCTGTAGCTCACGAAAGCTTACGCTCAAATAAATTGGTTAGTCTCTAAGGTGCCACAAGTCCTCCTTTTCTTTTTCCCTAAGGAGGTTTCAGACCAGTAGTTTTCTCTCAGGAGAAGCACTCTGATTTTAGCCATCATAAGCTTTGCAAACTGCTGCAACCAGAGCTACCTTCAGAGTTTTTGGAGTTCTTGCTTGCAGTTTTACTCCTAAATTTGGAAATTTGATTATTTTTGTGGGAAAGTGTGTTAAAAATGGAATATAGGAAAGAGTTCAGTAGTGGGCTTGCTTCTTGTTGCTGCAGTGCAAAAAAATGGTTTAGTACTAAATTAACATTCAGTTATGAAGCTTCAAAAAAGTTTTCTCAATATAGTTGCAAAAACATCTAAAAGCACCCTTGCTCTTATCTGTGCTGAATGTTTGAGAGGCTGCCAAAAAGTGTACTTTAAAAAATGTACTATAAGCCTTTAGAATTGAGGATGACTACTATACTTTCCTTGACAAGGAGATTTGAGTTCTTGTGTCAACAGTATTGGGTTCCTCGCTGTCAGCTGATATTAAACCTGTCAAGCAATTTCATTCTTTTCCAAATACTGAAAACTTCTTTAGTCTGTTATTTCTAAAGGAATATCTGAGGTGGTAACCAAGCTAGAGAGACATCATGGAGACAGGTAATCAAGTAGTATAAGAGTACAGATCTGCTTAACTTTTTTCAGGCTGTAGGTTTTATGGTTGAAAATTTATGGGCTAGCGTTCTATGATCTGCATACCTTCATTTCTTTGAATGTTGTACACAATAAGATGGAAATATTTAACTTGGAACATAGCTGAATCTTGCAGATGCAGAGGGCTTATTGGAATTTTGGTTGCACTGTGGCTGGCTGGTTTTGATGAAGACAATAAAAAATCTGCTCCAAATGCTACACTTACTCAGAGGCATTGCTTATTTAAACCTGCTCAGAGTTTGTGGTGAAAGGGGTGTTGTAAGACTTTAATGTCTCAATGAATGCTGTGTCTGAAGTCAAATCACATGGCAGGCCTAGTGTGAATTTTAGTGGTTAATGTAGGCAGCAGATAAATCAGCAGAGAGATTGTACATTTACTGTATGTTAATCTGATTGCTAAAGGCTGACAGTCCTGATAGCATCACTAGAGTTGTGTTTGACATCTACAGAATACTCATATTTAGGATTTCAGCTAAAGTGAATGTTCTTTGCAACTTACATTTTAAAAAAATCAAGCAAGCTGGGGTTTTTTAAGCAGTAACTTTAATAACTCTCCTTCCTACACATTTTGTTTTTTGTTTATTCCTTGCAAGTTAGATCCTTTCATAAAATACAAAATGGAATTTGTATCCCTGACTCCAGCTAATTCCTCTTGTTTTTCTGTCTTGGTGGATCGAGGGGTGCAGCTACAGTTAACTCAGTGAAGGAACCTTATTTAATTAGGATTTCTTATATATTTCTTGATGGGATCAGTTTACTATCATTATGTCCTCTCTGGGTTCCCTATTCTTTCACTGTGACCAAATCTGTGAACATATCTGGGTTTCCTAAAGATTTACACTGGGAAAGGATTGGCACATGGATAATACGGTTGGTTGCAACCTCAATTCACAATAGGATGGCATCTGCTACCAGGAATGCACCTAGATTTCCTGTAATATAGCATTGCACTTGGATCCAGATCACTGTTAATAATACTTCTTCTTTCTGGAGACATGCACTAGAATGGGATTGGCCTTCAATGTACATGACTTTCAGTAAACTTATGCTGTGAAAAGACAAGCTCTTGTTCAGAGAAGTGATTTTTGGAGTTTGAGACAGGGACCAAATTACATAGCAATAACTCTTCCTCACCCATGTCATGTAGTGGCAAAACTGGCTGCTATGGCCCTCTAGTTCAGGACTCTCAACTTTTCCACATGATTGTGTCCCAAGGTTCACCTCCCTTAAAAACTACTTGCTTACAAAATCAGGCATAAAAATACAAAAATGTCACAGCACACCAGTACCGAAAAATTGCTTTTTCTCATTTTTACCATATAATTATAAAATCGACTGGTAAATATTGTACTTGCGTTTTGGTGTATGGAGCAGTATAAACAAGTCACTGTATGAAATTTTAGTTTGTATTGACTTCGCTAGTGCTTTTTATGTAGCCTCTTGTAAAACTAGGCAAATATCTAGATGAGAACCACTGCTCTAGTTTGTCTGGTTTTTGAAATGTACAGGCCTTCAATCTAGTGGAAGGATTAAACCTAGTCGGTAAAAAACCCCACCTCTGCTATCTACCTCTGCCTATCTGCCAGTAAGCCATGGCTTCTGCATTTTAAAGATGTGGAACAAATTGTGTGCTATTAATTGTAACTTCTTATCTTTGTTTTCTTAAAATGTACCTCAGTCATGTCTGAGATCTTTGTTTTGCATGCCCTTATATCTGTTTTCTTTCTCTACTTCCTTCTCTATTTTTCCATTTCTCCTACTTCTCCCCTAAATCAGTCTTTTTCTCTTCCTTCTTTTCTAACTTTTACCTTTCTTTGAAGATAGGTTCCTGATCTTATGTATCTTCTGTAAACTTAGCCAATTTATAGGTGATTTAAAAATAATCTCTCCCACAGACATCCATTTGTGCATTTAGCCATTCGCACATCCTCACTTCTATTCATCCTCCCATCCAAACTTGTAAAATCCAAAGAACTAGATGAAGTTAAAGTTCCCCACTGTCTCTCAGCCATCCCTCCTCATCCACAAACCTCTGACTATTGGGAAAGGGGAGAATACTGGGATTGCTGTTATTGGCAGTTTATCAGTTTAACGTTCTCTAACCTTTTTCTGTCCACTAGTCTCACACTAGTCATCCTGGGCTATTGCAAGGCTGGTATTTCCAATGTAGCCATCGTCAGCCCTCTGATTTGGGTCCATGTCCCCAGTAAATATCTCTTCAGCCCACCTCTACAGCTATTCATAGCTTTTCCAAGATGTGAATTTGACCTGAATTTTGATACTTCCATTGCTACCTGCAGTTTCACTCTGGGTTTGCCAAAGCTATGAATAGTAGCTGAAGGTTGTTTTTGCAATTATAAGAGCTTGAAATATGTTACTTTAAAATGAAGGCATAGGTTATGCATAAGCTGGTGGCATTTGTCTGAGAGAGATTCCTATTTGCCCCAGACAGATGAATTTTTCAGGCTCTGGCAAAAGTGTGTTTCTCCGCTTCAGCTCTCATGAAGCATCTTAGGACTTGTTAAGTCACTACTTCTCTCTCCTTGCTATCTCATTGGAGATTGTAGGGTCTGGTTACACCCACCTAAGCAAATCGGTCATTTTAGGAGATCACATCTCTTTATTATATGGGCTTCCAGAACCAGTAACAGGAGTACTGTTTGCTCATACAGGTGCTTTAGTCCAATTATGTGAAGGCACTTTGCAAACATGAACGTAAGCCTCCTCACCCCATGAATTAGGTTTGCAGTACTACAATGATGGAAAACCTTAGGTGTGTGCTATCCTTATCTTGCACAGAGGGGAGGTGAGTTGTCCAGCCTCACGGCATGAGTTAGTGGAAGAACTGGGAATAGAATCCAAGAACCCTGTATAGCAGTGTCTCTTGTGTCAGTCCAACAAAAGAAGGTTGACATGAACTATTTTAATGGTACAGTGTGTCTGCACTGGCCATCGTGGCTGATGTAGACCTGTTTAGCATGTCCAGATATAGCACTCACTCCAACCGCTGCAGTACTAATGCATTCTGAGTACCTAACCCATAGTTTCCAGCACAGGTTTGAAAAGTAAGGTTTTGTAGGAATGGCATTACGTGGCTGGAGAGGTGTTGTACCAAAAAAATTTTGAGATGTGAACTGTATAACATTTTTACTATATAAAATGTGTTTTGTCAGAGTAAATGTTCGAAGTATTGCCTAAACATGTTTTTTATTTGTTGAATCAAGAAAAGCCTTCAGTTTACGCGCATTTCACCTTGTAAAGCAAACTTGGTATGCATAAAATTACAGAAGCTTCAGTAGGTCAAAACAAAGTACAGTAGTTAGGAATATAGGAGATCATTGAAAGCTTGCAGGAGCATTGAGAGACTGTGCAAGCAGACCCAGTTGAGGCAGTAGCATCAGCACGTTTAGAACTTGTCAACTCTCAACTTCCTTTCTTAAAAACTTCCCACCATTGCTCTTGTGGCTGCAGTTCCACAGGTGATAGTGATAGCATAGAGACCCAGCCACTGAAATCTTAACCGCCATGTTGGCTAGACTTGCCCTGAGCAGGGTTCGGGGACCTAATGGTTTAAATGCTGGCAGCAGATCTAAACTAAAACTCCAAACTGGTGTAATCTATATTGGTGGTGGCAATGGAAGGGGATTTTTAAGAGAATTAATTGCAGGCAAAGCCTTTTTCTACACTATTACTATAGTGGTGCAGAGTTGACTCAGTATAAGATTCATGATGGTGAGTTACGTTCCAAGCAAATGTGGTTCCAACTGTGCATAAAACAGTTATGCACCCATTGCAAGCAATTTTGCATGTGGATATGAGGTGTGTGACGAGCTTATTATTGTATAAAGCTCTTTTGAACAGGGGAGCACATTTAACACTATGATCTGTGGGCATATTTCAAAATTCTAAAGCAATAAATTTAAAAAATAAAGTTGGTTTTAAATGCACGCTTCCACAAAGCTCAGAAAGAGCTTCATATTTTAGTGCAAACTTTTACCTTTTATTGCCCTCAGCAAATCTGAAATGTTTAATTTATTAAAACATTTTAATTTATAAAACCAGTTAATAGGCTGGAAGTGAGTCAAAATGTCTTTAAAAAAACAAAGAGTCTGATAGTTTTGTCAACCTAGGAGGGCTGAGTTAAGACAAATGCTCAGGTGGCATGAGTCCTCATCATAGTGGACTCACAGTAAAGATTTTGAATTAAGTTGTGATGGTGGATGGTTGGTATTGGGGCACATTACCTGCTAGGATGAATAATTTCAGATAATTGACAAAATTTTATAGTCAAACAACAAAACTCTTGTTAACATTTTAATTAAGGTGACTCCTAGGAGAGCATTTGTAGAAAGTAAGTCCTTCCAAATGAAACCATCCCCATTCTGGCCCACCATGTGGTGGTAAAGGCCTATCCATCTTAGGGAAACTGCATGGGGAAACTAAGGGCTTGTCTACACTGGCACTTTACAGCGCTGCAACTTTCTCACTTGGGGTGTGAAAAACACACACACGCACACACCCCGAACGCAGCAAGTTTCAGTGCTGTAAAGCACCAGTATAGACAGTGCGCTGGTAGCTGTGCCCCTTGTGGAGGTGGTGTTTTTAGAGTGCTGGGAGAGTTCTCTCCCAGCGCTCTGCCACTACTACTCAAGCCACGTTAAAGCTCTTCAACATCAGATTCATTCAGGAGCAGTCAGTGTTTGTGACACTTCACAAATGGCAAATATCAATCGATAGTTTTGTTGTAAAAACAACGGAAAGGCAGAAACTTGATAAAGTTGCAACCTTCTATGCTAGTAGATGTTGCTTTCAGCGTAGCACAAAATGAGTATTTTAAAGAAATAATTGAAGCACTTTGCTCAGGATATACTCTTGAGAAATGACCCTGTAAATGAGTAGAAGCAGCCATAGAGGGGAGAAATGTGCACATACACAGTGCTATTAATTCTATATCTGAAAACAATATTGTGTCCAAGTTGCTCACAATAGCATCCAAAATTTCAGAGAAAAGTATGAAAAAGGAGGTATGTGACATTTTCTTATATAAAAGCATTGAAATGAAGAAGACAGTCTTCTCAGGAGCACTTCTCTTAGCTGTCTGATGTTTCAGTTTTCAGAGTAAAAAGAAAAGGAGTACTTGTGGCACCTTAGAGACTAACTCCTTTTCTTTTTGCGAATACAGACTAACACGGCTGTTACTCTGAAAGTTTTCAGAGTGGTAGCCATGTTAGTCTGTATCAGCAAAAACAACTAGGAGTACTTGTGGCACCTTAGAGACTAACAGATTTATTTGGGCATAAGCTTTTGTGGGCTAAAACCCATTTCATCAGATGTGTTCAGTATGCTCTTTAAGCCCTGTGGATGAAGTAATACTAATACAGACCTGAAACACACTGTGGAAACTCAAAAAAAAAAAGAAGCAATGAAATGATCTTTAGGCCCATGAGTGGTTGAGAAAAATTTTTTATGTCCCATTTTTTGGTGAAATCTAAGGAATACTGTGTGTTTGTATCCAGCTGCCATAAGAGTGTTGAAGAGGACTTTGGTCAAAATATAGCATCTATTTTATACAACAAGGGACTACAGAGAAGCACTAAACTTACACTGGGTGAGGTTTCAGTGGGACGTGACAAATTATAGCCTGATAACACTTCTTTCTCAGTCTCGGTGGAAATCTAATTAATGGCAAAGAACTGGAACCATACAAGAAGAAAAGAAGGTATGGTCCTTCTTTATTATTTAGCTAACGTGATTGATCCCAAAGACAAAAGTCATAGTTGGGGCCCAGGAAAAGAAGAAGAGTCTGAAATGTGATTAGAACAAAATCTTAAATTCTCTACTCTTTTTTTTGCATTTAAAGTTGAAAATCCACATTTCTGTCTCCAATCTGCTTTTGAAGGAGATTGTCATTGTTTGTTCCATTAAATAGTGGGAAATTGTAGAAGTAAAATCACAAGACAGGACAGTTTAATTCAGAATTTTTTCAATGTTTAGAAGACTTCCACTCTTGTCCAATAAGCTCAACATCTGTTGAGTGTATTTTAACACAATTGGTTTGGTTTGGGTGAAACTTCATTATAGGCTAGGTCAGCGGTTCCCAAATTTTTTCCTGAAGTGACCCACTAACTGCATTTTCTTTTTAGTGACCCACTGTTACATATATGCACCTTCTGCCCTGGCACTGCAACCCGAATCCCAGCCCAGGGCGGAGGGCAGTTCCTCGGAGGGGGTGTTGTCTGAGTGCAAGCATGCCTTGCATTCACCCCACACAGCAGTGGTTTCTGTCCCATGGGGCTGGGGCTGGTTCCCCACTTCAGATGTTGTGACCTGAAGCAAAGGGTCACAGTGCTACTCAAGTTTGCCCAGCTGTCCTTCCATCACGACATTAGGTATAACTAATTAATAGACTGGGAATTTGATTATGTTCAAATAAATTACAGCATTGCAAACTTTTAATTTTGGACAATGTATGTGTCTTATGTTTGAGGAATAAATATACATATGAAATGCAAGATATAGTGTGTGTTTTATCTCATTTCATAAAACCTTTGTAGGTTTTATCTATTTCACTGCTGTTTTCCATTATTTTGAGAGTTGTTTTGTTGGGCTATTAATTTATTATTCTGCACTTTCTAATATTAAAAGTTGTTCAGCTGTAATTAATCTTCATGACCACTACAGATGTGGTTTTATGATTTTTTTTGGGGGGAAAGGGGGTCAAAATCTGAGGTCAAGTAATATGAAGGCTATTGGAAGTAGAGATTTTTATTGAATAGTTTTAGTTCTTGCACTTTTTAAATTGTCCCAGAAACTATTGGTAAAAAATATTAAAGTTGCATGATTAATTACTCAAATCATCAAATGCCAAAGTTGAGGTTACATGTGCAACTGTACCTCTGCCTTCTTGTGTGGATGCATTATGATAGTCTTAGTTATGATCCAATGCTATTTCCCAAATACACTATATCAAATAAAATTGTAAAACTTTAGATAAGGCAATATCTTGTATTTTTTAATTTTGGTATCTTTACACTATTTTATTTGCCAAAATGATCTAGTATTTTTAGACTTCTAAAATGTTTTCTATCTTTAATGTATATGTTTTAATAATTTAATCAGCAGCCATTTACTATACCTTTTCTTTCAAACCATCAGTCTTTAGGTGCCATTTTGGAGATGAGGCAATTAGAGCAATAGTTTAGTGAAAAACTGGCTTGTATATACTAGTGTATTTCACTAGTGCTTTGTTTTAGTTACACGTTGTGTAAGAAAGTTTACTGTGTGCATGTCATAGAAATCAATTTAATCAATTCTCATGTTCAATATAGTTATACACAGTACTAGGAACTGTACATGTTCATATAATTAATATCATTAATGTATATTATTGTCGCCCCTATGAGCAGTAGTCAGGGACTAGGGCCTTTTGTGCTAGGAGCTGTACAAACGCAGAACAAAAAGACAGTCCCTTCCCCAAAGAGTTTACAAATGGATAAGGATCAGATTAAAGGTAGCATATGCAGCCATAACTGTAATTTTCTGACGTGCATGCACATCAGGGTAACCTTAAGATTGTCAATATAATATTTGATGGAACTCCATGGATTTTAGAAGGAAAGAGAGAAAATAAATGTTATAATGTGGAAGTATGACACCATTAGAACATCCTATCCTATCCACCTGGCAAGGTCCTACTAAGAGTTAGCTCTCTGCTCTGAACATTAAAGAGTTTGCAGAGGAGAATCCATTATCTGCAAATTTTAGGTGTGCAGCTTTTATCTTAAGAGATTCATAAGCTCATGCTCAAATAAATTGGTTAGTCTCTAAGGTGCCACAAGTACTCCTTTTCTTTTTGCGAATACAGACTAACACGGCTGTTCCTCTGAAACCTGTCATAAGGAAAGGGTCATTCCTCAATCCCTGCACATTTCATAGGATATTTAGCGGTCTGTGTTGGAAACATATACCTTTTTGTTTCCAGTTATTGATGTGCCATACTTCCACTGATTTATGTGGAAAACATTATTTGTATTATGTTAGCACCTATATGCCCCAACCTGAAATCATAGCCCCATTGTGCTAGGCACTACCCACAAAAAAAAAAAAAAGTAAGACTCCCTCCCCAAAGACCTTATAATCTAAATAGAATAGGCAAAGACCTGGTCTGTACTGGGATTTCAGCCAGTGGTGCAGCTACACCAGTACGGACACCTAGAATATACACAGTTTAGACTGATGTAACACAATTTGCACTGGCTCAGTTTTCTCTGTAATGACTGTAACTCTCTCAGCTGTAGAGTTGTTTGGGGAAAAAAATTGCAAGAGCATTTGGGAAATATTTTTTTTCACTCATTCTCAAAACCAGCTAATGCTTCTTTGCTAAAATAATAATAAATAGTATAATTAATCACTCTGGGGTAGGGAATGAACCTGGGACACTATCCCAAAAAGTGAGTTTCAGAAAATTTTGAGTGCCTGAAAAAGCAGGCAGAATAGAGAGTTCTGCAACTTCGCTGTAACAGCCTCTCCCACTATAACCAGCACAATTGTTTGTTATGATTGGTTAAAATCAGTTGACTCTGCAATTGGTACTAAATGGACTCGGGTTTGGTACTGCTTTAAAGGCATAAGTCTCTAAGCACAAATTTATAGTGGTTAAGGGTAATTGCATTTTTTTCTCAAGCATCTTCCATTCTTTGCTTCCTGAAAGCAACTCAAGAAGCTAATTTAATTTACAGTCTAGTGGACTTTTTTTATTTTTGAGACTTCTTAGCCAGTGCTGAAATTATAATCAAAATGCCATTGGGAAATTGCAGTTTCATTGCTGACTTTGTCTGTTTTCCAGGAATTTGGATTAGTAGAGACGTACACTAGTTGTTTAAATAGTAGTCTGATTCTACATGTGCACCTAGACTTTATGGTTTAGAATGAACTATGGTGACACTCAGAGCTCAGTGATTCAGGAGCCAAATTAGCAATCAACATTACCCAAAAGAGCCATGTAGAGTGAATTAATTGTTTCATTTACTGTTTATATAAATATAATATAAAATTCTTATAGCAAAATGACTGACCAAGCATTCTACAATTGGTAGTAAAAGCATTCTGATTGGTTAATAATTGAATCACAGTGTTTTCATATTGTGCTGCAAGGAGCTGAAGGAGACGTATTAAAGAGCCACTTGTGATTTGCGAGCCTCAGTCTGAGAATCTCTGGGCTAGAACTATTTCAAGGTAATTGGGCTACAGACATAGAAAAACTATTTAAGTGTATTATTGTGTTATCTAAAAATAACCCCAAAAGCAAAGAAAATTTTGTCTACATCATACAGCAAAGACTATGGGATTATAATATTTTAAAGAATCCTGCCAGAACATCCTCTTCAACTTTCTTCCATGTGAATTTATTGCTTGCAAAAAATTCCAGATCCATAGATTTGGAGATTCCCTTTAGTTACAGATCTGTAAGACGTTGTCCCCCAATTCTGACCTGAAGGTATAGTATAAGATCCTGACTTAATTAATGGAGAAGGCCTCCAGGTTTGCCAGTCTTGTTTGTAGACTCCAGTTGCAGGACACTGATGCAAGGTATCTTTTTCTGAAATTGGAGATGTCCAGTCTGCTCCACTTTTCCATGGGAATATTAAATATTTGCAGGCAAATGGCCAACTCCACATAGCAAATATGTTGCTTGCCAAATTGATTAAATAGGTGTCTGAGAGTTTTTAAGTATTGTCAAAAAGAAATAATGTGGAACCATTAGAGAGATGGCTGGAGACCTGAATCTTCACATTTGCTGTTGTAAATGTCATAATGCAAATGTTAAATTCACCTAATGGTCTTGTGTGCTAAGTCTCTGGAAGTCTTTTAGCTTCTTTAATTAAGGACAACTGCAGAGTGTGATAGTTCAGTGTTCGAAAAATCAAATTTGGAATATTTAGACTCCCTGGTTCTACAATTTCAAATACCAGCAGATTGACTTAGTCCTTTAACATGTTGAGGTGTTTTGGATGAGGCATATTTAAAAAAAAAAAGACATTAAATATATAACATGCCACTTTTTATAAGAGTTTTCATTTGGTTTCTTTAGCCAAAACACACTCTTCTGCCCCAATCATGGTGTATGCTATATATTTATAACCTGGGACTTAGTGCACCTGCTGATTGCCAATATAACTAAAGGTTTCAGAGTAACAGCCGTGTTAGTCTGTATTGGCAAAAAGAAAAGGAGTACTTGTGGCACCTTAGAGACTAACCAATTTATTTGAGCATGAGCTTTCGTGAGCTACAGTGATGAAGTGAGCTGTAGCTCACGAAAGCTCATGCTCAAATAAATTGGTTAGTCTCTAAGGTGCCACAAGTACTCCTTTTCTTTTTGCGAATATAACTAAAAAGAGTTAACTGGCCACTTTACCTTGAGTAGTCCCTTGAAGTGTGAGTTAAGTATTAATGCTAAACAATCTATTCTGTCCTGTATTAAGCTGAGAGACACTGAGTAAGGCCATGTCTACACTAGTAGGCTTACAGCAGCACAGCTGGACCACTTGTGTAGCCGCGGTGTGTCGATGGGAGAGAGCTCTCCTATCCACATAAAAAAACACCTAAATCAGCGCTGACATAGTGCTGTGCGCAAGAGTGCTTATGCTAGCACAACTTATGTCACTCAGGAGTGCGTTCTTTCACACCCTTGAGCGACATAAGTTTTGCCAACATAAGTGGAAGTGTAGACATGGCCTGAGTTTCCCAGACCTGAAGAAGAGCTCTGTGGAAGCTCAAAAGCTTGTCTTTCTCACTAGCAGAAGTTGGTCAAATAAAAGATATTACCTCACCCGCCTTGTCTTTCTAATATCATGAGACCCACAGGGTTACAACACTGCATATTACAACTAAAAGACATTCACAATTCTTAACTGCTTCAGATTTCTAAAGCACAGGTAAAGTGGGATTGCTTAATAGTGGAATGAGGAAAAGGTAATAAGTCTTTTGAATTATACTTTCTACTGGTGTGGATTGTGAATTCTCATTGTGTGGATAAGAGATTCTCAAATGGCAAAATGCTGTTAGGAGAGGCTACTTGCTTAAAAGTCAGAGTGGAACTTCTTAACATGACAAGATATAACTTGACCATATCCATTTCAAAACTTGTTGCTCTTTCTCTGTTTTTTTTTTTTTTTTTTTAATTGAAGCAGTAAGGAAAAGCCTATCTTTCAGTCTGTCTGCACCAAAAATTTCTTATAGGGGGAGAGTGGGGAAAGGTTAAAAATAAAAAATTAAAATCTATTTTTACATTATCATGCTAGCGGTGAAATTTTTAGTAGGTCTCTTATTTAATGGATCACATCTGTAATCTGCATGTATCCCTTTAAAGTAGGCTGCTTGCATCAACTAGGGCTTTTTATTCTGCATTGTAAGCAAAATTTAGATTGCTTACTTTATAAATTCCATAACAAGGAAGCAGTTTTGTAAGTTTTATTTGTTCTGTGGGCCTATATGTAAAACTAATTCCTAATGTTTGTGTACTGTTAGTATGCGCTTTTCTGTAAAATCAGTTTTGGCCTGGGTTTTTGTGACCTTTTATTATTAAAGTTGGGGGCACTTATGCCACATTGGTGGAAGTGAAGTCCAACACAAATGAGGTTTAAAATAGACAAATTTAGTTTATTCTACTTCCAACTCTGGAATACTGTTTGCCAGCGTAAGACATTTTAATGAATAGTTTCTGAATCAAAGTAAGTACTGAGTTTAAAGACTAAGGCCTAGTCTACACTTAAAACTTGTACCATCATAGCTGTGTCAGTAAGAGGTATGAAAAAACATCTGCTTGTGATATCTGTGCTGACAAAACTCTCAGTGAGATACAACTACGCCAACAAAAGAGAGTTTCTGTCGGCATAGCTAATGCCATTTGCAGAGGTGCTGGTCCTATACCACAGAACTCCTTTCTGTTGCATATATTGCGTCTACACTAGGGGGCTACGTTGGCATAGGCTCTGCAGTATAGACATAGCCTGAGAGTCGGCTACTGGAGTCTTTCTTTCTCTGTCTCTCTTTCTTTGAATCAGTCCTCAAAACTGTGTGATGGAAGTTGGAGAGCTCCTGCAAGGAGTGTAGAGAATAGGACTTGAAAACTTCACTCTTCCTTATGGTGAGTACAGAGCTTTCCCAAGCAAATGCCACCAATTGTATACAATCTAAACTTTCATTTTAAAAAAGTAAGTTTCTAGCCTTCATGGTTGCAAAAATAATCTTCCAAGTGATAACTAAGTATAAACTCAGTGCAGTGCTGTCTTTCTATGTCTGCAGAGACCACTGCAATGACTCTATATAAATGCTTGTAGGTTTGCAAAGCTACAGCAAAGTGAAAGCCCACCAATATCTTTGGCAGTTAATCACTGCTGATATTGGGAAACCCTATGGATAGCAGCACAACTGGTAAGAATTAGGTCAATGTCACTCCTGCCCCGGAGAGCTTCCCCCAGTGCTGTAAGTGGTTGTGGAGTGACGTAAAATGCGTCATCTTCCTGTCTTCCATGGGAGCCACGAGAAGTAATTCAGCGCACTTGTGTAGTAGGCACCTAGTTATTCACAGTGTATGTCGGTAGCTACACAACTATGTGGTGCATGGAGAACCATGCTAAGCAGGAGTAATTTTCATCTGTAGATCACAAAATGTGTTGCAAATGGGATAAGCATTATCTCCATTTTACAGATAGGGAAATTTGGCACAAAGGTAGGGTCACGTGGTGAGTCAGTGGCAGAGTTAAGAATAAAAGCCAGGTTTTCTCACTCTGTCTGGTCACTATTAACCACACTACTCTGAGGAGATGTAATTTAAAATCTATAGTCAATAGCACTCTGTACATCCGACTCAGACTGGTCTTGATTTAAAACAGCTGATATTGAATCAAAGTTAGAACAAATAATTGTTTGAGTTCATTGCTGGGTAGATTTTTCTATTTTTAGCTGGCAGATAACATGAAGAAATGTGGTTTTTCATTAGAAGTAGCAAAGGCATTGTGTGAAATGCTGCTCCCACATAGATGCTTCCTCCACCTACACATTTGTCTGCAAGTCAAGATTTGGTGCACTTTTTGCTTCTGGGCTTTATGCCTTTAACTCTTGTAACCTCACTTTTTAGGTTTTTCCAGTGTAGTCTGAATACAAATTTCCTGCAGGTGCCTCATAACTATTCATTTTATATTCATAATAAAACTACTTCTGAGTTTGAATTCGGATGTACTTCCTTTAAAGAGAGCCTGTGTTTCTCCCATCTGATAGGAAAAGCATTCTTTCAGAGTCTGAACAATTCATCAAGATATGAGACAGACTCTCGCTCATTAAGAATTCATTAAGAAGAATAGATTTTTTTCTTGTCTTTTTTGTATTTTCAGAATTAAGATTTGTATATTGTGTCAGAAATTGCTAGTAAAAGTTATACTTCAGCACTATTTTATTTCAAACTTTTTAATCTTCTGATGCAATGCATTGTTTGTATTGAGAATGTATTAAGTGTCCCTCTCTTTACCATCTCTGGGGCAGTTAATGAAATTTTGTTAGAAAGTTGTGGGTCCCTTGAGGATTGCAAATATTATATTCAAAGTGAAACTAGGTTACTGTTTCTGCAAAGTGCAGTGGTTTAAGACCAAACAGCTTTTGATACGTTCAGAATGTGTCCTTTTGCTTTTGAAGTGGTAATACATTCATGTAAAGTGGTTTTATTTTATAGAATGTTCCTAAAATGAGCAGAGGTGAAACAATTCTAATAAATATGAAGACAAAAATTCAATGAAAAGGTGATTTTGTTTTTTTTCTTGTTCACAGCAGCATGTTAAGCTATTTCAGGTGTTATATTATCAGTGATTATACACACTTCTAGTGTTAGCCATGTAATTTAGATCTGTTCAATGAGCTTACAAAATAACTAGGTATAGTTTTCTATATGGCATAAACACTGTTTGCTAGGTTTTATGACTAATTTTTAAAATTCTGTTGAGGGGAGAGACATAATGGTGGAATTAACACTTTGTTGTGTAGACCACTTTGTAAGTACCTCTTTGGGTCCATATTGCTTTGCAGTCTCTCATCTCCCTACACTATCTGTAGAATGCTTGTTTTTTATTCTGCAGATCATTGGTAATTGGTACCCTAGGAGAAGCACCACTGGTTTAATGAATTTGTTTACCATAAAAACTATTACTGAAGTCGTCCTTTTTCAAACACCTTAATTGAACTCTTTTTAAGGTTGTCAAATAGAGAAATGCAACATATACTTCCTTCTTTATATAAATTGCATTCAGCTGTGTCTGGAATGAAGTTGTCATATTTGTGGTTTGGAGAATGTTTTTATTAGTAACTCACAGTGCTAAGTGGAAAGAAGTGTGTAATGTACAGCTGTAATATACTATTCTTCCTACTTAAGTCATGTGTAGTTTTTTCTTATTGAAGTCAATTTAGTGCATGTGAATGGTGCTGAATTGTACCCAGAGGTGCTTTACTCTGTTGATGGGATGAGTATTGCATAGGAATAGCAGCATAAGTCTCACTATACAGTGTTGTTAAATCAAAGGTGCCTCAACTCTGAACTGGTGGAACAAACTTTAGAGGTGGACAGTTATGTAATAATAATCCCATAGAGGAAGTTCCTTCTTAACCCCAACAGTTTAGTGGTCGGCTTTTCTGGTTCTCCTAGCTCTCTGATTGCTGCTTCAAACTCTCTTGTTTGGTGATCTGTCATCCTCCCTTCTCCTTCCTATGTGCTTCGCCCAGGCCTCTATCCTTGGTTCCCTCCTTCTGCACCCTCTCTAGGTACTGTTGTCTGCAGGCATGACTTTTTGACTATCCCACATTTATGCTGATGGCTCAGATATACCCCTCTATCTCATCCATTCAATCCAGATTCTTGGTTTGTCTTTCTAATATTGCGCTGCTTGAAATGACATTTCCTGAATGGGAAAAAAATCTTGAGGTTCTGATTACTAGTGGTAGAGATCACGTGGTATTTTTTGCAGGAGGAAGTAGGAGCTTTAACCCTGGTGTACTGGTCAAACTCCAACTTTGATAACTGCAGGTAAAATTTAGATGGATAGAAAGGGTTATTGTTTGGCTACTAGATTGGGGAGTGAGTAACCGTGGGACAGGGCACAAGCTGAGATAGAAGAGAATAGGTCCCTTAAATCAAATACAGATTGTATGAACAATCTGTGAGGTGGAAACACAAACAACTGGACACACAATATCTTCCACTCTAATTTACTGCTGCAAGATGAAAATGTTTCACTGAGACTCTTCATGCACATGTACATTAATACAATGTCCTTTGGCACATAATCGGTTCCAGTTTGCATGCTACTACAACCTGGAGGGTAGAACAGGGAGGAGGCAGTTTAGAGATGCTTTCTCAGTTGTTCTACAGAACTTTCCTGTCTGGTTACCCATCTCATCCAGGCTGGCACATGTACAGAATTTTTCATGGCCTTTTTGATCTGAGTTTTTCTTGTTCTGCTGTAACTTTTTTTGCAGCACAGTGAAATTGTGTCCTTGGTGCTACTGGGAACCACAGTGAGTTTGTTGACTTACTTAAAAGTGACCTGTGAAAAGGAGAAAGAGGGTCTGTGCCTCTTTTTTGCTGCTTTATGATATATAGAGAAGATTTGAAAGATTATCTGCCCTCCTCCCCATCAAAAATACTTCATATTTATCTTTGATATATCAGGAATATTAAGTCTGCTATTCTCAGGTTTACAGGAAACTTTGTTTGAGAGTAGTCTCAGATGAGTATTGCAAGACTTCTCAGCCCTTAATTGTGTGCTGAATCTTTAACAAAACTATATTGGAATGAAAATCACTTCTTTCTCAAGTAATGAGGTTTAATAACCAGAGAGATGCCATACTATCCGTTCTCTACCTTTCCATAGATCATCAGAAAACAGGGTAGAGCAGACTTCAATTTGTAATGTAAAAGATTTAAAAAAAACAAAATTTGGGAGGGATTTTTAGGAAGGATATCATTCAGGATGCTTTTAGACATAAGTTTAATTAAAAAAAAAAAAAAAGATGGTGGGCACCCTTTTTTTCTTTGCACCTGGCCTTTATCCCACATTATCCACTATAAGCTGGACCTACTAGTATGGTCCATTTTCATATTTTACAGTTTGATAATCTCTTATCTCTCCCGGAGGGTCTGTTGAGATCTGCACCGTTGCCAGTAATCAGTGGAAATAAGATTTTTTTTGTTTGGCAATTTGAAGAATAGACCACTAAGCATAATGAATAATTAATAATTGGTATGGTAGATCTTGCTGGACTCTGCCTAAATTGTACACCTGGAAAGAAAACAAGGAGCTTGGGGGATATATTTCTTCAATTATTTTTAAGAAACTGACTTAATTTTCTCTGTTCTTCTTTGTAGATAAAATGTTTGAAGATTGGTTGGTCGCTTTCTTCAGAAGAATATTTACTACAGCTCTGCTCTTGCCATAATACCAGAATTCTGTGATCCACACTTCAGTGCTAAACACCAGGAGAGAGTCGTATTTTAGTCATTCTGTCTTGATGGAACAGGCATCATCTTGAAAGCCCATCATATTTCACAGCAGCTTATTTGATTTTTCTGGGATCAAAGGTGCTCAATGAATCAGGGCCCCTCCCCCCAATGAGTCAGACAGCCAATTCTGACCAACAGCTGGTTGAAAACAGTGCCGTGCATGTAGCAGGGATGGCGCAAGAGGAAAGCCGTCGTGGTCAAGTGCCACCCACGTTTTATCATGCTTCCAGTCAGGAACTTGATCTGTCCACCAAAGTGTACAAAAGAGAGTCAGGAAGCCCTTACTCTGTGTTGGTGGACAGCAAAATGAGTAAACCACATCTCCATGAAAGAGAGGAGCAGCCATATTTCAGGGAGAACAGATCAGTGGGAGAGGTCCGGGCTGTGAAAGAAGATAGAGAGAACTCTGACAACTCTGAGGAGGAAGAAGAGGAGGAAGATGAAGTGACTTACAAAAGGGAGCAGATTATAGTGGAGGTAAACCTTAACAACCAAACATTAAATGTATCAAAAGGGGAAAAGGGTGTCCCCTCCCAGTCCAAAGAGACTGCTGTTCTTAAGACCAGCAGTGAGGAAGAGGAGGGTGACAGTGGGGAAGAGGCCACTGAAGACAGTAATGATGATGAGGAAAATGAGAGGCAGAAGAAAAAAGAGAAAAGAGTGGAAAAAGTTAGTGTTACCCAAAGGAGAACAAGGAGAGCTGCATCTGCTGCAGCAGCCACAACTTCTCCTTCACCCAGAACTACAAGGGGCCGCAGAAAGAGTGTGGAGCCCCCCAAGCGTAAGAAGAAAGCTGCAAAGGAGCCCAAGGCACCTGTGCAGAAATCAAAGTGTGAAGAAAAGGAGACTTTGACCTGTGAAAAGTGCCCCAGGGTGTTTAACACACGCTGGTACCTGGAGAAGCACATGAACGTCACTCACAGGCGTATGCAGATCTGCGACAAGTGTGGGAAGAAATTTGTTCTAGAAAGTGAGCTGTCCCTTCACCAGCAAACAGACTGTGAAAAAAACATTCAGGTAGGTTAGTTCACCTGCTTGCCAGATTTCCACACCTTTCTGTTGTGCCCTGGATACGGCTAGTGGACACCTCAGAGAGGGAATTTTTTTTATGGAGACAAGGTCCTGACCGAGATCTGCCTCTACCTGTCAGCACTTCTTGGTGTCTGCCAAAGGAAATAGGGACCAGAGGTTGCCCCGTGTGCTGTTTTAGCAGAGTTCTTGCTAGGATTAATCTACACTGTGGGAAGATGCCAGACTACTTTTTAACAAATGCCAGATACAAGAATAATGGGTTGAAAACTTGTCTGCAGTGCACCACTTTGTACAAAATAGGACCTGATTTTTCAGAGGTGCTGACCCACCTGCAGCTTCCAGTAGCTTCAGTCAAAGTTTTGAATGTTTGGCACCCTTGAAAATCAGGGACATAATGTGTAAAGGTAAGATTTTGAGGGGAGAACAAAATGGTAACAAGTGTCAGGGAATCAGCAATGTGTAGAATGTTGGCTGACACAAGTGACCTAGAAAAATTGTAACACCTTCAAGATGTGAAAAGTGTTAATTTGTCATCTTTGCTTTCTGGATCACATTAAGATGATTCAAATTCTCTTGACATATTATTTACAATGGTGTTTGTATACATGTACGTAGATATGTGGAAATCCTTCTAATAATGCAAAAGGTGAACCTGATCATAAACCTGCCCATTTCTGCAGTGCTGCAAAATCTGAATAAATAATAGATTAGCCTTTTGAATTTGCTGTTAGTAGGGAGATTTTTGTTGGACTGCATCTCACCAGAAGGTTTGTCACTTTTAGTTATATACACAACAGTGGAAATCTTTGCCATGAAAGAATCATTTTAAATAATTTAAATTATGGAATACAATTTCTGAGCTTTTGACTTATCTGTGACTTGTTTTCTGCTCTTAGGTATATATGTTATCTCATAACCATGGGCATTGTTGTTTTATCTGGTGATTTAGTCTTGCTTTGTTAAAGAAAACTTAACACAGTGCTGCATCCTAGTGGTGAAATAGGCCCACTGCCCCAGGGTAAAGCCCCTTGAATTCCATTTTAATTTAGTTGAAATGTTAAAAGGCAGAAGGGCAGTAAATTATTCCCACCCAATGAGTATCACCAAAAGAGGGCACTTTTTGAAAAGAATACGTACATTTGACTGAAACGTGACATAAGAACAGCCATACTGGGTCAGAACAAAGGTCCATCTAGCCCTATATCCCGTCTTCCGACAGTCAAGCAGAAGGCCCCATTTCAGCCCAGAACATTAAAACCTTTGGTTTCAGAGTAGCAGCCGTGTTAGTCTGTATCCGCAAAAAGAAAAGGAGTACTTGTAGCACCTTAGAGACTAACAAATTTATTTGAGCATAAGCTTTCGTGAGCTTCAGTGAAGTGAGCTGTAGCTCACGAAAGCTTATGCTCAAATAAATTTGTTAATCTAAGGTGCCACAAGTACTCCTTTTGTTTTTGTCTTCCGACAGTGGCCAATGCCAGGTGCCCCATAGGGAATGAATTATCAAGTGATCCATTCCCTGTCGCTCATTCCCAGCTTCTGGCAAACAGAAGCTAGGGACATCATCCCTGCCCATCCTGGCTAATAGCCATTGATGGACCTATCCTCCATGAATTTATCTAGTTCTTTTTTGAACCCTGTTCAAGTCTTGGTCTTCACAACATCCTCTGGCAAAGAGTTCCACAGATTGACTGTGCATTGTGTGAAGAAATACTTCCTTTTGTTTGTTTTAAACCTGCTGCCTATTATTGTCATTTAGTGACCCCCTAGTTCTTGTATTATGAGAAGGAGTAAATAACAATTCCTTATTTACTTTCTCCACATCAGTCATGATATTATAGATCTCTGTCATATCCCCACTTAACAGTCTCTTTTCCAAGCTAAAAAGTCCCAGTCTTATTAATCTCTCCTCATACGGAAGCCATTCCATACCCTTAATCATTTTTGTTGCCTGTTTCTGAACAAGTTACTGGACTGCTCCAGTATTCTGAAAATAATCCTAGCCATGAAGCTTGGATTCTTACCTAAAATGGATCTTAACTTTTTGGTACAGCAGCCAATAATTTTTGACCTTACTTAGAATTTGCTTATGAAGTCTCTGAACAGCTTTCCCTTTTATTTTAAATTGCATTTCTGGACCTGTACTGATATGCAGTTTACAGTGTTAGTAAACAACAATAGAAAACACTGAATATATATAGGAAAAAAGTAACAATTTTTAAATAAATGCAGACTTCCCAATTTTGTAGAAGTACATTTCAAGTGACATTTCTGACTGAACTGTTTTACCTTATGTTCCAGCTCATAAGAGGGAGATGAAAGGAAGGATAAATTATTATTTATTATTACTACCTAGCTCTTATTGAGCACTTCAGTAGATCTCAAGCACTTTACAAAAAAGATCAGCATCATTATTTCCATTTTACAAATGAGGAAACTGAGGCAGAGAGGTGAAGTGACTTGCCCGAGGTCACTTAGCGGCCCAGTGTCAAAGCCAGAAGGAAAATCCAGGTTTCCTGGAACCCAATCCAGTGTTCTGTCCATTAGGCCACACTGGGCTTTAAAAATTGAGGTTACAATGGGTTAGGCTTTGGACCACACAAATTCCAGAATGGTTTTCACTGCCAAGTTGAGACCATATCTATGCTTAGGAATACCCCTGACTCAGCCATTGGTGCTGACTCTTAAATATAGGCAAGGCAAGCCTGGATTTTCCCCAATACAAACATGGGTAAACCTCAGTTGGTGCAAACCCACCTGTATCTCCTTGTCTACAAATAAGGGTCAGGATTGATGCAGCTACACTGATTGGTGGCCATTCCTGGCCTAGTGAGAACTATTTCTAAGAGCAGACTAGGCTTGAGAATGGATACAAAGTAGAATCTGGAGCTAGAATTGCAGTAAAACAGTTGGGCAAGGTCTGTTAATGACAAGCCAATGTATATAACCATATATCCAGGAGACAGCCATGTAATGAAGTGGCCTAGTATAAAGCCATTTTATACCTGGGCATTTTGGTGTTTAAAAATAATAATCCAGCAGTGCTACAACGAATTCAGTTACATTTGGTGTTAACATCAGTTGAAGACCTAGTGTACACAAGACAGCAGCAGCTTCTGGTATTTTTACCACTGTCAAATAAACCTGCTTCTCAAGAAGTTTAACTGACATGGTAATAAAAGCTTTGTAACCCACTGGAGCCTTGTTTACACTAAGGCTTTTACTGATGCTAACACCAGGTGCAGTTGAACCAGTGACAGCACCAGTAGGATTTTTTTCCTAAAATTCCTCAAGGCAGACAATAGTCTAGGAGAAGTTAGACCTATTGGTTTACCTGTAATAGATCAGAAAGAAAAAAGCCGATAAATATTTGTATAAAATTAATTTGAGGTATCTGTAGCATCAATTAGTGCATAGTAGACTATGGATGCACTATAAATGCCCCTTATGTCATCTAAGTAGAAATGTAAACATCATTGCCATTGAGTGTGTGTGTGTAAAAATTAAACATTCTGCTGCATCCTCATGCCTATCAATGAATTGAAAAAATCCTTGCACTTCTTAAATGAAACATTTCTAAAGCTTGTAGTGTAGCAGAGACCACTTAAGTATAAATTTACAGGATGGTATAGTCATTTAGGTGACTCAGCTCACAGCAGATAATCTTTTAGAACTGTCAGTGGGATTATATAAGTAGTTAACCTATGGTATATAGGGGACTCTGAGGACATTGAACAGAAGTATTTGTCAGGACACTTACCACACTTGAAAGGTATCATTGGTACAATAAGTTAGTCTCTTGACCATTGTTAGTATGCAGTATATTGAGTAAAAATGGACTAGAAGCTTAAGTCACACATTCAAAAGTGATTGAGGCACTTAGGAGTTGACTTTCAATGAGATTTAGGCTCCTAAGTGACTGAGTCACTTATGAAATGAGAATTAAACTCCTAAGTCTTTAAGTGCTTATGAAAATTTTATCCAAGACCTATTTCAAATTCAGCAAAATTTTATCTTTGCCTTTATATCATATATTATCATAATATAATATGTAAACTGTAGGAACCAGGGGCTAGTAGGTGCTATTATGCAGCCACATAAATGGCTGCATCTTGTGCTCCAGAATCTAAGCGTTCATTTAAAAATCTCGCCCTTATTGGTTACACAGATAACTTTTTAAATGTGAGCCAAACATAAGGCCTTGTTTATGCTGATTTTTAGCCACTGGTATAGCTATTGTAGTGCCAAATTCCTAACATAGACATGACTTATGTTGGTGCAAGGCATTTTGCACTACTGTACCCAGGATAAGTCAGCCCACCTATAAAACCTGCTTTATTCCAGTGCAGAATATCTGTGTTGGGAGTTTGCGATGGTTTAGCTGTATTGGTGTATCTACACTAATGCAAAAATCTCTCATGTAGGCAATACCTTAGGCACTTCTGCCTCTGCCCAAAAGGGAGAGGGAAAGAGGAGAATATATTCCCTCTCCCGTATCAAAAGCCTCAGAACCCAAAAACTTTCTCCCAAAACTTCATGGGTGCCTGACTATCTTCTTCAGGTTCTCCCTGTCAACATCTATTATGCAATTATACCTTGTCAGTACTAAAACTTGCAGCATGTTAAAAATGAAAATTTGGGAGCAGCTTTTTAAAAAATTAATTTGATTGGGAAGGCAGTGAAGAGGAGAGTTGCGTAATATAGTTCTAATATGCCAAGTAAGACATGGAGCCTTGTCTCGAACAAATCCCATGTGGCTTGATTACATAAGTGCCAGTTGGACTGATGATAATGGCTGTTCAGTCATGTGTAAACCTAAATATAGCTCTATATGATGGATTGTAGCCATTCCAAAAGAGCCTTTGTATTCTGTTGGATAAGTACCTTTTCAAAATTAGTGCCTTTACAAAGGTTTTTATTGTTGTGTTAGGCTGTATCCAGACATTAAATTGGTGTATCCCGATTACTTGCTGTTGATCGCTCATGGAAATGCTAGATTTCCATATACCAGTGGCTGAACTTTGTGTTAAATCAAATGATCACTTTTTAGCACTGCTTTACTCTCCAGGGTTTTTCCACCATCGACTGCAGTTTGTTCCTGACATCTCCAAGTAGGTCCTTTGAAAGGAGAAGGCTCTTCCTGGTGGCAGTGTGGTATGCAAACTCCCAGGCCAGCAAAGGTTGGGTGCACTGTGAAGGCAGTATGACTTGCCCATGAGGGGGAAGAACACCTCATGTTGACAGGAGTGGCACTGACTGTCTCCTTAGAAAACTGCATCCAGCTCACTTTGAGCATGAGCAGGATGACATGAGCAGCATGAATGACAGCCAGGAAAGATTAAAATTTCTAGAGAACTCCTTCCCTTTCCCTTCAAAGATAAAAAATGTTTCGTATCTTCATATATTGCTCCATTTACAACTGTTGTTCTGAAATGTATAAAATTGTACAAAGATTTTTAAATGTGTTTATCATTAATGTTCTTTTGAAAATGGGGGTGTACATGAGATGCTTGTCCTTGATTCTGTCTGGAGATTTCATGGTAATGCTGGGGTTGGGGTTTGGGGTTGAATTGAGAGGTCATGTACTGTATATTTCCCAATATAAAATGGTCATGAAGGCAAGGCAAACAAGGGTTCTTGGGTTAGAAGTAGTTTGTCTACGTGAGTTAATGTATTAGGCTTTCACCTCTGTAGAACTGGGTTTAAATTCTTGCTTAGTATACTTGTATAGTGCTTTCCTTCTTGAAAGTGAAATAAAGAATTTAACTGTTCCTCAACACCCCTGCAGGTTATATCCTCATTTTGCAGAGGGAGAAAGTAAGACACAAAGAACTTAAGTGATTTGTCCAAGATCACACAGTGTCATTGTACAGGCCAGGGTTAGAACTCATGACTATCTGGCATCCAGCCGTCTGGATTAGGTAATTAGCGAAAATGACTTCAGTGTGACTTTACGCCTTACTTATCCACCTCATAAAACCACCACACAGTTGACCATCCCTGCTCAATTAAGGATCAAGATTAGAATAGCAGTGTCCAGAAGTGCACCAGGTCGGTATTAAGATGGTTGCATAGTGCCTTCTGACCTTACAATTTTCAGGGCCCTAAAGTTCCAGAAACGGGGAAATCTGGCCATGTATTGCTGTCTCCTTTGGGCTTGTTGCTGGAGTTTGAGCTCTGGCATTAAGATGTTTCTTCCTATGTAGTGCTGCTGCCAAGAAAAGTAAAGAGCCATGCCAAGAGTTATGCAAAGCCTGCAAGTTTTCTTGCTTTCTGGCGCTGAACAAGGACCCTGATATGGACATTCTAAACCTCTCCTTCCAATACTAGAATCTGACTGGACAGTCCAACCTAACATGAGCTGACACTATAGATCCCACTGGGTTTTGGAAACAGGATACTGTAATATAGTAAAAAGAAAAGGAGTACTTGTGGCACCTTAGAGACTAACCAATTTATTTGAGCGTGAGCTACAGCTCACTTCATCGGATGCATACCGTGCATGGTATGCATCCGATGACGTGAGCTGTAGCTCACAAAAGCTTATGCTCAAATAAATTGGTTAGTCTCAAGGTGCCACAAGTACTCCTTTTCTTTTTGCGAATACAGACTAACACGGCTGTTACTCTGAAACCTGTAATATAGTAGCTGCACTGCTCTTGAGACGTCAGCAGATGGCACCAAACTGCAAGTGTGTTAACCTCTGTTCCCTCATTCCACTCTTCCTTGTTCTGTACTCCTTGTAAGTGTATCTAAATTTTCCAAATTCTTAAACAGTGAATATGGGCTGAAGTACATGTTGGGATTCTTACTGCCTTCCTTGTTTTGGGGACATTCTTCCTTGATCAAGTTGATATGTGACTTGTGGCTTTGAAACTCTTTGTGAATTAAGCTTCCTTGTTTGTCCCATTCATTCAGTGTGTTTCCTGTAAGAAATCATTCAAGAAGCTCTGGTCTCTCCATGAACACATCAAGATTGTTCATGGATATGCAGAGAAAAAGTTCTCCTGTGAGATCTGCGAAAAGAAGTTCTACACAATGGCCCATGTGCGGAAGCACATGGTTGGTGAGTTCTTGCTGCTTATATTTGCTGAGCCTGATAGCTTGTTGTCTTCCTGGTCTTAACTGTTTTTAATATATAACCTATAATGCAAGTAACCTAACTTCCTTAGCTTAATCTGTTAGAGGGAAACTAAAAATGTACGTCCGTAGTACTGGGAACACCAGATAGTATTCACCTCTATAGTACCAGTCTTTGTCCTCAGGAGTCCAGAATGAGAGATTTTGAGTGAAGTAATGTGTTTACGTTGCATTTTTAGTAACCTTTTTTCATAATGTAATATATATGTTGCAGCACATACAAAGGATATGCCATTTACATGTGAAACCTGTGGAAAATCATTCAAACGCAGTATGTCGCTCAAAGTGCATTCCCTACAGCATTCTGGAGAGAAACCTTTCAGATGTGAGGTGAGGCAGCCACTTTAATGATGTGTTGACAGGGTATGAGGCATATGCATCTAGTAGCTACAAATGTGAAAATGTCTTATCTATGTAATGAGATGCAGTTGTATTAAGGCTTTGGGAAAAAATGTACTCTCTGGGGAGAGCAGAGCATAAGTGCAGATAGGAGTAATGCAAAACTGTCAAGAAATCTGGGTTGGTTCAATGCTGCAGTGGAAGTAGCCAATTACGGTGTGTCATTTTTTCCTTTACTGGGAATACTATGGGGGCAGAAAAGGGGTATTGGTTTGGGGGGTGAGAGGGTAAAGCGGGTAAGAAGCTCTCCCTTTCTTTCCAAAACCAGGAATGAAGGAGGGTAGGAAGAAATCTTTAGACCAATTATCCAGATCTCTCTTCCTAGCACCTTCAGGAAAAATGGAGGAAAACAAAGCTTGCCATCACTTTCATCAGTTTTGGGGAGGATGAAGAAACAAAACATCCCTTTCTGTCCTAGCTTTGGAGGGGAGGGTGTAGTTCTAAACTTACCAGGCATCTACATGCCAAACTACAATAGGACTCAACAGAATCCAGAGAAAGTGCTGTTGGAAGAGTCCATTCTTTTCCCTCTTCAGCAGTGCAAGGAATACACTGAGCTTTCTAATGAGACAGCCTGTTAGTAAAATGAAGAGTCATTTTTCATATTACTTGTGGCCATTAGGTATCCAATGAGCAGTTTCAAAGCCCTGATTTTTCATAAATCTCTTTAAGGCTGTACCTCCTGGGTACACAAGATAATGCTCCTAATAATGGACCCCCCCCCCCAAAAAAAAAACAAAACTGTGGGTATCAATAGTGTGTGTGTGTGTTTCATATATGCATTTTTAACTAGATGCCCTGCTGTTGTAAAATCATCTCTTCACTGTATGTTTTCTTGGTGCGTGTACTGCTTTGGGGTGGTCTTCTGGATTTCTATATATGCAACAGTAGAACACCCTTCTGCAGCTTCATTGCTTTCTTACCTGAGATGCCTGAAAGTCAAGGTCTGTGTCTGTTGCAGAACTGTGATGAAAGGTTTCAGTACAAGTACCAGCTGCGTTCCCACATGAGCATCCACATTGGGCACAAACAGTTCATGTGCCAGTGGTGTGGCAAAGACTTCAACATGAAACAGTACTTCGATGAGCACATGAAAACACACACTGGTAAGAACATATCTAAGAGAAATGCACACGCCTCCAAGGCATAAACATGCCAAGTCTTCCATGTGTATCGGTCCCACCAAACTTCTGCCTAAAGCCAGATTCAACCCAGATCCATCCAGTAGCTTAGTGACACCTGACCTCCTCTCCCACTGCACTGTATACTGTATTTTAACTGCAAAAATGAGTGGTGGTGCATGTTTCTGTTCATGTTACTGTGGTTTGAAGAAGCCCGTTACCTAGCCTTTTTAGAGGTCTCCTCATGCACCATACTATGAAGCTGGGAGAGGAGCTCACAAAGATTGAGGGCTTTTTTGGGAAAGCAGTGTCGTCTGTGATTTTATTTTGGCCGTAAGTAGGGAAAAGTGTAGTCTGTGGAATATACAACTCATTGACCACTTATAGCTGAAGTAAATTGTTAGCAGAAGCTTTCAGCCTAACTGGCTGCTGTGTTTGTCTTATAGGAGAGAAGCCTTTTATCTGTGAAATCTGTGGCAAAAGCTTCACCAGCCGCCCAAACATGAAGAGACACCGCAGAACTCACACAGGGGAGAAGCCTTACCCATGTGATGTGTGTGGCCAGCGATTTCGCTTCTCCAACATGCTCAAGGCGCACAAGGAGAAGTGTTTCCGAGTCACAAGCCCCATTAATGTGCCACCTGCTGTTCAGATCCCACTTACCACAACTTCTCCTGCTTCCGCGGCCCTTTCTGTAGCAAACACACCCACCTCCCCAACTCCACCCATTAACCTGAACCCAGTGAACACGCTCCCGCCACGTCCCATCCCGCATCCATATTCACACCTTCATCTCCACCCCCACCCACACCACCCACACCATCTCCCAGTCCCCCCAGTCCCTCATTTACCCCCACCTCCAGCTCTTTTTAAGAGTGAGCCTTTAAATCATAGAGGCCAGAGTGAGGACAACTTTCTGCGACACCTGGCAGAAAAAAACATTTCAGCACAACACCACTAACACCTTTGCCTCCTGCCAGCTGTTTTTCCTGTTTTATGCACATGGAAACGTGCCCTCCTGGAAATTGCAGAGGGAGAGCTCGTGAAGATCTTTCAATCTCTCCTGGTACTCCCATGAATCAGTTAACGAACAAGAAAATTCTATTGGATCAGCAGTGATCATTTGAACCAGGGGAACCAAAGGGACTGAAACCCAATTTGCTTGCGTTCTACTGATGACTTTTATAAATTTCAAATACTGAGACTTGTGGAATTTTATAATTTCATATCAGCTGATGAGGTATGCTTGCTTTTATATCCTGGACTTCTCCTCAAAGAGGGGATGGGCCTGGTTTCCTTTGTACTAATCGGAAAGGCTGTGAGATTAATACAGAGCATTAATTGTATCACTGTGTATCGTAATGAATTCTTTTCAGCTTTTGGTGCTGGCTACAGAGTGAGCCAGCCACGTATCACAGTATATCAAGCATTATAGAGAAAGACAAAAAAATTTGTTTGTGTAGCTCTCCTAACGCACTCTTTATTTTACTACAGAAATTATTTTAGAGTTTTTTGTATAGACCTATTTAGTAGTCTGTTTCTAAAATGAAATGTATTTCAATAAGCGGTGTAATTTTTTCAGTGTAGCTGGACCTATGTTGTATAATAGATAAAATTTTATAATCATCAAAACGTGATTCTAAAAAGATGCAAATAGCTTCTATAGTTAAAGTTATTCTTACATCCATACAACTCAAAAGGTGCTTCAGAGAAGAGAGGGACCCAAGAGGTCTCTGGCAAGGCTGCCTCAGAAGTGGTGTTGATTTCAGAACTTTTATGTAATTTATTTAGTAGTTTTTAAACCTTACCTTTCCCCTTCCACAATGTCTCTTAGGCTTATTGAACAAAGACATTGAGTTACCATACTCCTGCTCTAGAAGTTTCACTTAGTTCAGTTAGATGGAAGTGTGGAATGGGTTAGAAAGGGACACACCCGTTGGGTGAAGAGACTCAACAGCTCATGAGTTATGAAGTCACAGGTGAGTGAGATATCTGACTTAGGAGAGGGAAATAAACTATTTCAAGTCAGCCAAGCATATCTTCTTTGATATAGGAAGGCCTGGTTTTAATGTTTGTTTATGGTATGATTTTAATTTTGGGATCATATCAAATGCTGCTCATTCAGATTGCTATTTTTAAATTCCTGGATTTAGGAGAGGGGAATTAAATTAGATTCACAAATGTGGTGTTTGGTTGATTGTAAGAATGAGAAGAGGAGAAATTTGAATGGGAAAATGGTGTTTAAGTAGACACATTGCTGAGAAAATGCAGTATGTATCCACAGTAAGGAGCTCTGTCCCATAAACGTGACACATTCAGACAATATGGGATGATGCTGAGGGGTTCATAGTCCCCTTTTTTGGGCAAATCGGAGTTTGACAGTTGTAGGTTAGAAACCTTTGAATTTAGACAAGTCACTGTTTCATAATCTTGTGAGGCACTGAGTGAGTGGCAAATGACAAGTTTGGTGCAGAGGTGGTGGGCTTGGAAGGCCAAATGTATCTGTTTTAATCAGTGAGTGGTGGTTTTTCAGGTTTGTATTTTTGTTTAAATGACATTGAATATAGCAGCATTATGCAATCTAGGTAATTGTTGCCACCTTCAATGAAGACACAGAGGCCCACGGCCATTGTACTGTAAGTTTCAAAAATGTTTCCTACTATTTTATGCTGCTTTGTAAAATGAATCCCACCCAAACTCCATCTCCAAAGACCACAATAGACTGCCATTTTAGTTAATGAACTGGGCTTTTTGGCTGATCGATACCTTCAAAGTAGCAGAAATGGTGGGAATTCTTCCTAACATTATTTCTTCAAGTTTAATGCTGTTCACTATTTTTTTGAAACACCAAATTTTCCGTCTTTTGGGAATTAACTCCTTAGTTGATATTTTACAAACTTTCTGCCATCTAATCGTTAATGCTTTCTTTTTTCATAGGAAATTTTAGGAACAGGAATTAGGCCCTTTTGGGCCAACATACTCATTTTTGACTGAACTGAACGTACCCCCCATTTCTGAAAAATAAAAGAATGCGGGTTTTTTAAAAGTTTCTCTACAATATTTATATACACCCTTTATCTTCTAGGTGATAAAGCCACTCATGATTATGACTGTTGTATTTACTGTGGCATGTCCGCCCAGGAAAGTTCTATGCATTCCATGTCACATTTACACCCTACGTTTCTGTTGTGCCACGATTTTGTGGTCAGGCCTGTTATTAAATGGTTTTTAAATGCTAAAACAAAATCTTGGTAAATGAATTGTAATCCGGTTTTTAAAAATGATTTTCTTCTCAATAAATTTACAGTATTAGGCTGCTATTCAAAATTTGAGAATCTGAGACCGTTTTTCTCTTCTATAGTACACAGTAATCGTACATCTTGGATTTCAGCTGATTTTGCCGCTGAGATATAGGAACTTCTACCATTCTGCAGAAGAAAGTGAAATTGGGCTAGGAAAAATTAACTTAATAGTCACATGTTTAATAGAATGTCATGGCACAAAATGATGTGGTGACAAATTCTCTGTAAGATCTGGGGACAAACTTAAAATGGAATCTGACATGCTTGTCTAAAAGTGCTGCAATATTGTACCATAAAACTACAAACTGCAGTAACCGAGGGTAGGTGAAAATTCAAAGGAGAGATTTGCCATGGCTACTGGCATATTCTTAACATGGCATATGCCCTAAATTATATTAACATGGGCTTCATTTACAGGGTTCACGCAATACTGGAAAATATGACAAGAATTTGTCTAACACTTTACCATTGTTGTGAAGGGGAAAAAATATGCATGAGTTTTGTGTTAGCTTTATTGTGTGTGTATTTTATTGGCCTAAAGAGTTTTTTAGGTTATATTAAGTGTTTTGTTTGTTACTCAATTTTCTGGTGACAGCGAGGTATTAAAATTCAACAAAGTTCCAGCCTAGAGAAAATTCCAGCCCAGATGCTAATCCAGGAGTGAAAAGGATTTCGATACTTTTTGAGTTAAAAAACTATGTAACAAACATGGAAATGTGGATTCACAAGATGCTTTCTCTTCATTTGTAGAGCTCTGGCTCCTTTCCAAATTTGGAAGCTTTTAGCCAGTGTAGGCT
This sequence comes from Caretta caretta, assembly GCF_965140235.1. Classification (NCBI taxonomy): domain Eukaryota; kingdom Metazoa; phylum Chordata; order Testudines; family Cheloniidae; genus Caretta; species Caretta caretta. Next base: position 9,954,659 of record NC_134232.1, read on the forward strand.
AGTTGATTTCCTGTTTAAAGCTTATTTTTACCTACTTTGTCTTTAAAATACGTGTGGCAGTGCCTAGTCTCTCCAAGGAGCAGACCCTCAGGTGGCGTGTATCCCATAGCTCTGTTGAAGTAAATGCAGCAAAGGCAGTTTACACTAGCTGAGGATTTGCCTCCAAGTTTTGCGCGCTTCTGTCATCCAGACTCAGCTGTTGAAGTCTGACGCACTGAATTCTGACCCGTCCAAAATTTTCTAGAACCTAACTCAGATTTTATTTTTTGAACTTTTTAAATGCATTTTTAAAGGAGAAATTTCAGCAAAATTGACCAACGCTAGTTGTCACACGCAAAATTAACTTAGTTAGGAGTCAGACAGCAGCAGTAGTGGGACAGCTGCCCTCTTCCCCCCCCCCCCCCTTCAGTGAATTTAGTGCTTATGATAGATACAAAACTGCTAGTCTTGGAGAGAGAAGTCATTTATTTTCAGAAAAGGCAGTGGCAATGCAAGCTTCCCTATACAGTGTGTATCTCAGATTGACCTGAAAGGAAACCAGTCTTTCAAGATGAGAGAGCAGTTCTGTGTCTATGCCTGCCTACACAATGGTTGTCTTTGCTGATACTGCTAACAATAGGAACGTTTAGCGTCAGTCTAATTCTTAATGGATAGATGTCCACTTAAAAAACCACCATTTCAACTAATACTAACACTGTTAATGAATTATGAAACAGTTGTTGGGGTATGATGATTTTAGATTTAGTATCTTGAGCCAGATTCAAGCCTAAACGGGGAAAGGCTCTATATCTCACCAGTTAAATCCACGATAGGTGGGATTCTTCTCTGTTTTCCTGGAGCTTCCTATGCACCTCATTGTTGCACCTTACCCTGAACTGTGAATTTCCTTGGTTTGCTCTTGTAATCTGTTGATCTTGTAATGATTATTGGTGGTGGTTGCTCTTTGATGGAGGAAGGAAGGAGGTAAAACTGAAGTGATATCATCTGAAACACAAGCGCTTCCATATGTCATTTTCACTTCTGTTTTTAACCAAGTAGGTGAGCAACAAAATGTAACTCTCCCACCTAAGAGTTACTTGAATTACTGTCTACCCCTTTGCAGTACAAATAGAATGATTAATGGTGCAACTACGAACAATATTTGTATGAGAGGCATTTTAGAAGTATTTTTCAGAGTGATATGTCATATTATCTAGTGATGTTTGGACTCTGAGACAAATGTTTGTGCACTGAAAGTTTTGATTTTATGATGGTGCATATGGATTGTATACGTACATGCTCTTGATTTGAAAGTGGTTGAGGGACCTCGTGATAGAACACCATGTGACTTGTAGTGAGGCCCATGAGTGTACTAAGTCAGTAATGCCAAACTTCCTAGCTCGTGGGAATTTAGCCCAAACTCTCATAAAAATATTTAAATGTTTTATGGTTTAATTTCCATTGACTAATAATAAAAAGGAAAAAAACTCATAATTATAGACTTGAACTGTGCAATTTTACCCATTGAGATAGAACATCTTGTCTGTAAATAGAGGCTTAATTAAACTGTGTCTTTAAAAAGCTGCTTTGAGGGGAAATAATACCCAAGACACACATTTACCTGAGAGATCATTGAGATCATTTAAGTAAATACATGAGGCAGTTTCCATAACAAATATTGGGTACTTGATAGACAAGTAATAGCATTCTTGAAGCTTTTCCAGTCTATTGTGTAATACAATATACTTTTTTTTTAAAATGGGGGGGGGAGAGGGAGAATGGAAAAATTGTACTACCCATGCACATTAACCCATTTCTGAACTTTTGAGTTCTACCATTTTTCAGTCATGACTATTCAATTCCTCTCTATCTCAGGCTCTTCTCTCTCTCTTTCCCTCTCCCAATCTTATGATTTTAAAGTGGGCAAATGGATTTTGGTTTTCAAAATTGGTTTTAAAAAATTGCTGTTGAGCTGAAAACTTGCATACTACATTTGAGACTGGGGTGACATATTACATTCCGATTTGAAAAATGTGTGTGTTATAACGGAGAATAGTTAAACCTTATTAAGGATGCGAGTGTTATCTTTATTATGCAATGTAACGTATGATTATTGATAACCATCTTGCACTGGACACTACCTCAACAAATCAGAGGTGCTCTTGACATTTTAGACCTTAAAGGCCATTAGCCAAAAACTTGTCAGTTTTCACTATTGATAAACACTTTAACATTCAAGTCTAGACTCTCTGATTTTTTTTTCCAGGTACATCATCCAAAATTGTAACAGTTTGAAGAAAGCAAAATTCCACATTTATGAATATGTAATAGTTTAACTCTTCTAAGGATTAAATAGGGAAGCTCTTGTCACAAAATCTTGCCATTTCTGAAATACTCATTAAGATTTAAATATCCTTTTATGCAACATCATTCGCTAACCTACATCTAAAGAGTTCACCTTACTACACTCTAATTTACTCATTTTGCTCACTACTTGATTCCACAATTTTGTGGAATTATTTGTTGATTTGTGTATAGGTGTCTTTACTAGTAGTTGACACTTACTTTGTCCCCTTTAAGAAAAGGGACATGTTTAGCTGCTTTATATCAAGCACCTTCATGTGTACATAGATAAAACCTGATTTTTCTGCCATGATCTCAGGACACACAAAATTTAAATAAAACTCAGACTAGTAAAATTTAATGTAGTTTTGATGCACTTTTCAGACAAAGGACCAGCTATGAATTTCAAGTAATAGAATCACCTATTTGGTGCTAACCTCTGTGTGTCTTACCATCAATTCTACCCTATCTCCGTACAACATCAGCACTACCCTTCTGTCCTTCAGTGTCTTGATTGAGGAAACCAGGTTTCCAAAACACATCCCAGTTCAAAATCTTCCTTTAATTTCTGATGGGGTGGCTTCCTCTTTGTCCCTTTCCACTGAGTGCCTCGGGGCTGTTTTTAGCTGTCTTCTGTCCTCCTCTCTCTCTTTCATAGTTTCATCTTTGAATATCATTTACATGTGAACATCACCCTGCTCCACATCTCAACACTTTGATCCCGCTTATCTTATCTCTCTTCCCTTCTGACTCTTGGATAGTGATTATGCTGCAACTTTCTAGTACAGAATATTTAAAAACTATAGATCTGGTTTAAAGTCCTTTTCCCATGACTCCAACTCCTGTATCACTCTTCCTAGCTTTCCTCTTATAGTCAGAAATCTAGTTTTCCTTGACCTCCAATCACTTTTCAGTAACCTGTGTAATTTATTAACACTTCTGCAGAAATCTTAATCCTTTCCTATATTTCCTATTTCAGTTCTTCCTAGATCCGGTCCTTCTCACTAATGTTCAAGGAGACTAGAATGCTGCTACTAGGCAATTTGTTCTTGTTCCAGGAAGTAAGCTCACATCATCTCCTGTCCTATTTCACTAGCTCCAAAGTATCTTCAGATGCAGTCCTAAATTTTCCTTTATTTTCAGAAGTATTTGCTCACTCAACCGTTTACTCCTCTGTCCATTCACCTGATTCTAGCCCCTCCACATGGCTGCAAAAAGCTGAAAGTTTGATGTTCACTTTATGCAGCTGTCTTTTTGAACTTCCCCCAATCCTCCCCAATATCTTCTAGTCACTCTTTTTAATTCTCTGAATAAACCACCTTTCTTTTCTACCCTGATTTTGTACAATAGAAGCTGCCTTTATTATAAGTGGTATAATATATTGTTCACACATCAGGTTCAGCTTCCTACATAATAACAAAACCACCATTTTTATTTTTTTTTTGGCTGCTGCAGCTGGGGTTTGCACAGTGAACAGCTCTCTTCCATTCCCTTCACCCCTGTGTTGTCTGAAACCGAACAAAAGGACTCATCTTAGTTGCTTTTGAAAAGGGGAATAAAGACTGAAAACTGGGTTAGTTGGATGGGTAAATTAGACCACTGAGAATAGTCTAGCCTTAAGGTTTATCAATTCCATCTGAATTCATTCTTCTACCATTTGCTTTCCTTGACATAAACACCTAATTTAGTTTTTGCAAGGCAAACCAAACTCCTAAGAGTTTGGCAGATAAAAGTTGGAGAGAGGAATAATATTTGAATTATTAATCGCAGGTTAGACTAGATTCTGATGGTCCCGTCTGGCCTTAAAATCTATAAATTTACTAGTCCTTTCATTTAGGTCCATGGTGGATTGTTACTGATATCACAAGGAGAGACTTGAAAATTTAAGGCAAATACTGTATAAAATGATGGGACTAGTAGAAGGCTTAATTTCTCTGAAGGAAAGATGAGCTAAAAATAAAGGATAAAACAATTTTCTGCATTTTCCACTCAGTAGTGAGTTGCCTTTTGGGCAGAGAACTCTCTATAAAATTTCCTTCCGGTTTAAGGTTCAGAAACACACTCATGATTTTGCTCCTGGTAACAATCAGATAATTTTGTGATTGCTAATCTTTAATATGATTGAGTAAAAAGTGGTGAGAATTATGTTAATTTCATGGCTCTCCCCAGGAATTTCTGCTTGAGCCCACCTAGTCATTTATTCTGGTGCTTAATGAAGAAGCCATTTGTGGGCAGCAGGGGGCACCCTTTGCATTTGGAAAAGTAACCACAAAGCTCTCTGTAGACAATGTTGGATTATTCCGTTTGGTAGCTGAGCCTTTTCAAGGAGTATAGGGATTTAAGAGGGGTTTGGTGATTTTTATTCTCCTAAACTTTAGAATAATGGCCTGTCCATTTTTTTTCTTGTGAACAACTCTTTGACACTGCCTCCTGATCATTATAACCACTTATTCTGCTGCCCTTTTCACTGACTTAAAATGCCAAGGAAGTAGGAAATTGCTTCTGGTTATGAAATTCTTCAGAAATGTTTCATCATTCTTCTCTCACTGTGTCGGGTATTGGGAGTGACAGCCTTTTCACAAGAGCTGTGCCCCATATGTGTGGTGAACAGACTACATTTGGCTGTATATGACCGTAAATAGGTGTTTCTTGACACAGTAACACCAATGTAAAACAATTTTTGTACACAGCTTCCCTAGCTGCACGAGGCTGGGTTAGAAAACTAATCATTGAGAAGTTTGGAAACTGTCCTTTGAAAAAAATGTTAGTAGTATAAAGTAAAACAGCTCGTCCATTGTCTCCCACTCACCCTCTACTAATTTAGCATAAGAACCAGTATCTGTGTTGACCTGTCTCAAGTGTTCTCATACTGTTGACTACAGTAAGCTAGGGTACTTCACCATGTACTTTAATATGAAGATTTTAAATGCCCAGTTTGGATTATTCTGAACTATTGGAAATGCTTTCACATTTCCAGTCCAAAAAGAAACATTGCTCTTGTTCAATTTCTTTCCCTTTCAACTAAACTTGGAGAACTTGCAAGCTCTTCAAAAGAAGCACTCTGATCCAGCCCCCTTTTGAGATGCTATACTGATGTTAATATGACTCGGAGGATACTGAGCAGTGTTTACCCTTCTCTCTAGTCAAGGATGATTAGAGGATTTTGTCTTGCTTTATTTCTCTAATTCCACCTCTATAGTAAAATCTACAATTAACAAGAATACTAAAACTGTGATCAGCTTGTATATAGTAGGATTGATTTGTTGATATAGTACAGAAATTCCTTGGACTTTTCTGACATGTTAAGAAAAACATCCAGTGAATCATTTAAAGCTAGATCTAAGCAATAAGCTAGACTGTTTAGTGATAACATCACTAAACAGATGGCATCTAAAGAGAAGCTAGCTAAAGGTAAACTGTAGTTGTTGGGGACACATCTCCCACTGATTCCATTGGATGTTCAGGATTGAACCCTTTGTCATATGAATTAGTCACTTGATCATACTAGCAAGAAAACAAAGATGGCCAGTTGGAGCTTATACCAGGATGAGGTGTTTGGCAGTAACCCTCGCCCTGTGGAAAATACAAGGGGCTTTTGGTGTTGAGATGGTTGCAAATGAATGAGACTATATACTCCTCTCTTTGGATTGATGCCATGATGGGGTGGAGAGGTGTCCACTCTGGTTTATGGTGCACCAGTGGCATTGTTGGGTCACCAGTATTATATGCAAGTTCCCACATTTCCTCTTCTGTAGTCTCAGACTAGCTCACAAGGCTCAATTTTTCTTCCTCCGAATGCTCTGACGTCTGCATCTGGACGAATCCAGTCAGACTGGAGTTTTTTCTTTTTATATTTATTCAGTTGCTAAGTTTCATTAGCAAGAGAGTGCACTTCCCCCAACTCAAGCATGGCTCTGAAAAATAAAGTTTATAACAGTTACACATTGTAAAAACTACTGTTTTATTAGCCCATCATTGTTGCATTGTATATTTTATTCTTGAGAGTCTCTGCTACCAGGTGTGCCATTTCGCAATGTTTGACGTGCTGAGCCTTTGGATGTGTACAGTAACCAACATTTTGCGAATGTTCAAAGTAAAAAGAAATGTCTGTCTTTACTGTGTATGTTGCACTAACCCTTCTTACAAAATCAGTTGAGGGAAGGTTTATTGGGCCCTTTTGTACAATATCAATTAATTTAATTTGTGTAATATCTTGAACACCAAAGGAAGGTTCCAAAATTGCAGGTCCAATAAAATAAGTCATACTATAAATAACATCATGTAGACTACAGAAAGAGAAGCAAAGTAACTACATTTCCATGTCGGAGAAGTTACTCAACATCTAGAGCTAGGATTCTTTTAAGAATTTAGGGGAGATGAGATTTTTCCCACTTTTTCTCCTCACCCCCATTACAGATAACTCTATCATTGCACTTGGGAGCTGGTGCCAGTAAGCAATAAAAAGAAAGAGGTCAGAAGTAACCAGTGGAGAAGCTGCAGTATAGACACTGACTAATCAGAATACTGATAAGAGCCCCTGCTGTTTCTAATATTGAACTAAAAAATTAAAACCGTAAGGATCCATCAAACATAATTACTTTTCCTTATTTCAGTCTTGACTGTATGGAAAATCAATTTAGGTTCTTAACAGTGAGCTGCTGTGACTGTTGATGTCCTAATTTCACAGTTTCATCTTCAGGTTGACGATAGCTGAGAGAGATGTGGTTGGGGCAGGAGATGACTGGAGTTCGGAACTGCTTTTATAAAATATTGTAGTTCTGTTTTTGTCACCTATGCTGGTACAGAAAGAGCAGTTCAGATTCTTGCATATGTTACAGCTAGGAAAGTGCTGTACCGATGTCTGCATATGTGTGGGCTTGAACGCACTTTACACAACAATCCAGAAATCACACAGGATACGCACGCTAGAAAACTTGCAAAATTAGGAGCTCATGAGGCAGCAGGTTACAATATAGACTCTGCTGTTCAACTTTCCAACAGGAATTCAGCCTTTTTTTTTTGCCTTCGTAACTCAACACAGGATAATGAATTGAAGCAGTGTGTGCATCCCTGTCCAGTGAGACACCTAGATTTGTAGGCTTCCATATACTTGTTTGTTTAAAAGTTCTCCCTTTCGCCCTTCAGAGAGAGAAATATCTGGTGTCAGACTTTGCCAGCTAGACACCTTTCTCCATAAACGTGAGAAAAACAAGGAAGTTCATTAGAAAGCACTGCTGTGGCAGACAATCTCTGCCTGCATTACAGGGTTTTCTATGATGCTCAGTATTCTAGTATTTGAGCAGCTCATGTATGTATTCATCGTCACAGCACTCTTGGGTGGAAGACATTATCCCCATTTTTATAGATGGGAAAACAGTATGACTTGCCTGAGTGAGTGGTAAAGCTGCGAACCAGACCCCAGATATCTTGAATCCCAATCCCATGTTCTAATCACAAGAACACAGATTTTTCTCTTCAGTTTCTTGTATGATCCTCTCTCTGTAAGGTTTCTCTAACAATGGATTGTATACAGTATAGTCGGGTGGTAGATACTATCAGTGTACCTCAGTGTGAGGTTCCACTTAAACTGATATGTGAAGGCAAAAGCCATAGACAAAAGGGATGACACATTTTAATTTATGACCCGGAACCATATCCACTTCAAGCTCTGTTTCAGGTCTAGTAAGTTCAGAGCTGCTGATGGTGCCCTCTATCAGATAAGCCTAAATACCAAATACCATCTGTAGCCATAAAGATCCTATGGCAGTTTTCATATGATATGAGTTACTGTGTCCTGGTCAAATTCCAGTTTTTATAACTCTTCTGTCTCATTACATGGACCTTGTGATTTAAATTAGGTATGTTATCCTATACTTCCTGTTCTATCTGGACTGTTTATATTGCTGGATGCCTTGGCAATATGAGGGCATCTTCAGTGTGGCTACTGAAGAAGCCTATTTATCTGACCAGTTTAGTTGCAAATTTGTAACTGAAAATGATACAATCACCAAGAAAGAAAGGGACTGTATATTATAATCTGCCAGTAACCCTATAATTAGAGTTGAGACTTTTTGTTTTAGAAATAAGCATGTATAAATCTTCTTGTTTTGAGGTGATTACAGCATCTGAAGGAAAATACCTACTGGAGCTGAAACTGCTCATTGTGAAGTTGTATGGAAAGTCGGATATATTTGTTGGACCTTTTTATGTTACAGAATATAACTCTTTACATCTTGCACACTCATACAGCTTTGTGTATATTTGTTCACCTTGATTTTAAGCATGATTTGTATGACTTATCATAGTTAGTCCTCTGCGCCTTTTGAAATGTTCAAAGTAATTTGATATAGAACTAAACGAAGTGTTTAAAAAATACTATACTCTGCATGCAAAGTACATTCTGCAATGCGCAGGGCTGAGATATACATGTGAGCAGGTAGCCATTGATACCAAGTACTTCATTACAGACCATTCTTAATAAAAATATATTGTGTATATACCCTGTATTTGAATGTGTACTGGTTGAAATAAATAGTTGATTACATGTTTAAATAATAGTTATATCTTGTGATATATAATTTGTGTAATCTGTCAAGTAAACACAATGGCTTTATATCAATAAGTACACATTCAAAGAAATGTTGGACTATTTCTGGATATTTTCCTAGACTCAGCAGACTAAACAGTCGCAAATGATGTAGTATGCAGTCATATGTACTAATTGTGACCTTCCACATTTGTATACAAGTTATTTGTATAAATGGAATGTAATACATTCCACATAACTGCTTTTAAATGGAAGTAATTCTAGCTAGATAGAATCCCTGCTAGATGGAAACCTTAGGTCCAGTTCCACTGCAGGTATCTAGTATGTATTCCAATGCTTGTTAGCGTTTTAAATTATTTTAAAGTTTAAAATTAAAACCCCCTCATTTTCTGAATACAGGTGCAATCAGAATTCCTCCGTATGTAAACTCCCAGTGATTTAGTGGGATTGCACTACAAACTTTGGATTCTAAATCTGTAGATACTGCTGGGAAAGCGAGTACAAATCTCTGGTTTAATCTCTGTATAATCGGAGTACAGACATCCTTGGTTGATTGCCCTCCCCATCTCTAGTGAAATGAACATTGGATCGCCATGGAGAGTGTGATTTAGGCTGGTTTAACTGTGGAGACTGACTGACTTAATGTGAGTTGCATTAACTCCTCATTTGCTATTACCATTGTACTTCATGGTTTCTCCCAAGTCCTAGTGATTGGGGAAAGCATCCAACAGGGGATTAGGATTTGGGATCCACTTTTGAACTGGAGGAGAGAGAGCAAGCAGTAGGAATAAGTTCTGGAGCGACAGATAGAAGATGGTAGTGGGTGGAGTTGATCCACACCTACTGCTGACCCTAAAACAAGCAAACTAAGGAGACAAAATGAGGATACACATTGCTTTGGTGTTGATGTTGTAGAACCCCTGCGTGAAGGAACAGACTGGTTTAGTAGAGCTCTACTGTTTGGGCTTCGTTCTCTCAAAATAATTATCACATACTAATCCCACTAAACTTTCATTGCTTCCTAAATTAATGCTTACAATCCTACCTTTGGGGATGCTAATGTCACATGTAACCTGATTTTCTTAATCAGTGTAAAGCACCACAATTCAATTTCTGTGACACTGTATCCATTTTCATGGCAGCTGTTCTGATAGCAGGATTGTCTGACCGCTTGTGAATTGCACAGACTGAATCCAATTCCTGCGCGTGCTGTTCTTGGGTTTTCTAGCGGTATCTACAACCAGTGCTTGCTGGATCGTGATAAGTATGTAGTTTACCTGTCTGTCTTGCGTAGGCTTTTTGTAGCATCCATCACAACAGTAGCTGTGTGCTACCCTGTGGGAGCTATGGGGAACTGACAAAAGAGAGAGGGAGGGGTGATTCCTAGTTTTGAATTGATAGGATAGTACTACAGAACAAGATTGAATTTACCTGCATGCACAAGAAGTCGGCTATCTGATTAAATGTAGAAATGCATGGTCTTATTTTACAGTGTGAACTGCCATTGCTGAGAAGGAGCTTTATTAGTCTTTTTTTCAATCACCATACTGCTGTGAGGGTGGCTAAACTGGCTAGCCAGGGCTGACCTGTATTGCTGCGTGTACGTATGTACCACCACAGCTGAAACCTCTGCCAGCTGATAAGTGGCCCCTTTCCTGTTGCCTGTTTTATGTATGGCTGCGTAATCATAACTTGGCATTCCCTTAACAATCCATTACAGCTTCTTTTTATTGTATACACCCTTGATGGAATTATAGCCTTATGTTACATGCTTTCTTCACTACTATTCTTATACACTGTGTGGCTTTTGCCTTGAGACTCTTAGCCAGCAGCTTCCGTAGTTGCTCTTGGGGATCTACGCTTTAAATGTGTAGGCCGTAGTCTTCAAACTGCCTTTCCACCACTGCTCAATTAGCAATACATGTCCCTGGCTCCGAGTTCTTTACTCATTTTTGCCCTTTTCTTTCTCTCCCCTTCTTAATGAAATGCTTATTAGCCCAATACTAATTGCATTTGGTGTGCAATGTAAGTCAGCAGCAGGTAGTCCTTTTCAATAACCCAGCACACCATGAGGCTACTTCCCAGCCAAGGAACCTTTGAAAATCTAACTGTAGCATTACATCAGTTGACTAATACTTAGCTTTTATATAGCACTTTTTATCCATAGATTTCAAAGTGCTTTACAGAAGTGGGTAGGCATTTTCCTGTGTTACTGATGGGGAAACTGAAGCACAGAGGAGAGATGCTTCAGGTCACACAGTAAGTCAATGGAAAAACTGGCTGTAGAATAGATCAGCTTGCCAATCCAGTGCCCTAGCCACTGGAGCATAAGAACATATACATTTTATGCAGATGCCAAATCACTGACAATAGTAAAAGAAACATTGGTAATGGGAATTTTGTACTGGAAAAAGGCTGATACAATGTGAGTGTAGCTGCAGTTGATTTTCCTGTCAGTGTGCCTCAGGTCCGTGCTGTAGAGAACACCTGCCTCTAGAACTAGTTCCACTTTTGGGGCCCTCTCCCGAGAGAACATCAGAGCCAATTAATAATGCCAGTTGTGTTGGACACTTGGGCTGAGGTGCCAGACTCACTTCTTGTAGGCCACTGAACCAATTCAGGCTTTAAAGCTGCCTCGGTTTTTACCACTTGAAAATATGATCAAGAGTTAGCAAAAAACAGCTGGAAGGAACATGCATGCATGAATGTTTCTGGGCTTGTAGCTGAGTTGTTAAGACTACACACAAGCTCTCACAAGTTCAGAACAGTGACCAAAGTTCAAAGAGAAGTAAATGTAAATTTGTGTAGTTTGGCTCTTTGCACCCAACCTGTTACACCATTACAGGGAATTCTTGTGTTCACAGAGGAACGGATGAGATGAATTGCATCTCATCTATTCTGGGGTTTCCAGGGATTAGTTCAATGCAGGATAAAGCTGTCGTCACTTGCTCTCTAGGGGTTTGCAGCAGTGGGAAATCTCTGGGAAACACGACTACCCTGGAGTATGGCCCTCCCTTCCTTTTGATCTCCTGGAATGCCCCCTGCGCTGGGAGCTTCTGTGGAGATGATGCACTGGCCACCTGCACTGGTGCTATCCACTAGCAGGGGGATGTAGCGCAGTAGTGAATCTGGTCCTTACACACACCACCTAAATTTTGTTTATGTGGGTGGGAGTCTGTGTGTGAGAGTTCAGGATGGTGTAACTCAATCTGAGGGGCTAGCAAATAGGAGTATAGCAAGAAAAGAGACCAACAGATGGGTTTAAGTCAAGTAGGGGGTTGACTACTTTAGTTTACACATCCTTCTGACTCCTTGGCATGCTAATTAGACTCCTTTACACTTAAGTGTAAGGGAGGTTGAGTGTAGAAGGGAGTCAGTGGACTTGTCTTCACTAGTTTCCATTGTCGGCAACACCAGCCAATGATGGTAACTACCACTAGTGGTAGCAATGCTGGAAATTTTAGTGTGGATCAACTGCCACCAGCATTTGAAGTACTGTGCCACCTAACCTTTGCTAACAGCAGGGTCAGATCAAGGCAGTGCTCAAAACTCCAGCAGCCTGGCTGCCAGAGGGCTCCTGATGTGGCTCCCACCTGTGGACCTTGAACCCCTGTTACCAAAAGGGGGAAATTTGCTCAGTGTGGAAGTCCAAGCCAAGGTTTGAAAGTGTAGGGGGATCGAGCTTAATTCAGAACCGCTTTGTGTAATGTATGCTGTCTAATACAGTGACACCATCAAAACGTAGGGTTCAGGGTCCAGGGAGTTGTGCTGTTTGGGGGGATCCTTTTGGATTTTGGTCTGGTCCTTTCATTTTTGGAAGCTTGGTTTAAAAGAAAATAAAAATACTTCTGTAACCTTCTCCTATTTGGTTTTTAATGTCATGTTGCTCTGACCACTCCCTCCCTCTCTCCCCATGCCTTCCAATTTTAGAACAAGCTTCTCTTTTATCTTTGAAGCCCATGGTACAAATTAAAAAGTCCTGCAAAACCAACGATGATACTTAGGGCACCGCCTACAGCGTTGTTGATAATATTTTAGGGTGTGGACAAACTTGTTTAATGTGTCTTCAGTTGTAGAAGACTGATTTGGAAGAGTTCTCTGTAATCCCCTGTTCTGTGGCAGAGTTGAGATCTAAAATTAGCCATTAATACCAGACCATTGCCCAGTTGTGGGCAACTTGTTTGGCCAAAGAGAGCGTATTTGTGTTCTTTTGGTCTCCAATTTTTTCACTGGGCGTTTTAAGTTAAAATTGAACCAAAAAAAGAGATGAATTGTGGGGAAGAAATACGTACAGTGAAGCACACTGACTTCTATCATTTATCTTTGGCTATCTTGTAGGGAGCTATGTTGTAGGGTTTTGACTTAGATCTTTGGACTCTTATATTTAACGCTTACAGAAATCGATGGGACGCAAGAGGTGTACAAATGTCTTACTAGAGCGCTACAGTACCAAGGGTCACATCTGTGTTTCTGATGGCAAAAGAGTTTTAAGTCAATGTATTTCTTACCCACTTTGGCCTCTCTCCTTTTCCCAGTTCACATCACCTCCCAGGCTAGTTAAAAAGGCTAAGGTCGCTTTCTTCACTTCCTGCAGTCTCTGGGTTTAGGCTTGCCTTATTTGTTTTCTTTCTTTTTGTTAGCATTTTAGGGAAAGCCCTGCCCGGCCTAGGGCACAGCAGGCAAGGCTGCCCACTTATCTGCAAGCCAGATGTTTCCAGACCTTTTCAGAGCTGCAGCGGGGACCGATTCGAGGACAGCCTCCCGCCTGTAATTGTACTGACCTTCAATGCAGAACGAATGAAGCCAGGTGGGGGACATGCGGAAGCCAGGTGGGGGGACATGCCGAACCCCGTGCAAAAGGCTCCGGTCGTTTAGCTGCCTTTTGCCAAGGCTCCCGGCCCCTTCGCAGGCGGGCAGGCATTGGGGGGGGGGGGGCCCTGTGCCGGAGGCCTCTCTCTGTGGGGGGGGGGCCCCGCCCCCCTTCAGCGTGGCCCACCCGTGCTCGCGTGCGTGAGGGGCAGCCCGGTTGCGGGGCTCGCTGGCATCCCTGCGCCGGGGCGGCGGTGCCCATCCGCAGGGAGGGGCGGGCGGTGCAGCGGGGGCCTGAGCGGCGGAGACCCGGCCTCTGGGGCGGGCGGGGCGGGGGCTTGGATGCTCTTGCTCCGCGGCGGTCTCCCGTTCCCCTTTGATCCGCGCCGGCGCGGCTGCCATTGGCTGGCCCGTTTGTGACGTGCGGGGGCCTGCGGCTGTCCCCTGGAGCCGCGCCGGGCCCCGTTTCCCTCCCTTTAAAGGGGCCGAGGCTCGCGGGGCGGCGGGAGCCCGGAGATCCGGCTCGGGGTGGGAGACCGGGCCGAGCCGCCCGCCCGCGGCGAGGGCAAACCCGCCCGGTCCGAGCGGGAGGCCAAGGCGCCGGGTTTCCCATTGATCCGCCCGAACCGGGGCAAGGCGCCCGAGCGGGGCGGGGAGAAGGGAAGAAAATGCTGCCGTGAACAGCTGCAGCCTCCCCCTGGCGCCCCCACGGCCGGGTCGAAGCGGGCCGGCGCTGGAGGCAGCCGCCCGGGGAAGGAGCCCCGGGGCACGGCACGTGAGTCTGCATGCTGGCCCCTGGGAGCAGCGCGGGGCGGCCAGGGGGGAGGACGGTTCCGGGTTCCACAGGGACCGTGAAGAATGGGCCCGAGAGGGGATGTTTGTACTGGACGGGCACAGCGGGCCAAGGGACATGAATGAAACAGTGGGCGCTCAGAAGGCGGGGGGGGGGGTACGGGGGCAAAATGGACCAAGAGCTGGGACCGGTACCGTAGATGTCGGGGGGCAATGGGCCAGGAGGCGGTGCTGGTTCCCTTCGTGTACTGGAGGGGTGAGGCGCACCCAGAAGCGGCGGGCCTGGACGTAGCACTGGTAACAGAAGTTTTTTTGGCACCTTTTAACAGATGTATTTGAGCCTAAGCTTTCCTGAGCTACAGCATCCGATGCAGTGGGCTGTAGCTCACAACAGCTTGTGTCCCAATAAATGGGTTAGTCTCTAAGGTGCTCCAGAGTCCTCCTCCTTCTTTTTGCGGATACAGCTGCTACTCTGAAACCAGAAGTTTTTGGGATTTTTTTTTTTTTTTGAGGGTGGAGATGGGGGGAGGGATCCCGGAAGCGTGGACCAGGAGTTGGCACTGGTACCAGAAGGGGTCTTGGTGCCTAGGAGCAATGGGTTGTGAGTTGGACCAATACCAGGATGGAGGGTGGGGGTCCAGGAACTATGATCCAGGGGTTGGTATTGGAGAAAAGCGTTTAGCAGGTGTCAATACGCTGATGAACTAGGTCCCAGTCCAGGAAGGACCCTAGTACTTTCTGTGGGGAGGGGCTGCAAATGCTGCATTCATTGCACCCAATCCATGTGTACAGGGTTCTGACACCCTCTCTGGCTCAGCCCTGGTCTGGACTTCTTTGATGTCCCTAATATCCCATTCCTGCTCCTTTCCGGGTACCTTTTATCTTTACACTCACTGCTCCAAAGTCCCATTCTACCCCATTACCCTCCCCTGCACACACATGCACTCCAGAATACCCTTTCTGACTCCTGATCCTGTTCTCCTTTGCTTTCTTTGCCTCTTCCCATTGCCCTCTGCCTCAGGTGAGTAACACTGTACCGCCAAACTACGCATATTCATCCCTCAGCCTGAGGTAGGGAGAGGACAGGAACAGCATTGGACTGAGATGTGTCCAAAAATACTCTATTCCAGACTCCTTAAATATAGCTCCTAGGTGATCCTCTTTCCGTAGCAGGGTGTCCCACAGGTTTATGGAGTATATAATACAAATACAGACTTTGCTATACAAAGTTTTATTTATTTAACTCCCTGCTTCCCTTCCCCCTCCCTCTTGTTTGTTCTTCTCCAGGTTTTTCTGGGTCAGGCATTTCTGTGGGACTCCCACAAACGTGCTGCCATCTGGCCTGATTTTGTGTGCATGTGGAATAGATAGTTCAAACTGTACTGAATATTTAAAAGAGAGATCAACAGTGAACACTACGTGTAGAAGCTCCCTACTAAACTGAATCCGCTGTAAATTAAAATCCCTCCCCTAAAAATGAAGCACCAAAAGAAAACTCACAATGTCAAAATTAAAAAGTAAGGCAGTAACTTTGCTACATATTACGAACTGGAAAGACCATGTTTTAAAGTAGCTTTACAGATAGTGCTGCCTCTGAAGGGCAAGCGACATGCCACTCAAAATTGAGCCAACTTGACATATGCCTCCGTTTCCCTGTGAGGCATCTAGCACATGACACCAAAACTGGAGAAATAGGCACTTTTAGATCTATTACTAAATCAAACACGTAGCCTCAATGTTTGCTGCAAAAGCCACTGAGCTTAATGTAATATTTTGGTGGTTAATTTTCTGTGGGGCATCTTAAAAATGTAACCCTGATAATGCATTGACCTAGAGCTTTCCACAAATCTGTTTAACCCTCTGGTAGTGTCACAAACTATCCAGATCTGGGGGGGGTTGAATTTTGGTTTTTGTGTGAGTTTTTTGTTGTTCATCTGGGCGGGTGGGAATTCAGTTCCCAGATAGCTTGGGTCATGGTGTTCAGTTTCTTAAAGAGCCGAAGTAAAACAAACTATAATCATTTGGTCCGAAGCCTAAAACCTTAGACTCCTAATTCTTTATGTAGGCTCCTAAATAAGCAGGCTAGGGTAAAATTTTCAAAAGCACCCAAGACCCACTGATGTTGGGTTACTTAGATGCTTTTGAAAATGTTACCCCGATGTCCAAAAGTGCTGAACACCCAACAGCCTCTGATGAAGTTAAGCTGGTGGGTGTTGGCAATTTTCAAAATCAGACTAGTTCCTTACCCTTCTGTGGGTAGGATTTGCAAAAGCACTGAGACATCTTAAGAGCACAAGGCACATGTGTTGACTTTCAGTGTGATTTGTACTCCGAAGTCACATAGGCACCTTTGAAAATCCAACCCTAATTCCATTGTTAGGTACCTAATTCTAGGCTCCTATTTTTGAAAATCTTGTTCCTAAGCCTCTGTGCTTGTCACCCATAAACTGAAAAGCAACAGTATCCAGTGAGGCAAACAGGCTCTCTGGTCACCTTTGGAGTCCTCTAGCATGTAAAAATATTAGTGTAATTGACAACGGGCTGAGGAGGACATATGGTTTTTCAGTTGCCTGCATTCGGGGCAACAATAAGTGGTCTTCTGCTTCTCTCTGTCTCGATTTTGATTTTGTGGGGGATACCTGAGGAAGTAGGTTTGAGGATCTGGATCCTGTGGCCCCTTAGGACCTGAAAGCTCCCCCATTGTTTCAAGCATTCAGGAGAAACGGAGTTTTGTTTAGTCTTAATCTTTTGTTTTACATGATGTGACCAAAGCGAGTTGAGAATAGATAGCACAGGGACAGTGTGACTGAATCCCGAAAAACAATTGCACTTAACGTTTAATGGTCTGTATATTTAATTAATTAATTAATTAATTTCTTCCTTGGGAAATTTATATGGCCTGAGATGATTCCAAAGTTCAGCGATTCTAGATTCTGGAAATAAATGGCTCATCCCACAAAGTCGTAGGCACATGCGTAAATCCTATGCAGGCTCGACTTCATGTGATTTTTATTAGTTATGGGCCTGATCCTGTAAAGGCTTACGCAGGTGAGGGACTGCTCCTACGACTCCTAGGGTTCACATGTCTACCCCTTTACAGGATTAGGCCCTCGGTTAACAAGAATGACAGGAGGGCACAGAGTTTCCCCAGAATGCACTGTAATTGAAATAGTCAAGGGGAGGAGTATTGCTGGCCCTTTCTTCCCCCCAGTGAATGCAGGAGGATCCTGTAGGAAGGCTTGGAGGTACTGTATGTTCCTCTCTTTACTCCAGGGTGAAAAAAGGTGAGGGACCATGGGGAGAAGCTCCATCTGCCCCCTCCCCCAATGACCAGTTCCTCTCCATGAGACAGATTCCTCCTGACCCTTCCTTCCATGGCTGCCCCACTTTGCACCGTGAGCCTTGCCCCAAATTTAATTTTGTTTTAAACCTTTTCCAAAAAACAGTATTTCATGCAATTAATAAGCAAACTTCTGTTCTATTTTCTGTTTCAACATTCAGGCTTTGAATAATGTTAGGAAGTACGGCCACTTTTATTTTATTTTGGAGGGACTACTTTTTTTTACAGAAGGTGGAAGAACAACCACCCAGGAAGCAGCCCTTAGGTGAGTCATTGCAATATATAAATAGTTCTGGCGAGAGTGTTACCCAAGGTTCCATGCTTGGCCCAGCCACGAAGCAGAAAGTTCTTAAAGGAAAGCTGACAACAGTTGTTAAAAGTTTTGAAAACCCACAAGTTCTTTAACAGCAATCCAGCCTACCTTCAAGAGGAGCCCAAGGCTGTTGTTGGGGCAAAATGGGGGACAATGTGGTATAATGGCTAGTGTACAGGATCAGGGAGTCCGGAGACCTGGATTCTATCCCCAGCTTTGCCACTGACTTTTGTGTGTCCTTAGGCAAGTCACTTCATCTCTCTGTGCGTCCGTTTCCTTACAGGGGTAATACCCACTTGAGAGCCTTTTGATAAAAGTTGCAGTACCAGTGCATAGCAGGGTTCTTATGAAATGCCAGCCTAAAAAACTAAGTAGTGTGCTGACTGTGAGTTCATAGGCCCTCATTTCCCTTCTGTTTTAACACTGACCACACTATTATTCTGCGTGACCAATAAGTGCCAGCAGCTGGTGCTACGTGGGCCTGTTTGATTCCAGCCAAACCAACATCTGGCTTCAAAAAGGTAGGGGTGGGGCGCAAGGAGGAAGACTAACCTTTGGTTCAAGCCCTGAGTCTGTTGTGAAGGAAGATGATGGTTGTGGACAGCTCGCTCACGCTCTCTCTCTCTCTGTGGTTAACCCCTGGCAAATCCAAAACCAATGGCTCGTGTCCATGTACACATGCTTTGTACATGTGGCATTGCTGATTCACCCACCGGACATTACACATG
Source organism: Caretta caretta (assembly GCF_965140235.1). Lineage (NCBI taxonomy): Eukaryota > Metazoa > Chordata > Testudines > Cheloniidae > Caretta > Caretta caretta. The sequence goes on from NC_134232.1 coordinate 9,973,510, forward strand.
CTCATTGCTTTACTAGATGGGGTAATTCAGGACAGAGGGAAGAGAGACTCCTGTTAAACAGTGTTTTTCTCTTCTCTGGTCTCCCCTCCTGCTCACAGACTGAGCCAGCTTTTGACATGGATTTTACCAGACGTGATCTTAATTCATTGCTAAACTGGCTGAGTCAGTGGTTCTCAAACCTTCCATAACATGAACCCCTGTTCCGTACCATTCCCCTCCCTCTCACGCTAGCCAGGACCTAGCCCATTTAGCAATATGAGAATGGGAAGATGTTCACAACCTCTGGGTTAATAATAAAAATTAGCCCTTTTAATTGGAAGATTTTACAGAAGAGAAGTATCATCAGATGGGGAAACTGAGGCTCAATATCATTCTGTAGGCCAGTGGCTAAGCCAAGAATAGAACCCAGGTTTCAGTCCAGTGTTCCTATCCATTAGGCCACACTGCTGCTAATTTTAAGAGATTAGATTGTGTTCCTTTGCCTTCCCTCTCCTCACCCAAAAAGACCCACACTGGGTTCTGTTAATCACAGTATAGGGGATTTCTGAGAGACGTCTCCTTGCTAGTGCTTGGAGGGGAAATTTAATGCGTTGCTGTTTACAAAAATGATGATATGGCACCAAGTGTCCAAGTTAACTGCACAGGTATGACCTGCCTTCACCATTTTCTACAGCATTTTTAGGTGCGCCATCACCTTCCCCGGCCCCATGTTGTGTCTGTTCTATTCCCACGTGATCCTAACCCTGCACCTTGACACATCCTGCTAGGAATATGTATTATTAGTCTAGCTTCTCTGATGAAGCTGTGGGGTGAGGGAGTGTGGGCTAGTGGTTACAGAGGAGAAGCCGGAGCCAGGACTTCTGCAGGAGATTTGTTCTTGGGTCTGCCACCAACTCCCTATATGGCCCTGGTCAAGTCATTTAGAGTGGGATTTTCAAAGATGCTTGCCTCTCTTAGGCACCCAATCTCATTGAAACTCAGTGGAATTTGGACACTTGACTCCTTTAGGCACTTTGAAAACTTCAGCCTAAATGTGTCCATGATTCACTTGCCCCTATGTAAAAATGGGGGAGGGGTGACACTGCAGTGAGTATCAACATTTATTGATCCCAGTGCACTGTTTTACCTTCATGGACATGAGGTTGATATGTGTATTGTTACATATGTTTGGATGGTGCAGCCTTCATCAGAAGTAGCTAGAATTCTCCCCATGGTGGCCACAAATTTCAAAAGTTGTTCCACAGAAAATAACACATTTAAGGGGAAGATAAAGTTGGAAGTCCAAGAGCAAAATTTTATCTCCCGAGAAGCAACCACCTTTCCAAGAACTCCTCTGTGGACAAGCAGACAATCACGATGTGTGATCTCCTTGGCTCACACTGTTGCAGACCTCAGAACTATTGTTCATGGATGGGATGAAGAATAGAAATTAACTGACTCAATTGTTTTCACTTATTGCTGAACCAGGATTTTTCTGCTGTGTAACAACACTTAGCTCAAAGGAGGCAACTGTGTGCATGGTGTTTGAGATCTTCCAGTGAAAGGCGTGACTTAAAAAAAACTCTGCTTATTTACTGTAATTATTTTTCTTGACTTTAAATGTCCGTGTGTAATCTGACATCCTAAGCTTAAAGAATCCGAGGGTCTGATCTGTCAGCCCTTACCCATGTGAGTAAACACAGAAATATTGGGCACCTGCAGAGCTTTTCAAAACACGGGTTTGCTTCCCACATCTGTGTGGATTGACCCATTTTCCCTTAGGTGTAGCTTAACTAGTAACTCTTTTCTATGGAGACATATTAACGTCCCTTCCAACACCTTTTCATTGCCGCTTTCACGCTGATATCTTAACACCTTCTTTGGGCTTAGACTGAAATTATTTCCCCACCATTTAATTCTTGGCCCTGGCTCTCCAGAGACTCTCACTGGTTAGAATTTTGTGAATGGAAAGTTGGTATAAAATAGCATAGCCTATAACTGCTGAACATGTATAGAAGCTATTTTAAAGGGACATTGTCCACTTAATCAGATGTAAACAAACATTTCCTCACCTCTGCTACCCACTAGTATTAAATCATTGTTAAGAAGAAAAGAATTTCTAAAAATCCAAATGACTTTTTTCATGTTTGTACTGTTTACTTTTTGCATTTCTCTCTTCTTGGACAATGAAAATCAAGGAGGTCAGTTTCACTTTTGCTTATAGTCAGTTTCATTTTCAAGTTCTTAGTGCAGCAATATTGGGTGCAGGAATGCTTGCCATGTTTTCAATGGCTATCTTTTTAAAAGTGAAAAGACGACTTTGGTTTCTAGATTCAAGGAAAACTCATTTTAACAACTTTTCAATTTAGAGCCTAACTTTAGTTGTCCATGTCCCTTTACACTTAAAAATACCTTCACGTGTTCAAATAACTTGTGTTGTTTATTCTAGTAGCAGCAATTAGTTCAACACAAGGGTTCAGGGCAAAAACTCTTCCTAGTACAATTTCTGGCCAGAATAATCTATGAAACTGGATTTAGAACAAAACAGACTTAAAAGAAATGATTTTGAGGCCACCAAAAAAAAAAAGTTGGATCAGGAAGCCGACAAAATTTGATTGAAGTCTCACTCCCCATCAAATCAGAATTCTTGAGCAACAAATGCTCACTTCCCCCAGAACAGTCCCTTGGCTAACAGCTGCCTGATTTCCCAGGAGCACTGAGCACCCATTTATACTTTAGACTCCAATAGGAGCTGCAGGTGCTCAGTACAGCAGAAAATTACCAGCAGGTTTGACTGTTTATAGAGCCCAGTTTTTACAGTTACCGGCCACAAGGGGTCAGCAGAACCCAGGAAGAGTAAGTGCACAGCCCAGTGCATTTTATGCTCCCCTAGGTTTTCACTTTGCTTAAGGGGCTTGTCTACATGGGGAAATGGACCAGCATAGCTCTTCCAGAATAACTGTTCTCCAATAGCTATCCTGGAATAGCTCACGTGGACGCACTCTTCCAGAATAAAAGTGACTTTCTCTTGTGAGCACAGTAATTTCTAGTTGTTTTTGTGGCTACAGACTAACACGGCTACCCCCGATACTTGTTGTTCTTGTGAGCACAGTAATTATTACAGAATAAAGTCACTTTTATTTGGGAAGAGTGTTTCCACCTGGGAAAGCTATTCTGGAGTACCTATGCCAGGCAGTGTAGACAAGCCCTTAGCATCTGAAGGGGTTAAGAGGGATCGGCTGCGTTAAACAATCTCTCCCTGCCCACTCAGCCCTTCCCCTGCACAATAACTGTTATAGTTCTTGGTGCTGGAGGCCAGCATGTTCCATCCGGGACAGGGAGGGGAGATTATTTCCTTTGGAACTGGAGCAATCTGTTGTGACTTTTGACACAGTACCCTAAAGTGCAAGGGGGCCTACAAAGTGGTTGTTAACCAAATTACCCTTGTGGTTTGCAGTGATGTGACCAGCACAAAGGGAGCCTGAAACTGTAGCAGCAGGAAAAGCGGTGTTTGCCGAGTGGTGTCCTTAAAATGAACGGGTGCTTTGAGGGTGTTGGGCTGCGATGCCTTTTTAAGGTTAGTGCAATTCTCCAACGTTTTGATCTCTTTGTACAGGGCTGTCTCCTCCTCCCTCTCCGGCTTATGAAGCAGCTGTTTTAATAAAGATCCCCTGTCACTGGTGCGCAATCCTGCCCTGAAAAGTGGCTGCAAAGCTGGCTCAGCTGATCGACTCACCCTGTGCATATTCAGAGTCACAGCTGCTGGCTTCTGGTGACAGAAATAAGGCCCCGAGCCTGCCTGTCTCTCTCCACATGGTCAGAGTCTCACCCCTGCAGAGTCCCGTTTTAAGTCGGGGTTCCAAGCAAGCGCAGTTCTGCCACTTCAGTACTTAAACTTAGCCCTACAGAGAAAATGTGGCTCTGGGACACTGAGCTGCATTCTGTCCTGTCCTGTCTCATGTGCCACAACAAAATTCTGCTCGCTGCATTCAAATGGCAGGGCTGGACGCTGTGCTCCCTTATGCTTGGGCCCCTCTTCTTTTGAGGCACTGGGGGCTGCACCTGGGTAACTGAAGACATGAGGGCCACTGCCCATGTCTGGTGTCAATGGAATGACTTGGGGGGTGAATCAGACCCAGAACTTGAAGGTGATGAAAGTTGCATGTGGGAGCAGAATTCGACCCGCAGAACCTCTCAGTGGCAGGACGATGCCCAAGAGTCTAGCTTGGCTTTCGGAGGCCAGGGTGAGCCTGCAAATCTGGCAGCTCTAAGGGGCAACCTCCCCACGTACTATTCTGCATGTAAACCCAGCACAGTGACTGGGACTTATTGAGAGGCAGATACACACAGATGACACAGCTGCTGGTTTGTGGAGTCAAAGTGCCGCCCTAGGGTTAACTAGACCCTCTTGTGAGAGGGAGTCCAGTACGCCGCTCGGCATGTCTTGAGGGCAGGGAAGTCCAGGATTAAGAGTGACAAAATGATCTCTTTACAGGGCGTGTAAGCCTCTTCAGGTCAGGGTTAGGATATACAAGGAACAGATTAGGTCCCCAGCTAGGATAGAAAAATACACAGAGAGAGGGAGAGATGGCCCTGTTTTACCTAAATAGCGTTACGTTGATCGCTCTCAACCCATGTCAGATTGATTCCATTAACAACACCAGGGTGTCTGGGGTAAAGAGTTCTCCCCTGTCTTGAGTAACTGACATGTCTCATTGGTTCAACTCACAGGGTGTCAGCATGGCTGCCCCCAAGCCTCCAAAATACCTCCTAGCCTTTGACTTTGATGAGACCATCATCAATGAGAACAGCGATGACTCCATCATCAGGGCCGCTCCAGGCCAGGCGCTTCCAGAGCACATCCGCCAGACCTTCCGGGATGGCTTCTACAACGAGTACATGCAGCGCGTCTTCGAGTACCTGGGAGACCAAGGGGTCAAGATGCTGAACTACAAAACGGTCTATGAGAACATCCCGCTGTCTCCTGGGATGCCAGAGCTCTTCCAGTTCCTCTCCAAGAACCAAGACCAGTTTGAGATCATCCTCCTCTCCGACGCCAACATGTTTGGCATCGAGTGCACTTTGAGAGCCGCCGGTGTCTACTCCCTCTTCCGCAAAATCTTTAGCAACCCCTCTGGGTTTGACAAGAGGGGCTACCTCACCTTGGGGCCCTATCACACTCACAAGTGCCCCCAGTGCCCCGCAAACATGTGTAAGCGCAAAATCCTCACTGAGTACCTGATGGAGCGGGCCCAGGAGGGAGCCGAATTTGAGAGCATTTTCTATGTCGGGGACGGGGCCAATGACTTCTGCCCTTCCGTGGCTTTGACTTCGACAGATATTGCTTTCCCGCGGAAGGGCTACCCCATGCACCAGATGACCCAGGAGATGGAGCAAAAGCAACCCAGAGCCTTCCAGGCCAGTGTGGTTCCCTGGGATTCGGCTGTAGAAGTTTGCCGCTATCTGCAGGAGCTCCTCAAGAGGAAATGCTGAGAGGGACTGATGGTTCAGAAGAGACTCCTGCACACTGCCCCCAAGCTGCCTCAAGGGCAGCAGGAAAGTGGGAGGTTCAGGAGCATCTCCATACCCAGTGGCTGATGTGACTCCATTTCTAGCTTTGCAAAGTTGGACTCTTTGAACTTCTGGATTTCTTCCCCCGGCCCCTACTTTTTTTTCTTTTAAAAAGCACATTCTCTGGATCCCCTTTTCTCCCCCCTCCTCCCAATCTGGAGACAAGGTGTTCTCTATGCAGTTTGCACACCCGTTCAGGAGAGTGGGTGTTCATCCAAGATCTTTATTTTTACCTTCACCTTGAATTCTTTTTTCAAATGATTCTTTAATTTTTGTAAAGAAACAAAAACAAACTAGTTCTCATGCGGCTACGAAGTGCCCATGCTCCCGCTAGCCCCAGGGCAGAGGTCTCCGAATCTGTAACTTGATCACAGCAGCTGGGGTCCACCTATGTCATCACCCCCTGCATGACCCCCCTGTTCCTTCTCACCACATCAGGTGACTTGAAACTGACCTCCTGAGAATCCCTGTCGGGGCTCATCTCTGTCCAGGAGGCAGGTGGAAGCCTAATCAGGGGCAGTTTCTATTCATAGAGCCACCCTGCCCATATCCCCTTGTTCCAGGAAGGCGGCTACAACAAGAAGACATGGGTGTGGTACCAGATTCAGGTGTGGGGTTAGGAGGACACCGTTGATTTAGGTTTCCAATTACGGGTGGTTCACTGAAGCACATTTCTAAGCAAGCAAAAGTGAGATTTTCCACAAGTGCCAATGGGAATTAGGCACATCACTGTCATTTTGACCTTTGAAAATCCCCCAAGGCTCCAGTTCCCCAGCCCTGTCCCCTCTGAGCAGATCACAGTAGGAAAGGGCTGTGGAATAATGAGATGTAGGGGGCAGTGTGTGATATGTAGCTGGAAAGCCCTGTCCCCCACCAAAATATAACTAGTTTGCATTTAAAACATTCCACTGAATCTGGATTTCTGAGGCTTGTTTGCACAAGCATACTCAGGAAAGTAAAGTGGAGTAGTTTAAAATCCCATTACACCCCGGCGTGGACACTCTCATTCTGAACTAAAGTGGCGTTAATTTGGTGTAGCTTAATTCAAACGTGAATTAAACTGAAGTGAAGTAAGGCCACCTTAATTCTGAATCAGTGTGCCCACACAGGGGTTTTATGCAGTTTAACTAATCTACTTTTAACTTGCACCTTTAGTTAATTTGGATTACCATTCCTGGATGTCCTGATGTCAGGGTTAAGTCCTTACACTTTGCTTCCATTTTGCTTTCATTTTCTCCCCCAGGGCAGAAATTTCTCCATAGTAACTTAAACATCTTTCTCTGTTGTTATTTTAAGCATGAAAGTGAGCATCCCTCCTCAAATGCTTTTACACACACAGCTGATTTCCAAAGCCGAAGCTCCTACTCATCAGCTGCTTGTGCTCAGTAGCCCATGTCCATACTGGATCCCAAAGCCTGTTTATTGAACTAGTTTAAAATCTAGCCTAACCACTGCCCTGTCTGAACTGCAGTGCTGCAGCTGTGCTTTGAAGCAGCTCCTGAAAGGCAATTTTGAGATGCCTGGTGGACAGCACCCAGGAGAGCTATTTCTCCCAAGCTACGGGCTGCTTCCAGTGCACGTGGAGCAGCAAGTAGCAGAATAAACCAAGCTCTCCTTGTGCCGTAGACTAATCACCGGTCAGATCGTGGCATGGGGGTTATATTAGGATGGAGCCGCTTCCTTGGCCTGATCCCTGGAGGTGCTGAAACTCCTGTTGATTGCAAGGGGACCTGTGGTGTTTAGCATCCCCTGGGGGGTCAGACTGCTAGAGGATCAAAGCCTCTCTCCACTCTGCTTGTCAGTATTCTCTCCCTGGGCAACCGCAGTATTAACTACCCCGTGATTGCACTCGGCAGGGGCAGCCGCAGCATTGACTGCCCATGATGGTGGCTTCTACCGGGATCAACTGCAGCCTGTCTACTCCAAAGCCGATAGCCCTGACCAAAACTCTGCGCAGTACAGAACTAACCAAAGCTGCCCCAGCTTCCCTTCCTCTTTGCAGTTTGTTTGTTTGTTCTTCCTCCCTCCAATCATGTGGAACGTAAAGCCATGGAATTTTTTAAAACAAATATCAGAACGTTATCTAGTAAATATCAACAGCAGGTACAAAACATTTGTCTGGAATTTGCTGAGCATGTTGTATTTTGATGTGGACATTTAAACGAACACCCCACCTGCCCCTAACTATCATAAATATATTAATATATATCTCTATATGCACATGCCCAGGCGACTACAGGTTTGTGACTTCACTTTCTCAGCTTTTCCCTGGGGCTGTTGAAAGCAGTGTGGGTGGCACTTGGAGAAGCCATTTGTGCAGTCTCTGGCTCTAGTCACTCATCTTTGATGGGCTGCTGCCCAGGACGCAGAAGAAGGAAGGTAGGCTGGGGGGGCGGGTTCTCTGTAGGGGAGGAAGGGGGAGCAAATGATGTTTCCTGGTGCCAGAAACCAGAGTACTAGCTTAGGAAGAGGTCCCATTAGCACTAGCCACTAGTCATGTGTCTTACTCCTGGCAAAGCCTGGTAGTTATGTCGACTGACTTGCTGTGGTCCAGGAAAAGGGAGCAGGGCCTCTGATGAGATCTGTTCCTGGCTCACTGGGACTTTGGCATATTCATTAGATCCCTCTGTAAAATGGGTTTAATTAGCAGGTGCAGAGGCAAATACCCTCATGAAGGGAAGGGTGAGTGTGTTTTAGCACTGGGACCATTTGATGTAAACGTGGCAGTTAGGAGGTTTAATCCACTTCCATCAGCCACTGGCTTTTCCTGTGGAGTCTGACTCCTTGCAATGATGCTGTTCATTTAAAAGCTACCACACACCCACCCAAGTGTTACCAGGGGCTGAGTCCTGTAAACACTTGACTTCAAAGGGGCTGGTCTCTGACTGGGGCCCCAAGGTGCTACAACTAGGCCAAAGGCAAACATTGCACAGGTGATGTAACTGTTGGTCATCTGTCAAGTTGGGGAGAGTTTTCCTGTTGACTGCTCTTAGGCTAAGTAGACCCTGGAGCTTGTCCTTTTCCCCACGTTTCCCTTCATCACTTACCTACCCGAGTTCCAGGACAAACGTGTTAATTTCTCATTGTCGCTCATGAAGCGGGGAGTAAACAGAACAGGCCAAGGGCAAAGTGACTGAGTAGGGCTAGGTCTATGGAGCGTGCCCATGGCAGAAAATAATACAGCCAGCTGTTTGGAAGATTCCTTCTCCCTTTTTTGCCATTCCCACACCCAGCTGGGAGGTATATGGTTAGTTCCCCTCCCTCATCACCCAGCTGCTCTTGGAGGAGGCTTTAAATGGCCCAGAGATCATTATTTTTGTCTGCAGTTTTGCAGCTGGCAACAAGGTGGAGAGCCAGCGCCATAAACCACCCATGATCCACTATCCCCACTTTGGAAACCTCGCCTTAAAACAAAAAAAAATACAAAGGGTATTGCAGGTACGTTAACCCTTCGTTTCCAGGTGTGTTGCTGGTACACTTCAGCTATATTTAAGCAGGGGCAAGCCTGCAGCTGACGTTCCCACCCATCCACTACAGCCGGGGGAGACACAAGCTTTTAGAACTCTTTATTAAAAGTGGGCACCTTTATCTAAGCAGTGAGGGAGCTGGGAGGCAGGAGCAACAGCACGCAGCAGAGGACCTGCTCACTAATGCTCTCAACAGCACCTGGCATTAGAGGGGACCAGGTTCAATGAGCCTCCCTTTCTACTTCCAATGTGCTGTGAGACGTCAGCGAGGTGGGTCCCCACAGCGCATTCAGAGCATGGATTGCCCACCAAAATTCCATGAGGCAAGGCCCTGGGTGGGGCTTAAAGGCAGAGCTGCCTTTCTTTCACTCTAAACCTCAAGGCAATCAGCTGCCATTTTTCAGTAAAGAATCAAGGGAGGCAAAGCAGAAGCTGCAGCTCTGCTGACATTTGCATTTTGGGGACAAGGCTCATAATACCCCAAGCAGCAACCTGATAGGGTACTACATGGCTCTGTATCCTTACACAGCCGGAAACAAGGGGGCTATTCCTGTGCACTTGAGCCTGGATCCACTGGCTCTGGTTTATACAACTTAGTCTCGTTGCCAAAGCTCATTGCAAAACATCCTCTTATCTTCCAACCACCTTCCCCAGTTGTTTTTCCATTTCTCGTGTCTCTGCCTGTCTAGGCTGCTGCCGGTCGCTCTGCCATCACGCTTTGTGCCAAAGGCACTCCACGTGCCCACGTTACTCTCTAGCCCAGCCCTGTGAGGCAGGGAAGCACTGTGCCTGCTTTCCAAATTGAGAAACTAGACTTGCCCAAGGTCACCAGGTGACTCTGTCGGAACTGAGATTCAGTCTCTTGCCCATTGCTGCTTCCGTGTTTGGGCACCACTATCCCAGTTGCTGGGGAAAAGGCTCTTCCCTAGACCCACGAGAGCCTGCTCAGCACCTTCTAAGCTACTGCAGGACTCATGAGCGGGGAAGCCTTGGAGCAGCCCTGAGCATTGGGAATCTCCGAGCACTCCACACGCCTACCTCGGACTCCCTTCCCAGCTAGTCAACAGCATTCTGCTATTCAGCCGCATTCGTTCTGGTGAGGGGGAGGGACTGGCTGCAGGCTCCCTGGGGAACCCGGAAGAGGATCCTCTGATCATGGTGCACGTGCAGGGGGTGGAAATAAAAGAGCTGAGAATAATCAAAGCCTCAAGCAAAGGGATTCCAGGTTAAAGGCTTCAAGCCTGGTCCCCAGGGGTAAGCAATGGAAAAACTCGCATTGAGCTCTGGGGGACTAAGATTTGACCTGAAAGTAGCAGCGCCAAAGCAGGGCACTTTCTTGGGCCTCCAAAGCTGCTCCTGATAAGTCTTGGATGCGGAGCGCTACCTTTCCCTGTCGCCGTCTGCCAGGGAGGTGGGTCTGTCTGTACCCCAGCGCAGGACGGGGAATGGGGAATCTATAATCTGATCAATCTGCATTGTAAATGGATAGTGATAAATTCTGTAGCCAGGGGCAGTGGAGGTGGCCTCCCTGGTTTGGCAGAGAGAATGGGCTCCATTAACCCTGAAGGGTGAAGGAGGAAAACATCTGCTGGTCCTTAGTGGTGTCATCTCCTGCATCCACGCAGGGTCAGCAGCAGAAAGGTTCCACGTAGTTGCCTGGGAAGAACCCCTCTGCCTCGCTGGTCACGCCCTCGCACCAACCGTCCGAGTACTTCCGGGTCATGTAAATGACAGCTCCTTCTGGGAACGAGAGCTCGTTCTCCTTTTGCTGAGTGTAGGGGTAGAGGGTCACCACTGAAAGGGGAAGGAGGAGCTCAGAATGGGAAGGAAGGAAACAGAGCCAGGATCATTGTGAAAATACATGGGTGGGAGCTCTAAGCCTGCACCCAGTCAGAAAGCACTGCCCGGGCTGCAAGTCAGCCAAAAAGGTCTGGAGGAGAGAGTGAGAGGGTGGGAGCAGGTCGGTTTAAATCAGGACTTCCTCCGCAATGGGGTTTCCTGACCCGATGCTGAATTGGGGGGAAGCTGTGAAAGGAGAGAGACGCTCCACCTTGCAGTGGCAAAGACAGGCTCCAGAACTACAGATCATTAGCCCCGATGCAGCATTTTTCATGCGCAGAACCCCCTCACAGATAGGGAAACTCAAGTAGCGGAGGCTGTGGGGGAGGGGGTTTTCCCCAAGTCCACACACAGCAGGATAGTGGCAGAACTGGGAAGGTCACCTAAGTCCCAGCCCTACCTACAAGACCATGCTGCCCACTCTATCCATCAGGTGATGCTCCCTAATTGACCACAGCTCTTCATCTGCTTATGCTCAGAAGCACAGGGGAGGGCGGAGGAGTATTAGCCCTTTGATCCCTTTACAAGCGATGAGCTAGGTCGCAGGCTACAATGTAACATGCCACTAGGCTATCAGCGCCCAAGGAATCTAATCAATAAATGAGACCAGGTGGTCGGCTGGTGAGCTGTAGCCCCCCTCCCATTCAGATAGAATCATAGAATATCGGGGTTGGAAGGGACCTCAGGAGGTCATCTAGTCCAACCCCCTGCTCAAAGCAGGACCAATCCCCAATTAAATCATCCCAGCCAGGGCTTTGTCAAGCCTGACCTTAAAAACTTCTAAGGAAGGAGATTCTACCACCTCCCTAGGTAACGCATTCCAGTGTTTCACCACCCTCCTAGTGAAAAAGTTTTTCCTAATATCCAACCTAAACCTCCCCCACTGCAACTTGAGACCATTACTCCTCGTTCTGTCCTTTTCTACCACTGAGAATAGTCTAGAACCATCCTCTCTGGAACCACCTCTCAGGTAGTTGAAAGCAGCTATCAAATCCCCCCTCATTCTTCTCTTCTGCAGGCTAAACAATCCCAGTTCCCTCAGCCTCTCCTCATAAGTCATGTGTTCCAGACCCCTAATCATTTTTGTTGCCCTTCGCTGGACTCTTTCCAATTTACCACATCCTTCTTGTAGTGTGGGGCCCAAAACTGGACACAGCACTCCAGATGAGGCCTCACCAATGTCGAATAGAGGGGGACGATCACGTCCCTTGATCTGTTCGCTATGCCCCTACTTATACATCCCAAAATGCCATTGGCCTTCTTGGCAACAAGGGCACACTGCTGACTCATATCCAGCTTCTCATCCACTGTCACCCCTAGGTCCTTTTCCGCAGAACTGCTGCCTAGCCATTCGGTCCCTAGTCTGTAGCTTTGCATTGGGTTCTTCCGTCGTAAGTGCAGGACACTACACTTATCCTTATTGAACCTCATCAGATTTCTTTTGGCCCAATCCTCCAATTTGTCTAGGTCCCTCTGTATCCTATCCCTGCCCTCCAGCGTATCTACCACTCCTCCCAGTTTAGTATCATCCGCAAATTTGCTGAGTGCGCAATCCACACCATCCTCCAGATCATTTATGAAGATATTGAACAAAACCGGCCCCAGGACCGACCCCTGGGGCACTCCACTTGACACCGGCTGCCAACTAGACATGGAGCCATTGATCACTACCCGTTGAGCCCGACAATCTAGCCAACTTTCTACCCACCTTATAGTGCATTCATCCAGCCCATACTTCTTTAACTTGCTGACAAGAATACTGTGGGAGACCGTGTCAAAAGCTTTGCTAAAGCCAAGATAGCTTGGCCCACTCCACTGCTGCAACCAAATGAAGCGGGGAGAGTGACGGGGGGACAAGATACCTTTCTCCAAGTAGCTGTCTGGCGCCCACGCAGGTTCCTCTGTACCCAGGGGGGGAGGAGGAGGAGGAGGAGGAGGGGCAAAATCTTCAAACTCTGTCAAGCTTGGCAGGGGCGGAGGGGGGAGCTCCAGGAAGTCGGCATCTGCAGAAAAATCCCCAGAGAATCACGAGGGGGATGAAGTTCTAATCGCAAAACAGAGGTCAAGCGTTGCCAGCCGTGGTTGTTTTTATCCCAAGTGTCCTGGTACTCGGTGGCTGTCTGGAAGCCCCGCCACCTAGCATCATCTTAACTGGGACACACAGCTTTCATTTTTAAAAAATGGTGATTCGTGGCGGTGGAGAACAGCTTGACAGCAGGGCCGCTTCAGCCTCCAACCCAGAAATCAGAAGGAACCCAAATGGGATTCTTTTTAAGCTTATCAATTTGTGGGAGCCTGATTCATGATTTAGAAAAAAGCATAACACGTGGGGCTGACCACTGTGCGACTGGAGCAAACAGATCAGTTAGGGAAGCCTCCTCCAGTGAATATCTGTTTTTCCGCCATAGAATAACTTCACTGGGGGTGCAACTGACCCCTATACAGAGAGCCAGCACATGGGCTAGGTGCTGCATAGGTCCCACTTAAGCCTCCTCTGTTAAGTGGTGCATGCACCTGATACAGCAATTTCACCCTATAAGTGGAGATTTGCTGAGGTCCTAGGGGCAACAGCTGAGCCCAGAGATTTGGACAAAATTTTTGTTCAACAAGTAATGGTATTTTTTTTCCAAACCAAAAAACTTTGAGTTTGTTTTTTTTTTTTTTTTTGGGGGGGGGGGGGGGGAGTGTTCAAATAAAATAAAACAAAACAAAAAAAGAATTTTCAGTCTTTCCACCCTTTTTGTTACTGAATACAATCAAATAAGTGATATCTAGGTTGATTTTATTCTATTTTCTCCCACTTCTTTTTTTTCTTCATTATTTTGCCACTCAACTTTTACAGAACTTCCTCAGCTGGGGGAAGGTTATTGCATGGCCAAAGGAAAAATGAAACTCAAACTCTGCCACTTTTATGTGGAAAAGCTGGGGCTATTTCGAAAAGTTACGGAGCGCAGTTTCGGGGGTTCATTTGCCCCTTGTGCCATGCTGTCACTTTCAAAAACAGCCCCAACTTTGGAAAAGGTTACAGAGTCACAATGATGATAAAACCTAGAGCTCACTCATTTCATTGCACGCAGTGGCCAAAAGAGGTGGGCATGGGGAAACCGTTATGTTCTGACAATTCACAATTTTTCAGACACTTTTGTGTAAAAAAATTTAACCGAAAAACCAGCTTTGAAGCAAAATGGAAGCAACTTCCACATTTCATCTTTTTCCCCAAAAAATTGTTTTCTATCTTCTTTCAACCAGTTCTGCCTGTAACAACCCAGTGCTACGCTTGGGCACTGATGGTGCAAAGTTCCCAGCACGGCTCAGCATAGGGATACCATGCTAGTTGCTAGCTGATTGAGGATAAGCTGTGTCAAATACAAGCCCCACCTGGCATGGCGAATGGTGGCGGGACATCTGGGAGCGGCATCTCAAAACCGATGGGTGAAGGTTCGGGCATGTCTACAGGAGGCAGAGGGGGAGGAGGAGGCATTGTGTCTATGTCCAATGGAAGAGGCAGTGAGGGCGGCATAGATTGTGCGATAGGCACCTTGGCATTGATGTTGCCAGCTGCTCCACTGGAACTGTTGTGGGTATAAATGAGAGAGTGACAGAATCGTATGTAACCATACTCAAGGAGTGAATGCCAGCAGTTGGCAAACTATGGCCCACGGGCCGCATCCAGCCCATCAGATGTTTTAATCTGGCCCTCAAGCTCCAGCTGGGGAGCAGGAGCTTACCCCGCTCCACGTTTGCCGTGCCTCCGTGTGGCTCCCAGAAGCAGCAGCATGTCCCTGCTCTAGCGCCTATGTGTAGGGGCAGCTGGGGGCTCCGCATGCTGCCGCTGTCCCAAGCGCCGCCCCCGCAGCTCCCATTGGCCGGGAACCACGGCCAATGGGAGCTGCGGAGGCGGCACCTGCCAATGGGGCAGTGTGCAGAGTCGCCTGGCCAGCGCCGCACCTCCACGTATGAGCTGGAAGGGGGGATGTGCCACTGCTTCCGGGAGCTGTTTGAGGTAAGTGCTGCCTGGAGCCTGGACCCCTGACCTCCTCCTGCGCCCCAGGGGCTGATCCCCCTCCCACCCTCTGAACCCCTCGGTCCCAGCCCAGAGCACCCTCCTGCACCCCAAACCCCGCATACCCAGCCCCACCCCACAGCCCACACCCCCAGCCAGAGCCCTTCCCCCCTCCCTCTCACCGCAACCCCCAGCCCCAGCCCGGAGCCCCCTCCTGCACCCTGAACTCCTCATTTCTGGCCCCACCCTAGAGCCCACACCCCCAGCCGGAGCCCTCACACAAGCTACCTGAGGGATGTTAAAGATGATGTGGAGGACGCTGCTGACAGTTTGCCTTCCGGAACCACAGGCAGTTGAATGGGCTCTGGGATACGAGGGTTTTTCCTGCAGTCAGGACAGACACAGAATACACCATCAGATCCCCAGTGCATCTTGGGGAAGAAACTCATTGCCCTTTCTCCGCTGAATGCGAGACTTTTTTATTCTGAATTTGGCCTGAAAGTATCAATGCCAGAGCTGTGGTGATTCAGTGTTAGATTGTCATGATGGTATAAAGAGAATCAGTGTGAGGCAGTGGGCAGATTACTAGACTGGGACCCAGGAGACCTAGGTCCTATTCCCAGCTCTAGCACTGACCTGCTGGGTGACCTTGGGCAAGTCACTTCCCCCCTCTGTTTTCCCCTCGCACTTTTTGCCTGTCTAGTCTACTGGGGCAGGGACTGTGTCTCGCTATGTGCTTGTACAGCCCCAAGCACAAAGGGGTCCCGTGCTGCCCATAACAGAAACAGTAACAGCAAATGGCCTTTTGCATAGAGCAGGGCTCCGCACAACCAGACAACCAATGAAAAAAACAAACCGGCTTCCCAGAGATGAAAATCTTCACCTTAGATTAAAACTACTCCGTGCGCTTTCAGCCTGACAAATTGAGGCCCTTTGTTCGCCTTAGCCCAGGTCCCGCAAAGGCAGGGGCAAAACCACCTTTCCCCTCCCCTGGACTCCACCTGTGTGCCTCACCCTGACACCCACGCCCTGCGGACACCAGGAAACTGGATGATGACCGTTTTCTGCAACAAGCACCAACTTCATGGCATTGATAGGGCTCTGGAGGGCCCGAGAAGGGAGGTCAGTCTCCAGGCCCATTCAATATGCTGGGTCGCTTAAAGGCAGTGGGCTACATTCATGAAGAATCCTCGGTGCCGTGGGAACTTTCCCTGCAGAAACGTAGGTGCCGAGCAATGCTGGTCACTTACAGAGTATGGGGGCAGTTGAGCAGGGGTTTGTGAATCCCTGATTCTGGGATTTAGGTGCCTGAAGTGGCAGGTAGGTGCCTAAGACCTTTTGTGAATGTAGCCCAGCGTCTCCTTTATCAACAGTTCTTCCCCCAAATGCTACAGCTGCACTAATGACACTACAGGGCACAGCTGGAGGAAGATTTTCCAATGTTTGGAAATACTGATTTGGCAAAAATCAGAATGTTGCTCTGGGGACCTTCTGCTGTTGTCTGCATTTCCAAGAGAAAATTATTGAAACCTTTTTGTTTTGATGCAGTTGAAACGTTTCATCTTGTATCTGATAATGTATGTTATAGTTACTCTGTAATCTCCTACACAAAACGTTTTGATAAGGTCTAAATGGAATTTTTCCCTAAATGAAATATTCTGGAATATCATCTCGCAAAAGAGTCCAAGGTTTCTACTTTATCATCCCAATGCAGAATGAAAGTAAATTTTGAAATCTCAGCATTTTCCCTGGAACACAAATACAAACAATACCACTTTCATTTTTGACCAGCTCTGCTGCAAGGCTTGTGGCTATGTCTGGACTAGTATTATTTTGGTCACGATCTAGTCAGGGCACATTTATAAACAGCCTACAAATGCTTACAAAGGGTTCATAAATTATTTGTGGATGCCATAAGCATGTTACTGACATGAGTAGAATCTGTTATAGATGGCATATGCAGACCAGTAGGTGTTACAGAGGGTGATAAGCCATGGCTAAAAGCAACCTCCTGACCTAATGGACACTACAACAAACGATCAACCATTTAGTAAAGCATCTATCAATTTTTAATTAACCCTTTCTAGACCATTTATAAATGGAACCTTACTGTGAAAAGCATGACCATTATTTGCATAAGGGGCAGTCTCAGGCAGATGTCAGACTTTCGGGAGCTAATCTGAAAGGTTTATTTTCCAGTGGGGAGGGGGGAAACTTGCCACCTCTTTATCAGGCTTGTGTCTCTTTTAGGACAGGATGGCGGGCGGAAAGTAGGGCAGTGGGACTGCCAGGCATCAAGTGCAAGAGAGTGGTGCCATCTCACCCCAGGGTGCCCGTAGACTGTCCAGATGATGTCTTGGATCCTTTCCAAGTCAAGGTTCCCGTTCGTGACAACTGTGTGCTCTGGTCCTACAGCCAGGGAAAAAGAGAGAAAGAATCAGTGGCTGCCAAGAGAGAACAAACCCTGAGAAGCTTGTTTACAAAGACTCACCAATCCGGGGGGGTTTCCCACAGAGAGGTACAGCTGTGTGTGGCCAAGATCATTCTGATTCTTAAGCCTTGTTGAAACGAGGGATATTTGCACTGGATACCAATGCAAACCCATAATGCAGACACACTGCACGGGCGCAAAACATGGAGATTTTTCCAGTGCAACTAGCCCAGGTAATTTACCAGTTGCAGTGGTACAACTGTGGCAGTGCAAAAAACCCTCCAGTGCTGCCAGGGCCCTGAGAGAGAAACGAATTAATTTGTGCCAGGGCGCTTGCAACAGTCTCCACTTCTAGATTACACAGACAACAAGGCCTTGCTGATGTAAGATGGATCTGAATGAATTCTCCCCTGACAGCTAGCTGGGAGGGGGAAAGACTTCAGAAGCAAACTGTATTTACATGAACACACCCACTCTGCTTAGATATCCAGCGGATAAAGCGGTGTTGCTCAAAGTGATCAACTCTGGCTGGTGTTGGGATACAAATCACTTTAGTACTGAATGCAGGGGTAGTGAAATGCTGTTACCAATGTTGTTGTCATTACTGTATGAATAAAGGGGAGCAGAACAGTGCTTAACCTGTCCAAAATGAGGGGGTCCACCCTCAGCTGAAAGCACCTTGTTAAGCCAGGGGCTCGAATGCCAGCGCCCTGTGAAAGAAAGAGAGGTGGGGACAGGTGTCTCAGCCAGGAGGTGTGGCCTCTCTCTAAGGGTCCTCCGTCTGGTTTAACCTGTTCCTCTCCACTGTTCAATGACAGAGCTAAACAGGCTTCATTAGGAACCTCTTTGTTATGTTAAAGGGCTCAAATGAGAGCTGAAATCACCTGACATGGGGCAATGTTTCCGCCCAGCCTGCAAAGAGCTGAAAATTACTAAGAGACTGACTTGCAGTCAGGTGAGGCAGAAGAGGCAGGTGGCAGCAGAAGGTGGCTGACAGTCAATGAGTGGGCTAGTGAGGCAGTGAGCAGAATGAGCAGCTGGCGAGGAAACATGCAGCTGGTGAGGAACCACAGCTGGCGGGGCAGCCAGGCGGCAAGGAGCTGCATCTGGCAGGGTGGTCAGCCAGAGCAAGTGCAAGCAAGGTGCCTTCTTCCCCAGGTGGGAGGTGAACTCACACAGATGCATCTCTAAACCCTGGGCCCCCTCTGACCGGGACAACCACTGTGAGTGGGGTATGGTGAGGGAGCAGTGAGGGGCACAGAAAAGGAACTGTTGGTTGTAGAACTCAAGAACATGAGGCGGAAGGCTCTGCCCCACACACTCTGGGGTGGGTGTCCTGCTCATAGTTTTATGATTATGAATCCTGCTTGTGGCATTCTCCCTGATTAATGTCGGATGACTTCCCTCCTTTCATTAAACGTTTCTTTTCTACCCTCAGACCCTGTGCTTGTGAGTGGGGAAGTATTGCCTCCAAGAGGTGCCCAGAGTGGTGTATAATTTTCCCAGGTCACTGGGTGGGGGCTCAAGCCAGTTCTGTGTTGTATTGTTGAAAAGGAACCCCTAGCTATTGAACCTGGCCATGGTTGCTGCCAGCTCCACCTGGCAGCAGGGTTACACTAATAATAATAATGCTTTGTATTTCCTGTATCTTTCATCAGAGGAATATCGTCAGACGTCACCAATGTGGTGCTCTGCTCTGTCCAATGTTGATAACAGTCGGCTGAGTGGGTGTGTTCCCTCTATGTGCTGGCCTGGCTCTGCGCAGATAGCTGGAACAGCAGACCCCAAGAGAAACCCCAACGACCACAGATGCCGATAAGTTACAAAGGCACCCATCCAGGTTTATTGCCAAACGAAACACAGTCTCTAGCTCCCCGGATCAGCTGTCTACAGTTCTGCTAGTACATATGTGCTCCCTGACAATGGACTGGCTCAGTCAGTGGCGGGATTTACCACTGCCCCCCAGGCCAGACAAAGACAACCCCTCAGAGGTCCATTTTTATACACAGATACAAACAAGTTACACCTCACTCCTGACGTATTGAGCTACGACCCCTCTACATGTCCAGGTGCCGCCTATTACCTTGTACATGTTGGTTCAAGCAAAACAACTCTATCCATCATATTATCCTTTTAACCCTGTCTTTAGGATGGGTCAGCATGTTCCTGTAGGCTGAGGGGGAATGTGCTTGTGCTGGAGTGTTCTGGTACCATCCTGGCACGTGTTTACACCACTTGTGCCCACTACCTTTTAGGTATGTGTGTTTTTGCAGCATCAGCCCTCTTCATGCCAGATTCTGTGAGCAGGGCCTGCTTCTTGCTCACAGCTTAACTTTGTTTTATATCAGCAAAGTCTTGCCCGTTACTTTAGCTCAGGCCTTAGGCCTCATACCAGGCCTCTGAAAAAAGGACTACAAAGCGTTTTACAAACTTTCATGAATTCTCCAACCATCCCATGCCACCTTCTGAGGGGCAAGAGTAAAGTGCTTGGCCAAGGCCACAAAATAAGCCATGGCAAAGCCAGTGCTTAGGCTGGGTTAAACCTTTATGGAGCTAGTGGGTGTAACCACCGCCCTTCATTTAAGATAGTATTAAGAAACGGTTAAGCTCCTTTATAGCAGCCCCCACTCCTAACATGCAAGTCTGCCCTGGAAATAGAACTATGTGAGCAGAGGGCTTTGCTGGTGATCTTTTGGGGTAAGGGGGTGTGTATGTGAGAGAGAGATGAGACAAGGCAAGAAAGCACACAGAAGCAGACAGAGCTACACGCACAGCCTGGACAAGTACAGTGGGGAGCTGGCTAAAAGAGGCTTGGGGCTGTAATCAAAGAAACTATCTCCAGTTGTTTGGTTCCTGCAGTGTTCATGGAATCAGGACTTTGTAACTACACAAGATTGCATCAAAGGGCCCCTGACTCCAGCTGGAACAGCCTACAAGACCCCAATTTGTGGCTAGCTGCTTGGGTCAGAAGGGGTGGCACTGGAAATGGGTTCCAGGAGTCATGATTTCCAGCTATCTCTCATAGCCAGCGTGCTATGCTCTCAGCCAGAGCTGGGAATGGAATCCAAGACTCCTGAGGTCCTGCTCTAGCTAGCAGACTATACTCCCTTGCCCAGGACCCCAGAATTCCCGCTCCCTGACCTAACCAATAGACCCTACTCCCTCCCAGAGTTTGACATAGGAGTCCTGTCTCACAGGGCTCCCGCTACACCACACCGCCCAAGGAATCCAGAGTCTCCTGCCATGGCTACACAGGTGTAAAGTAAGTTAGACGGACAACTACAGCGTCTTTCAAGTGCAAATGCTCTCCTCCTTTAACTGTCACAACCTGCAATCTTGTTGCTTCGGAGCAGCAGCCCTGGCAGCCCCAGTAATAGGATGAAGTCTTTTTTCCCCTGTTACCAACAGGCAAAACATCCAAAAAAATTTATACGCATTTCAGAATTGCCACTCTCCTCACTATGCATCACTGCATGTTCTTTTGTACCCTGCCATCACCGAGTGCTAGATCAAAACGAAACAGGACATGCTGTCAATCCACTGAGGAGGTTACACAGCTGCAGCTGCTAGGAGACACACAGTGAAAGAGACAAGGCCAGCAAGCCAATGCACCACTGGTGAGAAGGCTCTCAGGAAAGACGCCCCCTCAAAATGGTGAGCATTGGCACATGGTGCATCACTCCCTTTGCCAGGCACTTTTCCAGAGGAACAGAGCCCAAACTTTGTAACATTGGGCTGATAGTGTCCTACACCTTGTTACACATGAACGCAAAAGGCCGGGTTTCCCCTGGGGTAACTCCACTAAGCCAGTACAGCAACAGCAGGGGCAAATCTGGCCTCTTGATCTGTTCAGACTCTTGTTCACTTTCTCGGGACATTCCTGCTGAGCAAGGCACTAGGGTATTTCTGAACCTGCCGCCCCGTATTAGTGCGTGACTCCTCTTATAAAGTGTCGTGCCTGCCGGAGTGCAGCGAATGAGTTTATCTGAAAGGCTCAGGAGGAAGATGTAAGAGTGGAAAGATTTTCCTGTCACTTGGCCTGAGGTCTAGAATAAAACAAGCAGGCCAGACAGCTTGTCCCAAAGCTGGGATTGGATGGCTCAAGCAGTTGGGATACAGAGCCAGTGACCTCCGAGTTGGAATTAAGCCCATGTTCTAGTGAGCAACCAAAAGGTCTTAGCATCCAAAGGCCCAGTCTGTTCAGGGCCCAATCTGCTCTGTTTCAGCCCAGCTCCCGGTGGACAAGCATCCATGCGATCAGCAGAAAGTGGCTCTCTCAGCAGAGAGCCAAATTAACAGGATCAAGAGGCATGAGCTGAGGACAAGGTGGAAGAAGGTTGGGCCACCATATTGACAAGATTGGGTACATGGCTACACATCTTTCTGTGGCTAGCCAGGCTGTAAAGCCACGCAGCCAGCATCTGTCACCAGTGCCACATTCACCTGCCCTTTAAAATATTTAAAGGGAAAAATAATACAAACTGGACAAGCCCAAACCCTAAGAAAAAGCTCCTACTCCGGTAAATGCAGCATTTTACTAGGGGCCAGGAGCCAAGAGAACATTAACCCACAGGCTACCAGAATTAGCAAGAAAGAAATGGATCAGAACCATTAAGCAGCTGATCTAAAGTCAATGGGTGGGGGAGGGTCTTTCCATTGACTTCAATGGCTTTTGGATCGGGCCTTAAGGAACAGACTGTCACATGAATTCATGCACAGCCAGTACATGCTGATGCTTTGACAAGATGGCCATTTATTTAGCTGAGCACATCGGAAGATCTGGCCTTTATTTAGCTCCCTTGACGGAAGCGAAGCTCATTGGGAAAAAGTCTGACATCTGCCATGCACAAAATAGCACCGAGAAGGTCCTTCAGACCAATGGGGCTGATCACTTAGCCACAGGGAGCAGCAGAAAGCATGCAAGAGCTGGGTGGAGGAAGCAGCCCTTAGAGCTGTGGCGAGCACGCTGCTGAGAAAGCGGAGGCGATCGTGGGAAAAGAGAGCCCGAGCAGACAACTTCCCGTGTCTGCATTAAGCTAGCTGTGGCAGTTTCGATCTCGGGTGGTTACGGTCGTCTCAGATCGCTGGGCACCTAGCTGATGAAACCCTCCTGCATGGGGATTTTTTTTTTCTTTTGGTTTCTTAAAGGTGACTCACAAAAGGAGAAAAAAATAGGGTTTGTTGTGGCACTTTTGCTGCGTTCAGAAGAGATACCAGAAGGGATTCAGACATCTTCTCCTCTGAAGAACTCGCTGGGCAGCTGGAGAACTGGGAGGATTATAACACTACAGATACCAAGGGAGTAACATCAGGGTCACCGAGAGAAGAAAGGATTTTAAGTCGGTGTCTCAGAACAACAACAACAAAGTGTATAATGGCTATTGAATTGTAAACCTGGGGGAGCAAAGCTCCATGGTAACGGCTCAGCATCTCGCCCCCCGACTCCATTCAGGGATGAGAAAGTGACATGCACGCATCTCTGAGGCAACCAAGAAGTTCTCCATCAAAAACAGGGAAGGCAGAAAAAATAAAATAAGCAGCAGCAAAAAGACACCCTTGCAGATCATTTTACTACGTCATATAAAAAGGCGGGGAAACGGCACAAATCCATTTTCTTTTTCTTTGGCAAATGATCTTTACCAACAGAGTCTGAGCAACACATGCCTGGGAGACAGAAATGCAGCACCCAGAGAGATGAAGAGGTTGGGTTGCCCAGTGGTTAGGGCAAATAACACCAGCACCACTCTGGCTCCAGCTCCTGCCAAGGCTTCCATCTCTCATCAAGCTCTGCTCTTTTTCCTTTCAAAGAGGAAGAGGAGGGCTGGGCTGTGGTTCACCAGAGGACTCTAGCTGTCCACAAAGGAAACGCTTAGAGACGCTGTGTCTGTCTGCCTGTCTCTGCATGAGACATCAGAACTCCTGGTGTGTCTCACATACACCCACGCAACCCCACCAAACTCACGAAGGTTGCCCAAGTCATGAGAGCAAGATTTGGACTCTAGTGTTTTCTACAGCAATTTTCTTGTGACTCTGGATTGTAATGCCTGGTTAAAATCCCTGCCATCCCTTTTATTGGAACTCTGGAACGGCTGACTTAGAGGCAGACATCACAAGATCCATCCCAGGTTTTATACAAGACCCTACTGCACATTGGGATTGGACGCTTTGGGATTGGGATTGTTGCGTCATCTGGATCAGCAGCAATGTTGGCTGCATTCAGGGAGGTGTGTGGGCTACTGGCTAGAGCAGGGCTCTGGGAGAATTCTGGATTCTGTTCCCACTTCTGCCACTGACTCACTTTGCGGCCCCAGGCAACTCACTTCACCTCGCTATGCCTCAGGTCTTCCACCTGTTGTGGTGGGATAATAATTCCCTACCTTGCAGGAGTGTTTGAAGGGTTAATTAATGTCTGTAAAACATGGTGGAGCCTCTTTGATCAAAGGGGAAAGTTACATACTCTTCACCATAACACTTCAACTAGCAGAAGAAGGTCTAACATGACCCAAGGGCTGGAAGCTGAAGCTAGACAAATTAAGACTGGAAATGAGGCACACATTTTTAACTGTAAAAAGAAAAGGAGTACTTGTGGCACGAAAGCTTATGCTCAAATAAATTGGTTAGTCTCTAAGGTGCCACAAGTCCTCCTTTTCTTTTTGTGAATACAGACTAACACGGCTGTTACTCTGAAACCATTTTTAACTGTGAGAGTTATTAAACCACTGGATGAATTTACCAAGGGTCATGGTGGATTCTCCATCCCTGGCAATTTTTAAATCAAGATTAGATGTTTTTCTACAAGAAAATCCTCCAGGAATGATTTTGGAGCAGTTCTCTGACCTGTGCTATACAGGACGTCAGACTAGATGAAACTATGAAGAGTGAATAAAGAAGAATTCAGTGAAGCTGAGAGCTCTTTACCTTAGACTAATAGGCCAAGACTTTCAGAGGCGATGCGTGATTCAGAGTGCCTGACTTGCCAGATGTTGAGGATGGCTGATTTTCCCAGAGCAGGTGCTCAGCACTTTCTAAACCTGGCCTTTTCAGATGTGTCAAGTTGGCCTCCCAAAGAAAAATTGGAGGACCTCAAACAAAATTAATACTTTCAAACCGATGACCATACTTTTCTACGGCCGGGTGAGATTATTGTGATCATCTAGCAGCCTGACCTGCATAACACAGGCCACAGAATCTCACCCAGGGAGTCTTCCAGTGGATTTAGTCTTCCCTGCTACGTAAGCAACACCATCAATCCCAATAACTCCCAACTGAACTAGAGCCTCTCTCGTTACGGAGCCTGAGTGTGGTCACTTCAAGCTCCCTGTGACCTGGGATCCATCCGGATGGATTTCACCTGGGGGGTTTATTCTGACCTTTATCCCATGACCAACATCATCCAGGGTGCTAAAGTTGAGGGGTTTCCTGTAGTAAGCTTCCAGGGGTTCCTGATATGTTGGATAGATGATTTTCTGGTAGTGGGGGGGCCTCTTGCAGACTGTCAGCGTTCCAATCTCTCGACGAGCCACTTTCTCCTTGTGCACGTCTACCATCTGCAGAGAGAGACAATCGCCATCCGTCACCTTCCCCGCCAGGGCCTTTCCTCTTGGAGGA
Organism: Caretta caretta; assembly: GCF_965140235.1. Lineage (NCBI taxonomy): Eukaryota > Metazoa > Chordata > Testudines > Cheloniidae > Caretta > Caretta caretta. The sequence continues at coordinate 9,998,408 of NC_134232.1, forward strand.
ACCTCAAACCCCCATAGTTATTCCACTAAGAGGCATGAGTTTCTCCATCTGAAATTCGTGGGGCTCCAAAAGCACTCTTCCCCCTAAATGAGAGGCTCTTGTGTGGAGACCACAGGCCTGGGAGCCAGGACTCCTGGGTCCTCTTCCCAGCTCTGCAATGGTCCTTAAGTCCCAACGCCTCTCAGTGCCTCAGTTTCTCCATCTATAAAGTTGGGGGTGGAGGGGGCAGGGAAGGGTTGCTGCCTCCCGGGGAGGAGTGGTGAAACTTAATGAGGGCTTGCTCCTGAACTCTATGGTGCAGTTCCCACACTTTAATGCTGCAGGATCAGGCATGTGGGGGCAGATGCTCAGCTGAGGTAAATGGACACAGTTCACTGACCTCAATGGAGCTACACCAATTTACACCTGCTGATGATCTGGCCCTTCATGTTCAGAAAGTCCTTTGAGAGCCTCACTAAAAACAAGCAAAGGCCCCAGCTCTTCGCAGCATTTAATCCATTCCTCTGCAGTTTCCTGAGCAGGTTTCCCCCCCCACCCCCTAATTATTTTTCTCCAACTAACAGGAAAGTTACCAGGCAACTTTCATGCACAGGAAAAGGGCTGGCTGTCACTGAACGCTCCACACACATCCGTAGACTCCAAAAGGATAAGGATGGGGGTGGGGGAGCAGTCAGATACACACGGTCTTGCTGGGCAGAGAGTCAAACCCTTCAGTCAGCTATGGGGCCGTCTTTCCTGTGCAGTAAGGGACAGAGCCCACACGAAGTTAGCAGCTCGCTATTCTGTGTGTCAAAATGAACAGGGCTCCTGGGACCCATTCCTGCAGGGCTTTCCCGCTTGTGGGGCAAAGAGGTCTTCGTGCCGTTTGCCTGCGTTGCAGGGTGTGCACATGGGCTCGAAAACTGCCATCGCTTAAGTACCAGTGCAGGATTCTCAGGAGGTGCAGAGCACCCACGACTCCATTCAAACTCAGCGGGAGCTGCAAGTGGTCAGCCCCTGTGAAAATCAGGCCCCACTGTCTCCCCAAAGGGATCTGGGGCACTTTGAAGGATCACCAATTATTCTTCGTGCTATGACAGCCTCACTGTGCTTGGCCCAGATACACCGAGGACGGCTGTAGCTCCGCCAATAGCAATGACTGCAGGCTGTAAGTGCGGAGCGGGGCATGTACAGTAGAAATCCCTCACATGCGGGTATCAAACCCGACTTGAGCCAACAGCAGGATTTGAGCCCCAGACCTTCAGCACTGAAAACACGAGCCTCTACCACACGAGCTAAAGGAGCACTTTCATCAGCTGCTAATATAAACCTCTTACGTGGACCAACCCCTAGCCCAGCGTCAAAGATCCACACGTTTAGCGTGGCCTACCTGCGTGCAGCACAGAAGTCATAGACAGCGGGTGAGGAGTCGGAGGCTATGTCTACGCTGCAATCAGAGGGGCGATTGCTGCACATGTAGACACACCAGAGCCTGCGGTGATCTAGCTGACTCACATAACAAGTGAAGCTGCGGCAGCATGGGCATACACTCAAGCAGTTAGCCCATGTGGCTACGGCTTCTTTGCTGTTGTTATTCACCATCTAGATCAAAGCTAGCTCGGGGAGGTCTACGTGTGCTGTAGTCCCATCGCTGACTGCAGTGTAGACATACCCAGGGTGAACCACCCCCATTGTCTCTAGGCATTTCCCACCCACCTGCGCAATGCAGCAGACGTTGGCTTCCACCCGGTGGAGTTCAGTTGCATGCAGGTCCAACATTTGGAGGACGTTGCTGGCTAGGTTGCTGATCTGGTACGCGACGCTAGCCAAGGACTGGGCACTGTAAGCCATGGTCTCCTCCAGGGCTTTCCTCTTGTCTGTTGCCTGGAACAGAAAACAAAAATGTTTGGGAGTCACCCTGGCCAGACTCTGACACCATTGTGATGGCGCAGTATAAGAACCCAACCGAACGGGAGAGCCAGGAGACTGGCGTGGTCTCAGGGTCCACAGGCTTCTCTGACATTCTACCACTATAATCTTTAAGATGTTTTGTACTGGAGAGGCTCAGGGACTCGGGACTTGGATACCAGCCCTTTGATATCTAGGCCAACAGTTCTGGTGTCTCAAGAGGAGATCAAAGAGGCCAGTTTTCGTTTACATGGGATGAAGAGCTGGTGTAAGGTGCAGGAGTGGACCGCTCTGAAGACTACTTGCCCTGGGGATAAACACAGACTGGGTAGTGTCAGTGCAGACTCCTTCTCCTCCCTGTTCTATCCCCAGCTGACATGTGTAGATGCTGCTCTGGAGAAACTGCCCTCTATCTCCATGGGCCATTTGTTCCTGGCTTCTCTTCTAAGACAGCCAACCAGGGGGCCAAATGTGACATGGACACTTGGACCTAGGAACTAATCTACGACCACCAACTCCATTCACACAGCCTGCCAATCAGCCTTCAGCTGTCAGTGGTGTAACAGACTGGCTACTGTCTATGTGAACCACTGCCCTCTGCTGGATGGATCAGAACTGCTCAGCTGTATGTGTCATAAGCCCTCTACTGTCATAGAACATAAGAATGGCCATACTGGGTCAGACCAAAGGTCCATCTAGCCTAGTATCCTGTCTTCCGACAGTGGCCAATGCCAGGTGCCCCAGAGGGAATGAACAGGTAATTGTCAAGTGATCCATTCCCTGTTGCTCATTCCCAGCTTCTGGCAAACAGAGGCTAGGGACAGCATCCCTGCCCATCCTGGCTAATAGCCATTGATGGACCTATCCTCCATGAATTTATCTAGTTCTTTTTTGGACCCTGTTATACTCTTGGACTTCACAACATCCTCTGGCAAAGAGTTCCACTGTTTGACTGTGCATTGTGTGAAGAAATACTTCCTTTTGTTTGTTTTAAACCTGCTGCCTATTAATTTTATTTGGTGACCCCTAGTTCTTGTGCTATGAGGAGTAAATAACACTTCCTTATTTACTTTCTCCACACCAGTCATGATTTTATAGACCTCAATCATATCCCCCCTTAGTCATCTCTTTTTCAAGCTGAAAAGTCCAAGTTTTATTACTCTCTCCTCATATGGAAGACGTTCCATACCCCTAATCATTTTTGTTGCCCTTTTCTGAACCTTTTCCAATTCCAATACATCTTTTTTGAGAGGAGGCGACCACAACTGGAAGCAATATTCAAGATGTGGGCGTACCATGAGTTTATATAGAGGCAATATGATATTTTCTGTCTTATTATCGATCCCTTTCTTAATGATTCCCAACATTCTGTTTGCTTCTTTGACTGCCACTGCACCTTGAATGGATGTTTTCAGAGAACGATCCACAATGACTCCAAGATTTCTTTCTTGAGTGGTAACTGCTAATTTAGACCCCATCATTTTATATGTATAATTGGTATTATGTTTACCAATGTGCATTACTTTGCACATGGAAATTCCCCTTTAGTTCAAAGGTTAAATGCCTGCTTGTTTTGGAGCAGGAAAATCCCATGTTCTATCCCCAGCATCACTTTGAAGTTCTGAGAGGCCAGAGTTTGAGACAACAATGAACTCCTAAACAGCCTTGGATTTGTTACAATGATTTTCAATCAGGGCCAGAGGCAGAGTTGAAAGGTCCCATAGCCCAGCCCCAGCTCACTAGCGTGATTCCTTTTACAAGGAGCAAACCGGGTGGTGTCCCTGCTCAATTAGACCCCGAGGAGGATAGTTCATAGCTGGCAAGGGGTGGGGCTCTCAGGAAGCGGAACCAACTGACTCTGCGAAGAGACAGTGTCTTTTAATTGGCATTGGGCTTAATTTTAAGATGTTTCCTTCTGCTTTCCAAATGCATCAAACTTCCTTCAGCTGCGTCAACAGAACAAGAGCAGGTCACTGACACCCATTACTCAGGGACACTTGTGTCTGCCTGAAACTACACTATTACTCCAGCCCCACCCTGGCCTTGACAGGAGGATAAAGGCAGCTGTTAATCCCCGTTTGCCGGTATTGTATCCATATTGGTCCCAGGATATTAGAGAGACAAGGCGGGTGAGGGAATATCTTGTATGGCACCAACGTCTGGTGGTGAAAGAGACAAGCTTTCGAGCTACACACACCTTCCCAGGCCTGAAGAAGAGCTCTGTGTAGCCCAACAGCTTGTCTCTTTCATCACCAGAAGTTGGTGCCATAAAAGATATTCCCTTGCTTGCCTCGTCTTGCTGTTACTCTGGACAAGGATGCCAGGGTGTTCTCACTTGGGAAGGGGAAACAAAACAGCTAGGCTACGTCTACACTTCCGCCTACGTCGGCAAAACTTATGTCGCATAGGGGTGTGAATATTTCACCGACATAAATGTTTGTGTACATGGTGCTATGTCAGTGGGAGAGCTTCTCCTGCTGACATAGCTACCGCCGCTTGGGGAGGTGGTTTTTTTATGCCGATGGGAGAGCTCTCTGTACTGGTACAGCTGTGACGCTGTACCGATAGACACGGCCCTAGAATCCTGTTCCCCGAGCCCAGGACATGCTGGAAATGGATCTTCTGTTCTAGATGACCTGGGTGGAAACGAATGAAGGCTTGATGCAAAGGGCTCTGCAGTCAATGGTGAGTCTCCCATTGACTTTAATGGGCTTTGGATCAGGCTGTAAAACCCCCATGTTCTGCGGGAACTGAAGGGAACAACCCAAGAGCCTTAGGTAGGCTACAGCACTGTTTGCCTGTTGCTGTGTCACTGCAAGCTGTCCTCTTCTCAAGCTAAGCAGGGTCAGGTAAGCTTAGTTCTTAGACGCAATCCTCTCGGGAACCCCTCAGCAGTGCTAGCCATTTGGTAGATAACGTTTTCTGAGTCAGTGTGTGGTCACGGGGTTAGCACACCTCCGGGGCTGGGGGTGCTGATTTTCACAGGAGAAATAAAACCAAGCGGCTGGCCATCTTTAGTCACTCAAGATCCACTTCAGCCATTGCCGTTTTCACAACAGTGCAAGTGCTACCCTTGGTGTCCTGCCCAAATTCCAGCTCGAACAATTACATTCTGTGTATTGAAATTCCACCTCTATTTTCAACTGGACACATTGTGATTCTTCTCTTTGTGCCCTGAATGGTTGTGTGGTGCCATCTGTGTTCCACCCCAGAAGTGGCTGCATTTCAGAGTGACTAGTTTAATCCCTCAAACCAAGAGTTTGTACAGCCCTTTAGAATCCACATGGACCAAAGATGGTTAAGACACACTGGACTTTGACTCCGCACACCAGGATTAAAATCTTGCTTCTGCCAGAGACCCTCTATACCTCAGTTTCCTACCTATAAAATCAGGATAATGCTCCCCTTGTTTATTTGGATTGTAACTGCTTTGTTAGAGCACCCCTCAACGAGAGCCCTGATCTCAGCTGAGGCTGCTAGGTGCTACCACAATGCAAAGGAAACAAGAATAGATACCAAGATCGTTCTCCACTCCCATCTGGAGAAGGGAAGGAGGTGGGTTTTAATTCCCAGGTCGAACATGGAAGGGAACAACGCTGCAATTTCTTCAATGAAGCAGTCGCAGAAGAAGACCGCTGCTCACCCAGGAGCTATCACTGAAGCATTGTGGCAGTGACTAAGCCAGAAACTGCAAAGCCAAGGCTGCCGCTTGCGGCTCTTGGGGGTTCTGCTATTTCACAGGTGCATGAGCTGAGCACAGAGTTTCAGCTTTTACCTCTGTGTTTCCTGACACATGATTCTTGGTGTCACCACGCGGAACAATCCCCCTCCCACTGAATCTCCACCCCCTCCTGCCCCAGTTGTATGTGAATAATTGGTCACTCTTCCCCTTTAAAAACCTATCTAGAAATTAACAAAGGGAAAACCTTATTAGGGTGGATCCAGTCTTTATCGCCATATAGTACAGTGCTTATACTTACAGATCATCAGGATGGGTTGTCATTAAGACTGGATGTGGAGACAGAAGATCCAGGTTCACTCCCCAGCTCTGCCACCCACAGATCCTGTGACCTTGGGCACATCACTTCACCTGCCTGTACCTTAGCTCCCCATCAGTAAATGGGGGTAACGCTTTCTGCTTAGCTAAGCTCATTGAGCTCTAAAGAGGAAAAGTGCTATATAAGAGCTACATATTATTATTGTGCTAGGCACTCTGCAAACACACAGGGCTTGTCTTCACTATGGAAAAAGGTTTGTCCTTCACTCAAGTTAGCTAGTGCAAGGTAGAAGCCTAGTGACGAGAAGGCAGATGCTACGTCTCACAGACATTTGCAGGTCAAGTTGAAGACCAGGCTCCCCTGGGGTCGGATTTGAGTTAAGAACATACCTTTCCCCCCTATGCCCCACCACAGTGAAGACATGGTCTCTCTGCACCTCGGAGCTTACAATCTAAGGACACAAAAGACACCAAGGCACAGCAGATGGAGTGGTTTCTCTAAGATGACAGAGACCAGAATCCAGGTCTTCCAAGTCCTGGTCTCTCCAAAGGTAAGATGATTTTCTTTCCTTCTTTTTTTACTCTGCACAGACAGCAATGTCTGATCCTTTGCATAAGAGTCTCTGAAGTTTTCATGCCCCTAACAGCATGCCCAAGATCTTTGCACCTGCAGCCTCATGATTCTGCCCCTCTTTGGCACATGCCCAATCAAATTAGGGGAAGCCCACCACATGCCCAGCACACATTCTCCCCAGCCCCTGAAGACCTGCTGCAGTACCATAGAGCTCGGGGTGGTGTGTGGGGGCAGACGGCATGCACCTACCTGCATGTAGTTGTTCTCACAGTAGTCAGCCACTTTGTGAAGTTTGCTGTAATTCTCCCTCAGGACTTGCCTGGCAGAGGGGATTTCATGCTGCTGAAGTTTCTGCAGTTCAGACATGCTGCTGCTTTGCTCTGTTCCCACTTCCTTCTCTGAGAGAGCTGCTGTCCTAGCCTGGGGTTTTGAACCTTGCAGCTCTCAGACACGCTGGTGCAGTCATTGGCTGGGGAGGAGCTCAGTCACACTTCAACTGCCTTCAGCAGCAGTGACCCTTTTCCTTCGCATTTCACATAGAGAATGGAGGACCTCAGTCATCTGCCTCAGATTCACTATGCACTGGTCACTTGCCCAGTCATCTTGGGGGTTAATTCAAAGACACCCGACTTCCAGCCCCTAACACTCTGCTAACCACCCTTGGTTCCTTGCATCCCAGCCCCTGATCTGGAGGCTGACTGATACAACGAGAAACCAAGGTGATCGGAATAACTCAGGAAACTTAGGACTTGCCAGGAGAGGAAACTATTATTTTAGCCCTGGGTCTGTTTACTGATTGCTACAAATGGGTTCCCACGTTCTGTAGGACAGAGGGATTGCAACATGCACTGGGCTGCAGCAAGGAGGAAGCTGGTGTCAAACCATTGATCTGATCCTCTTGGGGAATGGGTGGATGGAAAAGGAGCAACGGAGGCAGGGATATGGAGACAGCCACCAGACATGCTCATGGGAAGCTCTGGGGACCAGGCGAGAGAAAAGCAGCAGCGATAAAGGATGTGAATCATGTTCCCGCTGGCAGAAAAGTAAGTCGGCAATGGAAAAAGAAGCATTTCCAAGAAGAATCCAGCAGCTAGGAAGCTAAACTATCAGGCTACAGCAGGTTCCTTAGGCGTCGACTTGTGTCCCACTCCTGTCATCTGCTTGAAGAATTTGTTCCTGTGTTCACAGCCGAACCTAGATGCCATGCTCAGTTTTCTCTACCGCTGCAGCTCCTCCGTAGCACATCTAGGGGGTCAAATCCTGGCCCTACTGAAACCAACAAGTAGGGAAACCTTAGAGACGAATACAATAAAGCAATGGGGTTCCTCATATTCAGTGGGACCAAGGTTTCCAGCAGAGACAGGCCTGAACCAACCCCTCGAAACAGCTCTGAACTCGGGCAGATCAAAACCCAACATCTGGCTCAGATATTTGTGCCATGAGCTCAGCTCTGTTTTCCAGAGATCATGCAGGGCCTGGCATCACTCCACATGCTACATAGCAGTTGTTCCTTGACTTAGTCATAAACACAGCTTTAACCTGGTTATGGTCCAGTCTACACTATAAAGTGCAACAGTGCAACATTCCAACCCCTCTGTGCTGCACTGCCACTTTATCTCCCCAGCTGGGGATTCTCCCAATGTGAGCAAGTCCCCATTGACAGCCAGTTTAGTCTGTTCCTACTCTTCTCCAGAGCACAGGGGATGCGACCACAGTGCTGCTGAGCTCAAGCTATTCTACAATTGGCAGATGGCCCTTTGGGGGCCGCAGCCAGTTGGTGCACTTTAGAGCAGCTCCTAGGCTGCTCTAATCACAGAATCATAGAAATGTTGGGCTGGAAGGGATCTTGAAAAGTCATCAAGTCCAGCTCCATGCATGGAGGCTGGACCAAGTAAACCTAGACTAACCCCGACAGGTGTTTGTCCAACCTGTTCTTCAAAACCTCCAATGATGGGGATTCTACAACCTCCCTTGGAAGCCTATTCCAGAGCTTAACGATGCTTAGAGTTAGAAAGTTTTCGTTATATCTAACTTCAATCTCACTTGCTGAAAATTAAGCCCATTACTTCTTGTCCTTTCTTCAGTGGACATGAAGAACAATTGATCACTGTCCTCTTTATAACAGCCCTCAACATATCTGAAGGGCTTCATCGGGTTCCCCTGTCAATCTTTTTTTCTCAAGACTGAACATGGCCAGTTTGTTTAATCTTTCCTCACAGGTCAGGTTTTCCAAACCTTTTATCACTTGTGTTGCTCTCCTCTAAACTCTCTTCAGTTTGTCCATATCCTTCCTAGGGTGCGGTGTCCAGAACTGGACGCAGTACTCCAGCTGAGGCCTCACCAGTGCTGAGTAGAGCGAGACAATTACCTGACACATTTTACATACAACACCCCAGTTAATATGCCCCAGAATGATATTAGACTTTTTAACAACTGCAGCACATTGTTCACTCATATTCAGTTTGTGATTCATTATAACCTGCAGGACCACCTAGCCAGTTATTCCCCATTTTATAGTTATCATTTGATTTTTTTCTTTCTTAAGTGAAATATTTGGCCTGTGTCTTCATTGAATTTCATCTTGTTGAATTCAGGCCAATTGTCCAATTTGTCAAGGTCATTTTGAATTCTAATCCTGTACTCCAAAGCCCTTGCGACCCCTCCTGGCTTGGTGTGATCCACACATTTTATACGCATACTCTCCACTCCATGATCCAAGTAATTAATGAACATATTGAACAGTACCAACCTAGGACTGACCCCTGTGCCCCAAGATCCCACTATATAAGCCCTCCCAATTAGGTTGTTTTGGCATGATTTGTTCTTGACAAATCCATATTGTTATTCCTTATAACTCTATTATCCTCTAGATGCTTACAAACTGATTGTTTAATAACTTGTTCTAGTATCTTTCCAGATATCAAAGTTAGACTGGTCTATAATTCCCTGGGTCCTATTTGTTCCCCATTTTAAAGATAGATGCTATGTTTGTCCTTCTCCAGCACTCTGGGACCTCACCCATCATCCACAAATTCTGAAAGACAATTGCTAACGTAGCTAGCGGGGGGAGCAGCCGCTCCCCCCACTGATCACATCAAAAGTGGCGCCTTAGGCACCAATTCCCTGAGTGCTCCGGGGCTGGAGCACCCACAGGGAAAATTTGATGGGTGGAGAGCACCCACCGGCAGCTCTCCTCCCCATGCCTGGCCCCAGCTCACCTCCGCTCCGCCTCCTCCCCTGAATGCACCGCCCCGCTCTGCTTCTCCGTGCCCCCCCGCCCCCGGCTTCCCGCAAATTAGCTGTTCGGCGGGAAGCTGCGGAAGGCTGAGAAGCAGGCGGCGGCTGCCCACTCAGGCCGAGGGTGGCGGAGATGAGCTGGGGCGGGAAGCAGTTCCCCTGCGCCTCCCCCTCCCCCGCCGGGTTACCTGCTGCGGCACGGGCGGCCCTCCTCGCGCCCCCCCCGCCCCAGCTCACCTCCACTCCGCCTCCTCCCCTGAACGCACCGCCCCGTTCTGCTTCTCCGCGCCCCTGCCGCCAGCTTCCCGCGAATCAGCTGTTCGGCGGGAAGCCGGGGAAGGCTGAGAAGCAGGTGGTGGCTTCCAGCTCAGGCCAAGGGTGGCGGAGGTGAGCTGGGGCGGGGAGCGGTTCCCCTGCACACACACACCCCCCGCCCCCCCCCCGGGTTACCTGCTGCGGCGCGGGTGGCCCTCCTCGTGCCCCCCCGCCCAAGCTCACCTCCTCTCTGCCTCCCTGGGCCTGAGCCCGAAGCTGCTGCTTGCTTCTCAGCCCGCCCCAGCTTCCCGCGCGAACAGCTGATTCGTGGGAAGCCTGCGGGGACGGAGAAGCAGGGAGGGGTGGCGCATTCAGGGGAGGAGGTGGAGGCGGAGCAGAGGTGAGGTGAGCTGGGGCCGGGGGTGGGGCGGGGAGCTGCCAGTGGGTGCTCTGCACCCACCAAATTTTCCCCTTGGGTGCTCCAGGGCTGGAGCACCTGTGGAGTCGGCCCCTAAGGAGCCACTTTGGGCCGGTTAAATTTAGAAGCCCTTTTAGAACCGGTTGTTCCACGAGGGACAACCGGTTCTAAAAGGGCTTCTAAATTTAACAACCGGTTCTAGCAAACCCGTGCGAACTGGCTCCAGCTCACCACTGGCTGAGGTTCTAATCTCATTAACCTTTTCAGTGAGCCTGACTGCTCGTGATGAAATCCAGGGAAATTTAACTTTTACCTTGATTTCTAAAAGCAGCAGAGGTATGCCAAACTGAAAAAGATTTTGGCGCCTAACTCCCATTCAAATCAATGGGATTTAGGCACCATCTTGAATCCCACCCTAAATGCTTCTGCAAATTCCTCTTATGTCTCAAGTGCAGGAGCCCTCCTACTTGCTTTCGCCATGCCAGATCAGTAAGTAGATGCAACTCCATTCTCAGTCGGTCTCAGCCTTTGGCTGCTCTTCTGCTGAAGGGGAAGGGCTGCAGACAAGGGAGAGATCACTGCTTCTCCCTGGGGGCAGTTGGGGAAGGAGGTCACAAGTTTCAGGACTTGTCCACACGTGAAAATTAATCCAGAATAAGGTAGGGTGTGAGTTTAAAGCAGATGAAGACCGTCCACACATGGAGATAATCAAGAGTAGCTATTCTGGAATCGCTCCCTGTGTAGACAAGCCCTCAGGGTATTTCTACACTACAGCTGCTACAGCAGAACGACAGTGCAGTAGCCGTGCCACAGCGTAGACGCCTCTGACATCAACAGAAGATGTTTTTTCATCAATGTAGTTAATTCAAGAGGTGGTAGCTAGATCAATGGAAGAATCCGTCTGTCAACCTATCCGTGTCTACACGGGGAGTCAGTTTCCTGTCTATAGAAGCAGTGCAAACTTTTTCCCATGCTGCCCTACCAGCATTCCTCAGTCCTGGCTTGGAGGAGGCAAAGAGGCCCACTCGATCCTTACCTCCCTCTGCGGAGACCGCCAACGGTGGTTGTGTGTGGGAGTGGGAGAAGAGAGGGCAGTTTAGATTACTGACCCCTGCTCACCAGGAACTTGATTCAGACCCACCAAGCTCAGTTCACAAAGCGAATGAGCAGCCTTCAGGCAGCAATGGGTCAAGATGGCCCTAGGACAAAGTCCCAGATAACTTAGGCTATTGTGCCCATCTCTAGCAATTCTTTTCACTCATGACCAGCCTGGACTGGAAGCTGGTCACATGAGCACTCTGGGGCCTCTTGGAAATCTGACTCCCAAGCTTTTGGAGGTGCTTTCTAGACTGCCCTTATGTAGCATAAGGTGAGCAAGGTAACCGCTTTCATTGGACCCACACAGCTACAAGAACTCTGCCAACAACCAGGGAAGATCTCGAATTTTGCTGCCTGAAATAGAAATGCCACAACATGAAGAAAAAGGAAGCATTACTTCCGAGAGAGAAGTTGGTCCAATAAAAGGGATTACCTCATCCACCTCTCTCTAATATCGTGGGACCAACACTCAAGCAGCATGTTAGTTGCCAGCTATGAAATTATTGATCAGCTTTAAAATCTGCCTCTGCAGCCCCCTGTCTGGTTACCCTGGATTTTGAGGTTAATGCCTGACACCTGACCAGCTTAATAAACGGAGTTTATTATCAGATTAGGAACTGAAGACATCTGCTCCATTGGCCATCTGGTAAGTCTGAAGGAGTCTTCAAGTGGGAAGCAGAAGGAGAGAGCAGAGGCCATCCTCTCAGCAGCCTGTACAGATGTATCTCTAAAACTTCTCAGCATTTCGGAAAGGAAAAAGCCTTCACCCCAGTAGGTAAGTTTCCTTCATTTCCTCAGAGCATGGGCTGTTTTGCAGCAGTGTTCATTTGTGTCACTGTGTTCCAGGCTGTGTCCTGGCTTCTCTTCAAAGCCTCGCTTTTCCTTGGTTTATCACTCAGGTGTCAATGAGTTGCAGGTCGGCACGAAAGTGTAACAGTCTCAGCTATGGAATTTGACAGTATGTATATACCACTCTAGGTAGAGGAAGGTAGGGCAAGACATATTGAATATTTCTATTGCAGTGCATTATAGAGAGTGCACTCTTACGAAGTGATGGAGCAAAGAAAAATGGCAATAACAGTGCTAGCAATATACAGGAAGAATCACAGTGTGTGTGTTAAAATTAATCCATTCAGCTTTATACTTAGATACATTTTGCACTCAGACCTCCAAACATGTTTTGATTCTAAATATGAAACTGATTAATCTATCATGTGGGCCACTTAATTTTGGTATTCTGAATAACATTTAAAAAAAAAAGACACTATGTAAAAGACATCACTCTTGCTTAAAAAGTCTCTCTGAACTAGACCCAAACATCAGACCAGTTGCAGCCACGCTTATTCTTGCCAGAAGCCTTACTGAATACTGCTAAGATAACAATGACTATTTCACACACATCACTTATTCTAAAGATTCCTCATTCTTTGCAAACCCTAATTTATTCACAGATTCCATATCCCCTGTTCTATTTCCATAAACAGGATTCTGTTTTATGTGGAGTTGCTTAACTAATTGCATCTGCTATCTCCCACCTTATAAATAATAAAGATCAGAAGTATAGTCTAAATACATATTTAGATACTCAGAACAAGTTCAATTTCTCTGGACAGTTCAAAATATCCTTATAGTGCTGTTTCCTTTTAATACTTTTGCAAGTTAATTGTTAAATTATTGCAAATTAAAGCAAAATTGCCAAAAAAAAATAAAAATAAAATACAAACCCTGAAAGCATTAGAGATATTTAAGTTTTGGCTTAAACTGACAAAGGCCAGGGGGGGAAAATCAGAATAATACTCCATTTGTTTTCCCCATCCACATCAACTATGAAACTAGTTTCAGACTCCAAGGGCCAGAACCTCAGCTGATGTAAATCAGCACAGACCCATTGACTTCCAGGGAGTTATGCGGCTTTACTCCAGTTGAAAATCCAGCCCACAGCATTCTGAGAGATATTCAATAATTAAATATACCAGATGAATTTAAGAACAGTGTTTCAGTTAGAACCAGGAAGTTGTGTTCATGTTGCTCTTTATACAATGAGAGCACAGATAATGGTTTGGGCTAGGACAGACAGCCAGGACTCCTGGGTTCCATGGCCAGCGCTGCCACTGACTTGCTTTGTGACCGTGAGCAAGTGACTAGAGCTGTTTGATTTTCAGGTCACCAAGTCTGTAAAATGGGGATAATACTTACGTATTTCACAGGGGCATTATGTCACTTAATTCATTAATGTTCATAAAGTGCTTTGGGACTCTTGGATGAAAGGTGCTAGAGAAGGGCAAAGTATTAGAATTTAGCTGGAAATAGCAACCTGGTAACAAACCTATCCAGAGGAATAGGGTTTGAGAAAAATCGCTCCCTTTCAGTATAGTATGCTCTGAGTTCAAAAAGATGCAGTTAGCGATTAGAGCATTCTTTTAATTTAAGATAAATGGGCAATTCTAGGCAATATCCAGGCTCAAGTCATTGAATCCTCTTAAAGCTGCCTGGTAATAGAGGTTCAGGGTCAGGTTGAAGGCACATATGGTAGTAAGGAGTCTAACACGCAATAAAAGTCAAAGGTAGGTAAATCCCTAATTGCCATTTGTGCCTGGGAAAAATCTCCCACCTAATATATATATATATATATACTGAATTGGGTGGGGGGTTTTAATATCAGTCTAGGTCCTCCACTAGTGTAAATCAGCATCAAGCCATTAGATGTTCTTCTGGGTAACAAAAAAATCCAATTATAGTAACAAAAAAAAAAAAAAAGCTTTGGAAAAGCTATTAACCCTCATGCTTCTTAACCCTCATGCTTCAGGGCATCAGCCTAGCTACAAAGGGGTCAGGAAGACTCTCTCTGGTAGCAGCTAATCCCATAACTGCCCACTGCAGGTTTTCTTTTACCTTCCCCTAGTACTGGTCACAGCTGGTGAGGATATTGGACTAGATGGACAACTGGTCTGACCTAATGTGGAAATTCCTATGTTACCTAAACCAGCATAGCAACATTGGCTCTAATAGAACTCTGCCAGTTTAAACCAGCTGAGGATCTGCTTATATCTTCTATTTGGAATGCTGGAGAAATTCAAGGATTTTCCATACCTGCTCAGAATGGGGAAACAGATAGATAGCCTTAGTGTGTCTCCAGGCCCCACTGACTTCACTGAGTCCTAAGAGAAGCTAAACTGTTGATCATACCTGCTTTTGGGCTGCCTTAGGAGAAGCATTTCCAGAAGCTGTATGTAAATCAGTAACAGGGCTTCCACTCTGGTTGCAGGGCAACATGGCTCAAGATCTCACAGAAAAAGAACTGCTGAAGATGGAACTTGACCAGCTAAAAAAGGAAGTGAAGAATGAAAGGGAAATGGCAAGTATTTCTATTAGGGTCTAAGCACAATGGGATAAATTAATCTCTGGGGTAACCATCTAGACCAACGTTTATACCAGGCAAAGTGTGCCCCAATTTAAGGGCCTTCAATTAAATCTCAAATACAAAACCAGTCGCTGAGTTTTCACATTTCCACGTTAAAGATAGGATTTAGCCTTGTGTTTTACTTGTCAGGATTGCAAATTTCAGGCTTCTAGTGCATATAAAAAGGCTAGAGGAAAGGACAATTAGTGAGAGCACAAAGAGAAAATGATTTGGGCCCAGATCTCAAAGGCACTTAGGTGCCTGACTCCCACTGAAATCAATGAGGCATAAGGATCTTGGTCCCTGAGTATATGGAACACAGTCTTCTCTGGCTGCCATTTGAGTATTTAAAGACAGATGGAAAATAGCAGTTTGCCAACACAGTCCAATCATGTACAGTGCCAAGCGCCCTCAACTCCTGTTACAGTATATGGGAGAAGAGAGCACTCAGCACAAAGAAGGATTGGTCTCACAGGGCTAGGTTTTTAGGAGTTTAGCCTCATCCTGACATTCAGCACTCAACACACCACAATCTTTTGAAAAATCTGGCCCACAGTGTCTGTTGCTGCATCGAAAGTCTGGCCCAGCTCCATTGAAGTCCATGGGAGCTTGGATAATAGCAAGATCTTGCCACTGACTTCAATGATAGCAGGATCAGGCCCAAACTGATGGAGAATGACATTAGAGTTAAGACACTTATATGTAATGTTCCACTTGGTTTAAAAAAAAAAGGGTTAAGGGGCAGGAGAACTAGTTTGTATAGGAGACCCCATAAAATAATCTAGTTGTATCGTGCAGAGAAGACAAAGTCAGGTGCTAGAGAAGACAAAATCCTGCACTGGCTGTGGGATGAGATTGACTAGATGACTGAAAAGTCTTAGCCAGTTTCCATCTTGTACCATTAAATTACTACAGTATAACCCAGCTGAATTAACATGGCCAGAGTTCTTAAAACAGGAGCAGGGGTAGCAATGCGGTCTCTCTGCATGGAATTCATTGGCTATTTCATTGGCCCAGGGTTGCTAGTCTACTCTATATCGGTTTTTATAGCACACTCATCACCAGAGTATCTGAGTACCTTCCTATAGTGCATTAAGCAACGTGACTACATCTCTGTCACGTGTTTATTCTCTTATCCTCTCCCCAGAGGGAGAAGTGTGTGTAGGGGAATATCATGCTTTACTAGGGTTTTTGGTTTATTTGTTAAATATATCTCTGTTGTACACATTTACATTAGAGAAGGCATGGTCAAAAAAACGTGCCTTGCACTTGGAGCGAAAAGTGATGAGGCCTGTTCTAGCCCTGAGTGCCTGGGGGAATTCATGACATAGTCTCGGACCAGCCCCGAAGAAGGTTCTGGGTCCCGTACAGATGAGCGTTTACCCTTATTGTTGAGGGTTCCATAGTGCCAGAGGAGCGAAGTTGTTGACTCCTCCTGGTGTTGAGTACCCTCAGCTCCAGTGAGCCTTTACTGGCTTGCTGAGGGTTCTCAGCACCATGCCCCGGGGCTCTGGGAAATTCCTACTGCTGATCCAGGGAAGTGGCCTGCTTCAGAAAAATAATTCCCATCAAGGTGCAAGATTCAGAGAGGGATTGGACATTTATATGGATAACAAGGCTATTCAGAGTTAGAACAGTTAATGCTAAGAAACGGGTTTGGTAAGGATCTAAGACGGCATGCTCCAAAATCTTCAGCCAATCTCTAACAATTAGGGGCTAGGATGACTCCAACATAGGGAGAGGTTTCATGCACCTTCTTATGAATCATCTGGGACTCACCACTGTCCTCTCTCCAACAGTGGAGTATGAGGGACCATGAGTCTGATACAGTCTGGCCAATCCTATGTAATGAGATCTCTTTATCATAACCTAAGAAGAGATTCTTCTTTCTCTCCAGGTCTCCAAGACGGGCAAAGAGCTCAAGGAGTATATAGAATCCATGGCAGCAGAGGACCCTCTTTTGAAAGGTGTTCCTGAGGATAAGAACCCTTTTAAGGAGAAGGGAGGCTGTATAATTAGTTGATCCCCACCACTCACAAACTTCGGACCCTTTCCTCCTACAAAACGAAGACTGTGAGAATTTTGCTTACCACTGTAGCGTGATCTTTCCATTGGGTGGGGCAGCCCTTTTGAAATGCAGTACATTTATGGGACGAAAAAAAGGGATATTTGAGACGTACCTAAATTTAGCAGCAAGAAGGCAGCCTTCTTCTCTAGGCCCTCACAGCTGATTTCCATTTAATTTAATAGACATACACATTTGTTGAACTCGCTGCACTTCTATCAATCAACACTTAAATCAGGCATTAAGAAAACCTTGGGACTATAAAGCTTAACTTCAGACTTGACCTCTCTAGCACAAGGTGGAAGCCAATTCCACTTGACTTGTTGGGTGACTGTGAGCAAGTCACTTAACCTCTGTGACAGAGTTTCCCCACCTGTAAAATAGGGATAATAATGCTTGCTCGCCTTTGGCAAAGCACGTAGAGATCTAAGTTTCAATGGTGCTAAGTATTATTATAACTATCACGCCCAAGGATTTTAGGGGAACTGATAAATTGACATATTTACTCTGTCCACGTTCCAGGCTACCAGTTACTTGGATGTTGCTCCTTTATTAATTACATTATTTGGGGAGAGACCCTCCCACCCCCTACCTCGTCTGCCCCCAGCAATGCGCTCAGATCACTACGCAAGAACAAATATTTAATACAGATGTAATTTAACCATTTAAAACACAAACACTCTCTTAGAATACAAATTGAGTCTGGTGTGGGGTATGCAGAAGAGGAAGATAATAAGGAGCCAATAGTAAGCATTGATGGGGAAAGGCACCACAAAGAAATGTTTGCAGGCTCCATCTGCTCAAACCTAGCCTGGGGTGATAGTGAGAGTTATTCCTCAGATTGCAGTTCCATGGCTTGGGTGGTATTAGCGGATGGATCTCAGTCAAATCCCCAGTGGTCAAGTACCCCTAAGCTGCCCCACATTTAGCACTAACTTGCTAACAGGCTCAGCACTAAATGAGCTATAGTGTGAGACTGAGCCTCCTACAACAGATTTGAGGCTTTGGCAGGGCAGCATGAGGCACTCACCTTGCCACCTCCCGTGCTGTTACCCGTCCAACAGATGAAGTGTATCCGTCTGCAACCACCAAGACTGAAATGTTCCAAGAGCCGATGTGGTTATGGGTGTCTTCATTTTCTGGGGAGCCCTCCCCCCCAAAAAATGATTTGTGCAGTAACCTAAATCAACAGAAAAAAATGTATATTGAAAATAAGACAGCGAGGAATCCAAGCTTCCTGAGGCAGAACTGTCTACACCACTACCACTTCCCCTTTGAGTGAGACGTGTGGCCAAGACCACGACTCAGACCCCTGCTGCATCCTGTGATTTCTCTGTAATAGTGTATTTGATATTAAAGGATATGAAACACTTTACTTCAGAGGTACAAAAGATATGTTTGAAGCAGGCACGTATCAGTGTAAGATTTAGTAGCGTTAAAGACAATAAAGGCTTTTTCAGTGAAGGAATTGTCCATTCTCTTCCCTCCCGTATAAAACACAACTGACACGTGGGAAGAGGTGGCAGGGTTATCTTTTGGTGCCTGTTGTAGCAATTCTGCATGTCAAGTGTTTGTGCTGGAACATGCCAAAATACCAGCTTCTGATACTTTTGCGGCAAAGTAGAAGTCGCATCAGAACTGGCTTAGTCAGCACCACGTACGAACAAATCTCTGTAGTTGGCCATTTGACTTGCATGATTTCTGTCTGCCAAGCCACCACTCGCACTAACTTGAGGCTCAGTCCTGACCACTGCTGAACCTCCTGGAAGTGGAAGGGGGGCTCAGCCTTCTCAGGGTCAGGCCCTACATGCATCATAAAGGAGCCCAGCTCCCATAGAAGAGATGAGCGTGGGGAGGGGGAATAACAAGAAACTAATTTTTTAAGCCAAATTGAGAATTATGCATTTCCTCAGTAGCCGACATCATCCTGCTCAATGTCTTGTATGCAATTAGCAGATGTTTTGTTCATTCTGTTGTGGACTATAAATAAATCTGCTGAATATTTTAAACATTGCTCATCATTCTTCCTCTTTTTTTTTTTTTTTTGGTGTTGGTAGTAGTAGTTTCGAGAAGTACCCGTTCCTGAGTTTATAGCTCAGAACACGGAACCCTCTGCTCAGCTAACCTGACACAGGGCAAAACCACCCAGCAATCTTTCCTTGAGTGAAATTCCAATTTAAGTTCATGGAAATTTAGCCCGAATCAGGATTAGCGCGGTTTGGCCCATTGTTGGCACTGAAAGGGCAAAGCATCTGACATCCTTTCAAAGGGTCTTTCCAATCAGCACACAGAATATGCTGTTTTCTAATCTAGACAAGCATCTTCAGGTTAAAAATAAGACCCAGTTTCTCATACCCCTCCCCCAAATCTTCCTCTCCCAACAGCCTCTGCTGGAAATGTGTCACCCATCATGTCACCATCAGGCACTTATGAAAAATTAAAACTTGCCCATTGACAGATAAGAGCTTTGTTCTTTGTCTCCATTTCCAACCTGAGAGGGAGGGGAGGAGGGAGATAGATCAAATATACCCAGGTATTACCGTTCTCAAAGCAGATTGACCTATTTAATCAAAGCTGAGCTCCTTGTAACCTGCGTCAGAGTGAAATAATCTGTATTAAAGGGATTTGAGTTTCTGGGCCTTTCCTGTTTGACTGGCCTCTGGTCTTTACAAAGGATTTACCAACAGTACTGAAAGCAGGGGTTGTAACCAGCCTACGAAATTTGTTTAAGCAAGGGCCTCCTGAACCCTGCCTGTAGCGTCCTTAGAATCCCCTGAAGCAACCAAGCAACTCCAATCCTGGAACTTTTAAGATTCCACCAGCTTGGTACAGGAACTCAGTGTTAGTCAATGGAATACCCTCCGCAGGTCAGAAGTCTTCCATAGGGCAGGTGGGATTTCCAAGGTCCAGGATCATACATACAATACAGTTGTGGAGAAAGAGGCAGCAGACTCAGTAGGTGGTGAGAACTAACAATGCATTAATAGTGATGGGGGAAAAACCAAAGTCACCCTTCCAGTGTGACACAAGAAGTGCTGCCCTCAGGAAATTAAAATGAGCGCAGCATGGTGACTCCCTGCTTATAACTATGGCCATTATGATTCAGGCTGCTACATAGTTATATTTCTGCAGAAAATTAAGGGAAAATAACTTTATTTGTGCCAATATAAAGGGTCCTAAAAAGAGAGTCCAGTGTCCTATAATGCCTGTGTAACCCATCCTAAAAGAATGTGGGCGTTTGCTCTGCTTTAGTGCCTTGGCCATACAAAATGTTTACAAGAATATTATTATTCCCACCCACGTGATTTAGTCCTTTAGCTCAAAGAGAAGAGTCATGCTTTTAGATCTGAAGGTCCCAGATTTAGATCACACTGATGGCCCAAGCAGGTCAACTATACCATCTGGTTTTAGACAGAACTGCTCTCTCTCTTCCACGGAGACTTCTGCCTAAAAGTCAATGGTGCAATATAGCTCCCCCTCTACAACTTGCAAGTCTCTCTTTAAAAGACACACGAATGAAGAGTGGAACTCTAATCTGAAAAGCAATTCTGCAGACATGTTACCACAGGGCTTCATGTTTATCTTCTCTCAGCGACTCCAAATTAAGTTTGTTCTGCTTACCAGCAGTGGCCAGTCTCCAACCCTGTCTTGGGATCTGAATATCAAGCTGGGTTATTTCTGACATACATCATCACCAGTAACAGCAAGTCAGATTCTGCCCTTGCCTGTGTAATGCTGTTGTCTTTACATCTTGCACTCATTTACACTCAGGTAGCCCCATTATCTCTGGGGGGGGGGGAAGGGAAGGAGCACTAGTATAACAAGGCAGAGTTTGGCCCCAAATTAGAATGTAGTTAAAAGTTCTGTTAATGGTGACAACCCAGCTCCATCTCTTTGCTGTGTTTCAGCTGAGCTAAGAGAATCTTATTTTTGCCACTAAAAACCAATATTTCTGACTCTGAACATACACAGTTGGAGGGTGTGCAGTGTAGATCTGCTGACTAAGCGGGGCATTTTTACCTAGCCACCTTCTGCAAGTAAAACCACACTGTAAGTGGCAAACTGTTGCAGACTAACTAGTACATGGAAATTAACATTCTAGTAAGAGCAAAGGATAAGTGTCTCCATCAGGTAATTTAGTGTTTTCAGCTTTTCTGCCTGTCATATTCCCAAATCAGCTAATTCCCTGGTCTCAGCCCCTTTTGAGGGCATATCTTCATTCCTCAGTCTGCATTTTGCCCCCATTTTCAGACTCACAGGATGAAGCAACATTGACTCTGACATTGCAATTCAGACACACTCCCCAGAACCACCTGCAAACAAGTGGAGAGAGGAAGGGTGAAGCCCTCTCAAAAGGTGGTCATAGACAAAAGACAGGCAGTGGTCTCACTCAATCTTATTTCAGCAGCTGACAGACACCAGGAGTCACAAAATCAGTCAGATCTCCACCTGTGGCCAGTCTGCCATCTGCTGGTAGTATCATCTATCCAGGTGCCAGAAAGAGAGAACCAGTTATCTCACCCCAGACTAGGAAGCCTTCACTGTAATCAGTCAGAGCAATCTTGGTTTCAAATACCAGGAGAGCTACTGAAGTACTCCAATGTTTCATTTGTATGCAACATCAGTATGGCAACAAATGCTACAGCCTCTTTACAAATAGCTTCCTTTCTCTTGCAACACAACTTTTGTCTACACATCAATGGCCCTTAAAAATCATCCTGAAATCTACACGATGCATTTTAAAATTTGCTAGCATCTCTCATTCTAAGGACACACGACACTCCGGAAAGGCAGTTGCCCGTGGCACACAGCAGACCTAGCAGCGAATTGAAGGATGAAGGGCTGGGATTTGAAGAACCTGTGCTTTAAGAAGTTGCAGTATTTCAAAGCCACTGCATCAGCTGGCCGTCACAAACACCTGGTTAAAAGAGGCAAGTTACTTCAGGCCTGCTTATTAGGAGCGCTGCGCGTCCATCACTCCAACCAAGTCAATGGTGTACACACCTCTAAAAAACAGGCCCTGGGAGTATGAGCGGAGAGGTGAGAGGGCCAAACAGGGTACCCACCCCACTGAGTCAGACTCACAGCTGGTCAATGGGAAGAGGAAACTGAGGCACCGAGCAGGACAGTGACTTGCTCAAGGTCACCCAGCAGGTCAGTGGCCAAGCTAGGACCAGAATCCAGGTCTCCCAAGCGCCAGGCCAGCACACTCCCCACTGGGCCACAGTACCTCACCAGTGAATTCCGATATCTCCCTCCAAGAGCGGAGCTGCAGCTGAGCTCAGGCTAGGGGGTACCAAGAGAAGAGGGGGGAAGAGTGGGGAGCGCGAGAGAACAGGCAGGGTTGCGAACGGAGGCAGTGGCAGACTTAGAGTTAGTGGGGCCCTGTGTGCAGCTTCATTTTCGCTGCCCCCCCCCCAGGACACAGCCAAGAGAAAGAACTTTCTCTTATCTTCCCCCCGTTTTTCATTCTTTTTTTCTTCATCCTCCTCCTATATTATAAGTAATAGGAAGTAAATGACAATAAAGTGAGGTATTTGATTGGAGCAGAGGGTTGGGGTGCAGGAGGTGGTGCGGGGGTCGGGTTCTGGGAGGAAGTTTGAGTGCAGGGTGCAGGCTCTGGGCTGGGGCAGGGATGCGGGAGGGGTGCGGGCTCTGGGAGGAAATTTGGGTGCGGGCGCTGGCCTGGGGCAGGGGTTCGGGTGCAGGAGGAGTGCGGGCTCTGGGAGGAAGTTTGGATGCGGGCTCTGGGAGGAAGTTTGTCTGCAGGCTCTGGCCTGGGGCAGGGGTTCGGGTGTGGGAGGGGTGCGGGCTCTGGGAGGAAGTTTGGGTGCAGGCTGGGGCAGGGGGTTCGGGTGCGGTCAGCGGGGGCGTCACTAACCTTGGACAGCGCGGCTGCCAAAGCGACCGCCCCACCCCTCTGGCAGCGGCTCCTAGGCGCGGGGAGAGCCAGGGGTCTCCGTGTGCCGCCCCCGCAGCTCCCATTGGCCGCAGTTCCCAGCCAATGGGAGCTGCGGAGTCGGCGCTCGGGTAACGTGTGGAGACACCCCCCAGGGGCCCCCGGGGAATGCCGGCCGTTTCCGGGAGCGGCACGGCGCCGGTGGGGGGAGGCTGCCGGCATGTCTCGGCGCGCCCCTTGTGGGGAGGGGGGCAGCGGGTCTCCGGCCGGGACTTGGGAGGCAGGTT
Source organism: Caretta caretta (assembly GCF_965140235.1). Lineage (NCBI taxonomy): Eukaryota > Metazoa > Chordata > Testudines > Cheloniidae > Caretta > Caretta caretta. The sequence continues at coordinate 10,021,525 of NC_134232.1, forward strand.
GTCAGATGAGATTTGTCCTGCATTGGGGGGGTGCGGGAGGGCTGTCGTGGGGAGGGGGGGGCGCCGCACGGCTTGTTTCACGGTAAATCCGCCTCTGAACAGAGGGGAGGCGGGCTGCAAAGCCCCCTTGTAACACTGCCTGAACCTGGGGGTCAGAGCTAAGGGGGCGGGGGCTGGGAATCTGAGGGGCCCGCCAGGGATGCCCAGGAGACAGACACAGACCCCGCGAGACGGGGGCGGGCCGCTCAGCAGAGCCCGCGGTGCCCGGGCGGGGGCGCTGAGGGGCGAGGGCGGGAAGAGGCTACGACGCCGACCCGGCGCGCGGCCCCCGAGCCTTCCCTCTCCGTCCTCGCTCAGCCCCCGAACCCGGCGGCATCAAGACCCAGCGGGCTACAGGAAAGTAGCCAATGCGAGGAAAGGCATCGCTGCCCAGCCAATAGCAGCGCGGGGCAGGCGGGCGCCCGCCCCGACTCAGCCAATCTGCGCTAGGGAGGGCGGGGCCAGGCCCTTCGGCATCACTCGGATTTCTTCGGTTCCTCGGCACCCCACCTCCTCGCGCATGCGCAAGAACGTGCAAACGCTACCCTTTGCTCCCGATACACAAAATGGAGTCCCACTTTAGCCCCCTCGTCCTTTGAAATTAGCCAGACGGGTAGTTTGGGGCTCGCCCCCTCTTCCCTTTGCGCTGTCCGTGAATTTACTGCGAACTCGGTGGCAAAAAGTCCCCAGAGGTCCCACCGAGATTTGAACTCGGATCGCTGGATTCAAAGTCCAGAGTGCTAACCATTACACCATGGGACCAGCTGGTTAATATGCTGCGTGGAAACCTTCCTCAGCCTCTACTAGCTGCCTTGCAGAAAAACACCCTTGTTTCCTGTTCCTTCCCCCGCAGCATCCTCTCCCCCACCCTGCAAGAGCCGTTCCGCCCCCTCAGTCCTGTGGGGACCAGGCAGGCAGAGCCCAGCGTGGATGCACCATGCACTCTCCAGAGGGCAGTTTGCTCCCCGCAGAAAGCCCTGATTAAATGCTGCAGCAAGATTCTGCAAGCCACATGCTGCGTTTGCAGGCTTGCAAGCTGTGGAGACACTAGGGCTAGCGGGACCAGGGTCGCTTCCCCTGGCGTGCAGCGGGAGCGGATACTGCTGCACGTGTCTCTCCTGCGCTTGAACCATGCTGGGCTCTCTCACGCTTGGACAGCAGAACGTGGGCGCTGGGGAATTAGGCTGCAACCGTGCACCCCTCGGAAGGAAAAACTGCAGACATGAGAAAAGGCAGATGGGACCTCCCCAGCGTTTGTGAGGACTTGTGTAGTCTCTCCTAGTCCTCCCTCCACCCCTGTTTTGGATACAGCTGAACCTTTACCAAGAGGAGGATTTTGATCTGTGGAAACACTTGTTTAAAAAGCTCTGGTCCTTGCTGCTTCACCAACACCCTGGTGCAAGCTGCAGTGTGCAACCATGGCTCTAGAGCACTGACGGGTTTGGTTTTGTGGACAGGAGCTGGTTGGTTTGGTTTTATGGACAGGAAAACAGCCGTGTTCTCCGAGGATGAAATTCTCTGCTCACATTCCGGCTCTGCTCTGCTCTCAAGACATGTACCTGTCATAGCTGGAGAGCAGGCTCGCAGAGTGGAGCTGCAGCGTGTAGATCCGAAAAGAGGATTTTGCTTCAGGTGCAAACACTTGTTGGGAAAGAATATATTAATGATGTCCCTAAATGCTGCAATAACACTATTGCAAGCAACAGTGATTGGGACCATGACTGTGGAAGACTGTTTGCAGTATATAAATGGAGAGAAAGGTGCATACTCGCACTCAGCGTTATAAACTCATCTGTCGGGGTCCCATGCCGCACCACAGCTGAGTTAGTCTGCTTCCCTACATCAGCAAACTGCAGTGGGAGACCTCTCTAACCCAGATGGGGCATTTCCTTCTGAGAAAGGATTTTCAAACGGTCCCAAAGTTGAGACCAGTGGGCACGCTCCACTGTAGGGATCTGGGAGGAAGATTTTGCATTCTGTAGACTGTTAGGGCAGCGTACTCCAGGGCTGTAGTTAAAAAGCAGGGACTAGGTCATCAGGCAGACAGCAAAACCCTCCCTCATCAGAGGGATAGGACTCTGAGGAGTGCCTTAAAAAGCCATCCTCCACCAGAGGGCACTACCTTCGCAGCGCTGGGATACTAAGCATTTATAAAAAAGGAGTATTTGTGGCACCTTAGCGACTAACCAATTTATTTGAGCATAAGCTTTCCTGAGCTACAGCTCACTTCATGGGATGCATAAAGTGGAAAGTACAGTGAGGAGATTTTATATACACACAGACCATGAAAAAATATACATTGTAAGGAGAGTGATCACTTAAGATGAGCTATTACCAGCAGGAGAGTGGGGTGGGGGGAGAGAAAACCTTTTGAAGTGATAATCAAGGTGGGCCATTTCCAGCACATTTCCAGGAGTTAACAAGAACGTCTGAAGAACAGGGGGGGAGGAATAAACAAGGGGAAATAGTTTTACTTTGTATAATGACTCAACCACGCCCAGTCTCTATTCAAGCCTAAATTAATAGTATCCAATTTGCAAATTAATTCCAATTCAGCAGTTTCTCATTGGAGTCTGTTTTTGAAGTTTTTTTGTTGAAGGATAGTCACTTTGAGGTCAGAAATCGAGTGACCAGAGAGACTGAAGTGTTCTCCATCTGATTTATGAATGTTATAATTCTTGACATCTGATTTGTGTCCATTTATTCTTTTACATAGAGACAGTCCAGTTTGCCCAATGTACATGGCAGAGGGGCATTGCTGGCACATGATGGCATATATTGGCATTGGTAGATGAGCAGGTGAACAAGCCTCTGATAGTGTGGCTGATGTGATTAGGCCCTAGGATGGTGTCCCCTGAATAGATATGTGGGCACAGTTGGCAACGGGCTTTGTTGCAAGGATGGGTTCCTGGGTTAGTGGTTCTGTTGTGTGGTGTGTGGTTGCTGGTGAGTATTTGCTTCATGTTGGGGGGCTGTCTGTAGGCAAGGACTGGCCTGTCTCCCAAGATCTGTGAGAGTGATGGGTCATCCTTCAGGATAGGTTGTAGATCCTTGATGGTGCGTTGGAGAGGTTTTAGTTGGGGCTGAAGGTGACGGCTAGTGGCGTTCTGTTATTTTTTTTGTTGGGCCTGTCGTGTAGTAGGTGACTTCTGGGTACTCTTCTGGCTTTGTCAATCTGTTTCTTCACTTCAGCAGGTGGGTATTGTAGTTGTAAGAATGCTTGATAGAGATCTTGTAGGTGTTTGTCTCGGTCTGAGGGGTTGGAGCAAATGCGGTTGTATCGTAACGCTTGGCTGTGGGGCCATGCGGGTACCCATAGCAGTGCCGCTGATTTGAAGGTATACATTGTCCCCAAAAGTGAAATAGTTATGGGTGAGGACAAAGTCACAAAGTTCAGCCACCAGGTTTGCCGTGACATTATTGGGGATAGTGTTCCTGATGGCTTGTAGTCCATCTTTGTGTGGAATGCGAGAGACTGCTGAATTGGAATTAATTTGCAATTTGGATACTATTAATTTAGGCTTAAATAGAGACTGGGCGTGGTTGAGTCATTATACAAAGTAAAACTATTTCCCCTTGTTTATTTCCCCCCCCCCCCCCCACTGTTCCTCAGACGTTCTTGTTAACTCCTGGAAATGTGCTGGAAATGACCCACCTTGATTATCACTTCAAAAGGTTTTCTCTCCCCCCACCCCACTCTCCTGCTGGTAATAGCTTATCTTAAGTGATCACTCTCCTTACAATGTGTATGATAAACACCCATTTTTTCATGGTCTGTGTGTATATAAATCTCCTCACTGTATTTTCCACTTTATGCATCCGATGAAGTGAGCTGTAGCTCACGAAAGCTTATGCTCAAATAAATTGGTTAGTCTCTAAGGTGCCACAAGTACTCCTTTTCTTTTTGCGAATACAGACTAACATGGCTGCTACTCTGAAAGTTGTGATTCAGCAAGCAGCAGATAATTTCTGGTTTCAGAGTAACAGCCGTGTTAGTCTGTATTCGCAAAAAGAAAAGGAGTACTTGTGGCACCTTAGAGACTAACCAATTTATTTGAGCATAAGCTTTCGTGAGCTACAGCTCACTTCATCGGATGGATGCTGTGGAAACTGCAGAAGACATTATATACACAGAGACCATGAAACAATACCTCCTCCCACCCCACTCTCCTGCTGGTAATAGCTTATCTAAAGTGATCACTCTCCTTACAATGTGTATGATAATCAAGTTGGGCCATTTCCAGCACAAATCCAGGTTTTCTCACCCTCCCCCTCCCCCTCCCCCCCAAACTCACTCTCCTGCTGGTAATAGCCCATCCAAAGTGACCACTCTCTTTACAATGTGTATGAAAATCAAGGTGGGCCATTTCCAGCACAAATCCAGGTTTTCTCACACACACCCCCAAAACACACACACACACACACACACACACACACAAACTCACTCACCTGCTGGTAATAGCTTATCCAAAGTGACCACTCTCCCTACAATGTGCATGATAATCAAGGTGGGCCATTTCCAGCACAAATCCAGGTTTTCTCACCCCCCCCCCCCAAACACACACACACAAACTCACTCTCCTGCTGGCAATAGCTCATCCAAAGTGACCACTCTCCTTACAGTGTGTATGATAATCAAGGTGGACCATTTCCAGCATAAATCCAAGTTTAACCAGAACGTCTGAGGGGGGCGGGGTAGGAAAAAACAAGGGGAAATAGGCTACCTTGCATAATGACTTAGCCACTCCCAGTCTCTATTTAAGCCTAAATTAATAGTATCCAATTTGCAAATGAATTCCAATTCAGCAGTTTCTCGCTGGAGTCTGGATTTGAAGTTTTTTTGTTTTAAGATAGCGACCTTCATGTCTGTAATTGCGTGACCAGAGAGATTGAAGTGTTCTCCATCTGATTTATGAATGTTATAATTCTTGACATCTGATTTGTGTCCATTTATTCTTTTACTTAGAGACTGTCCAGTTTGACCAATGTACATGGCAGAGGGGCATTGCTGGCACATGATGGCATATATCACATTGGTGGATGTGCAGGTGAACGAGCCTCTGATAAAAAGAAAAGGAGTACTTGTGGCACCTTAGAGACTAACCAATTTATGCCACAAGTACTCCTTTTCTTTTTGCGAATACAGACTAACACGGCTGTTCCTCTGGAGCCTCTGATAGTGTGGCTGATGTGATTAGGCCCTGTGATGGTGTCCCCTGAATAGATATGTGGGCACAGTTGGCAACGGGCTTTGTTGCAAGGATAGGTTCCTGGGTTAGTGGTTCTGTTGTGTGGTATGTGGTTGTTGGTGAGTATTTGCTTCAGGTTGGGGGGCTGTCTGTAGGCAAGGACTGGCCTGTCTCCTAAGATTTGTGAGAGTGTTGGGTCATCCTTCAGGATAGGTTGTAGATCCTTAATAATGCGTTGGAGGGGTTTTAGTTGGGGGCTGAAAGTGACGGCTAGTGGCGTTCTGTTATTTTCTTTGTTAGGCCTGTCCTGTAGCAGGTGACTTCTGGGAACTCTTCTGGCTCTATCAATCTGTTTCTTCACTTCCGCAGGTGGGTATTGTAGTTGTAAGAATGCTTGATAGAGATCTTGTACGTGTTTGTCTCTGTCTGAGGGGTTGGAGCAAATGCGGTTGTATCGCAGATCTTGGTTGTAGACGATGGATCATATTGTGTGGTCAGGGTGAAAGCTGGAGGCATGTAGGTAGGAATAGCGGTCAGTAGGTTTCTGGTATAGGGTGGTGTATATGTGACCATTGTTTATTAGCACTGTAGTGTCCAGGAAGTGGATCTCTTGTGTGGACTGGACCAGGTTGAGGTTGATGGTGGGATGGAAATTGTTGAAATCATGGTGGAATTTTTTTTGGGGGGGGGGGAAAGGAGGGGGTGAGAAAACCTGGATTTGTGCTGGAAATGGCCCACCTTGATTATCATACACATTGTAAAGAGAGTGGTCACTTTGGATGGGCTATTACCAGCAGGAGAGTGATTTTGTGTGGCGGGGGGCGGAGGGTGAGAAAACCTGGATTTGTGCTGGAAATGGCCCAACTTGATTATCATACACATTGTAAGGAGAGTGATCACTTTAGATAAGCTATTACCAGCAGGAGAGTGGGGTGGGAGGAGGTATTGTTTCACGGTCTCTGTGTATATAATGTCTTCTGCAGTTTCCACAGTATGCATCCAATGAAGTGAGCTGTAGCTCACGAAAGCTTATGCTCAAATAAATTGGTTAGTCTCTAAGGTGCCACAAGTACTCCTTTTCTTTTTTCAGATAATTTCTGTCCTCTTTATCCCATGCTTTAGTGCAGGAAGAAATTCCACCAGCTTTGTTGCTCGTTGATGGGCAGGTGACTTATGCTGGGTGCAGTTGGGTGGTATTTCTAGGGTTCTGAAGCCTGGTATACTCTACAAAGTTTTACTGACAGCTCTGTCTGCTAGGAATGTGGGGAAAAAATCACATCCTTCACCGACAGAGCGGTGCCGGCAATTTCCCCTCTGTAGATGCAGTTTATATTGGCTAGAGTGTCCTTTTGCCAGCATAGTTTATGTTGTTCAGGGAGGAAGTTTAACTATGCTGGCAAAAGAAGTCTTTTTGCTGGTATATGCTGCATCTCTTCTAGAGGGCTTTCCTGGCATACTGATTCCAGCAAAGCCTTTGTTGCATAGGCAAGCCCTGAACCTAGCAAAGTGCTATTGTTCATGAATTCTGGCTTAGTGCCTTCAGATCTTGAAAGCATTGGTAAAGCCTCAGCAAATTATTTCCCTGCTCTGGCATGTCACCAAGTATTGTTTCCACTCCCCACCCCATATACGTGTTGCTGTTGAGTGATAATTATATGGAAACTCAATAATTTTACAAACTTGAAAGGAAAGCTAATGGCCCAGATTCTCAGAGGGGTTCAGGAATGGACTACCTGTATTCTGATTGGGAGTCAGTTAGGCAGGGGTACATTGCACCGCAATAAGAGACCTCTTATTGCACCGCAATAAGAGACCTATCAGGAGAGGGCCACATGGAGCATGTTGCCCTCTGGCTAGTCTTTGCTTGCCCAAGCCCACAGGGTGTCCTGGGCGCTGGAGGGTAAGTTAGAGCAGCCCCTAGGTTGCTCTAACTCAGCAGTTCTCAAACTGTGGGATGTGACCACAAAGTGGGTTGTGACCTCCTTTGAACGGGGTTGCCAGGGCTGGCTTAGACTTGCTGGGGCTTGGGGCTGAAGCCAGAGCTTACATTTCCACCATTTTAATTGGCCTGCTGCAACTCCTCCTGAATATGGAAACAGAATGGGATTCCAGCAGCCTAACACTGTTCCACCTGCTTTTCACCACCACACACACAGCTCCCCAGTTCCACTGGTTCTGGTTTCATGCTGGTTTGACTATCCAAATAATTTCTTCTCATGATGATTTTTCCCCCATTCACCCAGATCCTTGTACCTTGGGCTTAGCAAGCATCACAAAGGAAGAGAGTGATGCTGGCATTCCAATGAACTCTTGGTTCTAGGCTTTAATGCTCCTTCCAGGACTGCCCAGGTGATTTTTGTGCCTGTGTGTGTATGTTCAAGGAAGGCCACAGCGGAAAGCATAATGAGACTAGATCATGGGGTAAGTGATGAAGATACCAGAGAGATTCAAATCTGCAAAAGCTTTCTTGTGAGGAGGTGATGCTAGGGAAAGATGGTAGGTGCACAGCTGCATCCAGGACTGTTGGTCTAGTAGATACAGTATAAGCAGCAGCTGAGCAACCGTGCTATGCAGGTGACTGCCAAGGAGTCACAGCCCTGGGCTAGAGAGGAGTTCAGTCAAAAGAGAGCCAAAAAATAGACCTCAGAGAGACAGGTTAGCACATGACAGGGAGAGAGCCTGAGATGACAAAGCTCATCTTTCAAAGGTGGGGGCAGGCATCTAACAGCCATCAGATGGCAATAATTTTCCATCCAGGACTGGATTTGACAGGTGACAGTAGTGAAGGTGATGAAAGGCTTGATGGAGTATTATTGATTTCCCAAACCAGCTTGCGGACCCAGTCACCTCTTGGGGCATGTAATTCCTTTCTTCACAGCCTCCCAGTGACACATGACTAGAAAGTATTAAGCATCCTGCAGGATAAATGACTCAAATTCAACTCTTAAAAACATATGGGGAGATAATGTTTGTGTTTTTGTGTATTTATACCTATATATTGGTAGAGGCCAACAATATAATCAAAAAGAAAAGGAGGACTTGTGGCACCTTAGAGACTAACAAATTTATTTGAGCATAAGCTTTCGTGAGCTACAGCTCACTTCGGATGCATTCCGATGAAGTCCTCCTTTTCTTTTTGCGGATACAGACTAACAGGGCTGCTACTCTGAAACCTGTCAATATAATCAAACAGTCTCTGTCTTTGCTGTATTCTGTTAATTCGGAGATCAAAAGAACATCTTAACATTTAAATGAACTGCAAAGGATACCGCTGTATTCATCTCTCCTTGAAATGTATAGCAAATCATCTGTGAATGGTGGAAAAACAGGCAATTGTTTTATGTTAATTCATGTAGCTAATTACTGGTGCTCAGGAAATAAACCTACTTCAAAGTTGCCCTGATTGCCTATTGTTTGCCTAAGGACTCTGACCTATCAAGGAAGGCCTGGAATTGTATAAAAGACCCTTGGCTCCTGATCCTGTCATCTCAGGTGTTAGGGGCAAAATCCTAAAGTTTGTGTTTGTATTATTGTTTATTGTATTTGCGTGGCATCCATGTTATAATCTAAAATGGAGTATTGGTCATGTGACCTGAGCATTAGCTAGAATGCTTCCCGCCCTTTTCAACGGTCAGCAGTGGTAAACAAGTACCACCTCAAACCGGTTTTGCGTGGCGGGTTTCCTGCCTTAGACTCTTTAGAAGGCCGGCAGTTACCTCAGTTAGGGGCTGCTGCCCATCCTCAGGGCTGGTGCGCGCCTCTTGCTCCAACAGGCCGTCTAGACTCCGGACCAGTTACCCATCACAGTCGTTATCATCTGCCTGCAGACGCCCCGCTGTCATCGCGGAAACCTGTCTTGGTGTCCTCAGGGAAGACCAGACTGACGAGGGATCGCCTCAGTGTTCCTCTCTCAAGGCTTGATACGAGCTAAGAGATAGAGGTCCTGAGCGGCCGACGGAAGGGTGATATCTGTGTGTCATACTGACCTTGTACCCCATCTGGTATTGATTTGGGTCCTGGCTTCACACCACACGTTCACTAGGTTACTGTACCTGGAGAAGAATATGCTTCAGTTCATGATTACTCACTTCCCTTGTCCCTGCTTTGTATACAGCTCCCCAAATACACATTTCCTGTTTGGTTTACATACACCTGTCTTCATTATCCATCATAGGAAGCAGGAGGGAAATGACAAGGTAGAGGGTGATAGCCAACCAGATGATAGAGGCTGGTCTCACAGTAAAGGACTGAGAGCTCGTTGATTGTTAGGGGGCTCCCTGCTGCTTTATCCATTCTAGTTCTTGTACCTAACACAGGTCTGCTTGAGGTTTCCTACAGGGGAGGCTTAAGCTATAAAGACTGAGATCCCAGTTCTCACTGGACCGCCCTGAGTATAAACATTGGACTATAACCTATGGACTATTTCTGAAAGAACTTTTTGCATCTACAAAGCTCTCCATCTCTGCTATGAATCTGAATCTCAAGATTGACTCGTGTGTATGCATACTGTTCTTTTAACCAATTCTCTCTCCCTTTTCTTTTTTAATAAATTTTAGTTTAGTTAATAAGAATTGGCTGTAAGCGTGTATTTGGGTATGATTTTTTCCCCACATTCCTAGCAGACAGAGCTGTGTCAGTAAAACTTTGTAGTTTAGACCAGGCCTCAGAACCCTAGAAATACCACCCAGCTGCACCCAGCACAAGTCACCTGCCCCTCAACCAGCAACAAAGCTGGTGGAATTTCTTCCTGCACTAAAGCATGGGATAAAGAGGACAGAAATTATCTGCTGCTTGCACAATCACAACTGGTAATTGAACCACCGTAATCCTGCTATGCTTTATACTCCTTTACTTTTCCAAGCTGTCCCAGGTGCTCCTGCTGTTCACTGTTCATTTATACTTTGTTCAGAGAGGCTCATTGCCTCAACTCCCGTGTGCATACAACACCTCCCTACTCCCTTCAAGAAAACTGCTAATCACTCACCCGAGGCTGATGCAAAAAACTCATTTCTTTAACCCAAAATCACAGTAGTCTATTGCTTAACAGCACATCTTGCCAGCAGACATACTGTTAGCTTTCACAGGGCTTGCCAATGGGCAAATGATTAAGTCTGTACATGCAGGAGATTCAAAAGTCTCTGAAAATAAGCACAGAGTTTTGCTTTGATGTGACAACAGACTTCTCAAAGTGCAAGTGTGTCGAGCAAGAAGTTAGAGGGAGTCCTCTATTGCAGTAGTTCTCAACCAGGGATCTGGGGCCCCCTGGAGGGCTGCAAGCAGGTTTCAGGGGGGGGTCTCCAAGCATGGCTGGCGTTAGACTTGCTAGGACTCAGGGTAGAAAGCCAAAGCCTCATCGTGCAGCTCTGCAGCCTGGGTTCCCAAGCCCCACCACCCGAGGCTGAAGCCGAAGCCTGAGCAACTTAGCTTTGCAGGGCAGCCCTGTGGCATAGGGCCCCGGGGCTATTGCCCTGCTTGCTACCCCGTAATGCTGGCCCTGGCTTTTATATGCAGAAAAACAGTTGTTGTGGCACAGCTGGGCCGTGGTGTATTTATAGCATGCGGGGTGGTGGGGCGGGGGCTCTGAAAGAAAACAATTGAGAACCTCTGCTCTATTGGAAAATAATGGTTATTGCAGTTGACTAGCTTGTGACATGTGTACTGCTGCTCTCTACTGGCAGGTTTCAGAGGAACAGCCGTGTTAGTCTGTATTCGCAAAAAGAAAAGGAGTACTTGTGGCACCTTAGAGACTAACCAATTTATTTGAGCATGAGCTTTCGTGAGCTACAGCTCACTTCATCAGATGTTTACCGTGGAAACTGCAGCAGACTTTATATACACACAGAGAATATGAAACAGAATATGAATATGAAATATGAAACTACTGGCAGTGATCAGAACTTCTTGAACTGTTCAATGAGTAAGTTGGGAACTGCTAAGGTCTGCCAGTAATTTCCTTTTATCTTAAGTGCATGAGAATTTGCATCATGGGAGAAGCAGAGTTATCTCTGCGTCACAGTGAATGGTCATGCGTTTGTTACATTATAAACAGTAAAAATTAGCCACAGCGGGCTCAGACATCAGCATGAAGAAGCCAGAAGGTTATAAGCTGCTTATTATGATGCAGCACTTTCAGTTGAAGTAGCCAGAGGCTGAGCATCGACTCTAGGTTTCTATGATAGTCTACGGATGTGACAGGAGCTAGACTACGCACAAATGTAAGTCACTTGTCTGATGATGCTTCTAGTTTATTAGCTTTAGAAATCCCCAGGAAGGGAAGGTTCAGCATTTAGGGGGTAGAATTTGATCTCAGTTATACTGGTATAAAATACATTTTTAAAAAGGCAGAATGGTATTTCTCTAAATTTGCATAATTTGCACCTGCAATAATGTCTTTGGCCTCAAGATACAGCTAAGATTCATAAGATTCATAATGTCTACACTGCAATAAACCCCCCCCCCCCAGCACTGAGTCTCAGAGCCCAGGTCAGCTGACTCCTGCTCACAGGGGTGGGTGAGGCTGAATAATTTAGTGTAGCCTTTCAGACTTGAGCCGGAGCTCAGGCTCTGAGCCCCTCCCCCCACACCTTTGGGGGGTTTCAGAGCCCAGGCTCCAGCCTGGATCTGAACATCTACAGTGGAATTTCATAGCCCCGCAGGCCAGACACAGCTATGCAGTGTAGATGTACCCCTTGTTTACTTTTGGGTGTTTTATTAGATCTGTTGTCCTGAATGGAGAATTATTTGTTCCTGCAGGAGAGTGGGGTGGGGGGAGAGAAAACCTTTTGTAGTGATAAACACCCATTTTTTCATATAGAGACTGGGAGTGGCTAAGTCATTATACAAGGTAACCTATTTCCCCTTGTTTTTTCCTACCCTACCTCCCCCCCCCCCTTCCTCAGACGTTCTTGTTAAACCCTGGATTTGAGCTGGTTATGGCCCACCTTGATTATCATACACATTGTAAGGAGAGTGATCACTTTAGATAAGCTATTACCAGCAGGAGAGTGGGGTGGGGGGAGAGAAAACCTTTTGTAGTGATAAACACCCATTTTTTCATGGTTTGTGCGTATAAAAACATCTTCTGTATTTTCCACAGTATGCATCCGATGAAGTGAGCTGTAGCTCACGAAAGCTCATGCTCAAATAAATTGGTTAGTCTCTAAGGTGCCACAAGTCCTCCTTTTCTTTTTGCGAATACAGACTAACACGGCTGTTCCTCTGAAACCTGTCACAGTATGAAACCTGTCATACGTCTCTATTCACTTCTAACAGTGACTTTTAAATTACAAAGATTTGCCCTTGAGATCCCTTGTATTCCCAAGAATAGAAGCTGATAAGGTGTTTGCACAGGGCTTTGAAGATAAAATGTGCAAAACAAATACCAAGCATCCACATCCCTGTGCCACGTAGGTAAACCAACCTAGCCCCCGCTGTAGCGAGCGCTAGGTCAAGGGAAGAATTCTTCCTTCCCTTATTTCTCCACAGTCCGGCTGCCTAGATGCTGGAACCAGTGCTGCAGCCTGCCCAAACCCCCAGCTGCTTAGATACATTCCCCTCAGAGTCTACCTGGCTGTGGGAGCTCTGATTTTCTAGTCACATCCTTCAGTGACAATGTGGCAGCATGAGAACTACCATATTGGGTCAGACCAATGGTCTATCTAGCCCAGTGTCCTGTCAGGGCTAGGACCAGAGTCTTAGGGTGAGTGTGCAGAACAGGTCAAATGAATCCACTCATGTCTTTCCCTCCCAGCTTCTGGCAGTCAGAGGTTTAGGGTCTCCCTGAGCATAGAGTTGCATTCATGAGCATCTTGGCTAATAGCCATTGATGGACCTATCCTCCATGAACTTTAGTTCTCTTTAGCCCAGTTATACTTTGAGCCATCACAACATCCCATGTCAATGGGTTAGTTGTGCATTATGTGAAAAATGCATTTCCTCTTGTTTATTATAAACCTGTTGCCTATTAATATCATCAGGTGACCTCTGGTTTTTATATTGTGGGAAAGGGCAACTAACATTTCGCTATTCACTTTTGCCATGATTTTATAGACCTCTAGCAAATCCCTCCCTTAGCTTTTTCTTTTCTAAGTTGAATAGCCCTGATCTTTTTAGTTTTTCCTCATATGGAAGCTATTCCATCCCCTGGATCATCTTTGTTGCCCTTCTTTGAAGCTTTTCCAGTTCCAGATATCAGTTCTGAGATGGGGTGACCATCTCAGTACTGGACACAGTATTCAAGGCATGGGCACACTATGGTTTTGTTACCCCCAAATCTGTGTTATAGAATAATAAGGAGGTGACATATACATAACAGTTTTGACTCCTACTAGCATCTATCCACTGGGAGAGTTAGAAATCTGTTTGCCTCCTGCCTGTGTTGCATTGAAATAAAGGATAGAGAATATAACCTTAAACAGAAAGAAGATTTATTAAGGGAAAGTTACAGCTGGGGTAAGATTCACTAAGGGAATCACATTACAAATACCCAAGAATAGATTCCAGCAAGGGGCATAAAGCCCAGATCCTCAAACCGTCCCTTGGTTAAATTATTAAGTGCCCGAAAAACAATTACTGTCTCTCTGCAGATGGAGGTCACTGGCAACTGATGGACTGTCTCAGAAACATCGGAGGATCTGACTCTCTACCGCCAAAGCAGGAGATCAACAGATCTGGGCTGATGGCAAAGTCTCCACTGGATATCCAGTAAGTATCAAAGTCCTTGGCAGGTGGTAGTAGCCGAAGTCTTGATCCAATGCTTTGCAGAGAAACTGGACGTGGCTGCCTCGATGGTGGACAGCACCACGTCATTGCTGACAGTTCCTTATATGCTCTCTGTGGCGCAAATTCCTGAGGCACACACTGGCAGACACTGCCCCCAACCAGTTCCAGCCAGCTCTCACTCCCTCAAGTTCTGGCAGGAAACAGAGTTTGAGCAGGAAAATGCCATGAAGAAAGGATAGCAAGCAGGGTGACCAGATAGCAAGTGTGAAAAATCAGGACAGGGGATGGGAGGTAATATGCGCCTATATCAGAAAAAGCCCCGAATATCGGGCCTGTCCCTATAAATCAGGACATCTGGTCACCCTACTACCAAGATGGAGTTCAAACCTTTTCTACCACATGCGCCATCTTTAATTCTTAGACTCCATTTTGAAGAGCCCTGGCTGGGATGCTTTAGTTGGGGATTGGTCCTGCTTTAAGCAGGGTGTTGGACTAGATGACCTCCTGAGGTCCCTTCCAACCCTGATATTCTATGATTCTATGAATTGCAGCAACATTCATTATAATACATAACAAAAGTATAACCATACACCAATAACAGCCTACAGTTTTATATAGTGGCATTATGATATTTTCTGTCTTATTTTCCATTCCTTTCCTAGTAGTTCTTAACATTTGACTGCTAGTGAGCATTGAACTGAATTTTTCAGAGAATTATCCACAGTGACTCCAAGAGCTCTTTCTTGAGTGGTAACAGCTAATTTAGAACCCATCATTATAAATGTGAGCTTCAAGTTCACAAAGACTGTCTAGGTTCTCTGAACACCTGTTTTGCTTAAAGGATGTTAGCTCAAAACCAGGGCCAGTGGAAGTGCTTCAGTGAAATGCACACAACATCTGTGAAAATAATTAAATCAAACAAGCAACCTTAACTACAGTTTGCAGCCTGAGCACTTCAGCCTTATGCTAGGACACGAGAATCAGAACATGAAAATAACTAGAAAGGGAAAGTAAATTTGTTCATGCTTCCACCTTGGAACTGTATTCCTTCAATGGGTGTTCACACAGTCATTCTCTCGCAGGGTGACCAGATAGCAAGGGTGAAAAAATGGGACACTTTGCGGGGCAGGGCTGGGTGGGTTATCGTTGCGCTTATAAAACAAAGCCCCTAATATTGGGACGGTCCCAAAAATACCTGGACATCTGGTCACCCTATTCTCTCTGTTCATGTAATGGTCCTTTGTGAATGGGCATCCTGTCTACTATTTTCTGGATCTGTTTTCATCTAGCCCAATGCTCAGCTTTTTGATCCATTCCCTTTTTCACCAGTTATATATCCTTTCATATCTTTTCCTTGATTCTCTCTCTCTCTCTGGTAAGTCTGTAGATTTTTATTTCCCTCTGCTTCCCTCCTCTAATAAAAAGAACAAGGAGTACTTGTGGCACCTTAGAGACTAACAAGTTTATTTGGGCATAAG
Source organism: Caretta caretta (assembly GCF_965140235.1). Classification (NCBI taxonomy): domain Eukaryota; kingdom Metazoa; phylum Chordata; order Testudines; family Cheloniidae; genus Caretta; species Caretta caretta. The sequence goes on from NC_134232.1 coordinate 10,036,952, forward strand.
CTTTTGTGGGCTAAAACCCACTTCATCAGATGCATGTAGTGGAAAATACAATAGGAAGATATATAGATATATACAGAGAACATGAAAAGATGGGGGTTGCCATACCAACTCTAATGAGACAAATCATCTAGACTCATGGAAAATAAGACCTTGAGGAATTCCACCAGGATTTCAACAATTTCCATCCCACCATCAACCTTCTGCCTGGACCAGTCCATGCAAGAGATCCACTTCCTGGACACTACAGTGCTAATAAACGATGGTCACATAAACACCACCCTATACCAGAAACCTACTGACCGCTATACTTACCTACAAGCCTCCAGCTTTCATCCAGACCACATCACACGATTCATTGTCTACAGCCAAGCTCTAAGATACAACTACATTTGCTCCAATCCCTCAGACAGAGACAAACACCTACAGGATCTCTTTCAAGCGTTCTTAAAACTACAATACCCACCTGCTGAAGTGAAGAAACAGATTGACAGAGCCAGAAGAGTACCCAGAAGTCACCTACTACAGGACAGGCCCAACAAAGAAAGTAACAGAATGCCACTAGCCGTCACCTTCAGCCCCCAATTAAAACCTCTCCAGCACATCATCAAGGATCTACAACCTATCCTGAAGGACAGTCCCTCACTCTCACAGAACTTGGGAGACAGGCCAGTCCTCGCTTACAGACAGCTCCCCAACCTGAAGTAAATACTCACCAGCAACCACACACCACACAACAAAAACACTAACCCAGGAGCCTATCCTTGCAACAAAGCCCGTTGCCAACTGTGTCCACATATCTATTCAAGGGACACCAGCATAGTACCTAATGACATCAGCCATACCATCAGGGGCTCATTTACATGCACATCTACCAATGTGATATATGCCATCATGTGCCAGCAATGCCCCTCTGCAATGTCCATTGGCCAAACCGGATAGTCTCTACGCAGAAGAATAAATGGACACAAATCAGACGTCAAGAATTATAACATTAAAATACAGTCAGAGAACACTTCAACCTCCCTGGACACTCAATTACAGACCTAAAAGTGGCAATTCAACAAAAAAACTTCAAAAACAGACTCCAACGAGAAACTGCAGAACTGGAATTAATTTGCAAATGGACACCATCAAATTAGGCCTAAATAAAGACTGGGAGTGGATGGGTCATTACCACAAACTAAAAACTATTTCCCCATGCTAATTTTTCCCCCTACTGTTACTCACAACTTCTTGGCAACTATTTGAAATGGGCCACCCTGATTATCATTACAAAAGTTTTTTTTTCCTCCTGCTGATAATAGCCCACCTTAATTGATTTGTCTCATTAGCGTTGGTATGGCAACCCCCATCTTTTCATGTTCGCTGTATATATGTATATCGTCCTACTGTATGTTCCAGTCCATGCATCTGATGAAGTGGGTTTTAGCCCACGAAAGCTTAACCAATTTATTTGGGCATAGTCTCGAAGGTGCCACAAGGACTCCTCATTCTTTTTGCGGATACAGACTAACACGGCTACAACTCTGAAACCTCCTCTAATAGCATCTGCTCACATACCCAGATCTATTTTTTCTGCGTCTCCTGATCTGAAACCTTTCCTATTTTTCCTTCTTTCTGCCTTCTCACTTCCCAGTCACCTACTTTTCTTCGATCACTTCACCTCCTATCCAGACTCCCTCTCCCCAGGACAGCATTCTGCACTGCTGCATTAAGTGCTAATGCCAGGGTCGGGGCTAGTACAGTAGCACTTTGCACTGTCACTAGGGGAACAATATGGGCCAACTTCCAGTGGCAGAGACAGCCACACATCAGGGGATGCAATTTGTTCTGCCTCATCGTCGCACTTACACTGTGCCCATCGCGGTTGGACATGAGGCTCTAAATGCAGAAGCACAGTGCTGCAGCAGGTCAAGTATCTAACAACATAGTTCCAAAATGAACAGTCCACTGCACGCCCTCTTCTCCCTGGAGAGCCAATGAAAGAAAAAAAAACACATGACTGAGGTCACATTGCTTAATGTGCTCTTGGCACAGTCTAAGAACCTATATAGAATAGAAAGGAGTGAAAAAGTACTGGGGTGCAAAGAAGCAGGAATAGACCTGCTTTCTTTTACGTCAAGGCTGGTTTAAGGGCACCATGGGAACCCAGTTAATGTGACTTTTGCTCAACCCTAAGGTTAGTAAAAAGAAAAGGGGTACTTGTGGCACCTTAGAGACTAACAAATTTATTTGAGCATAAGCTTTCGTTGAAGTGAGCTGTAGCTCACGAAAGCTTATGCTCAAATAAATTTGTTAGTCTCTAAGGTGCCACAAGTACTCCTTTTCTTTTTGCGAATACAGACTAACATGGCTGCTACTCTGAAAGCAAAGGTTAGTGTCACTGACCCTTTAAATCTAGCTCCTAAAAAGAGGGGGAAAATCTAGTCTCAGACAAAGGGAGACAAAACAGCCACAAGGCAGTGTTAGCCAACACATATATCTTGTTAGTATATGCCACGTTGTAAGAATGCCTGGCAGTTATAAGAGCCAAACTGGCCTATGTTTTTCCCTGAGTTTTGTTCATTCATGCTAAGCTACATCCCACTATACCCTGTGTGATAAAGCTCTGTTCTTGCCTCCATGGGTCCCACGTTTCCTGGCAGATTTCGCTAGCCTCAGAGGCTCACTGTGACCCTCCACATAACCCTTTTCTCTCTAGGGACAAGGGTCACAGTCTACTGAGCCATTTTCATCATAAGCCAGCAAGGGAGGTGAGGAGAAGTTATCCTCCCTTGCACAGTCTCTGTTGTCTCCCAGTCTCAGTGATTAATCGGGGGCAAAGGTGGGGGGAAGCCCAGGCCCACCCTCTACTCCGGGCTCCAGCTCAGGGACCCTAATAGTATCAGCTATGGTAGCTGACCTTTTAGAAACATGACATGTACAATTCCCTGGGCTACTTCCTCCACAGCAGCCCTCACTTCCTCAAGCTCCACTTCACCCTTATCTCAGGGCCTCCTTCCTTGTGCCTGATATGGTGTGTGCTACTCAGCCTCTCCAACAGCACAACTTCCTCCCACAGCTCCTGACATGCACCCTCACCTGACTAACTGGGAGGCTTTTAACTAGTTTCAGCCAGCCCCTGATTGGCTTCAGGTGTCCCAATCAACCTAGCAGTCTCCCTGCCTTCTGGAAAGTTCTTAATTGGCCCCAGGTGTCTTAATTGACCTGGAGCAGCTGCCATTTCACTTATCCTAGCACCAGGGATTTGTTTAGCCTGGAGCTAATATATCTATCTCCCACTACTTTTCTATAGCCATCTGGCCTTGCCCCGTCACACCTGCAATAATACAAATCAGCATTTGGCAGGTGCCAAGGGGCCAGTTGGAAATAAAAACAGAAGCAGCCCTTATTGTCGGCACAGCCCCTGGGCACAAGCATAGCCTTCCTCAATACACACCAGAGAGACAAGGTGGGTTAGGTAATATCTTTTTTTCTGAAATGACCACACCCAGACAGAAGAGTAGAGGGAGGTTAAAAGTGTTAGGGGAAAAAACAATTAGCCCTTGCTCTCACCAATTTAGGTGCTTGGTTTGACTCTAGGATCCCACGAACTTCTAAATTCTGAGTCTAATCTATACATGCCTCTTTTATTAGTTAACAGAAATACAGCTCGAGCTGCGTGCCTCAAGAGAGGGACCCCGCCCCTCAGAAATTGAAAGCAATTATACCCTTTACAGTTGGTAACACCGCCCTTGCCCATGTCCAAAGTCCAACCCCTAATTTGAGTAGGGGTCTCTGCTCTTTTCCATTGGACACTTCTGTTGCTGAGTGGACAGTCCGTTGCAGGGTGCTGGATTTGCTCTGGGAGACAGTCAGTCCTACTCCTTGCATTCTTTTTTTATCTTCAGTGATAACGGGCAGTCTCAACTGGTTTTGTAGCTGCTTCTTCAGCATTCATAGAATCATAGAATATCAGGGTTGGAAGGGACCTCAGGAGGTCATCTAGTCTAACCCCCTGCTCAAAGCAGGACCGATCCCCAATTAAATCATCCCAGCCAGGGCTTTGTCAAGCCTGACCTTAAAAACTTCTAAGGAAGGAGATTCCACCACCTCCCTAGGTAACGCATTCCAGTGTTTCACCACCCTCCTAGTGAAAAAGTTTTTCCTAATATCCAACCAAAACCTCCCCCACTGCAACTTGAGACCATTACTCCTTGTCCTGTCATCCGCTACCACTGAGAATAGTCTAGATCCACCCTCTTTGGAACCACCTTTCAGGTAGTTGAAAGCAGCTATCAAATCTCCCCTCATTCTTCTCTTCTGTAGACTAAACAATCCCAGTTCCCTCAGCCTCTCCTCGTAAGTCATGTGTTCCAGTCCCCTAATCATTTTTGTTGCCCTCCGCTGGACTCTTTCCAATTTTTCCACATCCTTCTTGTAGTGTGGGGCCCAAAACTGGACACAGTACTCCAGATGAGGCCTCACCAATGTCGAATAGAGGGGAACGATCACGTCCCTCGATCTGCTGGCAATGACCCTACTTATACATCCCAAAATGCCATTGGCCTTCTCATTGTTGACTCATATCCAGCTTCTCATCCACTGTAACCCCTAGGTCCTTTTCTGCAGAACTGCTGCCGAGCCATTCGGTCCCTAGACTGTAGCGGTGCATTGGATTCTTCCGTCCTAAGTGCAGGACTCTGCACTTGTCCTTGTTGAACCTCATCAGATTTCTTTTGGCCCAATCCTCCAATTTGTCTAGGTCCCTCTGTATCCTATCCCTATACTCCAGGGTATCTACCACTCCTCCCAGTTTAGTGTCCTCTGCACACTTGTTGAGGGTGCAATCCACACCATCCTCCAGATCATTCCTCTCAGGTCAGCTTGACCTCGGCCTACTTTAGTCACTTATGCTAAGTTAGTAACTTATGCTAAGTTATAAGAACAAACTTATTGAACATTCATATAAAATAGCATATAAGCGCTTTTTTATAACAAAAGTAAACAGACCAACTGGAAAAACCTGGTTTGATGCTGTTTTTAAAATCTCGTGATTTTTTTGGGGGGGTGAATCCTAACTCATGATTTTTTATCTCTGGTGGTTGGCAATACTGAAGGGGGCTCCCCCTGGTGTCAGGGCCTGGGCCAGTGCCTCCCTCCCCTGGCTCTCTGATCCAGGAAGTAGATATGAAGCTGTGACTTCTGTTCCCAGGAATGGAGCTGGCAGTCCCCTTTCTCGCCCGCCAGAGGAGGGCTGCCTGGGCAGCCAGAAAAGCCACCCACCTCTGCAGCCCAAGGTAAGCCCAGCTGGGGCAAGTCGGGTTCCTGGGGGTTGGGGCACCCAGCAGCCTTTGAGTCCTGGGTGCTGCAGCTCTCAGCTCCTGCTGAGCTCTAAGCAGGGGCTTGAGGCAGAAGACTACTGTTTGTTACAGGGATTGGTTCCTGGGTTAGTGTTTCTCTGGTGTAGTGTGTAGTTGCTAGTGAGTATTTGCTTCAGGTTGCGGGACTGTCTGTAAGTGAGGATTGGCCTGCCTCCCAAGGCCTGTGAGAGTGGGGGATTGTTTTCCAGGATAGATTGTAGACTGTTGATGATGCACTGGAGAGGTTTTAGCTGTGGGCTGTACATGATGGCCAGTGGTGTTCTGTTATTTTCCTTTTTGGGCCTGTCCTGTAGAAAGTGACTTCTGGGTACCAGTTGTGACGTTGCACTCCATATGCCTTATGAAAATATGCTTGGAGTGTGAATATAACGTAACCGGAATATGCTTTATGCAAAAGGTCACTTGTAAGTATGATTACAAAGCTTATAATCTACTGAGTGTGTTCATCCTATTTCTATGTATGTATGTATCATTCTTGTATCTAAAACTAGAAATATGAAGTTAACTCTGAGGTCCTATTGTAATTATGCAAAGTGTGGGCCATTAATGGTGGTTTAGAATCTTGATGGCTCCCATTGACCAGGACAATTGGTTGTAAATGGCTCTTGGGGGAGGGATAGCTCAGTGGTTTGAGCATTGGCCTGCTAAACCCAGGGTTGTGAGTTCAAACCTTGAGGGGGCCATTTAGGGATCTGGGGCAAAAACTGGGGATTGGTCCTGCTTTGAGCAGGGGGTTGGACTAGATGACCTCCTGAGGTCCTTTCCAACCCTGATATTCTATGATTCTGTGTTTACTTGTAAGCCTTCCTGTGAGTCAGGCTGGGAGAATGGAAGCTTGAGGGATGTGATCATGTCACCTGGTAGTGGTGGAATCCATCTTAAACCTGGTGTTTTTCCATTTAGAAGGAGGGGTGGGAATCCAGAGAAACAAAAGATTCTCTCCTTCAGCCAAAGCTATAAAAGGGGGTGGAACAGAACAAAGGGGGTTGCCAGTCATCAGAAATCCCCTAGTTACCACTTGTACCGGGGAAAGGATTGGGCCCAGACTAAGGAGTCTAGTCTGTGAAAGTAGCTTATTGGAACATCTCTGAGGGTGAGATTTACCTGTATTCAGTTTCTTAAATGAATTAGGCTTAGACTTGTGTATTTTGTTTTATTTTGCTTGGTAACTTACTTTGTTCTGTCTGTTATTACTTGAAACCACTTAAATCCTACTTTTTATACCCCAGGAGCGAGGACCAAAGTCTCAGCCCGCCCGAGCCCCGCCAAAGCCCGAGCCCCACCATCCTGGGCAGGGGGGCCAAAGCCCAAGGGCTTCAGCTCCCGGCAGGGGGCCTGTAACCTGAACCCCACCCTTGGGCTTTGGCATCGGCCCACGATGGTGGGACTCAGACTTTGGCTTTGGTCCTGGGCCCCAGCAAGTCTAAGCCAGTCCTGGCAACCCCATTAAAATGGGGTCCCGAACCACTTAATTGTCCCAACCCACAGTCTGAGAACTGCTGGTCTAAGAAGACCAACCAGACCGATGGATGGGTAAATAAACAGAGACACAGAGGGGTGAAGGGACTTGCTTAAGGTCATGCAGCACGCCACTGACGGAGCTGGGAACAGAATCCACCTCTCCTGACTCCCACTCCAGTATCCTACCTACTAGACCATGCTGCCTTTCATGTGATGAAAGCCTCTGTGTGGTGCAGGTGAGCTTGGTTGGAGGGGGCATACACTGCTCTGATTCATATGGCAGTGGCAACTAACTGTTAGGTGAAAGAATAAAACCAAACCTCTATAGGCAGGGTTCCTACTCTGTGCTGACAACTATGATTTGATCCAAACCAGAGCAATTATTAGCTAAAACTGGCCCACAGACTTTGCTCCTGCATAGCAGGATGAGCTGGATTATACTGTTCAAAATAATTGAACACGTTGTTTTACTAGTGAATTGTATTTATTCAATGGTTTCTTTCTGGCACTGGTGTTCTGGCTTGCATTTCTTACGAGGCCTGTATCTCAACAGTTCAGTATGTGTTCTCTTTCTACATTTCCAAAATAAAATTTATTTTGCTTAGTTTGCAGCTATTTTTATTTTAAAAGATCAATCTTAGACACTTGGACACTACAGTGCTAATAAACAATGGCCACATAAACACCACCCTATACCGGAAACCTACTGACCGCTATTCCTACCTGCATGCCTCCAGCTTTCACCCTGACCACACCACACGATCCATCGTCTACAGCCAAGCTCTGCGATACAACCGCATTTGCTCCAACCCCTCAGACAGAGACAAACACCTACAAGATCTCTGTCAAGCTTTCTTACAACTACAATACCCACCTGCAGAAGTAAAGAAACAGATTGATAGAGCCAGAAGAGTTCCCAGAAGTTACCTACTACAGGACAGGCCTAACAAAGAAAATAACAGAACGCCACTAGCCGTCACCTTTAGCCCCCAACTAAAACCCCTCCAACGCATTATTAGGGATCTACAACCTATCCTAAAGGATGACCCAACACTCTCACAAGTCTTGGGAGACAGGCCAGTCCTTGCCTACAGACAGCCCCGCAACCTGAAGCAAATACTCACCAACAACCACATACCACACAACAGAACCACTAACCCAGGAACTTATCCTTGCAACAAAGCCCGTTGCCAATTGTGCCCACATATCTATTCAGGGGACACCATCACAGGGCCTAATAACATCAGCCACGCTATCAGAGGCTCGTTCACCTGCACATCCACCAATGTGATATATGCCATCATGTGCCAGCAATGCCCCTCTGCCATGTACATTGGTCAAACTGGACAGTCTCTACGTAAAAGAATAAATGGACACAAATCAGATGTCAAGAATTATAACATTCATAAACCAGTCGGAGAACACTTCAGTCTCTCTGGTCACGCAATCACAGACATGAAGGTCGCTATCTTAAAACAAAAAAACTTCAAATCCAGACTCCAGCGAGAAACTGCTGAATTGGAATTCATTTGCAAATTGGATACTATTAATTTAGGCTTAAATAGAGACTGGGAGTGGCTAAGTCATTATGCAAGGTAGCCTGTTTCCTCTTGTTTTTTCCTACCCCCCCCCCCCCCCCCAGATGTTCTGGTTTAACTTGGATTTAAACTTGGAGAGTGGTCAGTTTAGATGAGCTATTACCAGCAGGAGAGTGAGTTTGTGTGTGTATGGGGGTGGGGGGGATGTGAGAAAACCTGGATCTATGCAGGAAATAGCCCGACTTGATTATGTAAAGAGTTGTCACTTTGGATGGGCTAGCACCAGCAGGAGAGTGAATTTGTGTGGGGGGGTGGAGGGTGAGAAAACCTGGATTTGTGCTGGAAATGGCCCACCTGTTGATCACTTTAGATAAGCTATTACCAGCAGGACAGTGGGGTGGGAGGAGGTATTGTTTCATATTCTCTGTGTGTATATAAAGTCTGCTGTAGTTTCCATGGTATACATCTGATGAAGTGAGCTGTAGCTCAGGAAAGCTCATGCTCAAATAAATTGGTTAGTCTCTAAGGTGCCACAAGTACTCCTTTTCTTTTTAATCTTAGAATCATAGAATATCAGGGTTGGAAGGGACCTCAGGAGGTCATCTAGTCCAACCCCCTGCTCAAAAGCAGGACCAATCCCCAATTAAATCATCCCAGCCAGGGCTTTGTCAAGCCTGACCTTAAAAACTTCTAAAAAAGGAGATTCCACCACCTCCCAATATTTATGTCCTTTCTAAGCTGAGCAGTAGTTTGTGTGCAGTATATTTCTAGTAGGCGTTTGTTCTCATGGAGAGAATTTTGCATAGGGTGATGGTACAGCTGAGCCATTCCTCAGAGAGGAAGCTTTTTACCTTTTGAGTAGTTTGGCTGAAAATCTCAGAATTGGGGAGATTTCCAACAGCATTGCTGTGTTTTCACTCTCTATATTGAAACAGACAAGGCTGTTAACAGCAAAAACAACGAGGAGTCCTTGTGGCACCGTAGAGACTAACAAATGTATTTGGGCATAAACTGTTACAGTGAGTGGAAACCTTCCTCAGCCGCTCCTAGTTGCCCTGCAGGAAAACACCCTTCCTGCTCCATGGCGTGCAGCGGGAGCGGATACTGCTGCACGTGTCTCTCCTGCGCTTGAACCATGCTGGGCTCTCTCACGCTTGGACAGCAGAACGTGGGCGCTGGGGAATTAGGCTGCAACCGTGCACCCCTCGGAAGGAAAAACTGCAGACATGAGAAAAGGCAGATGGGACCTCCCCAGCGTTTGTGAGGACTTGTGTAGTCTCTCCTAGTCCTCCCTCCACCCCTGTTTTGGATACAGCTGAACCTTTACCAAGAGGAGGATTTTGATCTGTGGAAACACTTGTTTAAAAAGCTCTGGTCCTTGCTGCTTCACCAACACCCTGGTGCAAGCTGCAGTGTGCAACCATGGCTCTAGAGCACTGACGGGTTTGGTTTTGTGGACAGGAGCTGGTTGGTTTGGTTTTATGGACAGGAAAACAGCCGTGTTCTCCGAGGATGAAATTCTCTGCTCACATCCCGGCTCTGCTCTGCTCTCAAGACATGTACCTGTCATAGCTGGAGAGCAGGCTCGCAGAGTGGAGCTGCAGCGTGTAGATCCGAAAAGAGGATTTTGCCTTAGGTGCAAACACTTGTTGGGAAAGAATATGCTGCAAGAACACTATTGCAAGCAAGAGTGGTTGGGAGGACCATGACTGTGGAAGACTGTTTGCAATATATAAAGGGAGAGAAAGGTGCATTCTCACACTCAGCGTTATAAACTCTTCTCTTGGGGTCCCATGCTGCAGCACAGCTGAGTTACTCTGCTTCCCTCTTTTCTCTGCGGTTTTCAAACAGCAGGTCACGACCCAGTACTGCATGACGAAATGTAAGGCACTGGGTCATGGCGTTAAAAGTCCCTTTGGTGGTGCTGCCCGGCTAAGGCAGGCTAGTTGCTTCCTGTTCTTACACCCTGCTGTGGCCTGGAAGTGGCCAAGAGCAGATCTGGCTCCCAGGCAGGGGTGCCATGGGGTTTTGTCCGCTGCGCCCCGCCCAGAGCACCGGTTCCAGGCGCCTCTGCCTAGGAGCTGGGTCTGCTGCTGGCCGCTTCCAGTGCGCAGCGCGGTCCACAGGGCCAGGACAGGCAGGAAGCCTGCCTTAGCATCCCCGCTGCACCGTTGACCGGGAGCCGCCCGAGGTAAGCCTACTCCCCAACCCCCTGCCCCAGCTCTGAGCCCCCCCAAACCCCTCATCCCCAGCCCCCCCAGAGCCTGCACCCCCACCCAGAGCCCTGAACCCTTCCCACACCCCAACCCCATGCCCCGGCCCTGAGGCCCCCCAAACCCAGAGAGCCCTCCTGCACCCCAAAACCCTCATCCCTAGCCCCACCCCAGAGCCTGCACCCCAAGCCCAGAGTCCTGACCTCCTCCTACACCCCAAGCCCCTGCCCTAATCCAGAGCCCCCTTCCACACCCTGAACCCCTCATTGCCAGCCCCACCCCGCAGCCCTCACTCCCACACCCCAACCCTCTACCCCAGCCATGAGCCCCCCCCCAAACTCAGAGACCCCTCCTGCACCCCAAACCCTCATCCCTGGCCGCACCCCAGAGCCTGCACCCCAAGCCCAGACCTCCTCCTACACCCCAAGCCCCTGCCCTAATCCAGAGCCCCCTTCCACACCCTGAACCCCTCATTGCCAGCCCCACCCCGCAGCCCTCACTCCCGCACCCCAACCCTCTGCCCCAGCCCTGAGCCCCCCCAACCCCTCATCCCTAACTCCGCTGGGTCGCGGGCATCAAAAATTTTCTTCAACTGGGTCGCCAGAAAAAAAAAAAAAAACAACTTTGAAAACCAGCTGGCCCCCCCTTCGGACAACACGGCCCCCAGGAGCGAAGCCTCAGCCCGCCCCAGCCCTGCGGCACTGGGTGGGGAGACCAAAGCCCGAGCCCCACCGTCCCGGGAAGGGGGGCCCGAGCCCGAGGGCTTCGGCCCCCGCAGGGCCGTCCTTAGGCATACGCGACTGCGTAGGGCACCCCGAAATCTGGGGCACCACCCTCGCCGGCTGCTGCGCGGACTCCTCCCCTCCCCAGGGCCGGGCCGGCTTCTCCCCGACCGGCCACGCTGGCCCCTCCGCTCCGCCTCAGCAGGGGGGGCACGGAAGTTTGCATGTAAGTAAGCGGGGGGGGGGATACCCGGAGTCTGGGGAGAGAGCGGGGTGGGGGGATACCCGGAGTCTGGGGAGAGACGGGGGGCGGGTAGAGCCGGGCATGCGACGTTGCGGGGCGGAGGAGGACCCGAGCTGGGGAGCTGGGGGGGGGCAGGTGAGGCTGGGAACAGAGTGGGGGGGGGATACCTGGAGGCTGGGAAGAGAGCGGGGAGCCGAGCTCGGGGGTAGAGCTGGGCACGGGACTTTGGGGAGCCCGGGGACGAAGGAGGACCCGGGCTGGGGATTGCTGGGGGCAGCCGGGCTGGGAAGGGAAAAGAGCTGGGGGGGGTCTTTGTCTGGCTCAGTGAGTGAGCAGCCAACTCGCTAGGGCCTCCTGGGGAGCAGGCTGGTGGCCCCAGGGGAGAGCAGCTGTTCCGAGCAGCCCCCCACTGTACCTGCCCCTTTCCCCTCTTCCGCCCACACGCCCTGCCCCGGCAACACCCTGCAATCTCTCTCCTGGTCTCCTTTTCTCTCCACCTCCCTCTGCTCTGAAGTTTAAGCCCAGATGCTAAGGATCCCCTTTGGACTGTTATCTTTTCTCCCCTCCCTTTCCCAGCAGGGATCAGCAGCAGAGACGGGCTGGGAGGAGGGAGAGGCGCACACACAACCAGGCTGGGGAGGAGGCTTTTCCTGCCCATTCACAATATTCCAATGTCAACATGAGGAAACTGACACTAAAACAATGGGAAGAGGGGGGTGTACTGGAGCAGAAAAGCAGCAATCAGGACTGCAGAATGCAAGGGAGGGAGCAACTTCTTAGCTGGGGAGGGAGATGGACTCACACTTGACAAGGCTGGAGTAGCTGAAAACTTTTATTTAGGGAAAAGGGATGTGATTTTTTTTTTTCTTGTGGATCCAAGTATCTCCAGGGCTGCCTCTTAAGCTGGTAGCATTTTGAACGAGGGAGAGTTCTAAACAGTGCAGCGTTGAGTGGGATTTTAAAGGTCCCTTCAAGAGTGCAGCACCTTCTTCCTCACCCACGGGAAAGACCTTTAAAAACGGCTTTAAATAATCCAAAACAAGAGCCACTGTTCAAATGAGATGTGGCTCGTTATGGCTCCAGCCCCCCGTTGAAGCATTGTTGAAACTGCGTGCCGAGTTATACCCAGTACAATCCCACTGAGCCGTGTGTGGCAACCAGGAGTGTAAATCAGGGCAGAAAAAAACACTGGTGCCTGAATATAATTCCTTTTCTTTTTAAACTGCATCTCCCAAGTTCCTCTTCATTTGTCAGGATTAGAGGGAAATGCTCTATTTTAGGGAGAATGAAAGGCCATTTGGGAGTTGATGGCCCAGAGCCGTGGCAGGCAAGGGCCTGGATGAGGGCTGGACTCAGCCATTGGTATCAGCTGTTCATTTGAATGACAAAAAAGAGATTTTGGGTCATGGTGGACATCCCAGCCATCATGTAAAATATTTCCCTGTGGCCACCTATCCTGGGTGGGGTGGAGTGGGGAGGGAGAAGGCTGCAGGGTGATCTCCCACCTCCATGCAGCCAGTGGCCTATGCTTGCTGGAGCCTCCACATTTATTTATTGACAAAATTTAATATTTTGGTGCTGAATTCCATCAGGAATATGGGCTGCTGGGCATTTGGGGGGAGGGCTGTGAGAGGGGCACTGGGCAGCGGGGGTGGTGTCTTTGGGTGGGAGATCGCTGGGCATAGGGTTCTGTGGTGGAGATCTCTGGGTGAGGAGCCACTGGGCATGGGGGTTGCTGGCCATAAGGGGGAATGGGATACTGGGCAGGGTAGTGGTGTGATGGGGCACGCTGGCAGTGCAGGGCTGGGTTTGGGGGTGCAGGTGAGTGGGAAGTGCGGGGGTTAGGGGTGAAGGCAGCACAATTAAACTGTTTTTAACAAAGTGCACGTGACAAGTTTTCCAATACTGTAAGCTTATGTTTGTGTTGCTAAGAGCAAGTTTAATAACACTGTGTAGGCAGGGGTTCTCAAACTGGGGGGTCAGGACCCCTCAGGGGGTCACAAGTTTATTACATGGGGGGTCATGAGATATCAGCCTCCACCTCAAACCCCGCTTTGCCTCCAGCATTTATAATGGTGTTAAATATATTTTAAAGTGTTTTTAATTTATAAGAGGGGTCACACTCAGAGGCTTGCTGTGTGAAAGGGGTCACCAGCATAAAAGTTTGAGAACCATTGGCACAGGGCCCCATAAATCCTAAGGACGGCCCTGAGCCCTGCCCTTGGGCTTTGGCATCGGCCCATGGTGGTGGGACTCGGACTTTGGTTTTGGCCCTGGACCCCAGCAAGTCTAAGCCAGTCCTGGCAACCCCATTAAAATGGGGTCGTGACCCACTTCAGGGTCCTGACCCACCATTTGAGAACTGCTGGTGTAGGAAGACCAACCAGACCAAAGGATGGGTGGGTAAATAGAGGCACAGAGGGGTGAAGGGACTTGCTTAAGATCACACAGCAGGCCACTGACTGAGCTGGGACCAGAACCCACCTCTCCTGACTCCTACTCCAGGATCCTACCTGCTAGACCACTCTGTGTGGTGCAGGTGAGCTTGGTTGGAGGGGGCATACACTGCTCTGATTCATATGGCAGTGGCAGCTAACTGTTAGCTGAAAGAATAGACAGTTAAGTATGTGTACTCTTTCTACATTTCCAAAATAAAATTTATTTTGCTTAGTTTGCAGCTATTTTTGTTTTAAAAGATTAATATTTATGTCCTTTCTAAGCTGAGCAGTAGTTTGTTTGCAGTATATTTCTAGTAGGTGTTTGTTCTCATGGAGAGAATTTTGCATAGGGTGGTGGTATAGCTGAGCCATTCCCCACAGAGGAAGCTTTTTACCCTTTGAGTAGTTTGGCTGAAAATCTCAGGATGGGGGACATTTCCAGTAGCATTGCTGGGTTGTCACTGTCTATATTGAAATGGACAAGGCTTCTCCTTTTGGCTTAGATGTTGTGAGGTTTGTTATAATCCTGATTTTAATAGACTGACACCTAATTGAATTACATTTTATGTTTTTTTACCAACAATTTGACCTTACAGCAATTCCAGGTTTGTAGTTTTGTGCCGTGCTAAAGCAATTACTTTTTAAAAAAGTCTACAGAGCAGATAAATATTCTCCCCTAGCTCATTTTAGGTGGTTTTGTATATGTGTCTTCAGGGTAAAGATTTGTTTGATTCTTTGTTTCTCACGTAGGTCTGCAGCTATTGCACTTGTTAACAGGGTGGGGCTGTAGACACTAGGCCCTGGTCTACACTAGGACTTTAGGTCGAATTTAGCAGCGTTAAATCGATGTAAACCTGCACCGGTCCACACAATGAAGCCCTTTATTTCGACTTAAAGGGCTCTTAAAATCGATTTCCTTACTCCACCCCTGACAAGTGGATTAGCGCTTAAATCGACGTTGCTGGCTCGAATTTGGGGTACTGTGGACACAATTCGATGGTATTGGCCTCCGGGAGCTATCCCAGAGTGCTCCATTATGACCGCTCTGGACAGCACTCTCAACTCAGATGCACTGGCCAGGTAGACAGGAAAAGAACCGCGAACTTTTGAATCTCATTTCCTGTTTGGCTAGCGTGGCAAGCTGCAGGTGACCATGCAGAGCTCATCAGCACAGGTGACCATGATGGAGTCCCAGAATCGCAAAAGAGCTCCAGCATGGACCGAACGGGAGGTACGGGATCTGATCGCTGTTTGGGGAGAGGAATCCGTGCTATCAGAACTCCGTTCCAGTTTTCGAAATACCAAAACCTTTGTCAAAATCTCCCAGGGCATGAAGGACAGAGGCCATAACAGGGACCCAAAGCAGTGCCGCGTGAAACTGAAGGAGCTGAGGCAAGCCTACCAGAAAACCAGAGAGGCGAACAGCCGCTCTGGGTCAGAGCCCCAAACATGCCGCTTCTATGATGAGCTGCATGCCATTTTAGGGGGTTCAGCCACCACTACCCCAGCCGTGTTGTTTGACTCCTTCAATGGAGATGGAGGCAATACGGAAGCAGGTTTTGGGGACGAAGAAGATGATAGCTCACAGCAAGCAAGCGGAGAAACCGGTTTTCCCGACAGCCAGGAACTGTTTCTCACCCTAGACCTGGAGCCAGTACCCCCCCGAACCCACCCAAGGCTGCCTCCTGGACCCAGCAGGCGGAGAAGGGACCTCTGGTGAGTGTACCTTTTAAAATACTATACATGGTTTAAAAGCAAGCATGTGAAAGGATTACTTTGCCCTGGCATTTGCGGTTCTCCTAGATGTAGTCCTAAAGCCTTTGCAAAAGGTTTCTGGGGAGGGCAGCCTTATTGCGTCCTTCATGGTAGGACACTTTACCACTCCAGGCCAGTAACACGTACTCGGGAATCATTGTAGAACAAAGCATTGCAGTGTATGTTTGCTGGCATTCAAACAACATCCGTTCTTTATCTCTCTGTGTTATCCTCAGGAGAGTGAGATATAATTCATGGTCACCTGGTTGAAATAGAGTGCTTTTCTTCAGGGGACACTCAGAGGAGCCCATTCCTGCTGGGCTGTTTGCCTGTGGCTAAACAGAAATGTTCCCCGCTGTTAGCCACAGGGAGGGGGGAAGGTTGAGGGGGTAGTCACGCGGTGGGAGGAGGCAAAATGCGACCTTGTAACGAAAGCACATGTGCTATGTATGTAATGTTAACAGCAAGGTTTACCCTGAAAGAGTGTAGCCACTGTTTTATAAAATGTGTCTTTTTAAATACCGCTGTCCCTTTTTTTTTCTCCACCAGCTGCATGTGTTTCAATGATCACAGGATCTTCTCCTTCCCAGAGGCTAGTGAAGCTTAGAAAGAAAAAAAAACGCACTCGCGATGAAATGTTCTCCGAGCTCATGCTGTCCTCCCACACTGACAGAGCACAGACGAATGCGTGGAGGCAAATAATGTCAGAGTGCAGGAAAGCACAAAATGACCGGGAGGAGAGGTGGCGGGCTGAAGAGAGTAAGTGGCGGGCTGAAGACAGGGCTGAAGCTCAAATGTGGCGGCAGCGTGATGAGAGGAGGCAGGATTCAATGCTGAGGCTGCTGCAGGACCAAACCAGTATGCTCCAGTGTATGGTTGAGCTGCAGCAAAGGCAGCTGGAGCACAGACTGCCACTACAGCCCCTGTGTAACCAACCGCCCTCCTCCCCAAGTTCCATAGCCTCCACACCCAGACGCCCAAGAACGCGGTGGGGGGGCCTCCGGCCAACCAGCCACTCCACCACAGAGGATTCCCCAAAAAAAAGAAGGCTGTCATTCAATAAATTTTAAAGTTGTAAACTTTTAAAGTGCTGTGCTTAAAGTGCTGTGTGGCATTTTCCTTCCCTCCTCCACCACCCCTCCTGGGCTACCTTGGTAGTCATCCCTCTGTTTGTGTGATGAATGAATAAAGAATGCATGAATGTGAAGCAACAATGACTTTATTGCCTCTGCAAGCGGTGATTGAAGGGAGGAGGGGCGGGTGGTTAGCTTACAGGGAAGTAGAGTGAACCAAGGGGCGGGGGGTTTCATCAAGGAGAAACAAACAGAACTTTCACACCGTAGCCTGGCCAGTCATGAAACTGGTTTTCAAAGCTTCTCTGATGTGTACCGCGCCCTCCTGTGCTCTTCTAACCGCCCTGGTGTCTGGCTGCGCGTAACCAGCAGCCAGGCGATTTGCCTCAACCTCCCACCCCGCCATAAACGTCTCCCCCTTACTCTCACAGATATTGTGGAGCACACAGCAAGCAGTAATAACAGTGGGAATATTGGTTTCGCTGAGGTCTAAGCGAGTCAGTAAACTGCGCCAGCGCGCCTTTAAACGTCCAAATGCACATTCTACCACCATTCTGCACTTGCTCAGCCTGTAGTTGAACAGCTCCTGACTACTGTCCAGGCTGCCTGTGTACGGCTTCATGAGCCATGGCATTAAGGGGTAGGCTGGGTCCCCAAGGATACATATAGGCATTTCAACATCCCCAACAGTTATTTTCTGGTCTGGGAATAAAGTCCCTTCCTGCAGCTTTTGAAACAGACCAGAGTTCCTGAAGATGCGAGCATCATGCACCTTTCCCGGCCATCCCACGTTGATGTTGGTGAAACGTCCCTTGTGATCCACCAGAGCTTGCAGCACTATCGAAAAGTACCCCTTGCGGTTTATGTACTCGGCGGCTTGGTGCTCCGGTGCCAAGATAGGGATTTGGGTTCCGTCTATAGCCCCACCACAGTTAGGGAATCCCATTGCAGCAAAGCCATCCACTATGACCTGCACATTTCCCAGGGTCACTACCCTTGATATCAGCAGATCTTTGATTGCATGGGCTACTTGCATCACAGCAGCCCCCACAGTAGATTTGCCCACTCCAAATTGATTCCCAACTGACCGGTAGCTGTCTGGCGTTGCAAGCTTCCACAGGGCTATCGCCACTCGCTTCTCAACTGTGAGGGCTGCTCTCATCTTGGTATTCATGCGCCTCAGGGCAGGGGAAAGCAAGTCACAAAGTTCCATGAAAGTGCCCTTATGCATGCGAAAGTTTCGCAGCCACTGGGAATCGTCCCAGACCTGCAACACTATGCGGTCCCACCAGTCTGTGCTTGTTTCCCGAGCCCAGAATCGGCGTTCCACAGCATGAACCTGCCCCATTAGCACCATGATGCATGCATTGTCAGGGCCCATGCTTTCAGAGAAATCTGTGTCCATGTCCTGATCACTCACGTGACCGCGCTGACATCGCCTCCTCGCCCGGTATCGCTTTGCCAGGTTCTGGTGCTGCATATACTGCTGGATAATGCGTGTGGTGTTTAATGTGCTCCTAATTGCCAAAGTGAGCTGAGCGGCCTCCATGCTTGCCTTGGTATGGCGTCCGCACAGAAAAAAGGCGTGGAACGATTGTCTGCCGTTGCTCTGACGGAGGGAGGGGCGACTGACGACACGGCTTACAGGGTTGGCTTCAGGGAGCTAAAATCAACAAAGGGGGTGTCTTTACATCAAGGAGTATTTCAGGCAGGACTTCACGGAGGGTTCCAATAAGAAATGATGCACCTAAGTTATCGTTCTTATTGGAACAAGGAGGTTAGCCTGGCCTCTGATTGATACATGGCTAGATTTACCTCGCTGCACCTTCTCTGTGAGTGACTGCAGTGTGACCTAGAGGAATGAGTCCCCTAGACAGGGGAGGAGGCAAATGAGTACAAAACAAATCTGGTCTATTTCTTGTTTTGACCCACTCCATCTATCTTTTACATCTTTGGCTGGCAGCAGACGGTGCAGAAGGACTGCATGCCATCCACATCTCATGGCTGCTCGGCAGAAGATGGTACAGTACGACTGCTAGCCATCCTCATCTCTTGCCTGCCTGGCAGAAGATGGTACAATACGACTACTAGCAATCCACATCTCATGGCTGCTCGGCAGAAGATGGTACAGTACGACTGCTAGCAGTCCGTATTGCCTGCCCACTCACCATAAGACGGTTCAATAGGACTGACTGCAGGACTAAAGAGAATGACCTGGTCAAGTCACTCCAAATTTAGTCCCTGCGCCCATGTCTGCCCAGGCGCTCCCAGCCGACGTGGCCAGGAGCACCTCGGACACGACGAGGACGACTACCAGTCGTATTGCACCGTCTGCTGCCAGAAGGCAATGGGTTGCTGCTACTGTGTAGCAATGCCGTACCGCGTCTGCCAGCACCCAGGAGACATAGGGTGACGGTTACCTGAGCGGGCTCCATGCTTGCCGTGGTATGGCATCTGCACAGGTAACTCAGGAAAAAAGGCGCGAAGCGATTGTCTGCCCTTGCTTTCACGGAGGGAGGGAGGGAACGGGGGCCTGACGATACGTACCCAGAACCACCCGCGACAATGTTTTAGCCCCATCAGAGTGCTCCATTGTGACTGCTCTGGACAGCACTCTCAGATGCCCGATTGTTTGCCGTTGCTCTGACGCCGGGAGGGGCGACTGAGGACACGGCTTACAGGGTTGGCTTCAGGGAGCTAAAATCAACAGAGGGGGTGTCTTTACATCAAGGAGTATTTCAGGCAGGACTTCACGGAGGGTTCCAATAAGAAATGGTGCACCTAAGTTATCGTTCTTATTGGAACAAGAAGGTTAGCCTGGCCTCTGATTGATACATGGCTAGATTTACCTCGCTGCACCTTCTCTGTGAGTGACTGCAGTGTGACCTAGAAGAATGAGTCCCCTAGACAGGGGAGGGGGGGAAGCAAATGAGTACAAAACAAATCTGGTCTATTTCTTGTTTTGATCCACTCCATCTATCTTTTACATCTTTGGCTGGCAGCAGAGGGTGCAGAAGGACTGCATGCCATCCACATCTCATGGCTGCTCGGCAGAAGATGGTACAGTACGACTGCTAGCAGTCCGTATTGCCTGCCCGCTCACCATAAGACGGTTCAATAGGACTGACTGCAGGACTAAAGAGAATGACCTGGTCAAGTCACTCCAAATTTAGTCCCTGCGCCCATGTCTGCCCAGGCGCTCCCAGCCGACGTGGCCAGGAGCACCTCGGACATGACGATGACGGCTACCAGTCGTACTGTACCGTCTGCTACCACAAGGCAAGGGGTTGCTGCTACTGTGTAGCAATGCCGTACTGCGTCTGCCAGCACCCAGGAGACATAGGGTGACGGTTACCTGAGCGGGCTCCATGCTTGCCGTGGTATGGCGTCTGCACGGGTAACTCAGGAAAAAAGGCGCGAAACGATTGTCTGCCCTTGCTTTCACGGAGGGAGGGAGGGAACGGGGGCCTGACGATATGTACCCAGAACCACCCGCGGCAATGTTTTAGCCCCATCAGGCATTGGGATCTCAACCCAGAATTCCAATGGGCAGCGGAGACTGTGGGAACTGTGGGATAGCTACCCACAGTGCAACGCTCCGGAAGTCGACTCTAGCCTCGGTACTGTGGAAGCGCTCTGCCGAGTTAATGCACTTAATGCACTTAGAGCATTTTCTGTGGGGACACACACACTCGAATATATAAAACCGATTTCTAAAAAACCGACTTCTATAAATTCGACCTTATTCCGTAGTGTAGACATACCCTGAGTATCAAGTGCAGGGCTGGCATTGGATATACCTGTGTGGGTGAGGCTGTAGATACTTTTTTCAGAGGAACAGCCGTGTTAGTCTGTATTCGCAAAAAGAAAAGGAATACTTGTGGCACCTTAGAGACTAACCAATTTATTTGAGCATGAGCTTTCGTGAGCTACAGCTCACTTCATCAGATGAAGTGAGCTGTAGCTCACGAAAGCTCATGCTCAAATAAATTGGTTAGTCTCTAAGGTGCCACAAGTATTCCTTTTCTTTTTGCTGTAGATACTGAATACCTGGAGCTAAGATGCTATTGGGTACCTGTGTACTAGGGGTGTGAGTTTCTGGGAGGGTTGGACAGCTCTCTTTGCCATATAGCTCAGATTGGTTGCTTGTGGGGAGCTCATGATGGGGGGGCCGGGGAGAGGGTTTGGTTGGTTAGAATCAGCGTGTTCTGGGAATGGATCTCTCCTTATGTCTGGGCTTCCTACGTAGACCTGGTATTCAGCTGCCAGTGGATTCCGAGATCTTACTGCCAGTTTGATTGTGGCTTGTTGTTGTGTATGTGGTTTTTTTTGTTTTATTTTTTTGGGTATTTTTTAGTGGAATAACCCAGTGAAAGGGAGTTGTCTCCAATTTCTGCCCATTGTGTTCAGGTTTCAGATTTTCTGGGGTAAACTCTGCAAATGCAAACCCAGTGCAGTTCTATTGAACTGGGCTATTGAGTTTGGCAGATACTGCTGCTGTAGTAGAAGCAAATGACTACGCCCTGACTGGGGATAAAGGGAAAAGCCTTCCTGGAATTGAACCTCAGGGATTCTAGTGCTTGATACTGACCAGGAGAGGAAACCCCTTGGCTGCAGAACAGTTCTCCTTGTAAACAGACGGCGAGTATTTTCTTTTGCTTGTTAAAAACTAACCCGATCTGCTCAGATAGGCAAAACACACTTCACTCCCTCCTTTGGTAAAGGTGCTTCCTATGCCCTCAGGCTGGTATGGGTATGGGCCTTTGACTTGCAAAAGTTATAATGTTCTGGGCTGAAATGGGACTTTCTGCTTGACTGTCAGCAAAGTTGTAGAGATCCCCAGTCAGTGCATGTCTCTCGCCTCTCATTATAGCTGAGTCAATGGCTAATTTTAATAAAACTGAATCTAAAATAAACCAATTTGTCTACTGATGCTTTTAAAATAAATATACTAGAATCTTAGTATAAAAAGCTAAACAAGGACAAGAGAGCCACGTCCATTAAGATACATTTAAATAATTGTCCATCATTTCCATATAGACAGATGGGGCGTGGGAGGGGAGGTTTCTTTTAAAACTGTAACAACAACAAAGTTTGTGCTAAAGGGGGAATTTATAGGAGGAAACTGCTGTGTATTTACTGACTAAATAGGATTTGATTTAAATCACTAGGCAGGAAGACTTGATTTAATCATGGATTTCTACATAAAAGTGCATTTTTTTTGGTTGTTATAACCTTAATACATATTTCTCACAACTCAGATGTAGGTTTCATTTTTAGAAGGTGCACACTATATATTTTTAAAGTGATTTATTTTGAAAGCTTTTCAGATTAGTTTTACAGCTATATCACAAAATGAATGATTGGTTATTTCATTTACCAAAGGTAATTGAAGCAGATATTTATGAAGATATTGGGAGGTGAACTATCATTAATATTTGGAGGATTTTCTTGCCATGCTATATTAGGAGAAGAACATCACCAGACAGACATTGAAATTGTTTTATTTAACTAAAACAACAATGTTATGTATTCTGGATTTTTTTTCTTCAACAGCAAACATATAATATTTTAACAAAACATGATGTATACGAATTTTTGAATTTAGTTAAACATTCAAACATTAAACATTAAACATTAAAATCAGGTCTGTTTTTGTTAAAATTGTTTTTAACTAAAATAGTTGAAATATTTAAAAAAAACACCCCCCCCCCCAAAATTAAATCAACTATGTCAGACAGGTCAACATGAGAAACTTAAAATATTGGCTTCTGCAGCTAACTCAGTCGTCTTCACCTTCATTTTCCTGTTTGTTCATAATCTGGAAAAGAAAAACAAGCTTTCCTGCTTTTTCAGGTCCCAAACAATTTCTCAGTTTGGAAGGAATTAGTTCAAAGGAACAAAATATTCTTTCTACACCAGCAGAAGAAGCTACTGCTGTTAAAAGTGAGATTATCACTTCAACGGTCTCTGAATCCAAGTGCTTAAGTGACTTCCACCAGTTCATTGGTGTGACTTTCTTTAAAACGTCATCAGCAAACATATTTCTTGAAAGGTTCTTATTCCAAGACTGTGTCTCTTTTACAGCCTGCTGCCATTATAGGTTTTCCCTTCTAGTCAGAGAATGGTATGATAGATCTCTAATCAGTGATGAGCTGCCAAAAGGTGAAGAACTGGTTCCTTCAGTCGCTCCGGGTCTTCGGCGACACTTTGGCGGCAAGCCCTTCAGTTACTCTGGATCTTCGGTGACACTGAAGGACCTGCTGCTGAAGTGCCGCCGAAGGCCAGGAGCGAGTGAAGGACCCGCTGCCGGAGCGCCACCGAAGACCCGGAGCGCCGCTGGGTGAGTAAAAATTAAAAAGGGATTCTCAGGGGAGCCTCCCCAGCCAAGAGCTCAGGCGGGCCGGACAGGATGGTCCCGCAGTGCAGATGTGGCTCGCGGGCCAGAGTTTGCCCACCCCTTTAACAACTGGTTCTAAACCGGCTTCAAAATTTAACATCCAGTTGGTGCAAACCAGCTTCAGCTCACCACTGTCTCTAATCAATGAAGGCTACACTCAGAAAGACCTCAAGACTTCCGGAATATGCTGCTCAAACAGTTTCACTTTTGTTTCTACTACCTGTCCCTCCCTTCTCACATTTATTTCCAGACTTCTTCTTGTCCAGATCTATTCCGCCCCCAACAATCTTCTATTCATTGAACTTTTTGAAACTTTGCACTTTTAGAGAGAGGTAAGGGATTGACTCTGTGTACACAAATTTGCAGAGGGACAGAAGGGTTGAGGTCTGTTATTTCAACCGCGAAATATTTATTTATTTATTTAAAAACATTTTTGCTGTTAACAAGCATGTTATCTCTTCAGACAAATCCACAGTTTGAGAACTGCAAAACGAATAATTTCTGATGGTATTTTCTAAAGTGAGCACTGAGTATCATTGGGTAGATAGAAAGATTAACCTAAATCTATACAGAAGCCCTTGGAACCCCATAAAATTGGATCCCTAATCCATGAACTATTGGAACTCATTGACAAAACTTTTCTTAAACATTACATGAATATATTGTCTCATACCATAGAATTAGAATTTATAATCCCTATTCCATGATAGGTTTTTTTCCTCAAAAAGCATTTTATAAAAAAATATCCAATTTAAATTAAAAAAATCTGTTTTTTTTTTAATTTTTATTTTTTAAAAAATTGATTTTTATCCACCTTGCTTCAGAGAATGATGGGAGTCTTTATACAGGGTCTTAATGATGCCTTATGAGCTTTAAGAAAAGGTGCGTAAATTAAACCAACTTGATGCTTTTTGAATATGGTATGATCATAAGTAAGTAGTTTTAAAACATCTAAAAAGGTGCACACATCTCACAGCTATATTGAATGATGCGGAGGGGAGAAGCAACTGCAGCCGCTTCAGTGTTTAAACACAGCCACTTCCTTCTCCCAGAAAGTAAAATGACCATAACGCCTCAAAATAAAGGGTACTAAAAATAGAGAAGGAGGGACTCAATGCAAAGGAACCCAAGAAATCCCAGGAAGGTCACAATCATAGATACATTTAAATGTCTTTCTTCCTCATTGATGGAGAAAAGTAAATGCAGAAGTCATCTTGTATTCCCTGATCGTTTGTATTTCTGCCAACAAAAAAATGTGAAAGTAAGGTGTTCTCAAAAATGCACCTCACTTTATGGGCTCCCATGCCCTAACAGTAATATGACCCCCCACTTCAAGTCAATGCTTTTGTGTTGGATCATTGTACTTGCAAGTGGTTGTATTCGCTTATCCCAAAACTTTGCATACAGCATTGTAAGACTTGTGGTGCTTTACAAATGACCCCTGATCAGGAGTGTAGCAATATTGACTTCAATAAGATCATAAGAAACTACTTCAATGAATAAGGGTTTCAAGATTAATCCTATAGATAAAAGGCTAACAACGTTTTTACTTTTGGAGAGGAGATTGTCTTAAATACCAAGTGCAATAATTCCACAGGCATGTAATGCTTTCTTTACAATCTTCCTCCTACCACCAGGCAAAAAGCAAGAGATCTTGGTATGCTCCGGTAAACCAGGCAATACCAATACCAGGCATAATGTTCACAGTTATTAAATGTTTACAGGACTGGGCCCTAGTTTGCTTTAGTTCTGAATGTCTTATGTTTTGTTTTATTTTATTATCTTCCTTGTTTAGTTTCTGGAATTTTATTCTTCAAGGTAGTCATTTAAAAAGGGACAGTGAGGCAGAATTAATTTTTTTGGTTTGTTTAAAAATACCAGAATTTTTATAATCTCCCTGTACTTTTGTGCTCTGGCTTTTTTTACAAATATCTGGTAGTTGCCTTTTGTGTGAATAGGATCCAAAGTGACTTGAAAATGTAAGCCTGACAAATAGTCATTTTTTTCCAGAGTTATTGGGGTTTTTTTAAATTTTGCCCTTAACAATACAATTTGACTGATCTTAAGTAAAATGATATATAAAACAAAAGGGAAAATGCCTTTTACAATGCCTAAAACCAACAAATATTTCCATGATGTGTATTTAAAAACAAATGAATGGGAACTTTAAAAAACAACACACAAATGTTTCCTTTAGTTGTTCTGTACGTGAAAAACTGAAAGGAAAACAAAGAAAGAAAGAAAATTTATGGTCACAATGTCGTCATTGCCGGGTGAACTCAAGTTACTCTTCTCAAGTTAGCCTGGCTCAAGGGAAAGTGCCACACTGCAAAATGTCTCGTGTGAGCAGCACCGTGTAGGAAGGCCATTCCTCCAGTTTTAAACCAGACCTACCTCTTTTTGGGTGACTTGTCCCGCAGCTGGTACTGAGCCAAACCAGACTTGGTTTTGTCCAGTATCAGGCGAGGGACGCCATTTTGAAGAATGTGCCAGTCCACCTCTGCCTGTGTGAGTGGAGGCGCATTCTTCAAAATGGCGTCCTCTGTGCAGCATGAGCTTGTACGCACCAGGCATGCGAGGTCATGCTGGTGGGGGCGGGCCCACACCATTCCCAGAAGTACCAGAGTGTCCATTATTATGGGAATGTTTAAGTGGCCACTCTATCACAGAGCAATTGTGTTAACAGCTGACCGTCTACACACCTGATGGGCCAGCTAACTTGAGCTAAAAGCACCCCTACTTGGAGTTCAGGGGGTTTGTGTGTGAACAGAACTTGAGTTAATTCTTCAGTGAAGACAAACCCTCTAATGAATTGACTTCTCTGTTAAGACTTGATTCTACAAACACGTAGGCAAGTGAGTAACTTACGCAAAAAATACTACGGAAGTTGTCAAGGTTCCTTCCCGACTCTGAACTCTAGGGTACAGATGTGGGGACCTGCATGAAAACCTCCTAAGCTTACTTTTACCAGCTTAGGTTAAAACTTCCCCAAGGTACAAAATTATTTTACCCTTGGATTTCCACTGCCACTGGGTTTACTGGGAAACATAGTTTGGACATGTCTTTCCCCCAAAAATCCTCCCAACCCTTGCACCCCACTTCCTGGGGAAGGTTTGGTAAAAATCCTCACCAATTTGCATAGGTGACCACAGACTCAAACCCTTGGATCTTAGAACAATGAAAAAACATTCAGTTTTCTTACAAGACTTTTAATAGAAGTAAAGGAATCACCTCTGTCAAATCAGGATGGTAGATACCTTTCAGGGTAATTAGATTCAAAACATAGAGAATCCCTCTAGGCAAACCTTAAGTTACAAAAAAGACACACAGACAGGAATATTCATTCTATTCAGCACAGCTATTTTCTCAGCCATTTAAAGAAATCATAATCTAACACATACCTAGCTAGATTACTTACTAAGTTCTAAGACTCCATTCCTGTTCTGTCCGCGGCCAAAGCATCAGACAGACAGACAGACGCAGACCCTTTGTTTTTCTCCCTCCTCCCAGCTTTTGAAAGTATCTTGTCTCCTCATTGGTCGTTTTGGTCAGGTGCCAGCGAGGTTACCTTTAGCTTCTTAACCCTTTACAGGTAAGAGGATTTTTCCTCTGGTCAGGAGGGATTTTAAAGGGGTTTACCCTTCCCTTTATATTTATGACAGAAGTAATTGGGAATAGCTTATGTGAGTAAAATGACTCTTCCCTGTGAACGTGTTCTTGCAGGATGGAGCCCTTCATGATGGACAGCATTCCAAGTCTAGTTGGACTTTCCCCACACACTGTTCTGTTTGTATAAGTGCCATTTCCTTTCTTGGGTCAATGTAAATAAGTCACAGTGGTATTGCTAATGTCGGGGTAGGTCCTGGAAAAGGTTTCGAGTGGCTGGATTTCCTCCTGATGATGTGAAAAATCCATTCCTCATTAAGTTTAGGATTCCCATCTCATTCCCCCCGGTAAACTGATGAGCTTAAAGCTCAAAAAGTGGAGCAGAGGGTGCTTCTGTCTTAAATGGGTTTATTTAGAAGTGATTGCTACAGATGATTTAGGTATGTGTTGTTTAGTCCACCAGTGTTCATACCATGGCTTGTTTAAATGGTGGGCCCAAATATTCAAACACAAGTGTCTAAATTTAGGCACCCAAAGAGAAGTTTGTTTAGACTTTTCCCCCCCACCCCCTTCAAATGCTGAGCAACCCCACTTTGTGGCTTCAGTACTTTCTTGATAGGCAAGAAAGCAAGTAATTAAATACACATCCTATTTATTGCTCAACTGTTGGCGGGCACTCTTTCTGTGCAATGAATACCACCGCTCAATATGGACATGACTTAGTACAGCTCCTTTTAGGGAAGACTGTACAGGAGAAAGGAGTGGTCGAAAATGTTGCTGGACCAATGTACAGTGAAGTTAAAACATAGTTATCTTCGTATTTCTCTACAAGCTATATTTTGAACAGTGACAAAACCATGGGTCTTGGGGAAATGCATGTGTGAGAAATTGGAAAGAAGTGACAAACCACCAGAGACAACTGCAAACAGTCAAAACCTCTTGAAGGTAAAAAAGGAATATTAGGGCAAACTGCCATTTGGTTATATCTATGAATAGGAACAAGACTATTTCAGTATAACAGAGAGGAGGGAGAGACCCTCTGCATCCATTCATTGAGGAAAGCAGGGATGTTCTCATGAAAAATTGGATCCTGGTTCTTGCGAAGCCATCCAGTTCTGCAACTGACTGAACTTTGGGGGGGCAGCCTACTTTATTAAATAGGAAAGGTAACTATTAATAAGTGTAGACCCAGGTTCACTTCTTATGCTTTTGTTTTGTATTGTGACCATTTGTTTCCACCACCCTTTCTTGTTGCTACTTAAATCTTTATTTTTTCTTAAATAAAACTGGTTTTGTTATAAATTCTCACAAGTGCTGTGTGGTTTGCAGGAGCGGTGGTTTAAGGGAAAACTAGTAAACTGGGGTACACTGCTTCAGTGGAGGGAGAGGATCCAGGATTTCTGTGAGTCTCTTGTGTCGGGGCTGGATATCACAGGGAAATGCTTCGAAAGGACTCGAAGATTGGGGTACACCTATTGTTAACCTGCAAGGTGAGGAGAGGGCTGGCATAGCCCAGAGGAGAGTGCTTGAGTGGGTGAAAGACTGGTGGTGTTAGGAAGTTGCAGCCACCATCTTCAATGGAGCAATGTAGCCCAGCCATTTTGAAGGAAGGCAATTTTTCATGAGTTTCCCTGAAGAAGATCTTATGCACCGACCAGCTTCTGCTGACAGAAACTTCAGTTAGGGGGTAAGCAATGCTGAAAATCATGAAGTGTGTAGTTACCACTTTTTTCCAAAAGCTACCTGTTGCACCAGATCTACCTACAAACCAGGGCAGTGGGGAGGGGTGTGCATTCTGGTTGCTTTGTGGCATTCTAAAGTGTGTATGGATACGGGTGGGAAGCAGCCAGACAAGCTAAATTATTTTTTAAAATCTGCAAGTTGATATTTCGAATAGAGTGAAGATATGAAGTATGGCCTGCTAATGTTGAGTTTTGTGTTTAGTGTACATGCATTACATTTTTAACTTGAAAACAATAAGATAATTCCCGAACAAAACAACATTAAGACTGAGTACATATCAGCAATTCTGCATTAAATACATTACAGGGATGTTGTAATTTACGCAAAATACCAAGTGCTATAAACCTAGGAAATTCATTGTTAAGGCTACGTATTTAAGAGAAATCCAAAGGTATTTACTCTGAATTTCCTGGGTTTATAATGCTTGGGGGAGGAGAGTGTTGTTTTTTGGGGATTTTTTTGATATATTTACAGCATCTCTATAATATATTTAACCTGGAATTACTGACATGTACTCTCAGCCTTTGCTCCATCTTAATGTAGTCTTTGGGGAATAATAAAGGTTGTGAATGGCAGAAATACTAACTGTGGTGTCTGGAGGAAGTGGCCTATAATTCAGGGTGTTCTTGCTCTGAGTCCAGCGCACTTTTCCCCTGTGTCACAGTCCAAATGGGTCAGCAGAACCCTCGGTGTGGATTCTAGGAGAGGCATTTGGTAGGTGGGGGAATGAAAGTAGCAGCAGAGATGCACTAGGAGAACTAATAAGATCTGTCTTAATATCTATTCTTAGCCAATAATTGCAACTAGTCAACAGATAAATTCTTAACTAGTCATGCTCTAAAGGACACAGGGCTGTCTGGTTTAATAACACCCTCAAAAAGTTCAGAGAAAAAACACAATAAAATACAACAGTTTTTGTCTCAAGCTCATAAGTTTCTGTCTGAACAACTGTCCTATAATTGGTATAAGCAGCTTCCCAGCATGGGTAGTCAGTCTTTCCTAAGTATAATCAAGGAAGGAGGCTTTTTTATTTGTTTGGCAGAAAATTCATCTGAACATGAACAAGAGATTCAGATCTGCTGGGTGTGGGTGGAAGGGAGAAAAACCGAAGGTGAAATGCGTTAGAGTTTGGAAATGCAGCCACAGAGCTAACAGCTTCTAAATGCTGCCTCGTTGCTTACTGAAATCTTCCTTTCGTCTATTTAATGCAGTATGAAATACTTCCTTATCCTGGTCTTGTGTACAGTGGTTGTGTTTTTGGCCTCCATGCACTGGCAGAGGTTAACTAAAAATCAGATCAAGGGAGAGATTTCAGAGGCTCGGTCTGACATGAAACTTCTGTCACCAGAAAAATACAAGTCCTTGTTTACCTACAATGGAATTTGGTAAGTTCCCTTGCTGATATTAACTGCTTCAATTGTTCTTCGTAGCTAGATTTGTGCAAATACTGCAAAGGAAAAGGTTGGCTAATGTTTGTTTGAATTGTTAGATTTGCTCCAGCTGTTAATGCCCATATTGCAGAAAGTTAATTTCAGGTTTGGAATTAGGATGATTTGCACTAGTTGCCTATTTCATCCGATCCAGGGATAAAAATTCACAGGATCTTTGAGATGAATGGAAGCGTCTGGCTTGTTAGATGCTCCTTATAAATTGGTTATGAACAAGCTACAGACCAAAATTATTTGCAAAAATTAATTCTGCAAATAATATTGACTAACAAACTTGAGAAAATTGCAAATTTTGTTCACAGGGCCAGGGAGGAGGGATACAAGGAAAAAATAATTATTCCTTTGGATCTATCTAAACAATCACAGCAATTGGAACTGTAATGGGGGAAACTTTTAAAAGTGCTTAAATCACATTGACATTCAATGGGACTGAAGCCACTAAAAGTACACTTACATGGCGAAAAAAACAACAAAACCCAAACCCAGCAGGAGCAAGTCTCACAGCCCAGGTCTACAGATTCAGACTTGCACTATGGGGCTAAAAATACCTGTAGAAACATTCCACTGGGCTCTGAAATCCAGTGAGGGTGGGTCTCAAAGCCCAAGCTCCAGCCTGAGCAGGCATGTCTACATTGTTATTTTTAGCCCTGTAGGGTTAGCCCAAATCTGTCAACCTGGGCTCTGAGACTCGCAGCCACAGGCCTTTTGCAGTGTAGATGTACCTTTAGGAGCTTTTATAGCTTTGATGCCTAAATGCTATGGTGGTGCAGAAGAGTGTCTCTTTTGAACAAAAAGGAGGTATGCTATAAAACATTAGGGGAGGAAAATAATGATGCATCAGAGTTATGTCATTGTTCATGATAATTAGGGGTCTACCAAATTCTCAGCTGTGAAAATCGCCTCACAGACCGTGAAATCTGGTCTCCAGCCACCCAGCTCTGAAGACAGCGGAGCGCGGCAGTTACTGGCCGGGCACCCAGGTCTGAAGGCAGCACCATTGCCAGCAGCAGCGCAGAAGTAGGGGTGGTAATACTATTACCCCCCACACCAATAGGCTTGCAACCCCCTTTTGGGTTTGAGAACCCCAGTTTGAAAAACACTGCAGAGAAATCCCACATTTTTTGTGGGTGGGTCATGGCGTAAATAGCAAATTTCGCAGATGTGTAACACATCCATGAAATTTGCTATTTATGCCGTGACCAACCTGCAAAAATTGTGGGATTTCTCCAAGATTTTAAGTAGACCCTTCATGATTGATGCAATAATAGCTAGGTAGAAATGGGATTCAAATTAACTTTCTTTCCTCTTCCCTGTTGTTGTTTGGCAAAATAGCAGCTGCTCTCTCTCTACCACGTGGCTCAGTTGCATCTTTGTTTTCACACAACACCTAATGGTCCCAAGACAAATGAATAATAAAAGATAACGGGACAAATTGATCCCTGCCATTCACTTTGGTCTTTCCTGTTCTCTGCCTGTGGCAAGTACTAGTTTAGCTTCTTGAGGGCTGTGATACTTTGGTCTAATTCTGGATGTTGGGGTGCAGGTGGCCGAGTGGTGTTTCATGCCTTGTGATACATCGGACAGACTAGATCAGGGGTCGGCAACTTTTCAGAAGTGGTGTGCCAAGTCTTCATTTATTCACTGTAATTGAAGGTTTCACGTGCCAGTCATACATTTTACATTTACAGGGGCCGGCGAACGAAACCCCAGACTGGCAGTGGGCTGAGTGGGGCCGGCGGCAGGCAGGCAGCCCCCTGCCGGTCTGGGATTCTGGCTGCCTGCCCCGCTTTGCCCGCTGACGGCCCGGGGCTCCGTCCATCCAGGCCAGCAGCGGGCCGAGCGGCACCGGCGGCCGGGATCCCGGCTGGCAGGGGGCCAGTGGATGGAATCCCAGGCCGGCAGCAGAGTGCCACTGAAATCAGCTCGCATGCCGCCTTTGGCACGCGTGCCGTAGGTTGCCGACCCCTGGGCTAGATGATCTCGTGATCCTGTCTGGCCTTAAACTCTGACTTCATTCCTGAAAATGAGCCTGAAGTGCTGGCCTTTTATTTCACAGGCAATTGGAAAACAGAGCTACGGCTTCCTCCCAGAAATCTATTCGTCAGGGGCAGTGTGGTCTAGTACAGGGGTTCTCAGACATCATTGCACTGCGACCCCCTTCTGACAACAAAAATTACGACACGACTCCAGGAGACGGGACTGAAGCCTGAGCCCACCCGAGACTTCAGTCCCCCCTCCTGGAGTCGTGTAGTGCACAGTGCTTGCATGGGGCTGGGGTAGGAGGGAATGTGGTGTAGCAGGATGGTTCTGGGGAGCAATGGAGTAGAATGGGAGGCAGGTTACAATATCTGGGAGGGGTGGGGGAAAGAAGAAGTAGGCTGTGGAGTTAGCGTAGATAAGGTATTTATTGCTGAGGGTCAACTTGCTCACCTCTAACCAACAAAGCTGGTCTTGCAACTTCTCAGTGGACTCAGAGAGTTGCCTAAGGCACTATCAAGTCTGCCAGCCAAGGGACCTGCAAATAATTGATCTGTACCCAGAAAGAGGAAGCTCAGACACAAGCCCCTCCATGCAAACCCAAGTACGTCTCTGTTTACCTCTGACAGTGGAAAAGAGGCAGCTGGACAACTTGTGGGGGCTTTATTGCTAACGGTTTGCGGGATTTATTGTTCCTCGACACCCGTTCTTGCAGGGAGACAAGTGTCTCACAATCTCCATCAAGCGTATTATGGATTATGTCCAGATTTTCCAGTGATCCCTCAGGCACATGCCCATGTGGTTGCTTGTTTTTGCTGTTTGGGCTGGTGGCGGTTAGAGATATAGAGGGTTGCATTTGACCTGACCCAGTTTCTGGGATGAAAGAGGGGGCTCTTTCCCTCTCTGTTCTGGATCTTAAGTGGGTTTGGAGCTTCCCTCCTCCTTGTGTTCTGTCCCTATCCCTTCTGCATGCTGGATAGGAGGGCGATGGTCACCTCTCCTGGCTGCTGGGAAGATGGCCCCAGTCTGTCATTACCAGAAACTCTCTCCTCTTGCAGGGAGTGGAATCTTGCAGCATTGCTCCCTTCCCCATGGGAAGGAGACATCCAGCGAGAGAGATTAGGTGACTTTTCTGAGTTCACAGAGAGCCAGTGGCAGATCTAGGAATAGAACCTGGATCTCCTGACTCCCAGTTCGGTATTTCATAGGGTTCTCCTTTCCAAACTGGGAAGGAGAGGTGGGGCATGGCCACTGGTTCTCTATTCCAAAAGTTGGCTCTGGTATTAAGTATGATGGAGCGGGCGGAGGGGAGGTGGTTTGGTTTGTTTGTTTGTTGTTTTATGGCCCTGTAACAGGGTTCATGACCCTCCCCCCTTCCTGGACCCCACTTGTCCTCCCCAATAAGGCTTGGAGAGGCTTCAGGGTTGTGCAACACCTGGGTCTTTATTTACTTATCATTGTCCCACCTCTAGTGTCCATCTATATACAGCTTTATAGGTTTGGTTACCTCCCTTACAGGCAGAGTCAGCCTTCACCTAGGAGGCCTCCAGCTCCCTCCCTGACTTCTCCATGGCTGCCCCCTGCCTTCTGACTCCCTCCCAGCCTTTATAGCCCTTGGCTTGTCAGGCCAGCAGGTGTTGCCAATCCTTAGGCTGGCATCCGGCCTTTTCCATCAGCCCCAATCTGTTTCTTCTGATTGGAGCTGGCCAGACAGGGGCTAATTAGGTGCTTTTGCACCAGCACAGGCCCTGACCTTGAGCAACAGCTTTCTTGGGCTCCCTCTGTAATCAAGGACCTGTTTCCTAGCTGGTGTCAGTGGCTCTGTGCAGTCACACTAGCTGAGAATCTGGCCCAAATGTCCTGCAGTGTAACCCAACTTTCTTACAAAGGAAGCTACATTCACCTGCCAGGGCAGGATGGGATCCTGTTCGCTTCTTAACTCTGGCTCAGTCACGATGTTCCCATCCAGAGCTGAACATCCTGCAGTGCTGGGAAGGTAGTGTCCAGCTGAGATCAGAACTTTGCCAGTGTGCATTTGAAACATGGGTTTCATGTCCATGGTTAGTGGGTTAGGCCCATATCACTAATATATATACACACGCCCATATAGATACAGGCCTAACCCACCAAGCTTGGCCATATGCATATTATTTTCAAAAGGTCACAAAACAGCAGATTCTCCCAGTGTCCTTGCACAAGCTGAGCCTTCTGGGTTTTCTTTTTTTTCCCTCTCTTCAGGCTAGCTCCAAGGAATCAGTGTGAGTGCGCCAAAGCTGACCATGTGCATGTCTACCAGATGGAAGATTATATTGATAAGAAAGACCTTGCCTCCATTAAAGAGAGGCAACAGAGGGAGTTGGAGCACTATCAGAAAAGGTAAAGGGACTCTCCTGTCTCTCGACCTGTCCAGCCTGCATCTTTCCTGGCACTAAATTCATGTGGGAAAGTCTCATGAACTGAAGCCTTGGGGTTGAGTTGTACTGAGGTAGAAGAAACAGCTATGGAGAAAAGCAGAAATGATCCTTTCAGCTGTTACCATCAGTGATGGGGTATACAAATCCCACACTGGGCACCAAGGGGATAAGGGATTATTTGGGGTTTAGCCAGCCCTGCCCCACCACACCTGCAGCAAATCCTCCAGCTGCTGGAGGAATTAAAAGACGCAGGGAATTAGCTCCTTTGAGAGGCAGAGAGCTGGAGCTAAGCAGACCTGCAGCCCATAGCTCCAGCAGCACAGAGCAGAGGGAAGCCTAAAGATCTGATGCAGCTGCGCAAAGGGGCCCTCCCTGAGGGAAGGTAGGACCCATCCCAGAGAAAACCAGAGAGGGAAGTATCCCTGTGGACCCTGGACATAGTAGCCCCCTCTTACTTATTTTGGTTTGGACTTCCCCAACACGGGAAAGCTTTGGAATAACAGGGGCAGGAGGGATGTGAGGAAGAGGCCCAGGGAGGACAGCCTTAAGCAGCCTTGGTTGCCAGACCACTGGTAGCGCAAAGGACCCTAGGTCGGAGCCTGGTGGAGTGGGAGGGCCTGGGCTCCCCTCCCCACAATCCCTTTGACAGTTAGGGGTTGCAGCCATGACCACTAGGCCATGCTCCCCAACCAGACCCTGAGTGAGGACCATTACACCATCTAAACCACCACCTACCCTATTTCTCTGTCTTTGTGAGGGTGAGTACATCTTTCTCTGATTTTCGTGTATTTATGCCTCTTGGGCCTTGTCTACGCTCGTGGCGGCACATAAGGTACATGTAGCCGCAGTGAAAAGTAGACTGCATCCATTCTGTGGTGTGTAGCTACACACGGCAGTGAAAGGCTCTGGAATGGGGAGGCGTCAGGACAATAAGCTCCTAAAAATAGCCGTTCGGCTGTGAGAGACACTGCGGTGGTGTGTAGAGCTGTGTAGGGTGTATAGCCTAGGGTTCTGGTGTTTGCTGAGGCAGTGCCTCGAGGTCTACATGACTATTTATACCGATGCTTCTTGGGCACAGTGTCTGGCCTCGACACGCCACCATAAGTGTAGGCCTAGTAGCACCTAAGAACCCCAGTGAAGGATCAGGATCCTGTTGTGTACAAAGAAGACACTCCTGGCTCAGAGAGCTTGTAATCTATGGGTCAGGTTCTTCCAAACAATTCTGCTGCCACTTAGGCACTGACGTACGAGAGAGATTTTTCACAAGTGCTCAGCACACAACTTGCACGCTCCATGTATCCTGAAAATCTGGTTGCTTCATCTGGTGCCCCAGTGGGAGACTGTCTCTTGAAATTTCAGCCACAATCATCCAACAGATAGACAGATAGGGGATGTTGGTAGAAAGAAGTACTCTTTCCAACTCTGTTTTACTGTTAACACAATTTTCATAATCCCTTATCCTCCCGACGCTGACCCTGTTCTCCTCGCATTTGTTCCAGATACCCCTCAATGACTCAAGATCTAGTAATAGCCAAACCAAACCTGCCATTAAGCTATCCTATTCAAGGAGTAGAGGTGATGCCACTACACACGATTAGGATTCCAGGTATACTTGTCCCGTGCCTTTTCATAGCCTGCTCATGGGCTCAACTTCCAGTGACGTCTAAGACCCTGTCTCTTGTACATACCCTCTATATGAAAGAGGGGGGCTTTGTTCTTCATTGCACCTGTATTGGACTTGGCTTACTCTGAAGACCCAACCCTTCATACAATACTGCTGAATTCAAAATCCATTCGCTGATACCCAGAGATCTGGTTTCCTTCCAGTAAAGTGCACAAAATGTCTGGGATGGGTTCTTAGAAGAATAACCATGTGGCACTTTGTATACAGAGCATTTTAAAAAACAATTATGAAAAGGGCTGAAACAGTGAAGATCCCATCTGCATTTCACAATAAATCTCCCTTGACTCGTTTGTCATCCGAGTGCAGACCGGCTCTTCCATCTGAATGCAAAATGCTTTCTTGAAGAGCTCTGTGGTAGTTGGTTTTAAATTCCTCTTCCACTTACTTAATTGCTTCAAATGTTGTAATCTTGCAAAATGATTGATCTTTGGCTTTTATAAGGTACAGGGAGTGGTGGAAACCTAAAGGCTGGCTCTCCAGCTGGTGTAAATCAGTGTAGCTCCGTTGACTTCCCTGGCTGATGCTTGCTGACGATCTAGCCCTAAATCTTTAGAGCTGCCCCAATGCAAAAATACTACTGACATCTCTAGATCTCTTCCAGGATAAAATTGAGGGGGGAAAATGCATAGAGAAGAGCTGATGTTCTATTTGTATCCAGCTCTGTGATCCCAGTTCAGGTGGGCTGACTGGAGTCTTGTTAGGGAACAATAATCACCTGAGTCAAAACACTGGCTTTAGGCTTGTTACTTACTGTCCTTATGTATGTTTCCCTTTGTTCTTCAAGGGCTTGGTTTGCATGGAGTGACTGAAGAAATGTACCAGGTATATTTCATGATGTTGCAGGGAAGTTTGTAGTCCAGGGTTACCTTGGCAAGTGCGTAACATGCTTTGAGATCTCTCTGCATGAAAGGTGCATTAGTTTTACATTTCTCATGAGGTTTTCCTTCTATTACGAAGGTGGGCTTGATTTCCCAGCCTTGTATTAGTATAGTAGCATTTGGGTATGTCTCCAATCCCGGCCCGGATAGAGAGACTCTCACTAGCTTTACTGGAGTTAGGGTGCTAAAAGTAGCAGTGTGGACATTGCAGGATAGATGGTGGGTCGGGCTAGCCATCTGAGCTCCAACCTGAGTGGGTGGGCGGCAGGCAGGCTTGGACTCGGGATCCAGCCTGAGCTGCCACCTGTGCCACAGTATGCCACACTGCTACCTTTAGTGCGCTAGCTCGAGGGAAGCTAGCATGAGTCCGTCGACCTGGGCTGGGAGGCATCATCCCAGCTGCAGTCTAGGCACAGACAAATCCTTAGAGATCTTACGAAGATCGGGGCCCCACTGTGCCAGGCACTATACAAATACATAGGGCTGGTCTATGCTCAGGCCATGTCTACACACGGAATGCTCTACCCGCATAGGTATAATGGTAAGGCATACTGGCAAGGTGGTCCAAGTGCAGACATGGCTATACCAGCAAAGCTGTGATGTTACTGGTATAACTTCTCACACACCTGAGCAAAACCAGCTGACATAGGTACATCAGCAGAAGTCTGTTGTGTGGATGCAGCCTTCAAGTTTTGCTGCTCCATGCTGGCATAGTTAAAGCAGCAGCTCCCTTTAGTGCAGATGCAGCTATACTGTTATAAAAGTGCTTCTGGCAGTACAGGTTATTCCAGCTCCACCAATATAAGGTACCTTGAAACTATATCAGCAAAAAAAAAAAAAAAAATCACACCCCTAACTGATGTAGCTATGCTGGTAAAAACTGAAGTGGAGACCAGCCCTTAGTAAAACAGTCCCTGCCCCAACAAGCTTTCATAGACACTAAGGAAGGAAAATAGAGGGGCAGAGAGAGAGAGAGGAAGTCACTTGCCTGAGATTACCAGAGCCAGGAACTGAATTTAGGTCTCCTGTGTCCTATTCAGTGGACCACATTGCCCTGTCTAGCTAAGGAAGGAATCCTTTACAATCTCCCAGATTTAACGTTCCACTGCATGGGCTAGCCCCTCATACAGTCAAGACATTTTTTTTTCTCCCCACACAGTTCACATTTTAAAAGCATGTTCAACATTTCATTTACAATTTTTTTCTGAAGCCACAGAGAACCGCCTCAGACACTGGGGGCGGGGAGGTGACTGTTTTATTGACCTCCACAAAGATGTCTTCTTTTTAGTGAAACCGGGTGAGGATGGTGGTGGGGTCAGATCTCCCTTCTTTCCCTTTCAATAAGACTGTTCTTAAAGTGACGGCCATGTGATCGACCCAGATCAGAGAGGGAGGAGAGGGGAAGCCTTGTGATTTTACCATGACACCTAAGATTTCCACCTCTGTGCCCCACGGCACTTAACGCAGGTGATCCTGCGAGCATCTCTGGGAACCCTCAATACGCTTGCTGATGTCTCTGACGTTGTTGTGAGTGGACGGGGCGAGAAAGAGCTGATCATCTTGACCTCAGATGTGGAGCTGCTGAATTTCATCCTTGAGCATGTCACATACACCAGTGTGGTCTACCAGCTCACTGCAGTAGATATGAGTGAGTATCGACTGGATGATTTCTTCATCCTATCCTTGGCAGTTTTCCATCAGTTTCTCTAGTGTTACTAGGCCACTTTCAAGCATCTGCTAAACTAACTTTACCTCCAAGAAGGCATCTTTCTGAAAGACCCATTATTTAACACAGCATGAGCTGAGAAATAGATGCAGGATGCTGCCATCTTCCATAGCTGTCTTTCAAAGTTTTGGCAGAGATTGGTGAGGTCAGTTATGATCCTCAGGAAGCTGAAGCCTCTTTCGATGCCCTGCTTCCTAGTGAATCAGGGCTTCAGTCTTTGGCTTCTAACTACACATGAGGTGAAGCTAGACTGCTAAGCCAGGAGAATTCCTGGTACTTGGGAAAAAGAATGTATCCAGTTTTTTGAGTCAGTTGAACAAGAGGTCTTTCAAAGAACTCTTTCTAGGCTTCCCACTTGTCCATTTTCCATCACCGAGGCTGGAAGGTCATTTAACACTATATAAAATCAGGGGGGCCACTTTTATCTATTCCAGCCTAAAGCATTGCCAGGGAACAAATGGATTTCCAATCAAGGTTCTTACTTGGAGGTTTCCACTGTGTCATCAAAGATCTCCAGAATACTTGAAGACTTATGAGTGATGCAACTTTCCTATTTTGCTTTTCTTGTTTTCCAAGTGAGTTTCGAGAGCAGACATCATGTGGCTCAGTTTCCTGTGATCATCCGACAGCCCGGCCTTCCAAAGTTGTTTGATCCTGGAGCAGGTAAGTGTTTCTGAGTACCTCCCTGTAGGAAACCCCTTTTGCCCTTTTAAGGGGGTGTCAGGGAGTGGCTCCAGCAAGCTGGCAATTGCTGATGGTAAATCCTTACTCCAGACTTTACTATGGTAGAAGTTAGTTACTCTTTTAGGCCTGATGCTGGGCTTCTTAAAGTCTTTCCGGTCTCCTGATGCCTCTCCATTCAAAAACGTGTGTAATTGACAAGGGCTAAACACATCAGCATCCTAGTTAATGTTTTGTGGCCAGTTAGGTTCTTCCAAAGTTACGTCCACTGAAAAGCCCTGAATGAACGGACCTCTTTAAATGTTCTAATTTCGGGAAAACCTTGGATTGGCTCCGACAACACTTAGTGTAGTGCCTTCCATTTGAGGATCTCAATGCACTTCACAAACACTAGCTAATCCGTGGGATGCCCCACGTCCCTACCTCCATTTTGCAGATAGGGCAACTTAGGGACAAAGAGGATGACTTGTTCAGAGTCTAGCGGTTGCTGGCCTAGCTCTGTTGCTCTTCCCCATGGTCTGTGGCAGTCTGTGCTAGGAAGAGAACCCAGCTGTTGTGTTCTAGTTCGCTCTACTAACCACATGCCCACCTTCCTCCTGCAGGTAAGATCTGTCAGGAATGGTGAGTAAAAGCAAAGAACTGCAGTAAAATGTTACCAGCCTTTGTCACTTCCCTGTTTACAATTACAGATAGGAAGATCAGCTCCCTGGTGACTATCACAACAAAGACTTTCTTGCGCTATCACGAACTTCGACTCCTCATCAAGAGCATCCGACAGTACTACCCTGACATAAAAATCATTGTCGCCGATGACAGCAAAGTCCCAGAGAAGATCATCGATGAGAACGTTGAGCATTACATCATGCCTTTTGGAAAGGTCTGTCACTTGCACAGGACTGGCCATGTAGACAGGTCTCAGGCAAGGCCCTCCATCCTTCTGTGAGACACGGGCTTGCTCATTGGTGAGAGGCCACATCCTAAATAACACACCTTATTGGATGGGATTTTTCAAAAGCTCCTAAGTGATTTAGGGGCCCGTATGTGCTACCATAATCCAAACGCTAATAAAAGATGATATTTTCAAGAGTGCCCACGTGTTTTAGGAACATGAATCCCATTGACTTACATTAGGATTTGTGCTCCTAAAACGCTTGGGCACTGTTGAAAATACCATCTCTTTTATTAGCATTTGGATTATGGTAGTACATACAGCCCCCAGCTGAGACCAGGGCCCTGTTGTGCTGGGAGCTCTACGAACACATAGTAAGAGACAGTCCGTGCCCCAAATAGAGCTCACAGTCTAAGTAGATGAGCCAGACAAAAGGTGGGAGGGGAAATGGAAGCACAGAGAAGGGAAGGTGACCCAGCAGACCCAGGAATAGAACCCATGTTTCCTGAGGACCACTCTCAGCCCCGTGCCCCATCCACTGGACCACACATTCTTCTAAGGACTCTTAAGACTTATGTACCCAGTTCCACCTGCCCAAAGAAATGAAGTGGAATGGCTCAGAGGATTGTTTGTGTTGTATAGAATCTTTCACCTGTAGGCCACCAGTTCAAATTTATATCCAGTTATTGTTCCATGACCTCGCGCCAAGGCTGCTTAGCTAGGATAGCTGGGACAGAGGGGACTGAATTCTCCATGTCAGTCTATGGGCTTTACCACTGGTACCACAGCAATTTAACTTAAGCTACCGTAGTGGTATATGAGATGAGTTAGTGGTCTAAATCCAGTTCCTAGTGGTTTACCAACCTATTAATCTTCATGGACTTAGTCAACACGTTGTTGACTATACAGAATTTTTGGCCTCATTTTGAGCATTCACTGACATAAATGGGAATGGTGGGTGTCCAGCACATTTTGTGAATGGAGCATCTTGTTGTGTAACTATTCAAGCTTTGTAAAAATAGTTACACTGGCTCACTGGCCTGTAATGCTCTACAAAAGATCAAAGATGAATGTTTAAGGTTTCTGTCTGTTCTCAGTAGCCCCATTGGCTGGCAGCATGGGACAAGGCATGCCTCCATGTTGCTCAAAAGTGATTTCCTTGGTGCTCATTAATGAGTTTCAGAGGCAGTCCCACCCAGTCCTTGGCCAGCAGTGGGCTTGCTGTGACCTGGGGATAGGAGGAGGAGAGACAATGAGGGAACCTTGGGGCTCCATAAGGAATGTGAAGAGCCCTAGGAATTATACAAATAGAGAGAGGTTATAGGATGGTGACTGAAGTCTCCTGTAGAAAAATCACCTGATCTACTGAATTAAAATCCTACAATTGTAAAAATGTAGGGTTGGAAGGGACCTCAAGAGGTCATCTAGTCCACCCCAGGCACTGAGGCGATATCAAATGTACCTAGACCATGCCTTCCAGGGGGTTGTCTACGCTGTTCTTAAAGATGGGGATTCCACAACCTCCTTAGGTAAATACTTCCAGTGCTTAACTATCCTTATATACTGGTTTCTCTATCACATGGGCAAGTGATTGTCTTACTATAAGGTCACTCCTTGTTGCAAAGGTGTTCTATTTCATTCTCATTCAGTGGTTCAGATGACCCTCCTTTTCAGAATAGTTTCTGGATAAAAAGGGTTTGCACAAAGCTAAGCAGCTTTGTGTGTGTGTGTATTTGCATATATATAATTTTTCTTCTTATAAAGCTGTTCTGACCCTACCCTTCTGTGTCTTGGGGATTCTGTTTACCAGGGTTGGTTTGCCGGAAGGAATCTTGCAATATCTCAGGTCACAACCAAGTACTATCTCTGGGTTGACGATGACTTCTTATTCACCGAAAACACCAAAATTGAGAAACTATTGGACGTGCTGGAGAGAACAAACTTAGATATGGTAAGAAATGCAAATAAATTGTACCCTTGGAAAATGTTCCGGGCTTTTTGAAAGTGCTCAAGTGTCACAATGGGTGCTGAGCCTTTGAAAATCTGGCCATTAGTCAGGAGGGAAAAGGAATGTTGCTTCCCCTGCAGACCTGTCTTAGTCTTCTGCTCATCAGATTATGCCATAAATCTTTATTATTGTGTTAAAATACGATTCAAGGTAAGGGTGGGAAACTTGCTTTCAAATGATGGGGAAAATCTTGTATGGATTTTTAGATTGACTGTGACCACACCAGAGGTTAATGCTATCTGGCAAAATGTTCTTTGAGGGTGGTGTGTGTTTCTCATCTATGTTACTTGGCTTTCGTCATGCATCAGATCGGTTTCATGTTCTCAGAAATGTGCCCATCTTAAATTGGTGCATTACCATTTGACCCTGGATATTTACTACTTAGTTCTGGGTATCTGTCTCCTTTCTGTGTTTTGGTTCAATACAACCTCACAGCAGGCAGAAAAGTGAACAGATAGGGCACAGTATTGGCAAACAATAAGCCTGATGCAACTGGTTCCCGATCACTTTAGTTTACTGCTTCTGCAAGGGGATTCTTGGTTTTGTTCAAACACTAGATGTCTTCTTCTTGAAAAGTGACATCAGTTTTTGCCAAGAGCAGGACTCTCCTTGGCCAATTTTGGAAAAACAGCTCCAATCTGGATCACAATCTTCCCTCACCACCCATTCACCTTGGATCGTAACTCCAGAAAGAATACTTACCCTAGGTCAGTAAGAACATTTTGAAGCCAGTTGGAGCTGTTTTTGATCCCATTAAGTATTTTCTTGATTCAGAGGGTTTTTTTAGAGTTACTGGGAAATATTTCCACACCTTGGGCTGTGACAGCTGACCTGAGAGAGTGGATGGTTCTGAGGATTTATGGAACAGATGGCCTATAACTTCTGGTGATGATGTTTTCAAATCCAACCCAAATCCTGAGTGAAGGGTAACAAGTTTCCGATGAGAG
Source organism: Caretta caretta (assembly GCF_965140235.1). Classification (NCBI taxonomy): domain Eukaryota; kingdom Metazoa; phylum Chordata; order Testudines; family Cheloniidae; genus Caretta; species Caretta caretta. The sequence continues at coordinate 10,080,160 of NC_134232.1, forward strand.
CTGTTTGGTGCCCCCTGTGAAATGAGTAGATCTCAGTGCAGTTTTGGCTGCTTATTAGATTGGCTGTGTTGTCAGTAGGGCCAATGAAAGAATGTACCGTGGAGACGTAATTCCATAGTATGTCTCTAGGTTAGGTGGGAGGAAGGATTGTCCTGCTTCTGCATATGCCGTGTCTGATCTTGGCCCAGAACTTTGGTCTCTCTAGTGATCCCAATCCAGCAGCTTTCACCAGCACCTACACTACACGAGTGGAAACAACACTCCAGTTTCTGAGCTGATAAACACAGACAGTGGTATGAGGAACAAGAAGAATGTGATGTCGTAGGGAATGAGCTCCAAGCAGCAGCTCACAGGAACCTAGAAGCTATTGTAAACTGGGGCTTGTTCATGTTGAGATTCCCACTGTGCAGAACAGTAACAATGTTCAGGGGGTTGGGCCAGTCAATGGAAGGGCTTCTGTTGATATCAGCGGATGTTAGCCCAGGCTTTGAGTCTGCCAGGAGATGAAAAGCGATAACTGAAAAACGTGGGTGATGGTCTTGCTCTCCAGGTTGGAGGCAGCGTGAATGGGAACACCTACAGTTTTCAGCTGCTCTATGATCAGGGTGACGACAGCGGCTGTCTGCATTTGAGATACGGCTCCTTCCACAAGTTGGAAGGGTTCCCCAACTGCGTGGTCACCAGTGGTGTGGTCAACTTCTTCCTGGCCCATACAGACAAAAGCAGACACGTCGGCTATGACCCTCTTCTGCAAAGAGTAGCTCACTCAGGTAAGCCACACGCTCTCTTTCTCCGAGTGCAGGCAAGCAAGCTCTGGGCAGGGCTGCCGACGGGGGGACAAAGGGTCAATTGCCCAGGGGCCCAGGAGATTAGAGCCCACGCCCCACACCCAAACTCCCTCCCATAGCCTGCACCCCGCACCCAAACCCCAGCCTGGTGAAAGTGAGTGAGCATGGTGGAGAGCGAGCGACAGAGGGAGGGGGGATGGAGAAGGGGCAGGGCAGGGGCGTGGCCTCAGGGAAGGGGCAGGGGCTGGGCAAGGGTCTTTGGGGTTGCGCAATTGGACAGTTGGCAACTCCACCGGCGGGCATGTGGAAGCCCTGGCCATGCCAAGAGAGCGCGCCCAGCAGCGCAGTCAGCAGCTCACTGGGTACCAGCCAGCACAGGCGCAGCACCGCCCAAATGTCAGGCGGACCACGTCCACGCTGGCGTGGCTTGTGCGTTTGTGGGGGCCCACTGACTGTTCTGCCCTGGGGCCCGGCATTGCTGTCGGCAGGCCTGGCTCTCGGTGTCTGCCGCTTGTGGCTTGCCCCACAGAAGCTTTCTCTCACGCTATCATGTTTGTCTTTTTCCTTCCTTTGTTTCAGTCTTGGGGCTTCCAGCTCTCTGCTTTCACTAATGCTGCTGAGGGGCCTCTCCCAGGGTTAGAACATGGACTAGGACGCCTGGGTTCTATTCCCAGCTCTCTGGTAGGCTCTGTGGGGGTATCCTCACTGTGGCTGGAAGGTATCATTCCTAGCTCGGGTAGACGTACCTGGGGTAGCTCTGACCAAGCTAGCACTCCTGTAACTTGGGCTGGCCTCCCGACTCCATACCTAGGATCTCCAACAGATTGTACTTGGGCGGCTGGCCTTGGCCACGCTGTTTTCAGTGTGTGAGCTTGATCGGCGCTACTGTGTGTGAATCTCCCTGAGCAGGGAATTGCACCTCCCAGCTGCAGTGTAGAGGGCAAGTCCCATCCTGTCTCTGAGTCTTGGGAGCGGAGGGGCTTCTATGAAACAGAAGTGATAATGTTTAACTTTTGTAAAGAGCTTTTAGATCTCCTGACCTAAAATCCCACCTCTGGTTGGGTTAGATGCCCAACTCCCTTAAATTCCTTTGAAAATCCTACCCTAAAGTGTTTCAGCAAGTTAGATTAGACCTTGGGCTACCTGTAACCACGAATCCACGGAGAGTTCTGCTCTCTGCTTAATGCTCTGCAAAGACATGATTCGATTTTAATTATGAAGAATGTAGAAAGCCCTGTGTTTAGGGATTAAAGTGCATCTGCATGGTAGGTAGGGCCCAGAAGGTTAGCTCAGGCAAAGGAGAAGGAAACGAAAAGGAGGTGAGAAGATAAAGCCAGGGCAGGCCTATGTAGAGGCTTTTGGATGAAGTCAAGGAGTTTGAATGGGACACAGAAAGAGCTGCAGTGCAAGGAGAGGGGTCAGAGGAATGGGAGAAGAAGATGGATTTGGAGGTTACACTTTGGGTAGACTAGAGGGATGGCAAGGTGGCAGTCAGGTTGGCCAAACAGAGAGAGATTGCAATAGGCCCATCTGTTTTGGGGGCCAAGTCTCGTTTGCTTTGTGCTTTAGTGCTTTATATCTGTGCATGGTCTAAAAACTGAACAGATGCCACTTCTGACAAGATTTTTCCAGAGAAAACTAAGCAGTTTTGGTTTGGCTTGAATTTTTTTTTCATGGGATAGTTGTCTAAATGTTTTTTCCTGCTGTAGAAGAAGTGGGGAGAGAGGCGGGAAATCCCCCCACCCCCCAAAATTTTTCATCTCTACTTTATCTCAACCCAGAAAATTTCCAACAATAACAAAACCTGACTTTAAAAAACCTGATACATTAAAAGAAATGCATCATTCAAAGTCACTTTTTGTTAAAGCTTTTCAGATGAAAAGGTTTCATAAAATTTAAGGCTAGAATGGAGTACCCCATAAACTATTCTGACCTCCTGTATATCACAGGTCACCAACACCACCTGCACAGTAAGCCAAATCAGAATTTGACCAAGTATTACAGCCCTCAAGAGACTAACTAACCTGTTGTGTCACAGGCGGAGAACAGGAGGGGCTGAGGAGCACTAATGTCCCAGGCTCCTGCAGGGTGGGGAATTAAGTGACAGATCCCAAATGATCCTAGCAGGTTTCTACTTTTTCTAGTGTGTTTTAAAAAACTCCCACCAGACTTGTGCATGGGTACAAATGACTTCTCACTGTGCAAGGCTATAGGGCAGTTGGTCTCATTTCTGAAAAAAACAAAGCCCTCAGATTATTTTGGGGTTGGAGAAAATCATTTCTCCAGATTTCAGAGTAACAGCCGAGTTAGTCTGTATTCGCAAAAAGAAAAGGAGTCCTTGTGGCACCTTAGAGACTAACCAATTTATTTGAGCATGAGCTTTCATGAGCTACAGCTCACTTCATCGGATGCATACCGTGGAAACTGCAGCAGACTTTATATACACACAGAGAATATGAAACAATACCTCCTCCCACCCCACTGTCCTGCTGGTAATAGCTTATCTAAAGTGATCATCAAGTTGGGCCATTTCCAGCACAAATCCAGGTTTTCTCACCCTCCACCCCCCCACACAAATTCACTCTCCTGCTGGTGCTAGCCCATCCAAAGTGACAACTCTTTACATAATCAAGTCGGGCTATTTCCAGGCCTGTCTGTCTGGCTGTGGGGTGGAGTGAACCCCTTCCTCTGTCCTTTCTTCCTTAACTGGACCCAGCAGACTTAATTTCATCTGCCTCAAAGCCCATCCCCTAGGTAGTCCCCTTAAAGGGCCAGGTCTCCTTAGGACACCCTGTTTCACAGCTGAACTAAATGGATGTTTGAAATAAAGCATTAGCAGCTGCTCTTGATTTTTCTTAAAACATTTAATCATTAAACTTAAAATAGGCTAAATGATGTTTAATAACCCATGTTTTTAACAATGAACATTGTGTAATGCATGATTGTATGTGTGTTACTATAGTGTGCCAACAAAGACTGGAGACCCATTGTTCTAGGTACTGTATAAGTATGTAGTAAGAGAAATCCCTGCTTTGAAGAACTTGCAGTCTAAACTAGATGAGAGGCAGAAGGGGAGCTGGAAGGCCAGAGAGGTGAAGTAAGTTGCCCACGGTCACCAAGCAGGTAAGCGGCAGAGCTAGGAACTGAAGCCAGGGGTAAAATCCTGGCTGCCTTGAAATCAAGAGGCATTTTGCCATTGAGTTCATTGGGGCCAGTATTTTACCTCAGGTCTCCTGACTCCCAGCTTGCTGCTCTGGCCACTAGAGTATCCCGACGCCTGCACTGTATGTAGACTCTGCTACATGGAATGCCAAGGAAGACTCTCCAGTGGGGTCCTGGCTTGACAGCATATAGAACAGCTGGCTGTGGTGTCTAGAGAAAATGCCTGTTTGTCAATTGCACCTATATATTTCTGAGTACTTTCCCTGGATGCAAGGTGCAGCAGCCACTTTATTCAGAGTTAAATGCAGAGAAGTGCTCTAGTTTTTTATTTAGACCAGGAAATGTATAAACAAATCCCTGCTGGTTCTGTTAGAAGGGTAGGGTAGACAACGCCTGCTACTTCTCTTTCAACCAACTAACCTTACTGAAAAGCAAATGGAAAAATGGTGGTTAGAAAACTAATATGGCTGCTGTAGTGTCCAGTCGAATCTGCAGGGGCAACTAGGCTTAGAGCTTGTGGTTTTGCATCTTTGCTTTAGGGTTTATGCGCTTGGGTGTATTAATTCACACTGACTTGTTGCACACGAATCTGTGCGTATTAGACAGTCTCCAGTAATTGCATATACACCGTAAGTGGTTTTCTGCTTCAGCATGGATCTGCACGTTTACACAACAGGGACGTCTTGTAGAGTAAGCGCACAACATTCCGTACAGGTATCTTAGGGTGCAGTGCTTTGCTTTGCTTCTGCGCTCTATGCATTGTGGGACTTTTCTTGCTGCACCTTGTGGGATGCTAGCTGGAAGTGAGTAGCATTATGGGATTTGCGGCAAACTCAACACTTCCCTGATTCGTCCCTGTAATGGGGTCTACAAACCCTACACTGAGCGTAGGCAGGACAGGGAGGGGAGCCTCTCCTGTCAGCAGGCAAGTGCCCAGCCACACACTCAGGCAACTGCCAGAGCTGCCAATCATGGAGGCAGGCAATCACAGCTGTGCCCAGTTGAGGAAACTAGGCCTACTATAAAGGAAGGAGAACAAAGGAGGAGGCAGAAAGGCCTGGGACAGGAGAGGGGCAGCTCCCCTGCTTCAGGCTGTCTCCCTGAGCACAGCTCAGAGACAGGCACGTGTCCGACTCAAAGAACCGCCCTGACCAGGGGCAAACTAAGGGGATCCTAGCGAGGGCAGCAGCGACCCTCCAAAGGACTGACCCTTCCCCACCACGCCATGATTCATGTCTTAGACTACTATGAAACGTTTGCAGTTAAAACGGGGAAACTCCACGCCAGCAGGGCTCAAAATAGCTGCGTCCAGGCATAGGTGGTGGTACAGGCTTCAGCCCTGGCTACCATCATGAGGACATACCCAGGGGGCAGCCTGGGTTGCTGCGTCTAACGCTGCTATTTCTAACTGTGCTAGACCAGGTCTGGCTTTCCATGCTGCTGTCCCACCTTGACTGCAGTGTAAACGTACCCACAGAGCTTTGACTCTGCTAGTCTCCACAAGTGACTGGACCTGGTTCTCTAGGGCAAGCCGTAGCAGCTTGGTTTTAGACCCAGAGGACCCGTGGTTCAATTCCTTTACATGGAGAAGTGATTCAGTCCTGAGTGGACCATACAGAGCCTTGTGAAATAATTTCACAGCCGTTCTTGGGGAAACGCAGGGTCGCTTAACTTCGCTTTTAAATATTTTTTCTCCTCCCCAGAATTTTTCATGGATGGACTGGGCATCTTGCTTGTCGGTTCCTGCAGCGATGTTTCTATCGGTCACCAAGAACATAATCCCGTATCTGATCCCAACCTGACTAAGGTAGAAGACCAATATAAACTGTTCCGGACCAACACCAAAGCACAGGTGCAATTTAAACTATCTTTGCACTACTTCAAAAACCGACTGAAATGCTACTCAACAGGATAACCCTTTTACCCTGCCGTGTGCAATTCCTACGGTAACCTCCCTGATGGCCACAGCAGGAGTACGCTTTGGGCTTCAGCCTAATTGCCTTATTTATGCCACACTGGATGCCTTCCTTTTGCACCTACCTTTCTATAAAAACTTTTTAATGGGCTGAATTTGGGATTCTGGAATCTCTTAGCCCAAACTTGAAATGGACAACGCAGTCGTGTGTGTTATCTGCACTCAGATCCTGCTCCAGGCCTTGCAATGGTGTTTTCTTCATTGCAAAGTTTCCCTGATCAAAGAGTGAGGCAGCTTGGCTAATAATGAGCCAGATTCATCATGGCCCTGCACTGTGTTCTTTCCAGCCAGTGCAGAGTGAAGCGGGGCAGGGCAGGGTAGAATTCCTACTGATTTGATCTGGTAGCACTCCACATCCTCCCTGCAATTGAATGGATTATCAGGGATGCACAGACTGTCTGACTTCCTTCTTGGAGGAGTAACTGGAATGAGTGTTCTCAAGTTGAGTGCCAGAAGCACAAATGACTTTCATGTATAGACTGAAGTGCTTGGTTTATCCTAAATGGAGTTAGTATGTTGCCTATGCAATATCTGTCGAACTTACTGTTACTCCTTACTTAAGGACCGGAGTGGGGATGTTGGAAATCTGGTTTAGTTAAGAAGCTTTCACTTAAGAGGAGGAAAATGCAAACTCTCCTAATTGTCCTGCCTGAATGCAGTCCACATTCATGTGATCTGAGTTCTTTTCATCTGCTAGCTCGTGGCCTATGTGAAATGGTGGAGTTCAGTTCCTAGCGGGCAGCTAACCACAGCATCAAAAACCCCCACCATTACCACAGTGGTGGGACCTGGGTACTAATCTGAGACAAGAAGTAAATGCCACAAGCAGACCATGCGTCATGGCCCCAGCACTAAATTAATACGGTTAGGGAGGAGTCCTGTACCTACTTGCTCCAGTTTTTAAACTTGAAGGGCTGCCACGGTCAGTCCCTCGGATTCACTTTATTACTGGAGCAACTCGACGCTCCAACCGAGATCACAGATTTAGGGCCTCATTTTGCTAGACTCTGTACATATGCATGGTGTGAGACCATCTCTGCCTATGGAGCTTACAATCTAGGTGGAGAAGACTGGGTGGGAGAAAGGCAGCGTTACTGCGGGAGAACTTCAATGACCATGAGTGTCTGTCTGAATTTTTGCCAACACTAATGTTCTTGGAAGGCAAAGTAACAGCAATGTTTTGAAAAGTGACTAATGACTTTGGGTGACCCAGTGAAGACTCCATTTCTAAAGGGCCTACTTTTTAGAGAGTGGGTGCTCAGCACTTTCTGAAAACAAGGCCTCTTGAAGATGCCTTCCACAGCAGGCCCTCAAACTCACTAGCCACTTCTCTCTTTGTACTGCAGTAGCACCTGGAAATCCCAGTCTGACTGGCCCTTTAGGGTGCTAGGTACTGCCTAGGAAAGTCTCTGCTAAGCTTTTGTTCTGAGAGTGTTTGCTCCCCAAACCTTATCATCTGAACCTCTGCATTACATAAATCCCTTCCTCATCTCTCATGTATCTCATGCGGGGGGACAAGGAAATTGCAGAGGTGCGGATAATAGAGAAGAGACCCCTGGCCAGGGCTCAGAGGAGGATGCAGCTGTGCTCCCAGCCGTGAGGGAGGCCACGTTGCTGCTGAATGGCTCTTGCCACAGTGCAGGGAGTAGAGAGAAAATAAACAATCAACCGAAGGGAGGAAAAATATCATTACAGTCAAGTACAACTTTTCGATGAATAGTCTGAAATTGCATTGGATCAGTGACTCGGGGGCCGGGGGAAAGCAGCACTTTTATTCAAACAAGTGTGTGGAACAATCAATCAGGTGGGCAAGCTATTCCTCATGTCCCCCAGTATCAAGCATGAGGGAGTACAGAACAACATGGCAGCTGACTGGGGATTTCAAAACCAGGATAACTGCAATATGCATTAGTTTTACCTCTCTATATGCACATCTGTGTATCGAACTGTCCTAAGCTTCAGACGATCATGTAAGAAGTCACTTTAGTCACACAATCCATTCCTGTTTGGTTGTTACTTTTATAATCCAGCCCTGATTGCTTTATCGTTAACCCACGCAGAGTACTGGTAAAAATGAATCATCCAGATTGCACACCACCTAAAAATACTTTAAAGGCATACCATCTGGGTGCCGCTAAAGCAATGTGGTCCGAATGGCAATTGAATGCCAGTCTATGCAAAAGTGACCAGTCATCACACGAACAAAGCGTCCGCTGAGACAGAGGAGCGGAGAGAAGTTGTACTGCTGACAGAAGTAAATATCAAAGTTAAAAAGAAAAAAATAGTAATGGAATATTGAGCATTTTAATAAAAATTAGTCACAACTGAACAATTTAGCACTGCTGAGGTTTGGAACTTTTACAACGAATGAACACATTAAAGTGAAAAGAAAGCCCATACATTCTATTTTTTTTTTTTAAAAACATTTTTTCTTTGGAAAAAGAGAGTAATTTTTTCCTCTACACTACCGCATGTGGAGTTGCCACTACCTATTTTATTCTATTGTCACTAAGAGGTAGATAAACAAAAATGAATTGGTTATATAAAGTCATGTCCCCTTGTTTGACATGCAGGAAGCTAACATACTCCATGGGCACGGGCTGTTTAAGGATAGCTGGGGGCTTCACAGAGGGGAGGAGTGGGATTAATCAGTGTGGAGTGAAACTGCAGATCTGTAGGTTTTGTAGTTCACTGGAACAGATCTGATTAAAGGGACGGTGTCAGATTTATTTATTTACTTATTTATTTATTTTTAAATTGGGGAGAAATTCATCTTTAAAGCCAGTGGAGTTTATCTTGGGATGAATTGGATGCATCGTTAAAAAGCATAATTTCCTTAACTCTTTTAACACACACTAAATAATTTTGTAAAGACCAGCTCTGCCCCAATTTATAGGCCATGCAGTTCTGTTAATTTCCCAGGATGTTAAAGCTAAAGCGATTTTAGCTAAGAATCTAATTTGTGTTCCATTAATGATTTCCTTTTTGCACTGTGGTCTGTTTGGCTGCTGTTTAGAATTAATTTAATTTTTCAGTTCCTTCCCAATCAGCACACTTGCTGCTGTTTTCAGGTGGGGAAATACAAATTTCCACAGGAATCTTTTAATTTAAAAAAGTATCCATGGAAACAGTTCTAGTTTGGCCAAATATTGCTTTTTGGGTCATAAAACCAACAGTGTGGGCCTGTTCACCTGACACCATCCCTTCAATCATTCACTGTTGAAGATCACCGCTCCTTTAACTGGTACACTGCACAGTTTACACCTTCCCCGCTGCCTTTGGGAATGGGGACACTCACCTCTGTGGTGAGAAGGTGACGGGGCTTTTTCTCCCCTCCCACAAGCCAGTTTCGAAAGCGGCCCAGCTTTGCCCACCGCCGCTCCTGCCATGTCACAAACAGACCCATGTCCGAGAGGTATTAACCTTGAACAAAAATTTAAAAAATTCTGTCATGTACAATAAAGCAGCAGGGTTCAAATGCATATTTAAATTAGGGATGGGCCGACTTTTAAAGGGTTCTGATTATCACCCTTCTGGCCGGATGTCTATCTGAACCTCAGGGGCCTGAATGGCACCACGGCTCGTATGTCCTACCCTCCCCAGGCCCTGGCTCCCTCAAACCTGCTGTATCGTTTTGACTCAGCAGGCTACTCCACCTTCTACTACCAGGTCTCTTCTAGGGAGTGGAGGAGTGGCACCTTCTGCCTCCTTCAGAGGAGAGCCTTACCCTTACCTCTGATGCAGCAGGAGCCAAAGGGTCAGCCGCTGGGTTTGTCTTAACCGCCACAGCACTGGATTTCAGAGGTTCTTGAGAGTGCCTGGGGGGGAAATCCCATGAGGTTGTCGGGATCTGATGTAAATTGACTGGTCTCTTTTATGTTTTACGGTGATGGGATAATCATCGCCCTCCAGAGAGGCTCCCACTGCACCAAAGCTGGCTTCTTAGTCAGACTCCTAGGAACAAGATGCCAGTAGTGGAAAATGAGGAGCCATCATCTGTGTGCCCGCTCTATCAGCAAGAAGATCCCACACTGACCAGCAGGGTAGTAAATTGCTCAACCACTCCTCCTCCCTCCAGGAAATCTACCGCTGCGGAGGATGGAGACCCTTCTCTGAGCTTTCAGGGAAGGTTCTCTTCTTCTTCGAATGCTGTCCCTGTCAGTGCTCCACTCCAGGTGACGGTGCATCCCGGTGCCGTTGATTGGAGATCTTCGGTAGCAGCGCCTGGTCGGGACGCACACACTTAGCTGCTGTCTCGTGTCGTCGTCAGGGACTGCCTGAGCGTGCGTGTCCCGAACCCCGCTCAGTTCCTTCTCAACCGTCCTCGGCTGAAGACGGGACTCAGGGCGGTGCTAACCTCTTCCTTGGTTACTGAAGGAAATAAGTAGAAAGAAATAGAAATAGTTAGACATATCCCAGTTATTTTCCTTCCCTTAGAATAGTTTGTTAGTTTCAAAAAGCAAAAACAAAAACCAAACCACAACTTTTTTCCTCACGTTTGTCTCCCGTTGAAACACCCTCCCCAGGCATTCCTAGTTCAATAATGCCAGGGTCCCCAGGATTTAAGAAATGTGACTCCTGCAAGGAGCCTATGCCGCGGTCTGATGGACACACGCTGCGTGAAGTGCCTCAGCAAGACACACGTCCCTGCCGTGTATTCATTGTACCAACCTGAAAACCAGGGCTCGTCGTAACAGGGACTTGTGGATAAAAATGCTCCTGATGGCGAACTCCCTACATTCGCCTATGGAGATGGGCAATAGTGAACCCTCTCCCTCATGCTCCCAGGCTAAGTCGGAACCGATCAGGAGCGTGGCTTCACCCTCTCAAGCGAAGAGGCAGGAAGCCCAAATGTCTCTGCACAGAGACTTTCAAAAGGATAAAGGGTATCCTGCAAGAACTTAACCCTCCGTGCTGACAGGGCCAAAAGCAGGTGCCTCCGACCACCCCAGCACCTCAGTCATGGCTCATGCGGAGCACAAAGGCAGGGATCCAACTTCCCGCAGTGGGAAGCTCTCCTCGGCACCGGTCCCCTCAGCACCAAAGACAGACCCAGTGCCGATAGCGAATTCTGCCCCGGTGCCGACAAGAACGTTGGCACCGAGCCTGCCTATCACTCCCACAGCAGGCACAGACCCACTGCAGGGCTCCTACAAACGGCCTGGGGCAGTCGTTAAAGTTAAACAAAAGTCGCTGCGGGCTGCCGCTCGCGCTCCGCAGCACTGCAGACCAGGGAGCAGCAACAATTTCGGCATCAGGATGATATCTCTGTGGCCCCCAAGCCCAACTCTCCGCTCCTCGACACGGAGCGATCACTGTTTGAACAACTGCTCTTGCCACCAGACCTGGCTACCTTCACTGACAGCGAGAACGACATGCAGTAGCAGACAGAGTTCTCTCCGCTTGATTCTCCTCCTCCACCGGAGCCATATCTGTCTCAAGATGCGGCACCTCACAAGAACCAGCCTCAGTTTCCCTACTTTGTCCCCCCCATGGGAGGGGCCCCATTTTTCTTACCCTATGCCCTGGCCTCAGTGGTACCCTTGGTTGGCTCCTGCCACCACTCCTCCTCGTGCCCCTTCCACCAGACCACAAGCCCTTTCTGCAACTCTATCTCCAGCTCCATCTACATCTAGACCTACTGAACCCCCTCTTAAACATGCGGGCTATGAACCCTTCCCTGATTTACTGGCTCCTGCCTCCCCATCAGCCGCAGATGAAGCCCTCATGCTATCTCCTCCACAAAATGTGGATGACTTTAAGCAATTCCAGGAACTTTTCAAGAGGGTGGCACTCAGCCAGGACATTCCTTTGGAGGAAGTCCAGGAGACACAACGCAGACTCCTCACAATCCTCCACCCCTCTGTGCCCTCAAAGATCGCGCTACTCATAAACAAAGCCCTCCTAGAACCAGCTGACACTCTCCGGCAGACCCCTGCCTCCATCCCACCAACATGCAAGAAGGCTGAACATAAATATTATGATCCCGCTAAGGACGTAGATTTCTTATTTTCCCACCCTCAACCCAACTCTCTTGTGATGGATGCAGCGACGCACAGAACAAAACAGCCACAATACCGGCCCAGTCCGCAAGACAAGGACCTCAAATGCCTTGACCTCCTGGGCCACAAGGTTTATACCTCCTCCACTCTACAATTTAGAATTGCAAATTATATCTCCCTCCTCACAAGCTACGACTACAACAATTACAACAAGCTCTTTGATTTTGCCTCCTATATCCTGGAGGACAGGAAAGCAGACTTTAAATCAGTCCTTGTTGAAGGTCAATTAGAGTCCAAGATGGCACTACAAGTATCCCTGGACATGGCGGACACAGCAGCCCGCACTACGGCAACTGCGGTAGTGATGCGTGGGTCTTCCTGGCTGTCTGCGTCCAGTATCCCCAAAGATCTGCAGACCAAAGTCAAAGACCTTCCCTTTGACAAAGATAAACTTTTTTCTAAAAAAACCGATGAAGTCCTTCACATCACGAAAGACTCTAGGGCCACTCTGTGCACACTGGGGATATACCCGTCCCTCCCCAGAGACCACGGTATCAACCTTATCTGAGACCCTGCACACAACATCACCAGCCCCAGCCCAAACCGTATGACATTGGGAGAAACCGCAAGAGACCTCCTCGGCGCAGCCAAAACCATGCGCAACCAGCTACCTCCCACCCATCAGGAAACAAATAGCAATTTTGAAGTGCTGGTCGGGGGTCTGCGCGACCACCCCTTGACTCCACTGCCTATTTGCCCATTTGACCACCACCTCCAGAGTTTTCACCATGTCTGGCAACAGGTCACCCAGGACCACTGGGTCCTGGAAATAGTTCAGTCAGGTTACTCCATCCCTTTCATATCCTGCCCGTCCACCCTTCCCCGTCCCTCTTCAGGGACCCCTCTCACGAGCACCTACTTCACATAGAAGTGGCTCATCTTCTACAGCTAGGTGCAGTGGAAACTGTACCAACGCACCATTGGGGAAAAGGGTTCTACTCCCACTACTTTCTGATCCAAAAAAAAGGTGGGGAGTGGAGGCCTATACTAGTCCTATGCTGACTGAACAAATTTGTACGTGTACAGAAATTCAAGATGGTCACATTTGGGCACAACAATACCTGTGCTGGAACAAGGGGACTGGTTCACAGCCCTCGACCTACAAGATGCACATTTCCACATATCCATTCATCCAGCACACAGACGCCTCCTGCGATTCACACTCGGACACAACCACTTTCAATACAGAGTACGTCCGTTCGGTCTCTCCACAGCACCGAGAGTATTCTCCAAAACCCTAGCCGTAGTCATGGCCCACCTCTGCAAACATGGGATTATACTTTTCCCCTACTTAGGCGACTATGATGTCCCAGCTTGGACACACAGTAATTGTGGCATCCAAAAAATCACAAGTCGCTTCTGACAATTTTGGCCCTCAATTCCCTAGTAGGATTTGGACGCCCAACTCCTTTTACACCTCCAAGCAAAACCCCAACTGAAATTAACAGTAGCACTGCTGATATGTTCACAGGCCAACTGATTTGTTCATTCCTTCCAGACCAGTCTCAAGAAGAGAGTGAATTAGAGTTTCAAAAACCACTCCCTGTCCCCTCTCAGGAGCATACGTGTTTCATGGGACCACACCGATTTCATTAAAAAGAAAATAAAAAGGAAAAAACCTCCCGGTTACTGTATGATTTAAAATAGAAGAAAGTTCCAAAAAAATTAAAAAAGCCTGTGATGTGTGTCCCATTTCACGGGAACAGTAAAGCAGATCCTATATTTTTCTTTAAAAACAGTTAAAAAAAAAAAGTCTTCAACGGTCTCATACCAAGTCTGCATTTCTGGTGGTTTTCCCCCCAGAATCTAAAAATCATCAAAATATTTTGAGCTAAATGTTAAAAAAAAAAAAAAAAAAAAAAAGACTTTTCTGATACTGTATTACTAATGTTTACTGTTTTCTTCTGGCTAAAAAACCAAAACCAAACCAAAATCTAATGCCCAGGAAACATAAAATGTAGCTTAGAGGCAGTTTCTTTTTAATATTTACACTGAATTTGAGTCTCTTTTAACTCCTTAAAAACCTTCCAAGTATGTCAGTTTGGTCAGGTTGCAATTATCACTGCCAGCAAAGGAGCACATCATCCGCCATAGCTACTCAACCATAGCTATGTGTTTTTAATTGCCGAGAAAGTGTTCAGAGCTCAGAAGAGAAAAATAACTGCGCATGCTGGTTTAGTCATTTTTGCCCCTTGCTGAATGGCATGACAAGATTACGATAGCACTAGGTCGGTGAACCAAAAAATATCATGTTGTTTTAGTTACTCCTAATAATAATACTTTGCACTCTATACGGCACTGAGGATTGCAAAGTGCTTCAAAAAGATTAATTTGTTAATCCTCACAACAGCCCTGTGAGGTAGGTATCATTATACCCATTCCACTGATGGGTAAACCAAGGCACAGAGACGTGAATTTTTATTTTTATTGTTTTTGTCTCTAGACCACAAAGCACATCAGTGACAGTGCTGGGCACAGAACCCTGTCTTCTAACCACTAGACTGCACTGCTTCCCTCATTTAAATTCTACACCTTGGAGCTACCTAATGCATTACAGCCTCTCCCGTCCTCCGGAATGAACCCAGATTCTGTCCCACCTTTTATTCCCCTCAAGTTTAAAACCCCGGGAAGGTTTTCAAACCTTTGAAAAGGATCTACAGGAACCAAACCAACCAATTTCCCTTAGTCGAGGAAATGCGCATGCTGGAGAAACTCTGCTGCTTCTGCTATCATCAAAATGAGGTGCCAGCTCAGATGTGGGCTAATTTAGCTACAACTAACCAGGAAAGAGATCTTGGAGTCATCGTGGATAGTTCTCTGAAGACATCCACGCAGTGTGCAGCGGCAGTCAAAAACGTGAATAGGATGTTAGGAATCATTAAAAAAGAGATAGAGAATAAGATGGAGAATATCTTATTGCCCTTTATATAAATCCATGGTACGCCCACATCTTGAATACTGCGTACAAATGTAGTCTCCTCATTTCAAAAAAGATATACTGGCATTAGAAAAGGTTCAGAGAAGGGCAACTAAAATGATTAGGGGTTTGGAACGGGTCCCATATGAGGAGAGATTAAAGAGGCTAGGACTTTTCAGCTTGGAAAAGAGGCGACTAAGGGGGGATATAGCGGTATATAAAATCATGAGTGGTGTGGAGCAAGCAAATAAGGAAAAGTTATTTACTTGTTCCCATAATATAAGAACTAGGGGCCACCAAATGAAATTAATGGGCAGCAGGTTTAAAACAAATAAAAGGAAGTTCTTCACACAACGCACAGTCAACCTGTGGAACTTATTGTCTGAGGAGGTTGTGAAGGCTAGGACTATAACAGGGTTTAAAAGAGAACTAGATAAATTCATGGAGGTTAAGTCCATCAATGGCTATTAGTCAGGATGTGTAAGGAATGATGTCCCTAGCCTCTGTTTGTCAGAGAGTGGAGATGGATGGCAGGAGAGAGATCAGTTGATCATTACCTGTTAGGTTCACTCCCTCTGGGGCACCTGGCATTAGCCACTGTCAGTAGACAGGATACTGGGCTGGATGGACCTTTGGTCTGACCATTATGACCACTCTTATGTTCTTGAGAGACGAGGCATTTCTCTGCTCCTCACCCTGTCCAAAGCCAGCCCTGGCTCTACAGAGGATGATGCTCTTAATAATGCTTCCCTTTTGATTTCAAGCCTAAAGATCCTGCCACTTAACAAGGGTTTGCCTCCAGGGCTTCCGGTGCCTGTTGAACTTTAATAGGGCTGTTGGGGGATTGTTCACGTTTCTTTTTAATTTTTGGTGGACTAGAAATTTATTTGCATCATCAGATCCCCCTTTTACTTGTTATTCATTTAGGCCTGGGTCAAAGCTCAGTCAAGTCTCCTTCCATTGACTTCGCTGGGCTCTGCAGCTGGTCCATACAAAGGGCTCCTTGCATAACGCTGTTATCAAGGTTCCTTCCGCACTCTGAACTCTAAGGTACAGATGTGGGGACCTGCATGAAAACCTCCTAAGCTTACTTTTACCAGCTTAGGTTAAAACTTCCCCAAGGTACAAACTATTTTACCTTTTGCCCTTGGACTTTATTGCTGCCACCACCAAGCATCTAACCGGTATATTACTAGGAAAGAGTCCGTTTGGAAACGTCTTTCCCCCCCAAAATCCTCCCAAACGTTACACCCCCTTTCCTGGGGAAGATAAAAATCCTCACCAATTTGCATAGGTGACCACAGACCCAAACCCTTGGATCTTAAGAACAATGAAAAAAGCATTCAGTTTCTTAAAAGAAAAATTTTAATAGAGGAAAAAGTAAAAAGAATCACCTCTGTAAAATCAGGATGGTAAATACCTTACAGGGTAATTAGATTCAAAACACAAGAGAATCCCTCTAGGCAAAACCTTAAGTTACAAAAAGACACAAAAGCAGGAATATCCATTCCATTCAGCACAGCTTCTTTTCTCAGCCATTTAAAGGAATCAGAATCTAACGCATATCTAGCTAGATTACTTACTAAATTCTAAGACTCCATTCCTGTTCTGTCCCCGGCAAAAGCATCACACAGACAGAGAGAGAGGCTTTGTTTCTCCCTCCCCCCAGCTTTTGAAAGTATCTTGTCTCCTCATTGGTCATTTTGGTCAGGTGCCCAGCGAGGTTATCCTAGCTTCTTAACCCTTTACAGGTAAAAGGGTTTTTCCTCTGGCCAGGAGGGATTTTAAAGGTGTTTACCCTTCCCTTTATATTTATGACAGCTGTAGTCTAGGCTGGTGCCAGAGAACTACAGTAGGTGCACAGTACAAGAAACTGCACAGAACAGACCTGTTGCTTACTGGGAATCACTTCATTGATACTCAAAGCAACTCGGCTATGCAGAGTTCTGCACTGGGAGACCTAGCTCTCTCTGACTCCTTAAACAGGTGCCTAAGTTCCATCAAAGTCAATAGGACTTAAGCATGTGTAAGTGCTTTCCTGAATCAGGGCCTCAGGGAGGAGATAAGTGATTTGCGTAAGTCCACAGAGTAGAAACAGAATTCAAACTCTCTTTGTTTGTTTGACATTCCCTGTCTCTACAGAAAAAGGGTCATTGCTTCTTTAAAGCTGCAAACGTTTGGGGCTCAATCCAGCGTTCTTCACGCACCCAAAATTCCCACTGAGTTTGGGGGCACGGGATGCAGGTTCAGCCTCTTGAGAATGGATTTTACCACCACAGATCTTTTAACATGACATTCTAAAAAAGGGGGTTAATTCATGCAGGTACAATAAAAAAGGAGCAAGATGTGATTAAAAATGTGAATCTTTCTAATAGCGATAGCTGGGTTCATATCTCTCTCTCTTTATTTTTTTTCCTTGCTGTCTGCATGTATAAAATTTCTCTCCCATTTCTCTCTCTGTTTTCCTTTCCTTTTCTTACTTTTTTTTTCCTTGTTGCTAAAACACACAGCAATACCTGACTTTCCCCACGTCATCTTGTTGCAATGTTTAAAGTAACTGCTTGTACGTTCCCTTTATCAAAACTAGCAAGCATTCCTGCAGCTGTGTAATCCAAATTCAAAGACGGTCATAACTCAGGCTATGTCTACAGTATGCGATAGCAGCTTATGCAGCCAGACCTGGGCTAGCATCGATCTAGCTAGCATGATGAAAAAGAGCAATGAAGATAGGGTGCCATGGACTTCAGTGTGGTCTCCCTCGGTACGTACTTGCATTGCTAGCTTGTGCCACTGAATCTTCACTGCTATTTTTAGCTGTGCTAGCTAACTTGGAGCAAGCGTGGGCACGGCAACCCATGCTGCAGTCACACCTCTGATTGCAGTGTAGCTATAACCTAAGCAAGATGTACAAAGGAATGCACAGAAGAGAAGGTCTGGTCTCCCCTACAAAAACAAATCAATGCATGGGTGGTTCCCGGCTCGCTTCTCAGAGCCTAGATAGATCATCAAATTCCAATAGCCCAATAGGGAGTTAGTGGCAGAGAAAGAAAGAGAACTCAGGGGTCCTGTGAAGGTGATAACTGATGTCAATTCATTTCTTTAGGAACTTGTCTCTCCTGGGCTTAGCCTCTCTTGAGGCTCAGGGGTTCTGCCTGCTGGTGGTAGGTCTCTCCAACTGTAGGACCACAGACTACCCTGTCCTCTCCCCTCAGTGATGGTGGATGCAAGTTTACAAGTTCCCATCTGCCTCCTATGTTCTCTCCTCTTCCCCTCCTCCCTCCCAGCACAAGCCCTGCACAGGGAGAGATTCCAGTCTCCGTACCTGGCTAGCATAGAAGTGTCCAATGATTTTTACAATGACTTGCTCGTTCTCATCAGGCGTCTGGTCCCGGGGCACCACCACCTCTGCAGCCGTCAGGTTCTGCATTTCGCTGACCTACAGGAAAGCAGCAGAGCCCACCCGGTTACTGCACCGTTTCAGGAAGAAGAATTAAAAAAAACAAAACCAAAAACCTGCCCCCCAGATTTTGCATTTCTCCAGCTGGCAAAAAATAATAATAAAAAAATCGCTCCCACCACCACGCTGGGCTTTGCATGGAGCTCAGAGTGTGTGAGAGCTGCCCACCTCACAGGAGGACAGTAACCAGGCCTAGCTTGTGAAATCAAGGATGCTCACATGCTGCCTTCGCCGACGGCCTCCTCTCTGCTTTGATACTTGTCCAGGGAGCAGCAATTGAACCTTGGATCTTGAGATAGCCCCGCCTCCTCTGTGGCCCTGCCCTTGCTCCATCCTCTCCTGTGGGTTACCAGCTGTTTCTTCCTTGCTCCTGACCTGACCCTTCTGCCTTCCACACTGGTATGTGGGCCAAGGGAGGAGAACAATCCCCTGCCAGGTCAGCAGAGGAGCTGGGAAACAAAAGCACCAGCAAAAAACCCCTCCAAGCAATAGTCTTGACCCAGGTCTGCCTCACAGCATCCCCTCCTCCCCTCCCGCAGTGACTGCTTCCTAGCCATAATAGGCAATCCTCCAAAGCTTCCACACCTGGGGATGAACCGGTCTCCTAACTCCGCCTCCCTACAGGCCTGATTCTCTCTTTCTCCTTGCTTTCGCTTACAGTTTTGCCTCCTTTGCCGATAACTTGCTCTGCGGCCGAAGCAGGGACCCTAATGTGCGTCTCCAGCTTTACTTCTTCTTTAGGCCCAAAAAAGTTTTCCTCCTTGAGTTTGCCGTAAATTCATCCTTGTGCCTGTGAGAGGGGCTGGGGAAAGTGGTTAAACTCTGCTTGTGATCTCTGGATCCAAGGTAGTACTTCTCCTGGGGATTTTTTTCCCTCTGGTCTCGGGACACAAAGTTATTGATGGGGCCAGACCAACCTGAGATCTGGTTGCACTATTGCTAAAACAGTAACTGGGAGATTAGCCCTGTTGATACAGTCATGCAGCTCTCTAAGGCTGGGGGTTCTCAACTGGGTGTTGAGGAGGCTTCCATGGGAGGGGGCTCCCACTAAAGAAAATGGGATCCGAGTAAGGAAATTGCTGAGAACCACTGCTTTAAGGGGCATTAAAAAAAAGGCCTCAAGAAACAAAATACTAAGCTGCCCAAATACAATGGTGATGGGTGCCCATGTAAGAGAGGGAGCAACACTACACTCAGGAATGCCAGTGCCAGAATGCATGCCCACCCAAACTTCTTACCCGTTTCTACATAGAGTCATAGAAATGTAGGGATGGAAGGGACCTTGAGCAGTCATCTAGTCCAGCCCCCTGAGCTGAGGCAGGACCAAGTGAACCTAAACCATCCCTGACTGGTGTCTGTCCAGCCTGTTCTTAGAAACTTCCAGTGATGGGGGTTCCACAGCCGCCCTAGGTTACCTCTTCCAGTGCTTAACCACCCTTATCATGAGAAAGTTTTTCTTAATATCTAACCTAAATCTCCCTTGCTGCAGATTAAGCCCATTAATCTGTTTTACCATCAGGGGACATGGAGAACACTTGATCACAGTCCTCTTTGTAACAAGCCCTTAACCTATTCGAAGCCTATCAGCCCACCCCCGCACCCCCCAGTCTTCTTTTCTCAAGACTAAACATGCCCCATTGTTTTAACCTTTCCTCATAGGTCACGTGGGTGACCATCCAAGGCATGGTGGTCCATGAGATGCCGTCCATGCCGCAAGCTCGTGGGTGTAGGCTGCCGGAGCGGGAGTGAGTACAGGCGAGCCTGTGCTTGGAGCCCCTGGTCGGCCAGCCAGGTGGTGGGCGATGCTGCCTGGAGCTGCCCGCCTGGTGGGGAGTTGCAGGCAGCAGGGCTTGCCCCTGAGTGGAGTTAGTGGGTGAGCCCCTGGGTTCCCCCTTCCTGTGGGCCTGGTGATCAGGGGATGTACGGCCGGGAGAGCCACAAGCTCAGAAACTCCCCACCGTGCAGCCCAGCCTGGGTGGCTGGAGAGCAGCATCTGCTGCCCAGTCACCCAGTTCTGAAGGCAGCACCATTGCCAGCAGCAGTGCATCGGTACGGGTGGCATGGTCTGGTATTGCTACTTCTGCAGGGCTTCCGGCAGCGGTGCTGCCTGTAGAACCGGAGAGCGGTGGCTGCTGGCAAGCCCCAGCACAAATGAAGCACTGGGGCTCGGGCTTGCTGATGCTGAGTCCTGGCACCTCAGCCGCTGCTGTCTGGCCACAACACCGTGTTGCGCTTACTTCTCAGAAAAGTACTTCTGTGAAAAGTCAGTGTGGAGAGTAAGGGGGGGCAGGCGCTGGGGGGAGCAGAAGGCCCATTTAGGGGCTGCAGGGAAACTGGGTGTAGTGGATGTGGGGCCAGGAAGGAGTCTGGGGGTGGGCAGAAGATAGTAATGGGGTGACAGATGGAGGAGATTGGATGGCAAGCCCCCAGACTGGGGTAGTGGTGGGTAGGAGAAATACTCTCCGAGTGGCCAGGGAAAGCCAGTGTTGCATTATTGCCAACTGTTGCAAATCACAGGAGTTTGTGGCCTGCAGGAGGAGCTGTCATGATGACGCAAGAAGCTTTTCCCAGCTCTGTGACTTGCAGGGCTGGGTACTGGGCAGAGCTCTGTGCGGCTGTCTTGCGGCTAAGGACACACAGGCCTGTCCTGCCACTGAAGCCCAGCTTCATGTATGCTCCTATAGCAGAGAGAGAGTCCAGGGGCAGAAGGAGGGAGAGCGGAGTGAAGGAAAAGCCGCCCACTGCTTTGGACAGGGCCGGATTAACCTTTTGTGGGCCCGGTGCCAAACATTTTTGGGCCCCCATGGGGGCAATGGAGCATGGCGAGGGGGCGGGGGCAGTCTCCAGAGTGAGGGGCCGGCCAGGGGCATGTCATGGCAGGGGTGGCCCCGCGCCGCCCAGCCCAGTACGAGGGCACTATTTACAAATCGGCTGTTGCCAGACGCACAATTGCCTGCCTGGCGCTGTGCTGCCAGTGTGCCCCTTCCCCTTGGGGGTGGGCCCATGTCACACCACACACCACCACCCTCCGCCCAACACCGGAACACCCCCCCCCCCGGTTCCCTCTGACCAGAGCCCCCCAGACCCGCTATGCCCAGCGCTCCCCCTCCAAACCCTGCCACAAATGCACAGTGTCCTGCACAACACCACCCCTGCCCAGCGCCCCCCTGCCCACAGCCCCACCACAACTGCTCAGCACCCCACACAGAGCCCCCACTCCCTAGTGCCCCAACCCAGAGAGATCCTCCCTGCCCCCTTACAGCCCAGCTCCCCCCGGCCCTGCAGAGACCCACGCCCTGCCTCCTGGCCGCACTCACCGGCCTCCTGGGAGGCGACTGTGTCTGCCAGGCTGAGCAGCCAGTGCAGCCAGGGCTGGTCCCGGGGCGGGGAATCACTCCGGCCCTTGGGGCGTGGCGCAATCAGCCACGCCAGGGCCTGCCCCAGCCAGGCTCCCTCAGGACCCACTTGCCTGGAGGGGCCCAGCCAAGCTCTCCCCCCACCCAGCTGGCCAAGACTGGCCAGGCTTCTGCTCCAGTCCCAGGTGGCTCAGCTCCAGGGAGACAGGTGGGGCCCCACAGGTGGTGGGAAGCAGAGACAGCCCGGAGCCGGAGGTGCCCTGGGGTCCGGCCAGGGGGCAGAGAGAAGCCGGCGGGTGGGGCCAGGGGGGTGGAGAGGAACCCCCGGCTGGCCAGCGGGCAGGCAGTGGGCTGGCGGGGGTCTCGGGGCACAGGGCAAGGAGAGTAGGCCGGGGCCCCCTCCTGAGCATGGGCCCGGCTCATGGCGCCATTGTAAACCCGGCACTGGCTTTGGAACGTCTCCGCCACTTGGGGTCTGGGGAGGGAGCGTTCTGAGGGAGTTGGTGAGGTGGCGTTGGTGGGTCCAGGGAAGGGGAGAGAGTAAGTGCACCTGGGGAGAGGAGTCCTTTTTGGTGTGCATCAAAGGTTGACTTTTCAATCTGAAATGACCACGCCCAGCCACAGGAGTAGCGGGGGGTTTAAAAGTAAACAGACCAACTGGAAAAACCTGGTTTTATGCTGTTTTTAAAAATCTTGTGATTTTTTTGGGGCCCAATCTCGTGATTTTGGGGGCGGAAGGGGGGTGAATCCAACTCATGATTTTCTATCTCTGGTGGTTGGCAATACTGAAGGGGGCTCCCCCTGGTGTCAGGGCCTGGGCCGGTGCCTCCCTCCCCTGGCTCTCTGATCCGGGAAGCAGATATGAAGCTGTGACATCTGTTCCCAGGAATGGAGCGGGCAGTCCCCTTTTTCACCTGCCAGAGGAGGGCTGCCTGGGCAGCCAGAAAAATCACCCACTTCTGTAGCCCACGGTAAGCCCAGCTGGGGCAAGTCGGGTTCCTGGGGGTCGGGGCACCCAGCAGCCTCCGAGTCCTGGGTGCTGCAGCTCTCAGCTCCTGCTGAGCTCTAAGCAGGGGCTTGAGGTACCAGACTATTAGGCCTAGTGGTTTATTAACCCTGACCTTCTAATTATCCCCGTTCTTGTCCTTCTGCCTCCTTGACATGCAACTCACACCTCCTAAGTGGGATGTAACTGGCTTCAGTGTTCGTGCAACCTGGCCCTACTAACGACATGGGGTGCCAGCTGTCTTTCAACATACATCTAGAAATCTGATACCTCACTTAACCACTCAGACAGGTTTATTTCACTCTGCCCCCATCCCTTTCGCTCTTCCTTTAGATC
This sequence comes from Caretta caretta, assembly GCF_965140235.1. Lineage (NCBI taxonomy): Eukaryota > Metazoa > Chordata > Testudines > Cheloniidae > Caretta > Caretta caretta. The sequence goes on from NC_134232.1 coordinate 10,103,219, forward strand.
CTGTAGCTGATAGACACACTGGGCAGCAGCCTGAGGGGAGACTCAGCCCCCGGTGTGTTGCAATAGGCTAGATATTAGGTACCTATATATTGCGGGTGTTGGATACTTGCCAGCTAGGATGGTTCTGTACAGCTGTATTGGGTCTGGGATTTGTGTTTTGTGAGAGTGGGTGGATGTTGGGTTCCTTTGGATGGAGCTGGAGCTGTTTATTGGCTGCCCATACAAGAAGGGACACTGGATTATTATTTTTTTGTTTGTACTGCCGTAACGAGTTTGAACACCCACAGTGCTCGGTGCAGCAAATACACATAATAAGAGATGGCCCCTGCACCAAAGAGTTTATGGTCAGTGGTTTTCAAACTGCAGGTCGGAACCAAGTAGTGGGTCACGGAACGAAAGGCACTGGGTCGCAGCGGCTCTGGTCAGCACCGCCAACCGGGCCGTTAAAAGTCCCGTCAGCGGTGCTGCCCGGCTAAGGCAGGCTAGTTCCTACCTGTTCTGACACTGTGCTGCGGCCCAGAAGCGTCTAGCAGCAGGTCCAGCTTCTAGGCGGGGGGGCCACAGGGCTCCGCACACTGCCCGCGCCCCAAGCACCAGCTCTACATTCCCATTGGCTGGTTCTTGCCAGGCAGGGCGGTGCCTGTGGGTGAGAGCTGAGCAGAGCCGCTTGCGTACCTCTGCCTAGGAGCCGGTGTTCTGGTTTGCATTTCTTACGAGGCCTGTATCTCAACAGTTCAGTATGTGTTCTCTTTCTACATTTCCAAAATAAAATTTATTTTGTTTAGTTTGCAGCTATTTTTTTTAAAGATCAATAGTTATGTCCTTTCTAAGCTGACAATTGTTTGTTTGCAGTATATTTCCAGTAGGCGTTTGTTCTCATGGAGAGAATTTTGCATAGGGTGATGGTACAGCTGAGCCATTCCTCACAGAGGAAGCTTTTTACCTTTTGAGTAGTTTGGCTGATAATCTCAGAACTGGGGACATTTCCAGTAGCGTTGCTGGGTTGTCACTCTCTATATTGAAATGGACAAGGCTTCTCCTTTTGGCTTAGATGTTGTGAGGTTTGTCATTATCCTGATTTTAATAGACCTACACATAATTGAATTACATTTTATGTTTTGTCACCAACAATTTGACTTTGCAGCAGTTCCAGGTTTCTACTTTTGTGCCACGCTAAAGCAATTGCTTTTTAAAAAAGTCTACAGAGCAGGTAAATATTCTCCCTTTGCTCATGTTAGGTGGTTTTGTTTATAAGCGTCTTCAGGGTAAAGATTTGTTTGATTCTTTGTTTCTCAGGTAGGTCTGCAGCTATGGCACTTGTTAACAGGGTGGGGCTGTAGGCACTGAGTATCAAGTGCAGGGCTGGCATTGAACATACCTGTGTGGGTGGGGCTGTAGATACTGAATACCTGGAGCTAAGATGGTATTGGGTACCTGTGTACTAGGGGTGTGAGTTTCTGGGAGGGTTGGACAGCTCTCTTTGCCATATAGCTCAGATTAGTGCAATTGGTTGCTTGTGGGGGGGCTCATGGTCGGGGGTGTTTGGTTGGTTAGAATCAGCATGTTCTGGGAATGGATCTCTCCTTATTCCTGGGCTTCCTGTGTAGCCAGAGCTTTCAGCTGCCAGTGGATTCCGAGATCTTACTGCAGGTTTGATTGTGGCTTCTTGTTGTTGTGTATGTGTTTTGTTTTGCTTTGTTCTTTTAGTGGAATAACCCAGTGAAAGGGAGTTGTCTCCAATTTCTGCCCATTGTGTTCAGGCTTCAGATTTTCTGGGGGAAACTGCAAATGCAAACCCAGCGCAGTTCCATTGAACTGGGCTATTGAGTTTGGCAGATACTGCTGCTGTAGTAGAAGCAAATGACTACGCCCTGTTTGGGGGTAAAGGGAAGAGCTTTCCCGGAATTGAACCTCAGGGATTCTAGTGTTTGATACTGGCCAGGAGAGGAAACCCCTTGGCTGCAGAACAGTTCTCCTTGTAAACAGACGGCGGTAGTATTTTCTTTTGCTTGTTAAAAACTAACCTGATCTGCTCAAATAGGCAAAACGCACTTCACTCCCTCCTTTGGTAAAGGTGCTTCAAATGACCTCAGGCTTGTGTGGGTATGGGCCTTTGACTTGCAAAGGTTATAATAAAAGGAGTATTTGTGGCACCTTAGAGACTAACAAATTTATTTGAGCATGAGCTTTCGTGAGCTACAGCTCACTTCATCAAATGGATGCTGTGGAAAATACAGTGGGGAGATTTTACATAGACAGAGAACATGAAACAATGGGTGTTACCATACACACTGTAACAAGAGTGATCAGGTAACCTAGGAACCTATCCTTGCAACAAAGCCCGTTGCCAGCTGTGTCCACATATCTATTCAGGGGACACCATCATAGGGCCTAATCACATCAGCCACACTATCAGAGGCTCGTTCACCTGCACATCTACCAATGTGATATATGCCATCATGTGCCAGCAATGACCCTCTGCCTTGTACATTGGCCAAACTGGACAGTTTCTACGTAAAAGAATAAATGGACACAAATCAGACGTCAAGAATTATAACATTCAAAAACCAGTCAGAGAACACTTCAATCTCTCTGGTCACTCGATTACAGACCTAAAAGTGGCAATTCTTCAGCAAAAAAACTTCAAAAACAGACTCCAATGAGAGACTGCTGAATTGGGATTAATTTGCAAACGGGATACAATTAATTTAGGCTTGAATAAAGACTGGAAGTGGATGTGTCATTACACAATGTAAAACTATTTCCCCATGTTTATTCCCCCTCCCACAGCCTACTGTTCCTCACATGTTCTTGTCAACTGCTGGAAATGGCCCACCTTGATTATCACTACAAAATGTTCCTCCCCCCCCCCCCCACACACACTCTCCTGCTGGTAATAGCTCACCTTACCTGATCACTCTTGTTACAGTGTGTGTGGTAACACCCATTGTTTCATGTTCTCTGTGTATATAAAATCTCCCCACTGTATTTTCCACTTTATGCATCCGATGAAGTGAGCTGTAGCTCACGAAAGCTTATGCTCAAATAAATTGGTTAGTCTCTAAGGTGCCACAAGTACTCCTTTTCTTTTGCGGATACAGACTAACACGGCTGCTACTCTGAAACCAAAGGTTATAATGTTCTGGGCTGAAATGGGGCCTTCTGCTTGACTGTCAGCAAAGTTGTAGAGATCCCCTGTCAGTTAGTGCATGTCTCTCGCCTCTCATTATAGGTGGGTCAATGGCTAATTTTAATAAAACTCTGTCTAAATTAAACCAATTTGTCTATTGATGCTTTTAAAATAAATATACTAGAATCTTAGTGAAAAAAGCTAAACAACTATGAGAGTACCTCATCCATTAAGATACATTTAAACAATTGTCCGTCATTTCCATATAGACAGATGGGGTGCGGCTGGAGTTCTTTTAAAACCTGTTTAACAACAACGAAGTTGGTGCTAAAGGGGGAATTTATAGGAGTAAACTGCTGGGTATTTAATGATTAAATAGGATAAGGAAATAACTGTCTAAATATTGACCCTGACTTCAAAGAATGATGGGAGTCTTTATACAGGGTCTTAATGATGCCTTATGAGCTTTAAGAAAAGGTGTGTAAATCAAATCAACTTGATGCTTCTTGAATATGCTATAATCATAATTAAGTATTTTTAAAACATCTAAAAAAGGCGCACACATCTCTTAGCTATATTGCATGATGCGGGGGGCGGGGGGAGAAGAGACTACTGCTACTTCAATGTTTAAACACAGCCATTTCCTTGTCCCAGAAAGAAAAATGACCATAATGCCTCAGAATGAAGGGTACTAAAAATAGAGAAGAGGGACTCAATTCAAAGGAACCCAGTAAAACCCAGGAAGGTCACAATCATAGATATATTTAAACGTTTTTCTTCCTCGTTGATCGAGAAGAGTAAATGCAGAAGTAATTTTATATTCCTTGATCGCCTGTATTTCTACCAATAAAAAGACTTGAATGTAAGGTGTTCTCAGAAATACACCTCACTTTATGAGCTCCCATGCCCTAACGGTAATAAGATTCCTCCCCCCACTTCAAGTCAGTGCTTTTGTGTTGGATCATTGTACTTGCAAGTGGTTGTATTCACTTATCCCAAAACTTTGCATACAGCATTGTAAGACTTGTGGTGCTTTACAAATGACCCCTGATCAGGAGTGTAGCAATATTGACTTCAATAAGATCATAAGAAACTACTTCAATGAATAAGGGTTTTAAAGATTAATCCTATAGATAAAAGGCTAACAAAATATTTACTTGTGGGGAGGAGATTGTCTTAAATACCAAGTGCAATAATTCCACAGGCATGTAATGCTTTCTTTACAATCTTCCATTTTCTTCCTCCTACCATCAGGCAAAAAGCAAGAGATCTTGGTATGCTCCGGTAAACCAGGCAATACCAATACCAGGCATAATGTTCACAGTTATTAAATGTTTACAGGACTGGGCCCTAGTTTGCTTTAGTTCTGAATGTCTTATGTTTTGTTTTATTTTATTATCTTCCATGTTTTGTTTCTAGAATTTTATTCTTCAAGGTAGTCATTTAAAAAGGGACAGTGAGGCAGAATTAATTTTTTTGGTTTGTTTAAAAATACCAGAATTTTTATAATCTCCCTGTACTTTTGTGCTCTGGCTTTTTTTACAAATATCTGGTAGTTGCCTTTTGTGTGAATAGGATCCAAAGTGACTTGAGGATGTAAGCTTGAGAAATAATCATTTTTTTCCAGAGTTTTTGGGGTTTTTTAATTTTGTCCTTAACAATACAATTTGACTGATCTTAAGTAAAATGATATATAAAACAAAAGGGAAAATGCCTTTTACAATGCCTAAAACCAACAAATATTTCCATGATGTGTATTTAAAAAAAAAATGAATGGGAACTTTAAAAAAAGATGCACAAATGTTTCCTTTAATTGTTCTGTACGTGAAAAACTGAAAGGAAAACAAAGAAAGAAAGAAAATGTATGGTTACAACGTCGTCATTGCCGGGTGAACTCAAGTTACTCTTCTCAAGTTAGCCTGGCTCAAGGGAAAGTGCCACACTGCAAAATGTCTCGTGTGAGCAGCACCGTGTAGGAAGGCCATTCCTCCAGTTTTAAACCAGACCGTCCTCTTTTTGGGTGACTTGTCCCGCAGCTGGTACTGAGCCAAACCAGACTTGGTTTTGTCCAGTATCAGGCGAGGGACGCCATTTTGAAAAATGGTTTCAGAGGAACAGCCGTGTTAGTCTGTATTCGCAAAAAGAAAAGGAGTACTTGTGGCACCTTAGAGACTAACCAATTTATTTGAGCATGAGCTTTCGTGAGCTACAGCTCACTTCATCAGATGTTTACCGTGGAAACTGCAGCAGACTTTATATACACACAGAGAATATGAAAGGTATTGTTTCAAAGGAGGAGGTATTGTTTCATATTCTCTGTGTGTATATAAAGTCTGCTGCAGTTTCCACGGTAAACATCTGATGAAGTGAGCTGTAGCTCACGAAAGCTCATGCTCAAATAAATTGGTTAGTCTCTAAGGTGCCACAAGTACTCCTTTTCATTTTGAAAAATGCGCCAGTCCACCTCTGCCTGTGTGAATGGAGCGGCGCATTCTTCAAAATGGCGTCCTCTGTGCAGCATGAGCTTGTACGCACCAGGCATGCGAGGTCATGTTGGTGGGGGCAGACCCATATCATTCCCAGAAGTACCAGAGTGTCCATTATTATGGGAATGTGTAAGTGGCCACTCTATCACAGAGCAATTGTGTTAATAGCTGACCAGCTGTAGTCTGTACACCTGATGGGCCATCTAACTTGAGCTGAAAACATCCCTGCTTGGAGTTCAGGGGGTTTGTGTGTGAACTGAATTTGAGTTAATTCTTCAGTGAAGACAAATCCTAAAATGAACTGACTTCTCTGTTAAGACTTGATTCTGCAAACACGTGAGTAACTTACTTACTCAAAAAATACTACAGAAGTAATGGGGAATAGCTTGTGTGAGTACAATGACTCTCCCCTGTGTATGCGTTCTTGCAGGATGGAGCCCTTCATGATGGACAGCATTCCAAATCTAGTTGGACTTTCCCCACACACTGTTCTGTTTGTATAAGTGCCATTTCCTTTCTTGGGTTAATGTAAATAAGCCACGGTGGTATTGCTAATGTTGGGCTAGGTCCTGGAATAGGTTTTGTGTGACTGGATTTCTTCTTTTTGAGTCCTGTTCGTGCTCAGTTTCAGGATCAGGGCGATAGCTGAGAAAGTGGGCTGGTTTTGAATTCATTTTTGCACCAGGAAATGTGAAGAGTTGTTTGTTTGTTTTTCTAAAGCAGGTGAGAGATCTGGATGACAAGAAACACCTCAATTACACCTCAATTGCAGATTAATTGGCAAGATGTCTGTCTTAATTAACCTTTTCTCCTCACCTGATCCTAATTGTCTCTATCAAAATACATAGACTTAATTATAAAACTTTTGTTTTATGATGATGTGAAAAATCCATTTCTCCTTATATTCAGGATTCCCATCTCATTTTCTCCCCCGATAAGCTGATGAGCTTAAAGCACAAGAAGTGGAGCAGAGGTTGCTTCTGTCTTAAATGGGTTTTTTTAGAAGTGATTGTTATAGATGATTTTAGGTTTGTGTTTTTTAGTCCACCGGTGTTCATACCGTAACTTGTTTAAATGGTGGACCCAAACATTCAAACCCAGGTGTCTAAATTTAGGCACCCAAAGAGAAGTTTGGTTTGACTCCTGCCCCCCCCCCCCAAAAAAAAGAAAGAAAGAAAAATGCTGAGCAACCCCACTTTGGGGCTTCAGTATTTTCATGATAGGCAGATAGCAAGTTATTAAATACACATCTGTAGGCAGAGTTGGCAGGCACTCCTTCTGTGCAATAAATACCACAGCTCAGTATGGACGTGACTTAGTACACTCCTTTTAGGGAAGTCTGCACTGGAGAGAGGAGGGGGGAAAAACGTTGCGGGACCAATGTACAATGCAGTTTAAACATATGCACTATAAGGTGGGTAGAAAGCTGGCTAGATTGTCGGGCTCAATGGGTAGTGATCAATGGCTCCATGTCTAGTTGGCAGCCGGTATCAAGTGGAGTGCCCCAAGGGTCGGTCCTGGGGCCGGTTTTGTTCAATATCTTCATAAATGATCTGGAGGATGGTGTGGATTGCACTCTCAGCAAATTTGCGGATGATACTAAACTGGGAGGAGTGGTAGATACGCTGGAGGGGAGGGATAGGATACAAAAGGACCTAGACAAATTGGAGGATTGGGCCAAAAGAAATCTGATGAGGTTCAATAAGGATAAGTGCAGAGTCCTGCACTTAGGACGGAAGAATCCCATGCACCGCTACAGACTAGGGACCGAATGGCTAGGCAGCAGTTCTGCGGAAAAGGACCTAGGGGTGACAGTGGACGAGAAGCTGGATATGAGTCAGCAGTGTGCCCTTGTTGCCAAGAAGGCCAATGGCATTTTGGGATGTATAAGTAGGGGCATAGCGAGCAGATCGAGGGACGTGATCGTTCCCCTCTATTCGACATTGGTGAGGCCTCATCTGGAGTACTGTGTCCAGTTTTGGGCCCCACACTACAAGAAGGATGTGGATAAATTGGAGAGAGTCCAGCGAAGGGCAACAAAAATGATTAGGGGTCTAGAACACATGACTTATGAGGAGAGGCTGAGGGAGCTGGGATTGTTTAGCCTGCAGAAGAGAAGAATGAGGGGAGATTTGATAGCTGCTTTCAACTACCTGAAAGGGAGTTCCAAAGAGGATGGCTCTAGACTGTTCTCAATGGTAGCAGATGACAGAACGAGGAGTTGCAGTGGGGGAGGTTTAGATTGGATATTAGGAAAAACTTTTTCACTAAGAGGGTGGTGAAACACTGGAATGCGTTACCTAGGGAGGTGGTAGAATCTCCTTCCTTAGAGGTTTTTAAGGTCAGGCTTGACAAAGCCCTGGCTGGGATGATTTAACTGGGAATTGGTCCTGCTTCGAGCAGGGGGTTGGACTAGATGACCTTCTGGGGTCCCTTCCAACCCTGATATTCTATGATATCAGAAGCGTAGCCGTGTTAGTCTGTATCCATGTTTGTAGTTAAAACATAGTTGTCTATGTATATCTCTACTAGTGGTCTATGTATATTTCTATTATTTGAACAGTGACGAAACCAAGGGGTTTGGGGGAATTCTTGTGTGAGAAATTGGAAAGGAGTGGCATGGCCGCTGGAGGAAACTGATTCAAACAACAGAACTGTGTCGTAAGAGTACAAAAGCACCGTTTGTAAGCTGAACCCTGATGCAGAGCAACCAAAGTGCACTGCCGTAGACTCTCCCAGCCAATTCACACCCCAACTCATCCTAAATGGTAAACCAACCCACAAAGCAAAGTGCAGAACAAAAGCCATTAAGCAGGAATTTGCTGTATCTGAAGAGTGACCAAAGTCCACAAAGAACAGCTCAACACTGAGGAGCTGACATAGCCATGAAAACCCTGAAATGTGGAACGGTAGCTGCTATATCTAACACACTATTTCTCTGTTTTGGGATGAGAGAACAGACATGGCTGCTTGACTTTTCCAGTTCCTTCTAGAGACTATGCAGATAATCCAGGTAGCACTACTCAAAGCATATGAAGACCCTAACTCTGCAAAGAGTTATTGCCCACTATCCTTCCTTTGTTCAACCTGCAAGGTGTGTGAGCAGAGGATAATGGGTAGGACAGTGCTAATAGTCGAAGGGCGTTTCTCTCCAGGATGTCCTTGCTGTTGCCAAGCTGTAAACCTAACTCAATACATTGAAGATGGTTTTGAAACCTATAAAATTACAGAGGCTGTATATTGATTTTTTTAACACTGTAGTACGTCTACTGAAACTTGCAAGAATTTTGAGAAATAGCAGGATGGTCCAGGTCCTCTCTCTGTTTTGAGAATCAATGTTTCTTTGTCGAGGTGGGTGGTAAGAAAAGTTTATGGTGTACTCAATAGAATGGCCTGCCCCCACATTCAGTGCTCTCACCTTTGTTTCTTATTGTATCCACAAATGACCAACCAGAACTCCCTGATGTGTGAAGATTCATTTGTGCAGATGATATTTGCATTGCTACCTGCCAGGAAAGATTTGAGGACACTGAGTGCATTCTAACTGGTTCCTTGAGTACACATGCAAAATACTATTGCACGTGGATTCTGAATGCCTACCCTAGTAAGACAAAAGTGTGAAGGGCCAGATTAACACACCGGGGCCATAGGCAAACACCCATTTTGGGGTTGCAGTGCAAACTCTGACAAACTCACTACACCAAACACATGTCTTATATTTTACCTTACAGAATATTTATCCATAAAGAGTATCTACAGACAGCTTGTTGGATCATATTAAAGAAGTTCTGTATTAAAATCACAAATGAGTTTGATTCCCCATAGTTTAAATTCCAGGGTATTACTAATTAAGAGGTCTCTTGGTTTTTGGTACTGTTTCTCTCCCTCTATGTGTGAAACTTGCAAGCTGCTAATTGCGTTAGTACATTCTAAGACAGAGTCTGTTCTCAAAGCAATTCACACAGAGAGACTCAAAGCAATACTCTGTAACAACAGAAACGGCACCCAGAGACTCCCCGCCGTTTTGTTGTATTAACAATTGTGATTAAAACAGAGATAGAGGATGTATGTGGATGGATGCTTGGTGTGGATAATAACTGAATGATCAGGGAGGTGCCAGCCTAAGAATCCAGTGTCCATCAGCTGAAGAAGGCGTCAAGTGGAAATAACCAGAGGACCCCCCGCAGAGGGCAGACTGGAATCCACCCAACAGCCTCAAGAATGGGAGAACCAAAGAACAAGATAACATCTAGCAGCACGGAGCTGTCAGGAATGTGCCATCTGCTGATTGATTCAGCAACAGCATGATGAAGCAATTCCCATAGATTGGCATAGGAAGAAATTCCTATAAAAATAGACTCTAGAAAGTGAGAACTTTGGGGTCTGATTCTGCAAACCAACTTCCAGGAGCATCAGATGAGCAACTCTAAGGCTGGTAACTATGATGATAACCTTGCAGAACACAGGTTCTGCAAGGTAAAAAAGGAATATTATCACAGGGAAATGCTTCAAAGGGTCTCGAAGATTAGGGTACACACCTTGTTAACCCACAAGGTGAGGACAGGGCTGGCATAGCCCAGAAGAGAGTGCTTGACTGGGTGAAAGGCTGGTGGTGTTAGGAAGTTGCAGCCACCATCTTCAATGAAGCAATGTAGCCCGGCCATTTTTCGTGAGTTTCCCTGAAGATCTTATGCACCGACCAGCCTCTGCTGACAGAAACTTCAGCTGGGGGGGGGGGGAAATGCTGAAAATAATGAAGTATGTGTATAGTTATCTCTTTTATTTCCCAAAGCTACCTGTTACACCAGATCTACTCACAAAAACAGGCAGTGGGGAGGGATGTGCATTCTGGTTGCTTTGTGGCATTCTAAAGTGTGTGTGGATGCGGGTGGGTGGGAAGCAGCCATAAAAGCTAAATCTTTTTAAAATCTGCAAGTTGATATTTCGAATAGAGTGAAGATATGAAGTATGGCGTGCTAAGTTATATGAAGATATGAAGTATGGCCTGTTGAGTTCTGTGTTTAGTGTGCATGCATTAAATTTTTAACTTGAAAACAATAAGATAATTCCCGAACAAAACAATATTAAGACTGAGTACATATCAGGAATTCTGTATTAAATACATTACAGAGATGTTGTTATTTATGCAAAATACCAAGTGCTATAAACCTAGGAAGTTCATTTTTAAGGCTACGTATTTAAGAGAAATCCAAATGTATTTACTCTGAATTTCCTGGGTTTATAATGTTTGGGGGAAGAGAGTTTTGTTTTTGGGGGATTTTTTTTATATATTTACAGCATCTCTGTAATGTATTTAACCGGGAATTACTGACATGTACTCTCAGCCTTTGCGCCATCTTAATGTAGTCTTTGGGGAATAATAAAGGTTGTGAATGGCAGAAATACTAACTGTGGTGTCTGGAGGAAGTGGCCTATAATTCAGGGTGTTCTTGCTCTGAGTCCAGCGCACCTTTCCCCTGTGTCACAGTCCAAATGGGTCAGCAGAACCCTCGGTGTGGATTCTAGGAGAGGCATTTGGTAGGTGGGGGAATGAAAGTAGCAGCAGGGATGCACTAGGAGAACTAATAAGATCTGTCTTAATATCTATTCTTAGCCAATAATTGCAACTAGTCAACAGGTAAATTCTTAACTAGTCATGCTCTAAAGGACACAGGGCTGTCTGGTTTAATAACACCCTCAAAAAGTTCAGAGAAAAAACACAATAAAATACAACAGTTTTTGTCTGAAGCTCATAAGTTTCTGTCTGAACAACTGTCCTATAATTGGTATAAGCAGCTTCCCAGCATGGGTAGTCAGTCTTTCCTAAGTATAATCAAGGAAGGAGGCTTTTTTATTTGTTTGGCAGAAAATTCATCTGAACATGAACAAGAGATTCAGATCTGCTGGGTGTGGGTGGAAGGGAGAAAAACCGAAGGTGAAATGCGTTAGAGTTTGGAAATGCAGCCACAGAGCTAACAGCTTCTAAATGCTGCCTCGTTGCTTACTGAAATCTTCCTTTCGTCTGTTTAATGCAGTATGAAATACTTCCTTATCCTGGTCTCGTGTACAGTGGTTGTGGTTTTGGCCTCCATGCACTGGCAGAGGCCAGCTGAAAATCAGATCAAGGGAGAAATTTCAGAGGCTCGGTCTGACATGAAACTTCTGTCTCCAGAAAAATACAAGTCCTTGTTTACCTACAATGGAATTTGGTAAGTTCCCTTGCTGATATTAACTGCTTCAATTGTTCTTCGTAGCTAGATTTGTGCAAATACTGCAAAGGAAAAGGTTGGCTAATGTTTGTTTGAATTGTTAGATTTGCTCCAGCTGTTAATGCCCATATTGCAGAAAGTTAATTTCAGGTTTGGGTTGGGGACCCCAGTTTGAGAAACACTGCAGAGAAATCCCACATTTTTTGCTGGGCATAAATGGCATACATTTCAACATCCATGAAATTTGCTATTTATGCCATGACGCACCTGCAAAAAATGTGGGTTTTCTCAACGATTTTAAGTAGACCCATCATGATTGATGCAATAATAGCTAGGTAGAAATGGGATTCAAATTAACTTTCCTTCCTCTTCCCTGTTGTTGTTTGACAAAATAGCAACTGCTCTCTCTCTGCCACCTGGCTCAGCTGCATCTTTGTTTTCACACAACACCTAATGGCCCCAAGAGAAATGAATAATAAAAGATAACAGGGCACAAATTGGTCCCTCCCATGCACTTTGATCTTTCCTGTTTTCTGCCTGTGGCATACAATGGGTTAGCTTCCTGAGGGCTGTAGTACTTTTGGTCTAATTCTGGCTGTTGGGGTGGGGGTGACCGAGTGGTGTTTAGTGCCTTGTGATACATAGGCCAGGCAAAATGATCTCATGATCCTGTCTGGCCTTAAACTCTGACTTCATTCCTGAAAATTTTGACAGGTTTCAGAGTAACAGCCGTGTTAGTCTGTATTTGCAAAAAGAAAAGGAGTACTTGTGGCACCTTAGAGACTAACCAATTTATATGAGCATAAGCTTTCATGAGCTACAGCTCACTTCGTCGGATGCAATGAACTGTAGCTCACGAAAGCTTATGCTCAAATAAATTGGTTAGTCTCTAAGGTGCCACAAGTCCTCCTTTTCTTATTCCTGAAAATGAGCCTGGAGTGCTGGCCTTTTATTTCACAGGCAATTGGAAAACAGCTACAGCTTCCTCCCAGAAATCTATTCGTCAGGGGCAGTGTGGTCTAGTACAGGGGTTCTCAAACGTCATTGCACTGCGACCCCCTTCTGACAATAAAAATTACGACACGACTCCAGGAGAGGGGACTGAAGTCGGAGCCCACCCAAGCCGCCCTGTCCCGGGTGGTGTGTGTGTGTGTAACCTAAGCCCCACCACCGAGGGCTGAAGCCAGGGCTATCCTTAGTCACATGCAGCGTATGCGGCTGTGTAGGGCACCCAGACATGTGGGGCACCATTCCCCACACGGGCCCCTGCTGGAATCCTCTCTTCTCCAGCTCCTCCCCCACACTGGGCTGACGGGCTTCTCCCCGCCCCCAACCCCGCCCCACCCTCACTTGCTCCTCAGCCGGCTCTGCCGCCCCAGCCCCGGGGAGCCCAGAGTGGCATGGACGGTCACTGGCAGCATGGTGGCCCGGCCCACCACTGCCTGGAGCAGAGTCCCTGCCTGCCTGCGTCGCTTGGTCTCCGATGGGGGCCGGGCCGCGCCGGGGCCAGGACAGGAGGAGCCAAACTTCCACTTGAGTCAGCGAGGGGAGCCGGGCCAAGCGGCGGGGTGAGGGGGACTTAAGGTGACCGTGCGCTCATGGTCTCTCACACTTCCCTAACACACACACACACTCTGCCTCTCACGAGTCACAGTCCCCCAATACAGATTGTCACACACACACACACAGAGTCTCACTCTCCCCAACACACACAGTCCGACAGTCACACAGTCCCCCAACACACAGTGTCACACACACACACTGGCTCTCTCTCTCTCACACTCACACGCACACACTTGTATTATTGTTATTACTGCTTGGTACTTCCTGTCCAAATGCTCATGGTGAGTCAGGAGTGGTGAGGAGCTGCTGGAGGGCCGTGGGCTCTGGCAAGATGCAGCCCCCATGTGGCCTTGAGCCACTGCCGCAGCGTCTGCGGTGTATGAAGCTCGGTGTGTGTCAGCAATGGGGGGGAGCTCTGGGGGTCCGCGGGTGGGGGTGGTGGCTGTGCCCCTTCGACACGCTGGGGTCAGTGGTGCCGGCTGGGAACCGCCTTCAGTGAAGCATAGGGGCACCAGTTTAATAATACTGCAAAGGGCTCCATAAATCTGAAGGACAGCCCTGGCTGAAGCCCTCGGGCTTCTGCCCCGGGCGGTGGGGCTCGCGCTTCGGCTTCGGTCCCGGGCTCCAGCAAATCTAAGGCCAGCCCTGACAACCCCATTAAAACAGGGTCGTGACCCACTTGGGGGTCCTGATAATAACCAGAAAGACAGAGGGGGGTGAGGTAATATCTTTTATTGAAAAAAGAAAAGGAGGACTTGTGGCACCTTAGAGACTAACCAATTTATTTGAGCGTAAGCTTTCGTGAGCTACAGCTCACTTCATCGGATATGCTCACGAAAGCTTGAGTGAAGAGCATATGATTTAAAGAGTCAAGGTAAACTAAGTGTGGGACGGAAAACAAAGGCACAAAGGGGGGGTGAGGGAATATCTTTTATTGGACCAACTTCCATTGGTGAGAGAGACGAGTGTTGACACTTACACAAAGCTCCTCTTCAGGCCTGCTTTATGTAAGCGCAAAAGCTTCTCTCTCTTGCCAACAGAAGTTGATTCAATAAAAGATATCACCTCACCTGCCTTCTCTTTCTAATATCCTAGGATCAACATGGCTTCAATAATGCTGTATATAATAACCACCAAAACAAGCATCTGGCTTGGGGAAGGCGCAGCGGAAGCTTCCTAATAGTTGGGGGGGGGGCACTAGCTCCCGAACCATGCCCTCCCCCCCCCCCATGCTGCCTCTTACCCTCCGCTCCCAAAACTCCATCCCCACTCACTCCTCTCCGCTCCCTCCACCCCCACCTCCTCAATTGCTCGCCCTTACGGCCAGTAAAAAGTGGGAGGGCTTGGGGGATTGGTGATAGGAAATGTGGAGTCTTTCACCTTGAGGTCTCTGGACTGAATCCATGCTGGGCTCGTAGCAAGTGAAAATACTTTCCACGTGAATTTTCTTCAGTGGCCTGGGTGAGATGAGACAGTACGTCTGAGTCCAGTTCTCAGGAACTCTTTTATATGTCTATTGAAGACAACCTCCCTGCTACAACTGGCATTAGTTGGCATAACGATTGAGTGAGCCATAGAGTCTTCTCAATCTCCCTGTCATTCCTATTGACGCTTCTAGTCAGGGCTGAGGCAGGGTGGGTTGGAGAAGCCGCCCGACTGCTGCTTGGCCTCTACCTGCTTTTGGAAGATCTCACCCTCCAGCACCTTACATGCTAAGGTCCAGATTTTCCAAAAAGATCAGCGCACAACGTGCTGAACTCTGCGCTGAGCGCTCTGGAAAGTCTGACCACTTCCTCAGGGACCTAAATGGGTGCCAAGGTCTGTTGAAAAATCTGGCCTCAGTAGAGCGACACGGAACAAACCTCACGTGTCCTTTATCGGGTAGAAGTGTGCAATAGACAGCAGCTCCAATTTCTCTCCTGCCTGGAGTCTAATAGGGGTGGGATGGGCCTACTAGTGTACTCACAAGCTCCGCCCACAAGCTGAGCTCTGCCCATCAGCCAAGCTCCCCCAAGGTGAGATGCCAAAACAAAGATAAAAGCCTGCTTGCAGCAGATCATATGCAACTTGTTTTCCTGTCTTGCCTGCTCTACTTTGCAGTGACAGAGTGTCATAAATATAAAGGGAAGGGTAAACACCTCTAAAATCCCTCCTGGCCAGAGGAAAAACCCTTTTACCTGTAAAGGGTTAAGAAGCTAGGATAACCTCGCTGGGCACCTGACCAAAATGACCAATGAGGAGACAAGATACTTTCAAAAGCTGCGGGGAGGGAGAAACAAAGCCTCTCTCTCTTTTGTGTGATGCTTTTGCCGGGGACAGAACAGGAATGGAGTCTTAGAATTTAGTAAGTAATCTAGCTAGATATGCATTAGATTCTGATTCCTGTAAATGGCTGAGAAAATAAGCTGTGCTGAATGGAATGTATATTCCTGTTTTTGTGTCTTTTTGTAACTTAAGGTTTTGCCTAGAGGGATTCTCTATGTTTTGAATCTGATTACCCTGTAAGGTATTTACCATCTTGATTTTACAGAGGTGATTCTTTTACTTTTTTTTTTTCAATTAAAATTCTTCTTTTAAGAACCTGATTGTTTTTTCATTGTTCTTAAGATCCAAGGGTTTGGGTCTGTGTTCACCTATGCAAATTGGTGAAGATTTTTATCAAGCCTTCCCCAGGAAAGGGGGTGTAGGGTTTGGGGAGGATTTTGGGGAGAAAGATGTTTCCAAGCAGGCTCTTTCCCGGTTATATATCTGTTAGACGATTGGTGGTGGCAGCAATAAAGTCCAAGGGCAAAAGGTAAAATAGTTTGTACCTTGGGGAAGTTTTAACCTAAACTGGTAAAAATAAGCTTAGGGTGTTTCCATGCAGGTCCCCACATCTGTAACCTAGAGTTCAGAGTGGGGAAGGAACCTTGACACAGAGTTATTGATGCTGACACTAAACTTGCAATTATTAGGCTTCTATTTTCTCCCAGAACTATTATGTCGGGCTGCCTGCAGATACAGGAGACCATGCCACATGACTTTATGCTCCTCCACCATTAGCAGTTTATCTTTGTAATGGTGACACTTTTTTTTTCCTTTTAAAACGAAAGCTCTGACTCTGGAGCGCAGGATGGCCCCATCCAATAAACGTACCAATTTGCTGAATAACCATGTAGCAGCCCAGTTCAACTCCTGCCTTCTTACTCTCTCAGCAATTGCGCTGCAAAGCACTGACTGTGGCCCGTAAAGGCGGAGCAGGAATTGGAGACATAGTCATGAACAGCAAGAGACAAGGAGGAGACTTAGATAAGCAGAAGAAGTAGAGATGGGTGTTGCATAAGCCTATCGTTTCATAGAGCTTGAAAAGCACATTAGATCCTATGAATGTAGCAGTAGTGAAATGCAGCCACTTCTGGGGTGGAAGGAAACAGCACACTACACCAGTAAGGGGAAGAGAGTTTTTTTTTTTTTTTTTTTTTTTGCCCGAGGATGTTATAAAAATATCATGGCACTTTCCCCCCCTAACTGACGCTTTATTTTTCTTAAGACTCTGGCCCTTATTTTTTAATCTCTCGTTGGCTTCCCACCAGAATTCTGCGACTGGACCTCAGTGGGGTGGCTTGGCTTTCCTTTATGCTGATGGGTAGGTGTAAAGTACCTGCACTTTCAAACTTGCCACTACATCGTTGTTGTCAAATACCTTTCTAATTTGCGGTATAAGGGTGTTGGTCTCAGGATATTAGAGAGACAGGGTGGATGAGGTGTAATATCTTTCACTGGACCAACTGCTGTTGGTGAAAGAGATTCTTCTGGTGAAAGATATTACCTCACCCACCTTGTTTCTTTAAACTCCAGTAGAATCATAGAATCATAGAATATCAGGGTTGGAAGGGACCTCAGGAGGTCATCTAGTCCAACCCCCTGCTCGAAGCAGGACCAATTCCCAGTTAAATCATCCCAGCCAGGGCTTTGTCAAGCCTGACCTTAAAAACCTCTAAGGAAGGAGATTCTACCACCTCCCTAGGTAACGCATTCCAGTGTTTCACCACCCTCTTAGTGAAAAAGTTTTTCCTAATATCCAACCAAAACCTCCCCCACTGCAACTTGAGACCATTACTCCTCGTTCTGTCATCTGCTACCATTGAGAACAGTCTAGAACCATCCTCTTTGGAACCCTCTTTCAGGTAGTTGAAAGCAGCTATCAAATCCCCCCTCATTCTTCTCTTCTGCAGACTAAACAATCCCAGCTCCCTCAGCCTCTCCTCATAAGTCATGTGTTCTAGACCCCTAATCATTTTTGTTGCCCTTCGCTGGACTCTCACCAATTTATCCACATCCTTCTTGAAGTGTGGGGCCCAAAACTGGACACAGTACTCCAGATGAGGCCTCACCAATGTCGAATAGAGGAGGATGATCACGTCCCTCGATCTGCTCGCTATGCCCCTACTTATACATCCCAAAATGCCATTGGCCTTCTTGGCAACAAGGGCACACTGCTGACTCATATCCAGCTTCTCGTCCACTGTCACCCCTAGGTCCTTTTCCGCAGAACTGCTGCCTAGCCATTCGGTCCCTAGTCTGTAGCGGTGCATTGGGTTCTTCTGTCCTAAGTGCAGGACCCTGCACTTATCCTTATTGAACCTCATCAGATTTCTTTTGGCCCAATCCTCCAATTTGTCTAGGTCCTTCTGTATCCTATCCCTCCCTCCAGCATATCTACCACTCCTCCCAGTTTAGTATCATCCGCAAATTTGCTGAGAGTGCAATCCACACCATCCTCCAGATCATTTATGAAGATATTGAACAAAACCGGCCCCAGGACCGACCCCTGGGGCACTCCACTTGACACCGGCTGCCAACTAGACATGGAGCCATTGATCACTACCCGTTGAGCCCGACAATGTAGCCAGCTTTCTACCCACCTTATAGTGCATTCATCCAGCCCATACTTCCTTAACTTGCTGACAAGAATACTGTGGGAGACCGTGTCAAAAGCTTTGCTAAAGTCAAGAAACAATACATCCACTGCTTTCCCTTCATCCACAGAACCAGTAATCTCATCATAAAAGGCGATTAGAGTAGTCAGGCATGACCTTCCCTTGGTGAATCCATGCTGGCTGTTCCTGATCACTTTCCTCTCATGCAAGTGCTTCAGGATTGATTCTTTGAGGACCTGCTCCATGATTTTTCCAAGGACTGAGGTGAGGCTGACTGGCCTGTAGTTCCCAGGATCCTCCTTCTTCCCTTTTTTAAAGATTGGCATTACATTAGCCTTTTTCCAGTCATCCGGGACTTCCCCCGTTCGCCACGAGTTTTCAAAGATAATGGCCAATGGCTCTGCAATCACAGCCGCCAATTTCTTCAGCACTCTCGGATGCAACTTGTCCGGCCCCATGGACTTGTGCACGTCCAGCTTTTCTAAATAGTCCCTAACCACCTCTAACTCCACAGAGGGCTGGCCATCTCTTCCCCATTTTGTGATGCCCAGCGCAGCAGTCTGGGAGCTGACCTTGTTAGTGAAGACAGAGGCAAAAAAAGCATTGAGTACATTAGCTTTTTCCACATCCTCTGTCACTAGGTTGCCTCCCTCATTCAGTAAGGGGCCCACAGGTTCCTTGGCTTTCTTCTTGTTGCCAACATACCTGAAGAAACCCTTCTTGTTACTCTTGACATCTCTTGCTAGCTGCAGCTCCAGGTGCGATTTGGCCCTCCTGATATCATTCCTACATGCCCGAGCAATATTTTTATACTCTTCCCTGGTCATATGTCCAACCTTCCACTTATTGTAAGCTTCTTTTTTATGTTTAAGATCCGCTAGGATTTCACCATTAAGCCAAGCTGGTCGCCTGCCATATTTACTATTCTTTCGACTCATCGGGATGGTTTGTCCCTGTAACCTCAACAGGGATTCCTTGAAATACAGCCAGCTCTCCTGGACTCCTTTCCCCTTCATGTTAGTCCCCCAGGGGATCCTGGCCATCCATTCCCTGAGGGAGTCGAAGTCTGCTTACAAAGAGGTTCCACACCCACAAGAGTGATTAACTGGGGTGTTGTGCACAGTGCTTGCATGGGGTTGGGCTAGGAGGGAATGTGGTATAGCAGGATGTTTCTTGGGGAGCAATGGAGTTCAATGGGAGGCAGGCAGGTTACAATATCTAGGAGGGGTGGGGGAAAGAAGAAGTAGGCTGTGGAGTCAGCCGCAGGTAAGGTATTTATTGCTGAGGGTCAACTTGCTCACCCCTAACAAACAAAGTTGGTCTTGCAACTTCTCACTGGACTCGGAGAGCTGCCTAAGGCACTATCAAGTCTGCCAGCCAAGGGACCTGCAAATAATTGATCTGTTCCCAGAAAGAGGAAGCTCAGACACAAGCCCCTCCATGCAAACCCAAGTATGTGTAGCTCCCCTATTGTCTCTAGTCACCTCTAACAGTGGAAAAGAGGCAGCTGAGCGACTTATGGGAGCTTTATTGCTAATGGCTTGCTGGGATTTATTGTTGCTCGACACCCGTTCTTGCAGGGAGACAGTGAAGCCTGGTGTGTCACAACCTCCATCAAGCGTATTACGGATTATGTCCAGATTTTCCAATGATCCCTGAGGCACATGCCCATGTGGTTGCTTGTTTTGTTGCTTGAGCTGGTTGTGGTTAGAGATATAGAGGGTTGCATTTGACCTGACCCAGCTTCTGGGATGAAAGAGGGGACTCTTTACTCTCTGTTCTGGATCTTAAGTGGGTTTGGAGTTTCCCTCCTCTTTATGTTCTGTCCCTATCCCTTCTGCATGCTGGATAGGAGGGCAGTGGTCACCTCTCCTAGCTACTGGAAAGATGGCCCCAGTCTGTCATTACCAGAAACTCTCTCCTCTGGCAGGGAGTGGAATCTTGCAGCATTGCTCCCTTCCCCATGGGGAGGAGGCATCCAGCGAGAGAGATTAGGTGACTTTTCTGAGTTCACAGAGAGCCTGTGGCAGATCTAGGAATAGAACCTGGATCTCCTAACTCCCAGTTCAGTATTTCATAGGGTTCTCCTTTCCAAACTGGGAAGAAGTGGTGGTGCATGGCCACTGGTTCTCTATCCCAAATGTTGGCTCTGGTTTTAAGAATGATGGAGTGGGTGG
Source organism: Caretta caretta (assembly GCF_965140235.1). Classification (NCBI taxonomy): domain Eukaryota; kingdom Metazoa; phylum Chordata; order Testudines; family Cheloniidae; genus Caretta; species Caretta caretta. The sequence goes on from NC_134232.1 coordinate 10,123,703, forward strand.
GGGGTTGTTTTGTTTTATGGCCCTTACGTTGAGCTGCAGCTTTCCTGGGCTCTCTCTGTAAAAAAAGCTAGTGTCAGTGGCTCTGTGCATTTACACCAGCTGAGAATCTGGCCCAAATGTCCTACAGTGTAACCCAACTTTCTTACAAAGGAAGCTACATTCACCTGCCAGGGCAGGATGGGATCCTATTCGCGTTTTAGCTCTGGCTCAGTCATGATGTTCCCATCCAGAGCTGAACATCCTGCAGTGCTGGGAAGGTAGTGTCCAGCTGAGATCAGAACTTTGCCAGTGTGCATTTGAAACAAGGGTTTCATGTCCATGGTTGGTGGGTTAGGCCCATATCACTAATATATATACACACGCCCATATAGATACAGGCCTAACCCACCAAGCTTGGCCATATGCATATTATTTTCAAAAGGTCACAAAACAGCAGATTCTCCCAGTGTCCTTGTACAAGCTGAGCCTTCTGGGTTTTCTTTTTTTTCCCTCTCTTCAGGCTAGCTCCAAAGAATCAGTGTGAGTGCGCCAAAGCTGACCGTGTGCATGTCTACCAGATGGAAGATTATATTGATAAGAAAGACCTTGCCTCCATTAAAGAGAGGCGACAGAGGGAGTTGGAGCACTATCAGAAAAGGTAAAGGGATTCTCCTGTCTCTCGACCTGTCCAGCCTGCATCTTTCCTGGCACTAAATTCATGTGGGAAAGTCTCATGAACTGAAGCCTTGGGGTTGAGTTGTACTGAGGTAGAAGAAACAGCTATGGAGGAAAGCAGAAATGATCCTTTCAGCTGTTACCATCAGTGATGGGGTATACAAATCCCACACTGGGCACCAACGGGATAAGGGATTATTTGGGGTTTAGCCAGCCCTGCCCCACCACACTTGCAGCAAATCCTCCATCTGCTGGAGGAATTAAAAGACACAGGGAGTTAGCTCCTTTGAGAGGCAGAGAGCTCCAGCTAAGCAGACCTGCAGCCCATAGCTCCAGTAGCATAGAGCAGAGGGAAGCCTAAAGATCTGATGCAGCTGCGCAAAGGGGCCCTCCCTGAGGGAAGGTAGGACCCATCCCAGAGAAAACCAGAGAGGGAAGTATCCCTGTGGACCCTGGACATAGTAGCCCCCTCTTACTTATTTTGGTTTGGACTTCCCCAACACGGGAAAGCCTCGCATCCCTCCTGCCCCCGTTAGTCCAAGGAAGAGGCCCAGGGAGGACAGCCTTAAGCAGCCTTGGTTGCCAGACCATTGGTAGCCCAAAGTACCCAAGTCGGAGCCTGGTGGAGTGGGAGGGCCCCTCCCCACAATCCCCTTAGCAGTCGGGGGTTGCACTCATGACCACTAGGCCATGCTCCCCAACCAGACCCTGAGTGAGCACCATTACATCATCTAAACCACGACCTACTCAGCACCCAATTTACGCACTCCACGTATCCTGAAAATCTGGTTGCTTCGTTTGGTGCCCCAGTGGGAGATGGTTTCTTTTCAAATTCCAGCTGCAAGCATCCAACAGATAGGGGATGTTGGTAGAAAGAAGTACTCATTCAAACTGTTTTACTGTTAACACAATTTTCATAATCCTTTATCCTCCCGACGCTGACTCTGTTCTATTCGCATTTGTTCCAGATACCCCTCAATGACTCAAGATCTACTAATAGCCAAACCAAACCTGCCATTAAGCTATCCTATTCAAGGAGTAGAGGTGATGCCACTACACACGATTAGGATTCCAGGTATACTTGTCCTGTGCCTTTTCATAGCCTGCTCATGGGCTCAACTTCCAGTGAAGTCTAAGACCTTGTCTCTTGTACATACCCTCTATATGAAAGAGGGGGGCTTTGTTCTTCATTGCACCTGTATTGGACTTGGCTTACTCTGAAGACCCAACCCTTCATACAAAACTGCTGAATTCAAAATCCATTCGCTGATACCCAGAGATCTGTTTTCCTTCCAGTAAAGTGCACAAAATGTCTGGGATGGGTTCTTAGAAGAATAACCATGTGGCACTTTGTATACAGAGCATTTTAAAAAACAATTATGAAAGGGGCTGAAACATCGAAGATCCCATCTGCATTTCACAATAAATCTCCCTTGACTCGTTTGTCATCTGAGCGCAGACCGGCTCTTCTATCTGAATGCAAAATGCTTTCTTGAAGAGCTCTGTGGTAGTTGGTTTTAAATTCCTCTTCCACTTATTTAATTGCTTCAAATGTTGTAATCTTGCAAAATTATTGATCTTTGGCTTTTATAAGGTGCAAGGAGAGGTGGAAACCTAAAGGCTGGCTCTCCAGCTGGTGTAAATCAGTGTAGCTCCGTTGCTTCCCTGGCTTATGCTTGCTGATGATCTAGCCCTAAATCTTTAGAGCTGCCCCAATGCAAAAATACTACTGACATCTCTAGATTTCTTCCAGGATAAAATTGAGGGGGGAAAATGCATAGAGAAGAGCTGATGTTCTATTTGTATCCAGCTCTGTGATCCCAGTTCAGGTGGGCTGACTGGAGTCTTGTTAGGGAACAATAATCACTTGAGTCAAAACACTGGCTTTAGGCTTGTTACTTACTGACCTTATGTATGTTTCCCTTTGTTCTTCAAGGGCTTGGTTTGCATGGAGTGACTGAAGAAAAGTACCAGGTATATTTCACGATGTTGCAGGGAAGTTTGTAGTCCAGGGTTACCTTGGCAAGTGCGTAACATGCTTTGAGATCTCTCTGCATGAAAGGTGCATTAGTTTTACATTTCTCATGAGGTTTTCCTTCTATTACGAAGGTGGGCTTGATTTCCCAGCCTTGTATTAGTATAGTAGCATTTGGGTATGTCTCCAATCCCGGCCCGGATAGAGAGACTCTCACTAGCTTTACTGGAGTTAGGGTGCTAAAAGTAGCAGTGTGGACATTGCAGGATAGATGGTGGGTCGGGCTAGCCATCTGAGCTCCAACCTGAGTGGGTGGGCGGCAGGCAGGCTTGGACTCGGGATCCAGCCTGAGCGGCCACCTGTGCCACAGTATGCCACACTGCTACCTTTAGTGCGCTAGCTCGAGGGAAGCTAGCATGAGTCCGTCGACCTGGGCTGGGAGGCATCATCCCAGCTGCAGTCTAGGCACAGACAAATCCTTAGAGATCTTACGAAGATCGGGGCCCCACTGTGCCAGGCACTATACAAATACATAGGGCTGGTCTATGCTCAGGCCATGTCTACACACGGAATGCTCTACCCGCATAGGTATAATGGTAAGGCATACTGGCAAGGTGGTCCAAGTGCAGACATGGCTATACCAGCAAAGCTGTGATGTTTCTGGTATAACTTATCTCACACACCTGAGCAAAACCAGCTGTATGGCAAAGGCGGGCATGCCATGGTAGAACTGTTTCTATGCTAGGGGCTTTTGCTGGCATAGCTCTGTCGGTCAGGGATCACAGCTTTTCACACCCCTGGCTGACATAGGTACACTGGCAGAAGTCTGTCATGTAGACGCAGCCTTCAAGTTTTGCTGCTCCATGCTGGCATAGTTAAAGCAACAACCCCCCCTAGTGCAGATGGAGATATACTGTTATAAAAGTGCTTCTGCCAGTACAGGTTATTCCAAACCACCTCGTACATTGGGGGTGGGAAGGTGGCCGTTCTACTGACCTCCACAGGGATGTCGTCTTTTTAGTGAAACCAGGTGAGGATAGTGGTGGGGTCAGAGCTCTCTTCTTTCCCTTTAAATAAGACAGTTATTAAAGAGATGGCCATGTGATTGACCCAGATCAGGGAGGGAGGAGAGGGGAAGCCTTGTGATTTTACCATGACACCTAAGATTTCCACCTCCGTGCCGCACGGCACTTAACGCAGGTGATCCTGCGAGCATCTCTGGGAACCCTCAATACACTTGCTGATGTCTCTGACGATGTTGTGAGTGGACGGGGCGAGAAAGAGCTGATCATCTTGACCTCAGATGTGGAGCTGCTGAATTTCATCCTTGAGCATGTCACATACACCAGTGTGGTCTACCAGCTCACTGCAGTAGATATGAGTGAGTATCGACTGGACGATTTCTTCATCCCATCCTTGGCAGTTTTCCATCAGTTTCTCGAGTGTTACTAGGCCACTTTCAAGCATCTGCTAAACTAACTTTACCTCCAAGAAGGAATCTTTCTGAAAGACCCATTATTTAACACAGCATGAGCAGAGAAATAGATGCAGGATGCTGCCATCTTCCATAGCTGTCTCTTTCAAAGCTTTGGCAGAGATTGGTGAGGTCAGTCATCATCCTCGAGAAGCTAAAGCCCCCTTCAATGCCCTGCTTCCTAGTGAATCAGGGCTTCAGTCTTTTTGGCTTCTAATTACACATGAGGTGAAGCAAGACTGCCAAGCCAGGAGAATTCCTGGTACTTGTCAAAAAAATTTATCCAGTTCTTTGAGTCAGTGGAAGAAGGGGTCTTTCAAAGAACTCTTTCTAGGCTTCCCACTTGTCCATTTTCCATCACTGAGGCTGGAAGGTCATTTAACACTATATAAAATGAGGGGGGCCACTTTTATCTATTCCAGCCTAAAGCATTGCCAGGGAACAAATGGATTTCCAATCAAGGTTCTTAGTTGGAGGTTTCCACTGTGTCATCAAAGATCTCCAGAATACCTGAAGACTTATGAGTGATGCAACTTTCCTATTCTGCTTTTCTTGTTTTCCAAGTGAGTTTCGAGAGCAGACATCATGTGGCTCAGTTTCCTGTGATCATCCGACAGCCCAGCCTTCCAAAGTTGTTTGATCCTGGAGCAGGTAAGTGTTTCTGAGTACCTCCCTGTAGGAAACCCCTTTTGCCCTTTTAAGGGGGTGTCAGGGAGTGGCTCCAGCAAGCTGGCAATTGCTGATGGTAAATCCTTACTCCAGACTTTACTGTGGTGGAAGTTAGTTACTCTTTTAGGCCTGATGCTGGGCTTCTTAAAGTCTTTCCGGTCTCCTGATGCCTCTCCATTCAAAAATGTGTGTAATTGACAAGGGCTAAACACATCAGCATCCTAGTTAATGTTTTGTGGCCAGTTAGGTTCTTCCAAAGTTACGTCCACTGAAAAGCCCTGAATGAACGGACCTTTTTAAACGTTCTAATCCCGGGAAAACCTTGGATTGGCTCCGACAACACTTAGTGTAGTGCCTTCCATTTGAGGATCTCAATGCACTTCACAAACACTAGCTAATCCGTGGGATGCCCCACGTCCCTACCTCCATTTTGCAGATAGGGCAACTTAGGGACAAAGAGGATGACTTGTTCAGAGTCTAGCGGTTGCTGGCCTAGCTCTGTTGCTCTTCCCCATGGTCTGTGGCAGTCTGTGCTAGGAAGAGAACCCAGCTGTTGTGTTCTAGTTCGCTCTACTAACCACATGCCCACCTTCCTCCTGCAGGTAAGATCTTTCAGGAATGGTGAGTAAAAGCAAAGAACTGCCGTAAAATGTTACAAGCCTCTGCACTTCCCTGTTTACGGTTACAGATAGGAAGATCAGCTCCCTGGTGACTATCACGACGAAGACTTTCTTGCGCTATCACAAACTTAGGCTCCTCATCAAGAGCATCCGACAGTACTACCCTGACATAAAAATCATCGTCGCCGATGACAGTGAAGTCTCGGAGAAGATCAGCGGGGAGAACATTGAGCATTACATCATGCCTTTTGGAAAGGTCTGTCACTTGCACAGGACTGGCCATGTAGACAAGTCTCAGCCCAGGCCCTCCAGCCTGCGTTTCACAGAAGGATTGTTCATTGGTAGAGGCCACATCCTAAATAACACACCTTTTTGGATTGGATTTATTAAAAGCTCCAAATGATTTAGAATCACAAATCCCATTGACTTTCACTCAGTTGGGGCCTGTATGTGCCGCCATAATCCAAATGCTAATAAGAGATGATATTTTCAAGAGTGCCTAAGTGTTTTAGGAGTGCAAATCCTAATGTAAGTCAGTGGAATTTATGTTCCTAAAACACTTAGGCACTCTTGAAAATACCATCTCTTATTAGCATTTGGATTATGTTAGCACATACAGTCCCTAGCTGAGACCAGGGCCCTGTTGTGCTGGGAGCTCTACGAACACATAGTAAGAGACAGTCCTTGCCCCAAAGAGCTCACAGTCTAAGTAGATGAGCCTGACAAAAAGTGGGAGGGGAAATGGAAGCACAGAGAGGAGAAGGTGACCCAGCAGACCCAGGAATAGAACCTATGTTTCCTGAGGCCCAATCTCAACACCATGCCCCATCCACTGGACCACACTGTCTGCTAAGGACTCTTAAGACTTATGTGGTCAGTTCCATCCCCCAAAGAAACGAAGTGGAATGGCTCATGGGATTGTTTGTGTTGTATAGAATCTTTCACCTGTAGGCCACCAGTTCAAATTTATATCCAGTTATTGTTCCATGACCTCGCGCCAAGGCTGCTTAGCTAGGATAGCTGGGACAGAGGGGACTGAATTCTCCATGTCAGTCTATGGGCTTTACCACTGGTACCAGAGCAATTTAACTTAAGCTACCGTAGTGGTATATGAGATGAGTTAGTGGTCTAAATCCAGTTCCTAGTGGTTTACCAACCTATTAATCTTCATGGACTTAGTCAACACGTTGTTGACTATACAGAATTTTTGGCCTCATTTTGAGCATTCACTGACATAAATGGGAATGGTGGGTGTCCAGCACATTTTGTGAATGGAGCATCTTATTGTGTAACTATTCAAGCTTTGTAAAAATAGTTACACTGGCTCACTGACCTGTAATGCTCTATGAAAGATCAAAGATGAATGTTTAAGGCTCCTGTCTGTTCTCAATACCCCCATTGGCTGGCAGCATGGGACAAGGCATGCCTCCATGTTGCTCAAAAGTGATTTTCTTGGTGCTCATTAACGAGTTTCAGAGGCAGGCCCACCCAGTCCTTGGCCGGCAGAGGGCTTGCAGCGACGTGGGGATAGGAGGAGGAGAGACAATGAGGGAACCTTGGGGGTCCATAAGGAATGTGAAGAGCCCTGGGAATTATACAAATAGAGAGATGTTATAGGATGGTGACTGAAGTCTCCTGTAGAAAAATCACCTGACCTAATGAATTAAAATCCTACAATTGTAAAAATGTAGGGTTGGAAGGAACCTCAAGAGGTCATCTAGTCCACCCCAGGCACTGAGGCGATATCAAATGTACCTAGACCATGCCTTCCAGGGGGTTGTCTAAGCTGTTCTTAAAAACCTTCAAAGATGGGGATTCCACAACCTCCTTAGGTAAATACTTCCAGTGCTTAACTATCTTATATACTGGTTCTTCTATCACATGGGCAAGTGATTGTCTTACTGTAAGGTCACTCCTTATTACAAAGGTGTTCTATTTCATTCTCATTCAGTAGTTCAGATGACCCTCCTTTTCAGAATAGTTTCTGGATAAAAGGGATTTGCACAAAGCTAAGCAGCTTTGTGTGTGTGTATTTGCATATATATAATTTTTCTTCTTATAAAGCTGTTCTGACCCTACCCTTCTGTGTCTTGATGATTCCCGTTTACCAGGGTTGGTTTGCTGGAAGGAATCTTGCAATATCTCAGGTCACAACCAAGTACTATCTCTGGGTTGATGATGACTTCTTATTCACCGAAAACACCAAAATTGAGAAACTATTGGATGTGCTGGAGAGAACAAACTTGGATATGGTAAGAAATGCAAAAAAATTGTACCCTTGGAAAATGTTCTGGGCTTTCTGAAAGAGCTCAAGTGTTACAATGGGTGCTGAGCCTTTGAAAATCTGGCCATTAGTCAGGAGGGAAAAGGAATATTGCTTCCAGCTCTCAAAATGTATTCCTCTGCAGACCTGTCTTAGTCCTCTGTTTATCAGATTATGCCAGAAACTTGCTTTCAAATGATGGGGAAAATCTTGTATGGATTTTTAGATTGACTGTGACCACACCAGAGGTTAGTGCTATCTGGCAAAATATTCTTTGAGAGTGGTGTGTGTTTCTCATCTATGTTACTTGGCTTTCTTCATGCATCAGATTGGTTTCACCTTCTCAGAAATGTGCCCATCTTAAATTGGTGCATTACCATTTGACCCTGGATATTTACTACTTAGTTCTGGGTATCTGCCTCCTTTCTGTGTTTTGGTTCTATACAACCACATAGCAGGCAGAAAAGTGAACAGATAGGGCACAGTATTGGTAAACAGTAAGCCTGATGCAACTGCCTTTCTGATCACTTTAGTTTACTACCTCTGCAATGGGATTCTTGGTTTTGTTCAAACACTAGATGTCTTCTTCTTGAAAAGTGACATCAGTTTGTGCCAAGAGCAGGACTCTCCTTGGCCAATTTTGGAAAAACAGCTCCAATCTGGATCACAATCTTCCCTCACCACCCATTCACCTTGGATCGTAACTCCAGAAAGAATACTTACCCAAGGTCAATAAGAACATTTTGAAGCCAGTTGAAACTGTTTTTGATCCCATTAAGTATTTTCTTGATTCAGAGTTTTTTAGAGTTTCTGGGAAATATTTCCACACCTTGGGCTGTGACAGCTGACCTGAGAGAGTGGATGGTTCTGAGGATTTATGGAACAGATGGCCTATAACTTCTGGTGATGTTTTCAAATCCAACCCAAATCCTTAGTGAAGGGTAACAAGTTTCCGATGAGAGCTGTTTGGTGCCCCGTGTGAAATGAGTAGATCTCAGTGCAGTTTTGGCTGCTTATTAGATTGGCCGTGTTGTCAGTAGGGCCAATGAAAGAATGTACCATGGAGACATGACTCCATGGTATGTCTCTAGGTTAGGTGGGAGGGAGGATTGTCCTGCTTCTGCATATGCCGTGTCTGATCTTGGCCCAGAACTTTGGTCTCTCTAGTGATCCCAATCCAGCAGCTTTCACCGGCACCTACACCACGCTAGTGGAAACAACATTCCAGTTTCTGAGCTGATAAACACAGACAGTGGTATGAGGAACAAGAAGAACGCGATGTCATAGGGAATGAGCTCCAAACAGCAGCTCACAAGAACCTAGAAGCTATTGTAAACTGGGGCTTGTTCATGTTGAGATTCCCACTGTGCAGAACAGTAACAATGTTCAGGGGGTTGGGCCAGTCAATGGAAGGGCTTCTGTTGATGTCAGCGGATGTTAGCCCAGGCTTTGAGTCTGCCAAGAGATGAAAAGCGATAACTGAAAAACGTGGGTGATGGTCTTGCTCTCCAGGTTGGAGGCAGCGTGAATGGGAACACCTACAGTTTTCAGCTGCTCTATGATCAGGGTGACGACAGCGGCTGTCTGCATTTGAGATACGGCTCCTTCCACAAGTTGGAAGGGTTCCCCAACTGTGTGGTCACCAGTGGTGTGGTCAACTTCTTCCTGGCCCATACAGACAAAAGCAGACACGTCGGCTATGACCCTCTTCTGCAAAGAGTAGCTCACTCAGGTAAGCCACACGCTCTCTTTCTCTGAGTGCAGGCAAGCAAGCTCTGGGCAGGGCTGCCGACGGGGGGACAAAGGGTCAATTGCCCAGGGGCCCAGGAGATTAGAGCCCACGCCCCACACCCATAACTCCCTCCCATAGCCTGCACCCCGCACCCAAACCCCAGCCTGGTGAAAGTGAGTGAGCATGGTGGAGAGCGAGCGACAGAGGGAGGGGGGATGGAGAAGGGGCAGGGCAGGGGCGTGGCCTCAGGGAAGGGGCAGGGGCTGGGCAAGGGTCTTTGGGGTTGCGCAATTGGACAGTTGGCAACTCCACCGGCGGGCATGTGGAAGCCCTGGCCATGCCAAGAGAGCGCGCCCAGCAGCGCAGTCAGCAGCTCACTGGGTACCAGCCAGCACAGGCGCAGCACCGCCCAAATGTCAGGCGGACCACGTCCACGCTGGCGTGGCTTGTGCGTTTGTGGGGGCCCACTGACTGTTCTGCCCTGGGGCCCGGCATTGCTGTCGGCAGGCCTGGCTCTCGGTGTCTGCCGCTTGTGGCTTGCCCCACAGAAGCTTTCTCTCACGCTATCATGTTTGTCTTTTTCCTTCCTTTGTTTCAGTCTTGGGGCTTCCAGCTCTCTGCTTTCACTAATGCTGCTGAGGGGCCTCTCCCAGGGTTAGAACATGGACTAGGACGCCTGGGTTCTATTCCCAGCTCTCTGGTAGGCTCTGTGGGGGTATCTGCACTGTGGCTGGAAGGTATCATTCCTAGCTCGGGTAGACGTACCTGGGGTAGCTCTGACCAAGCTAGCACTCCTGTAACTTGGGCTGGCCTCCCGACTCCATACCTAGGATCTCCAACAGATTGTACTTGGGCGGCTGGCCTTGGCCACGCTGTTTTCAGTGTGTGAGCTTGATCGGCGCTACTGTGTGCGAATCTCCCTGAGCAGGGAATTGCACCTCCCAGCTGCAGTGTAGAGGGCAAGTCCTATCCTGTCTCTGAGTCTTGGGAGGGGAGGGGCTTCTATGAAACAGAAGTGATAATGCTTAACTTTTGTAAAGAGCTTTTAGATCCCCTGACCTAAAATCCCACCGCTGGTTGGGTTAGATGCCCAACTCCCTTAAATTCCTTTGAAAATCCTACCCTAAAGTGTTTCAGCAAGTTAGATTAGACCTAGGGCTACCTGTAACCACGAATCCACGGAGAGTTCTGCTCTCTGCTTAATGCTCTGCAAAGACATGCTTTGATTTTAATTAGATGAAGAATGTAGAAAGCCCTGTGTTTAGGGACTAAAGTGCATCTGCATGGTAGGTAGGGCCCAGAAGGTTAGCTCAGGCAAAGGAGAAAGAAACGAAAAGGAGGTGAGAAGATGAAGCCAGGGCAGACCCATGTAGAGCAGAAGTGGGCAAACGACGGCCTGCTGGCCACATCCAGCCCCTGGGCCCGTCCTGTCCGGCCCCTGAGCTCCTGGCCCAGGAGGCTCACCCCCAGGCTCCCCACACATGCACAGCCATGCCGCTGCACGGGCAGCAGGGCTGCAAGCTCCTGCCGCTGAGCGGCATGGTGAGGGAGTTGGGTAGGGGATCCTGGGGGGCACTCAGGGGACAGGGAGCAGGGGGCAGTTAGGGGTGGGGGGTCCCGGGGGGCATCAGGGAACAGGGGGCGGTTGGATGGGGCGGAGGTTATGGGGCAGTCAGGGGGCGGGGAACGGGGGGGTTGGATAGGGGGTGGGAGTCCTGGGCGGCCTGTCAAGGGGCGGTGGTGTGGATAGGTCGGGACAGTCAGGGGACAGGGAGCAGGAGGGGGTTGGATAGGGGGTGGGATCCCGGGGGGGGATCCCGGGGGGGGGCACGGTTTGGGGCAGGGGGTCCCAGGAGGGGGCAGTCAGGGGACAAGGAGCAGAAGGGGTTGGATGGGTCAAGGGTTCTGAGGGGGACAGTCAGGGGGCGGGAAGTGGGAGGGGGCAAATAGGGGGTGGGGGCCAGGCTATTTGGGGGAGCACAGCCTTCCCTATCCAGCCCTCCATACAGTTTCGCATTCCAATGTGGCCCTTGGGCCAAAAAGTTTGCCCAGCCCTGCCCTAGGTAGTCCCCTTAAAGGGCCAGGTCTCCCTATGACACCCTGTTTCACAGCTAAACTAAATGGATGTTTGAAATAAAGCATTAGCAGCTGCTCTTGATTTTCTTAAAACATTTAATCATTAAACTTAAAGTAGGCTAAATGATGTTTAATAACCCATACTTTTAACAACGAACATTGTGCAATGCATGATTGTATGTGTATTACTATAGTGTGCCAACAAAGACTGGAGACCCATTGTTCTAGGTACTGTATAAGTATGTAGTAAGAAAAGTCCCTGCTTTGAAGAACTTGCAGTCTAAAATAGATGAGAGGCAGGAGGGGAGTTGGAAGCCCAGAGAGGTGAAGTAACTTGCCCAGGGTCACCAAGCAGGTGAGCGGCAGAGCTAGGAACTGAACCCAGGGGTAAAATCCTGGCTGCCTTGAAATCAAGAAAAAAACAATGAGGAGTCCTTGTGGCACCTTAGAGGCTAACAAATTTATTAGGGCATAAGCTTTCGTGGGCTAGAACCCCCTTCATCAGGTGCATGGAGTGGAAAATACAATAGGCAGGTGTAAAAACACGGTACATGAAAAGATGGGAGTTGCCTTACCAAGTGGGAGGTCAGTCTAACAAGACAATTCAATTAACTGTAGGATACCAAGGGAGGAAAAATCACTTTTGTAGTGGTAATGAGAGTGGCCCATTTCAAACAGTTGACAAGAAGGTGTGAGTAAGAGTAAGAGGAAATTAGTATGGGGGAAATTAGGTTTTGTAATGACCGAACCACTCCCAGTCTTTATTCAGGTCTAATTTGATGGTGTCCAGTTTGCAAATTAATTCCAGTTCTGCAGTTTCACACTGGAGTCTGTTTTTGAAGATTTTTTTTTTTTTTTGAAGAATTGCCACTTTTAAGTCTGTTATTGAGTGACCAGGGAGATTGAAGTGTATTCCTACTGGTTTTTGAATATTATAATTCCTGATGTCAGATTTGTGTCCATTTATTCTTTTGCGTAGAGACTGTCTGATTTAGCCAGTGTACATGGCAGAGGGGCATTGCTGGCACATGATGGCATATATACACATTGGTAGACGTGTAGGTGAACAAGCCCCTGATGGTGTGGCTGATGTGGTTAGGTCCTATGATGGTGTCCCTTGAATGGTTAGGTCCTATGATGGTGTCCCTTGAACAGAGCCTTGTAAAATAATTTCACAGCCGTTCTCGGGGAAACACAGGGTCGCTTAACTTTGCTTTTACATTTTTTTTTCCTCCCCAGAATTTTTCATGGATGGACTGGGCATCTTGCTTGTCGGTTCCTGCACTGATGTTTCTATCGGTCACCAAGCACATAATCCCGCATCTGATCCCAACCTGACTAAGGTAGAAGACCAATATAAAAGGTTCCGGATCAACACCAAAGCACAGGTGCAATTTAAGCTATCTTTGCACTACTTCAAAAACCAACTGAAATGCTACTCAACAAGATAACCCTTTTACCCTGCCGTGTGCAATTCCTACGGTAACCTCCCTGATGCCCACGGCAGGAGTATGCTCTGGGCTTCAGCCTAATTGCCTTATTTATGCCACACTGGATGCCTTCCTTTTGCACCTACCTTTCTATAAAAACTTTTTAATGGACTGAATTTGGGATTCTGGAATCTCTTGGCCCAAACTTGAAATGGACAACAGAGTCATGTGTGTTATCTGCATTCGGGTCCTGCTACAGGCCTTGCAATGGTGTTTTCTTCGTTGCAAAGTTTCTCTGATTATAGGGTGAGACAGTTTGTCTAATAATGAGCCAGATTCATCATGGCCCTGCACTGTATTCTTTCCAGCCAGTGCAGAGTGAAGGGGGGCGGGGTAGAATTCCTACTGATTTGATCTGGTAGCACTCCCCATTATTCCTGCATTTGAATGGATTAACAGGGATGCCCAGGTTGTGACGTCCTTCTTGGAAGAGTAATTGGAATGAGTGTTCTCAAGTCAAGTGCCAGAAGCACAATGACTTTCATGTATAGACTGAAGTGCTTGGTTTATCCTAAATGGAGTTAGTATGTTCCCTATGCAATATCTGTTGAGAACTTCTTATGGTTACTCCTTACTTAAAGACCCAAGTGGGGATGTTGGAAATCTGGTTTAGTTAAGAAGCTTTCACTTAAGAAGAGAAAAATGCAAACTCTCCTAACTGTCCTGCCTGAATGCAGTCCACATTCATGTGATCTGAGTTCTTTTCATCTGCTAGCTCATGGCCTATGTGAAATGGTGGAGTTCAGTTCCTAGCGGGCAGCTAACCACAGCATCAAAAACACCCCACCATTACCACAGTGGTGGGACCTGGATACTAATCTGAGACAAGTAAATGCCACAAGCAGACTATGGGTCTTACGCATCATGGCCCCATATTTCTGACAAGATGAGAGAACTTGGCCTTGGTATAAAATGTTCTGACATTGGTTAGGCAAATCACCTAGCTTTGATTTTTTTGCTCAGCTGTTTTGTTAGCTCCTCTCTGGCTGTCCTGAGCCCCTGTGAGCTCACTGGGATAGGGGCTATCTCTGTTATGATTGGACAACACCTACCGTGATCAGGGTTCCTTTACACCACTGTTGTGATGTGGATAATTAAAATATCTTGAGTTGAACATTGACTTAAAAGGAAGTTTCCTTGTGGTTCTGAAAAGTCCTTCTATCCATTCACGCAAGAGCTGAAATTCTTTGTGCTCTGTCTCCCCCGGTGGTGACACTGAGAGCTTTCTACATAATGGTGATTAAAGGAATTTTTTAGTACACTTACTATCCTTTTTATAATTAGGTAAGAGATTGTGTATTCTCAATGCTGCAGTGTTCTTCTTAAAAGTTTTTAAGGTGGGTGTTTTAAAAGCTACCATAAAAAGAAAGGTTTCAGAGGAACAGCCGTGTTAGTCTGTATTCGCAAAAAGAAAAGGAGTACTTGTGGCACCTTAGAGACTAACCAATTTATTTGAGCATGAGCTTTCGTGAGCTGATGAAGTGAGCTGTAGCTCACGAAAGCTCATGCTCAAATAAATTGGTTAGTCTCTAAGGTGCCACAAGTACTCCTTTTCTTTTTTCATAAAAAGAAAAGGGCCCTGTGTGAAAGCCGGTCCATACTGCTGTCTGAGAGTCCTGCTGTGTAGTACAGTCGAGGTGCATAATGATACCTTGATTCTATCGACGGCTTTAGTTGTGGCAGCAGAATACAAAGCACTAAGTTAATACGGTTAGGGAGGAATCCTGTACCTATTTGCTCCAGTTTTTAAACTTGAATGGCTGCCACGGTCAGGTCCCTCGGATTCACTTTATTACTGGAGCTCCAACCGAGATCACAGATTTAGGGCCTCATTTTGCTAGACTCTGTACATATGCATGGTGTGAGACCATCTCTGCCTATGGAGCTTACAATCTAGATGGAGAAGACTGGGTGGGAGAAAGGCAGTGTTACTGCGGGAGAACTTCGATGACCATGAGTGTCTGAATTTTTGCCAACACTAATGTTCTTGTAAGGCACAGAAACACCAATGTCTTGAAAAGCGACTAATGACTTTGGGTGACGCAATGAAGGCTCCATTTCTAAAGGGCCTACTTTTTTAGAGAGTGGGTGCTCAGCGCTTTCTGAAAACCAGGCCCCTTGAAGATGCCTTTCCTCAGCAGGTCCTCAACTCACTAGCCACTTCTCTCTTTGTACTGCAGTAGCACCTGGAAATCCCAGCTCTGACTGGCCCTTTAGGGTGCTAGGCACTGCCCAGGAAAGTCTCTGCTAAGCTTTTGTTCTGAGAGTGTTTGCTCCCCAAACCCTATCATCTGAACTCCTGCATTATCTAAATCCCTTCCTCATCTCTCATTTGGGGGGAGAGGGGGAAGAGGAGATAAGGAAAATCAAGAGGTGCATATAATAGAGAAGAGAGCGCTGGCCAGGACTCGGATGCAGCTGTGCTCCCAGCTGTGAGGGAGGTCACGTTGCTGCTGAATGGCTCCTGCCACAGTGCAGGGAGTCTCTGCAGCCCTGCTGTCACAGGAGCAGGTGAGTGGAGCCAATCCCTGCAGGTGCATGGTGCAGGAAAGGCTGCAGTCCTGGCACAGCAGAATACTGGCCAGGGGATTCTGCTCTGCCCTGCATCTTCCACCTGCAGGGATCGGGTGGCCCTGGCCCTGCGGCAGAGCCAGGAACCCTCTGCAGCCCCACTGTCATGGGAGTGGGTGAACAGGGCAGAGCAGAGACCCCTGGCCTGGCCAGCAAGGAGTCTGCCATGTGGAAGGCTGCTGAATGACACCTGCCTTCTCAATTATCCCAATTCCTGATGGGCTAAATCAAATCCGAGTCAGAATCATAGAATATCAGGGGTGGAAGGAAACTCAGGAGGTCATCTAGTCCAACCCCCTGCTCAAAGCAGGAGCAATCCCCAAATTCATCACTCTCAAATAAGCATTTAATGAAAGAAAATCATTTAACTATTTGTGTCTGAGCCAAAAGCAAGGATAGGCTACATTTGTCAGATACATTTGTTGAGTTACTTGTTCCGCTGCAATGAAATGTTCTACAATGGTCTTCACCTAAGGTGTTACATCTAGGCTGAGCTTCAGCAAGGAGCTTAAGCCAGGGGCAGGCAAACTTTTTGGCCTGAGGACCACATCGGGGAATAGAAATTGTATGCCGTTCAGATAATCAGGAGTATACTGTATTCAGTAACAAAGCTGTAACGCTGCAGAGAGTCCAGTGAGGCATCTGTGATAGTGTGAGGCATGCAGGTCTGCTAAGTCTGTGCCTTGAGTTATATTAGCACCCACCCATCCACACCTCAGCATCGCTGACCTCTTTGTTTCTCCTCAGAATGGAGATAAACACACACAGGTGCAGTATAATTTTTTTTTTGCTTTATTTTTAAAAATGAAACAGTGGAGTAAAGAGGTTTGTGGCAAAACCTAGCTGGAAGAAAAATGGAGCCCACGTCCATCCACAATCACAACTCCAGATCTGAGCCAACTAACCTGCCTCACAAAAGTACAAGGTAAAGAACATGGAGCAGAAGGGGAAAGGGGAGTAGAGAGAAAATAAACAATCAACCGAAGGGAGGAAAAATATCATTACAGTCAAGTACAACTTTTTGATGAATAGTCTGAAATTACATTGGATCAGTGACTCGGGGGCGGGGGGAAAGCAGCACTTTGTTCCACACACTTGTTTGAATAAATCAATCAGGTGGACAAGCTATTCCCCATGTCCCCCAATATCAAGCATGAGGGAGTACAGAACAACATGGCAGCTGACTGGGAATTTCAAAACCAGGATAACTGCAATATGCATTAGTTTTACCTCTATATGCACATCTGTGTATTGAACTGTCCTAAGCTTCAGATGATCATGTAAGAAGTCACTTTAGTCACACAATCCATTCCTGTTTGGTTGTTACTTTTATAATGCAGCCCTGATTGCTTTATCGTTAACCCATGCTGAGCACTGGTAAAAAGGAATCATCCAGATTTCATACCACTTAAAAATACTTCCCCACTTTAAAGGCATACCATCTGGATGCCGCTAAAGCAATGTGGTCCGAATGGCAATTGAATGCCAGTCTATGCAAAAGTGACCAGTCATCACACGAACAAAGCGTCCGCTGAGACAGAGGAGCGGAGAGAAGTTGTACTGCTGACAGAAGTAAATATCAAAGTTAAAAAGAAAAAAAAAAGTAATGGAATATTGAGCATTTTAAAAAAATTAGTCACAACTGAACAATTTAGCACTGCTGAGGTTTGGAACTTTTACAACGAATGAACACATTAAAGTGAAAAGAAAGCCCATACATTCTATTATTTTTTTTAAAAACATTTTTTCTTTGGAAAAAGAGAGTAATTTTTTCCTCTACACTACCGCATGTGGAGTTGCCACTACCTATTTTATTCTATTGTCACTAAGAGGTAGATAAACAAAAATGAATTGGTTATATAAGGTCATGTCCCCTTGTTTGACATGCAGGAAGCTAACGTACTCCATGGGCACTGGCTGTTTAAAGATAGCTGGAGGCTTCACAGAGGGGAGGAGTGGGATTAATCAATGTGGTGTGAAACTGCAGATCTGTAGGTTTTGTTCTTCACTGGAACAGATCTGATTAAAGGGACAGTGTCTTTTCTTTTTTTTGAAATGGGGAAGAAATTCATCCTTAAAGCCAGGGGAGATTATTTTGGGATGAATTGGATGCATCGTTAAAAAGCATAACTTCCTTAACTCTTTTAACACACACTAAATAATTTTGTAAAGACCCACTCTGCCCTGATTTATAGGCTGTGTAGTCCTATTAATTTCCCAGGACCTTAAAGCTAAAGCGATTTTAGCTAAGAATCTAATTTGTGTTCCATTAATAATTTCCTTTTTGCACTGTGGTCTGTTTGGCTGCTGTTTAGAATTAATTTAATTTTTCAGTTCCTTCCCAATCAGCACACTTGCTGCTGTTTTCAGGTGGGGAAATACAAATTTCCACAGGAATCTATAATTTAAAAAAGTATCCATGGAAACTGTTCTAGTTTGGCCAAATATTGCTTTTTGGGTCATAAAACCAACAGTGTGGGCCTGTGTTCACCTGACACCATCCCTTCAATCATTCACTGTTGAAGATCACCGCTCCTTTAACTGGTACACTGCACAGTTTACACCTTCCCTGCTGCCTTTGGGAATGGGGACGCTCACCTCTGTGGTGAGAAGGCGATAGGGCTTTTTCTCCCCTCCCACAGGCCAGTTTAAAAAACGGCCCAGCTTTGCCCACCGCCGCTCCTGCCATGTCACAAACAGACCCATGTCCGAGAGGTATTAATCTTGAACAAAAATTTTAAAAATTCTGTAATGTACAATAAAGCAGCAGGGTTCAAATGCATATTTAAATTAGGGATGGGCCAACTTTTAAAGGGTTCTGATTATCACCCTTCTGGCCGGATATCTATCTGAACCTCAGGGGCCTGAATGGCACCACGGCTCGTATGTCCTACCCTCCCCAGGCCTTGGCTCCCTCAAACCTGCTGTCGTTTTGACTCAGCAGGCTACTCCACCTTCTACTACCAGGTCTCTTCTAGGGAGTAGAGGGGTGGCACCTTCTCCCTCCTTCAGAGGAGAGCCTTAGCCCTACCTCTGAGGCAGCAGGAGCCAAAGGATCAGCCGCTGGGTGTGTCTTACCCGCCACAGCACTGGATTTCAGAGGTTCTTGAGAGTGCCCGGGGGCAAAATCCCCATGAGTTTGGCGGGATCTGACGTACGTTGACTGGTCTCTTATATTTTACGGTGATGGGATAATTATCGCCCTCCAGAGAGGCTCCCATTGCACCAAAGCAGGCTTCCTAGTCAGATTCCTATAAACGAGACGCCTGTAGTGGAAAAGGAGGAGGCATCATCTGTTCTCCTGCTTCACCAGCAAGAAGATCCCACACTGACTGGGAGGGGTAGTAAACTGCCCAACCACGCTTCTCCCTCCAGGAAACCTACCGCTGCGGAGGTTGGAGAGAGACCCTTCTCTGAGCTTTCAGGAAAGGTTCTGTTCGGGGCTTATTTCTGAGCCTAGGCAAAGCTGCAGGGTGGATACGCCCATCCTCTCCCATCTATCATTCAAATCTTATTGTAAGGTTTGAGGTAGTTTGCACATGTAAATTTCAAGCTTGCAGCACCTGCATGTTCTCAGGAATAAAATGATTTGAGAGCCTCTCGCTTATTTCATTCGCTCTGTATTTTACAAACTACGACTTAAAAAAAGTGGGGGGGCAAGGGGGGGGCGGGCAGGGATGATTCAACCGAATCACGGTGAATTTCTTTCTTCCTAAACAATACTGTAAGGGCCTGATCTGAAGCCCACTGCAGTCTTTATTGACTGCCAGTGAGTTCTGGATCAGAACTAAGGCTGCAATTTCCAAAGGAGTTAGGCATCCGGGCCAATATTTTCAAAAGTCACTCACCTTGACACTGGAAAGGGGTCTGATTTTAAGATAGTGCTGAACCCCGCCTTCTGAAAACTGGGTCTCCTTTAAAATGTCCCAGCTTGGACACCCAGTAATTGCAGCATCCAAACAATCACAAGTCGCTTCTGACAATTTTGGCCCTCGATTCCCTGGTAGGATTTGGACGCCCAACTCCTTTTACACCTCCAAGCAAAACCCCAGCTGAAATTAACAGTAGCACTGCTGATATGTTCACAGGCCAACCGATTTGTTCATTCCTTCCAGACCGGTCTCGAGAAGAGAGTGAATTAGAGTTTCAAAAACATTATCTGTGCCCTCTCAGGAGCATACGTGTTTCACAGGACCGCACCGATTTCATTAAAAAGAAAAAAAAAGAAAAAAAACCAGAAAACCTCTTGGCTACTGTATGCTTAAAAAAAAGAAGAAAGTTCCAAAAAAATTTTTAAAAGCCTATGATGTGTGTCCCATTTCACGGGAACAGTAAAGCAAATCCTGTATTTGTTTTTTAAAAAAATTAAATTAAAAAAAGTCTTCAACTGTCTCATACCAAGTCTGCGTTTCTGATATTTTTTTCCCCAGGATGTAAAAATCATCAAAATATTTGGAGCTAAACATTAAAAAAAAAGACTTTTCTGATACTATATTACTAATGTTTACGGGTTTTTTCTTGCTAAAAAACCAAAACCAAACCAAAATCTAATGCCCAGGAAACATAAAATGTAGCTTAGAGGCAGTTTCTTTTTAATATTTACACTGAATTTGAGTCTCTTAACTCCTTAAAAACCTTCCAAGTATGTCAGTTTGGTTAGGTTGCAATTATCACTGCCAGCAAAGGAGCACATCATCCGCCATAGCTACTCAACCATAGCTATGTGTTTTTAATTGCCGAGAAAGTGTTCAGAGCTCAGAAGAGAAAAATAACTGCGCATGCTGGTTTAGTCATTTTTGCCCCTTGCTGAATGGCATGACAAGATTACGATAGCGCTAGGTAGGTGAACCAAAAAATATTGTGTTGTTTTAGTTACTGCTAATAATAATACTTTGCACTCTATATGGCACTGAGGATTGCAAAGTGCTTCAAAAAGATTAATTTGTTAATCCTCACAACAGCCCTGTGAGGTAGGTATCATTATACCCATTCCACAGATGGGTAAACCGAGGCACAGAGAAGTGGATTTTTTTTTTTTTTTTTTTTTGCCCCTAAGCCACAAAGCAAGCGACAGCGCTGGGCACAGAAGCCTGTCTTCTAACCACTAGACTGCACTGCTTCCCTAATTTAAATTCTACACCTTGAAGCTACCTAATGCATTACAGCCTCCCCTGTCCTCCGGAATGAACCCAGATTCTGTCCCACTTTTTATTCCCCTCAAGTTTAAAACCCAGGGAACGTTTTCAGACCCTTTGAAAAGGATCTACAGGAACCAAACCAACCAATTTCCCTTAGTCGAGGAAATGTGCATGCTGGAGAAACTCTGCTGCTTCTGCTATCATCAAAATGAGGTGCCAGCTCAGAAGAGACGAGGCATTTCTCTGCTCCTCACCCTGTCCAAAGCCAGCCCTGGCTCTACAGAGGATGATGCTCTTGGTAATGCTTCCCTTTTGATTTCAAGCCTAAAGATCCTGCCACTTAACAAGGGTTTGCCTCCAGGGCTTCCGGTGCCTGTTGAACTTTAATAGGCCTGTTGAGAAATTGTTCACGTTTCTTTTTAATTCTTGGTGGACTAGAAATTTATTTGCATCATCGGATCCCTTTTACTTGTTATTCATTTCGGACTGGCTCAAAGCTCAGCCAAGTCTCCTTCCATTGACTTCGCTGGGCTTTGCAGCTGGTCCATACAAAGGGCTCCTTGCATAACGCTGTCGTCTAGGCTGGTGCCAGAGAACTACAGTAGGTGAACAGTACAAGAATCTGCACAGAACAGGCCTGTTGCTTATGGGGAGTAACTTCACTGATACTCAAAGCAACTCTGCACTGGGAGACCTAGCTCTCTCTGATTCCTTAAACAGGTGCCTAAGTCCCATCAAAGTCAATAGGACTGAAGCCTGTGTAAGTGCTTTCCTGAATCAGGGCCTCAGGGAGGAGATAAGTGATTTGCATAAGTCCACAGAGTAGAAACAGAATTCAAACTCAGGATATCCTAGCTCCCTGGCCTGTCCAGAAACTACTAGGCAATGCTGCCTTCCTTAATGGAAACAATGTTATTTCTAAAGCATTGATCCCAGCAGTCTCTTAGCACCAGAGTAATCACAACCGATCGGTGACAAAGATGCCCCCTTGAGCACACAGAAACAGTATTAAAATGGTGCAATGCTTCTGAACATTTTATGGGGCTAGGCCTGTATTATGGAAAATACCAGAGGTTTCCACTGAATAATCAAACTCTGGGTAAGTGGCAGGACCCCCTCAATAGAACACTGCAACAATCAGATTTACAGTACTGTGGGTTTGTTTGTTTTTTCTCTCGATGATACAGTTTGAACCAGTTATCAAAAATGCTTGCTGTTGGAAAATACAATTCACCGATGTCTGAATAAACTGTTCTGTGAAAGTCTGTAAAAAGTAGCGAGCCAGAGATTTAAAGAAGTAGGAAACCGTTTTTCATAGGACAAGATGACAAATGTAGTTAAAAGAAAAAAAAAATCAAATCAACTGCATCAACCTGAAATCTATTCCACTTCTTTCCTACCACGTCTTGTAACCTTCTGCCCTCAGAGGAGACAGGTGCAAGGAGTCAGAAATTAAAACCTTGACTACCCAAACCTTCCAGAGATAAAAAGGAGAATTAGCATCCTGCTTTCTCCTCACTTGCGCTTTGGAACGTGTCACCCATTCAAGGGGGATTTTTAACTCCCGGTTTGTTTGTTTGACATTTCCTGTCTCTACAGAAAAAGGGTCATTACTTCTTTAAAGCTGCAAACATTTAGGGGCTCAATCCAGCGTTCTTCACGCACCCAGAATTCCCACTGAGTTTTGGGGGCACGGGACGCAGGTTCAGCCTCTTTAGAATTGATTTTACCACCGCGGATCTTTTAACATGACATTCTAAAAAAAGGGTTAATTCCTGCAGGTACAATAAAAAGTAGCAAGATGTGATTAAAAATGTGAACCTTTCTAATAGTGATAGCTGGGTTCACATCTCTCTCTCTCTTTATTTTTTTTCCTTGCTGTCTGCATGTATAAAATTTCAGCTCCCATTTCTCTCTCTCTTTTTAATTATTTGTTTATCCTCGGTAAAACTGAGGCAATCTCTGTAAAATACTTAAAGCATCATAGTGGAGAAGATGGTCTGACGCTGCCTATTTAGATACTGGAGGCGGATCCATTTGGGTTGGTTAGTGAAGTATTTAGATTACTTGGAATTACCACACAGCGGGCCAATTCATGAAACATACCAGCCAGCCCCTCCGCATGACATATTTCATTGCTGATTTCAATGGCTAGGAATTATTGCTTGATAGCAAATCCATTCTACTCTCTTTCCCTTTCGTGAAATGTTTCTAATCTAAGGCTCTTTAACAGTTTGGGGATCTGATAAGAGTTGGGTTAAGCGTGGACTTTATTCCAAGGGCTAGATTAAAAAAAGAAAAGAAAAATCCTAATCAAAAAGTTGGTGGGTTCTAACGATCAAAATCCTTGATGAATTTCTACAGCCAATCACTCTTGCATCACGGTGAAATTAACCACCCCACTTTAAAAGGCCAAAAATTAGCTGCTGCCATCTTTTCCACTATGTCTGAAATTTCTGTCGTTCTCAATAGAGAGCTCATAACACTCTGTTACCTGCACATAACTCCTGGCTCATAAGAAATTATGAAACGTAACTTCTCTTTTCATTAAAAAAATAAAATATTCAAGACTATCAGCTTTTATATAAAATATCAGCAAGCCCCAAAAACAAAACAAAAAACAATGGCTGAGGTAACTTCATACCTTGAGGTAGCTTTTTTTCTTTTCTTTTCTTACCTTTTTTTTTTCTCCTTGTTGCTAAAACACACAGCAATACCTGACTTTCCCCACATCTTGTTGTTGCAATGTTTAAAGGACAGTAACTGCTTGTATGTTCCCTTTATCAAAACTAGCAAGCATCCCTGCAGCTGCGTAATCCAAATTCAAAGACGGTCATAACTCAGGCTACGTCTACAGTATGCGATAGCAGCTTATGTAGCCAGACCTGGGCTAGCATTGCTCTAGCTAGCATGATGAAAAAGAGCAATGAAGATAGGGGGCCGTGGACTTCAGTGTGGTCACCCTTGGTACGTCCTTGCATTGCTAGCCTGTGCCACTGAATCTTCACTGCTATTTTTAGCTGTGCTAGCTAGATTGAAGCTAGCGTGGGCACGGCAACCCATGCTGCAGTCACACCTCTGATTACAGTGTAGCTATAACCTAAGCAAGATGTACAAAGGAATGCACCGGCAGAACAAAAGGTCTGGTCTCCCCTACAAAAACAAATCAATGCAAGGGTGGTTCCCGGCTCGCTTCTTGGAGCCTAGATAGATCACTGAATTCCAATATCCCACCCGTCCTCTGGCTACACAGGCAGAGGGTGTTCTCAGTTATACTCCACTTCTCCCAATTCTCCACTGCCCTGCACTTCATGAAGACTCTTACGTCAGGGCAGAATCGGTGTAAAATGCTACCAGGTCAGAGCGGCCGCATTGATGCGATTGCACGAGGGCCTAAGGCAACGGAATGCCAGGCCCGCTGACTCCCGTGGAATTAACTCTGCTTTTACACCGGCATTACGGAGCGCAGAGTTGTAGACCTTAAGTTAAACAACAGACTTCCATGGAGCGTCTCTGGATTTACCCTGGAGTCACGGAGAGCAGGAGCTGACCCCTATAAATCCTCCTGCTTCTCTGGAAGTCACTTCCACCTGACCTCAATGGTGCAGGATTGGGCCTGAAGGCTGCCTATCCCAGCTGGTTCAGTGCTGTATGGGTGAAGGGTAAAGCAGCACTTCAGGGGCTGCTTTCAGCTAAGCCAGCTTGAGGGATCCATGCCTAGGGAAGACGAGACCTTGCCCTGTGTCTAAGATGCCATCACAGCAGTTACTGTCCCTTCCAAATACTCATATAAAAATCATTAAAATATATTTAAAATATAAAAATCCACATAAGAGTGACTGGATTCAGTAACCATATTACATTCTTTTGACGTATATATTTGGTTTTGTCTCATGAAAACAAGGTATTTTTTACTGCAGAAAAGTTTTGCTTGCGGGTTTACATTTTTATTTTTGTTTAAATGTGCTGAATTTCAGGAATTCCCCCACCACCTAGAGAGAATAAAGGGAAAAGTAAAAGACAAATAACCCCAGGAGAGTTTATTTGAATTGGGATCCTTGTTCCTAGTTAGCTGCTAAACCTTCCCTGGGTGTTTTCAAAGATTCTGTCCTTTTCTGTTTAGGCTGCAATTTTCAGAGGCCAGTAGGAATTGGGTGCTCAAATTCCGTTGGATGCCTGCTGTCTGCAGTGAGGTGAGCAGGTGCCTGATGATAATAATACTAATACCTAGATTTTATCAGCAGTAGATGTCAAAGCATTTACAAGAGGAGGTAAGCATCATTATCCCCATTTGTAGATGGGGAAACTGAGGCACAAACACTTCCCCAAGAACACCCACCAAGCTACTGGCAGAGTGGGGAATAGAACAGGGTTTCTCACCCTTTTTCTTTCTAGGCCCCCTCAACATGCTATAAAAACTCCATGGCTCACCTGTGCCACAACAACTGGTTTTCTGCATATGAAATCCAAGGCTAGTGTTAGGGTGTAACAAGCAGGGCACAGGGGGCCCCATGAAGCTAAGTTGCTCAGGCTTCGGCTTCAGCCCCAAGTGGTGGGGCTCAGGGCACCAGGCTTCTGCCCCATTTGGCTTTCCACCCTGGGCCCCAGCATGTCTAACGCTGGCCCTGCTCAGCGGACCCCTGAAACCTGCTTGGCGGACCCCTGAAACCTGCTCGCTGCCTCCTAGAGAGCCCCGGACCCCTGGCTGAGAACTGCTGGAATAGAATACAAGTGTCCTGTCCTAGTGCAGCGATCTATCCACTAGACAGTACTGCCTCCCAGGCATGAGCCTGTCCATTCATTTCTGTAAGAGCTTCCAGTTTTTGGCCTCTCTTGAGGTGTGAAGCCCTGCCTTCAGCTGAACACCTGACACTCTCAGGGTTGGTTAAAAATCCTGGCCTTAGTTTTTTTTAAAAAAATAAGATGATTATTAAATAGAGGAAGGTTTAATCATATTTCCTACAAAGCAATTTTTTTGGGGGGGGCGGGGGTTCATTGTTTAAAAGAGGGAGGGACCTCAGATGATTTCATTCTTGTGAATAGTGTCGCTTGGTAGGATGGGGCATCATGCCTGGTTCTTTCCAGTGCTGATCACCCAGAAAGGTTACTGTTTAGGTTTGCTTGTGCTAGGTTAGCCTTGGCATTTCTCCCCAATTCTGCAATCATTTCATAGGCTTAATTTAAAAAAAAACACCAAAAACAAACAAACAAACAAACATACATCCTGGAAAAAATAGCTGCTCTCCTGTCTTATAAGGCTTTGCAAAGTCATTGCACTGAGTTTGATACACAATGGAAGAGTTTTCTCTCCTCCATCACGTTCTCAGATATTCTAAGTGCAGGGTTCCCGTGTTATCCAAGTCCATTTTGTTCTAAGACCTTCACCCACGCTGGATTTTATTGTGAATGGGAGTAGGAGAGTAGGAACCATCCTATCTGCTGGAATTTCTAAAATCAGCACTAAGAAAAGTTACTTTGCTCTAGGATTTTTTTTTTCTTTCTTTTTTTTTTTTTAAATCAGTCTGATTTCTACGTGTAACATGATGGCCAGAAAGCAGCACCCTGGACTGGCCCGCAAAAGTCAACTTAAATGAGCATCTAGGTTGCATCTGCTGCAGTGCAGGGTGGCGGGAGGGGGACGGACTGTTTCCAATTTTAATTGCTACGCGCTAGATTCACTGCAGGGCTGCAGCAAGGGATGGTGGAACCTCCGTTGCTAGGCGCTGGCCAATCACAGCAGCAAGAGGGTGTGGGGGGGGGTGACACACCACAGCACATGTTGCCTCATTTAAGCAGCCTTTGCGGCCTAGAGGTTGTTTAGCTAATTGATCAAGTTTTTTCTTTCTTTTTTTTTTTTTTTAAAATGTAGGCATCTACCTTGGAAGCCAATCAAACTGCCTTTTAATCTCAATCTGGTCATGAAAAATCATCGTCTGTCTACGGTAACTGATTCCCAGCCACTCTTAAGCCCGGCATCGACTCATTCGTTTTCCACTTTTTGTCACAGTCGTTGCGCGCTAACCGCTCTTATTTCCGCCGCGCTTGCGTCTGGCCGCTCTGTCCCTTCTGATGCTGCTGTTTCACCTGGGCCAGGATATCACGTATCTTGCGCTGCGCCATCTGGGAGAAGAGGAGCCGGGGCGGAGTTAGCAATAGGCAGTGTGGTCAAGCGCTCAGAGGGCGGGACTGGGCATTCGAAGACCTGCCTCAGTGCACTTCATTGCTCTCCGCCCACCTTTTATCTATTTAGACCAGTGGTTCTCAAACTGTGAGTCAGGACCCCAAAGTGGGTCACGACCCCATTTTAATGGAGTCATCAGGGTTGGCGTTAGACTTGCTGGGGCCCAGGGCTGAAGCCTAAGCCCAAAACCCACCGCCTGGGGCTGAAGCCCGAGGGCTTCAGCCCTGGGTGTCAGGGCTCAGGCGTCAGTCCCCCCGCCTGGGGTCGTGTCATAATTTTTGTTGTCAGAAGGGGGTCCTGGTACAATGAAGTCTGAGAACCCCTGATTTAGACTAAGTTCTGGGGCAGAGCAGGGACTGTCTCTCACTCTACGTCTGTACAGCACCTAGCACAATGGGGCGGTGATCCTGGCTGCTATAGTTGTACAGCAGGAGAGAGAGAGAGAGAGTGTCTGTGTGTGTGTTTGTTGTGGTTGCAGTTTGGAACGTAATATACTTTAATCCAGTGCTCTCCCACCTTCTTATGCCCAAGATCACTTTTTGAATTTAAGGGCAACCCAGGATCTACCCTGCCCCTTCCCTGAGGCCCTGCCTCGCTCACTCCATCCCCCCACCGCTCGCTCTCCCTCACCCTAACACACTTTCACTGGGCTGGGACAGGGGGTTGGGGTTCGGGAGTGGGTGCAGGCTCTGGGCTAGCTCTTTGGGGCTGAGACCATGTCCAGCCCATTGGTTGCACAGTGCTCGGCAGAAGGGGGCCTCGATCGTGATCGGACCCTCTGGGGCCTCTCCTAATACAATATTAAATAAACAAGTCTAGTAAAAATTCTCGCCCTTTCTTTGGCGCCTTCCAGCGGAGGATCTCCAAAGCACTTTACAACCATTACTGAGCTAAGCCTCAAAAAACTCTGCAGCTAGGTTCCATTATCTCTTTTACACATGGGGAAACTGAGGCACAGAGTGGGGACGCAACCTGTTCACGGTCCCACAGGGAGTTAGTGGCAGAGAAAGAATGAGAACTCGGGGGTCGTGCAAAGTTCATAACTAATATCAATTCATTTCTTTAGGAACTTGTCTCTCCTGGGCTTAGCCTCTCTTGAGGCTCAGGGGTTCTCCCTGCTGGTGGTAGGTCTCTCCAATTGTAGGACCACAGACTACCCTGTCCTCTCCCCTCAGTGATGGTGCATGCACACATACAAACACACAACTGCAGGCTGCTAGCAGGGCTTTACAAGTTCCCATCTGCCTCCTATGTTCTCTCCTCTTCCCCTCCTCCCTCCCAGCACAAGCCCTGCAGAGAGAGAGATTCCAGTCTCCGTACCTGGCTGGCATAGAAGTGTCCAATGATTTTTACAATGACTTGCTCGTTCTCATCAGGCGTCTGGTCCCGGGGCACCACCACCTCTGCAGCCGTCAGGTTCTGCAGTTCGTTGACCTACAGGAAAGCGGCAGAGCCCACCCGGTTACTGCACCGTTTCAGGAAGAAGAATTAAAAAAAAAACAACCAAAAACCTGCCCCCCAGATTTTGCATTTCTCCAGCTGGCAAAAAATAATAATAAAAAAATTGCTCCCACCCACCACGCTGGGCTTTGCATGGAGCTCAGAGTGTGTGAGAGCTGCCCACCTCACAGGAGGACAGTAACCAGGCCTAGCTTGTGAAATCAAGGATGCTCACAGGCTGCCTTCGCCGATGGCCTCCTCTCTGCTTTGATACGTGTCCAGGGGAGCAGCAATTGAACCTTGGATCTTGAGATAGCCCCGCCTCCTCTGTGGCCCTGCCCTTGCTCCATCCTCTCCTGTGGGTTACCAGCTGTTTCTTCCTTGCTCCTCACCTGACCCTCCTGCCTTCCACACTGGTATGTGGGCCAAGGGAGGAGAACAATCCCCTGCCAGGTCAGCAGGGGAGCTGGGAAACAAAAGCACCAGCAAAAAACCCCTCCAAGCAATAGTCTTGACCCAGGTCTGCCTCACAGCATCCCCTCCTCTCCTCCCGCAGTGACTGCTTCCTAGCCATGATAGCCGATCTTCAAAAGCTTCCACACCTGGGGATGAACCAGGCTCCTAACCCTGTCTCCCTGATTCTCCTTCTCCTTGTTTTCACTTACAGTTTTGCCTCCTTTTCCGATAACTCGCCCTGCAGCCGAAGCAGGGACCCTAATGTGCGTCTCCAGCTTTACTTCTTCTTTAGGCCCAAAAAAGTTTTCCTCCTTGAGTTTGCCATAAATTCGTCCTTGTGCCTGTGAGAGGGGTTGGGGAAAGTGGTTAAACTCTGCTTGTGATCTCTGGATCCAAGGTAGTACTTCTCCTGGGGATTTTTTTCTCTCTGGTCTCGGGACACAAAGTTATTGATGGGGCCAGACCAACCTGAGATCTGATTGCACTGTTGCTAGAACAGTAACTGGGAGATTAGCCCTGTTGATACAGTCATGCAGCTCTCTAAGGCTGGGGGTTCTCAACTGGGTGGGCAAATAGGTGATGGGAGGCTTCCATGGGAGGGGGCTCCCACTAAAGAAAATGCGATCCTGGTAAGGAAATGGCTGAGAACCACTGCTTTAAGGGGCATTAAAAAAAGGCCTCAAGAAACAAAATACTAAGCTGCCCAAATACAATGGTGATGGGTGCCCATGTAAGAGAGGGAGCAACACTACACTCAGGAATGCCAGTGCCAGAATGCATGCCCACCCAAACTTCTTACCCGTTTCTACATAGAGTCATAGAAATGTAGGGATGGAAGGGACCTTGAGCAGTCATCTAGTCCAGCCCCCTGAGCTGAGGCAGGACCAAGTGAACCTAAACCATCCCTGACTGGTGTCTGTCCAGCCTGTTCTTAGAAACTTCCAGTGATGGGGGTTCCACAGCCGCCCTAGGTTACCTCTTCCAGTGCTTAACCACCCTTATCATGAGAAAGTTTTTCTTAATATCTAACCTAAATCTCCCTTGCTGCAGATTAAGCCCATTACTTCTTGTCTTACCATCAGTGGACATGGAGAACACTTGATCACAGTCCTCGTTGTAACAAGCCCTTAACCTATTTGAAAACTCTAGTTTAAGTAATCTGTATTATTGCCCACACCTAGGGTGCGGGTTTGCACACGTGTTTCAAGCTGGGGAGAGCTGCACTGGTGAAAGTCACATGGGCACTAAGGTTCTGCACCAAGGCAGCTACCCCCTGGGCTAAAATTCTCATGCAGACAAGGCCTATGGGGATTGTAGTAATGGAGGAAGGAACCTTGAACTGAGCTTCTGGCGGTCCAGTGATTATAACCATGCGCACTTTGGAATCTGGTGTCTCGGGTGGCGCGATCTGAAAGGGAGAAGGGAGACAATTTTAACACAGGAGAGGAAAGCATTAGGGGGCAGGTGGTTTCCTTCCTGCCCCATGCCCAGCTTGCTATTGTTATTCTAGTCTTTTAAACAAAATGAAATGGCGGGAGATCCCACTCTTGAGAACACCAAGCATGCAGGGCGAGCCATGCTAGCGAATTTCCACCCGGATATAAAATCACAGTAGGATTGGGGAGGAAGGGGTGTGGGGTTCTAAACCGAATCGCCTCCTGAGTTATCCAGCTCAAGGGGCATAAGGGAGACAAGCAGAGACAGCCAATTGAAAAAAAAAATCGCTGGGAATTATACTTAAGCCAGGCAGGACTGGGTTGCTTCTGGCCACAAAGCCTTTGGTCTGCTACTATAGGCTGGCAAAGAACAGAGAGGGCAACCCATTGCCATCTGGTGGCTCTCCAGAGATCTACATGCAACGAGTTTGCCAGATCTCAGCCCAGCTCCCAGCCAACAAAGTGTCCACATCACAGAAATCACCACCATGCCAGCGGGACTCAGCCGAGGCCAAGGACTGGATGGACGGTGGGGACTGAAAACGAAGGCAGCGAGGGTGCTGGGGGAAGCATGTAGTGTTGCGGCATCTCATCCTGGGAGAAACCCTCAGAGCTGCTGGGCCAGCTTTTTTCCCCCGCCAGCACTAAAAGTATGTCCAGTTGTTTGCTCAGAGCTAACCTGTCAGAAGGGCTCATCGGGATCACCGGACCACTGGCTGCCTTCCTTGCAGCTGGTTGCATTTTACTTACTAACGGGAAATACCGTATGTGGCGACCGCAAAGCCGCCTTGGAAGGCTACCTTGATGGAGGCGCTCGCAAATCGGGAGAGCTGTTTAATGTGCTGGCCTTTCTTGCCGATGATCGCGCCGACTGCCTGAGCAGGGATGAAGACGTGCACCGTCTCTTGCTCTGGGGGCTGCGGGCAGAATGCTCAGTATTACCGTTAAGGGTCAAATTAAATTGGACGGATCCAAACAAAGCAAACTGCCTAACGTAATGGGCACAAAGCCAGCGGGGCTGCTAGATGGGCACTGCGTGTCCTCAGGATCCATGGACCGTCTGTCTGCGGCTCGGGCTCACTGCAGACAGACACCCCGGGTGACAGCAGGGATCAAGCCCGGGACCTTCAACAGTGAGGGTCTACTCCTGCAAGGGGCTGAAAGCATACAGCACCTTCTGGGAGGAGACCTAACCACGAATTGGTAGTGGGCTCTTGTCTGTGTCGGTCGCCACTAGAGGGAGACACAATCACAGACACTCAGCCCGCGATTTGCACTTCGTAAGAGCTGGATCCATACAGTCATTTCCCTGGTTGCAAAGAGCCCCGGGGAACCAGTGGCTGCTGGTCCTTCATGTTCTCTTCTTGGGAGGGGGGTCTGCCTTTCATCTCACGTCCCAGGTGTGCCGCAGCCAACTGGAGCCACTTGCCGTGTTACAAGGAAAGCACAGAGGCCAAACATACCAGTTTCGTCCCTTTTCGAAGGAGATCTCCAGACCGGGCACCCGAGCTACAAGGGAATCCATGCCTGCTACAGCATGCCCAAGAGCCACGAGACTGGAGTTCAACCCATGTCTCAGATAGGAGCACTCCAAATTCTGGGCATGTAAAACCAGGCAACCCAAGCCCATCTCTGTGTAGAATAAAACCAGGCCGGGATCACAGACACAGGGCTTCGGGAATCATCATCTGAGCAGCAAGCCAGAGCACGTCCAGTCCCGTTCCCCCCTTCCCCGCCCAGGAGCCGCTCTCCCTAAACAAGCGGGATTGATTCAAGCAACCATGGCATCCGCCTACCATGAAGGAGTTATATGGAGCAGCCCCGGAGATGCTGCTTGGAGGAGGTGGCACCGCATTGGAAGAAGCCGGGAAGAGTCCGACAGCAGCCAGGTTAAGGCCGGGGATCAGATGAGACTGTAGCTGAGAGAAGGAGAGACAGGGATAAGACGGGGAGGGAAACACAGGCACGTTGTTATTGGGGTCACAGCAGCAACTACGGTGGCCTCCAACTGAGATCAGAGCCCCATCAGGCTAGACTCTGTCTGTGTTACTCTGCGCCCCTGGGGAGGGGGTGTCATGGGCCAGAGATGTCACGGGCATCAGGGACTGAACCCGGGAACTCTGGAGAACTAAATGGTCATCAACCCCCAAAGAGCAGGAACAGATGATAACACAGCTGGGTGACTCACTATAGCAGGGGTAGCCAGACTCTTTTATAGATAAAGTGCAGCTCTCGGAGCCCCCCACCCCCGACCCCCTCATTCTCTATCTACTAGACTGGGGGGGGTGGGGGAGGGTCGCTCGGGGGTTCTGCCCCGCAGCAGGGTGATGGGGCTAGAGGCTACTGCCAGAGACAACTGGTGCCTGCTGAGAGTTGGGGGGGGGGGGCCCAGGGGGAGGGGGGACAACAATTTAAACAGCTTGAGCAGCAGCCCCCTCCCTGCAGCTCCCAGCTGTTTAGCCATGCAGGGAGGGCGCCCGGCTGCACCATGTGACTGAGTGGAGCCAGCAAACCCTGGAAAAAATCTGGGTAGGGGGCACATGACCCCCCGAGCCCATGTAGGCGTGCCCCGTGCAGCTGAAGCTCCAAGCCCTGCGGGCGCACCCTGGCTCTCAAATTGTTGTGTGCGGCTTGGGCGGTCGGTACGTTTGGCCGCCCCGCTCTGTAGGGACGGTCCAGCAGTGGAACAAGCTGCCAGGGGCAGCTGGGAGACCGTCCGCCGTCCTGGGAGACCCCCGCTGGCAGAGACGGTGGTGACATGCCAGGCTCACCCATGCGGCCCATGCCGGCACTGCTCGGTGCACACACCTGGTTTTCTCCCCAGTGGCAGGCTGCTCCTCGGCTCCACGGCCAGGGGAGAGAGACACCAAGCCTTGGTGTCCCAAGGCGGGAAGGGGCCCTCTTTGACACTCACGCTCATGGCAGCCACGTCATTCTCGTAAGCTTCCCTCACTTTCTTCATGATCTCCTGCTCGGCTTTGCAGCAGTTCTCGATGGAGCCCTTCACGGTGATCGTCCTTTCAGGGTTGTAGAGAGTCAGATCCTGCAAACTGGAAGCGGGGGGGAGCCATCAGAGAGAGAGAGGGTGCCGCCGGCAACCCCGATTCGCTGCTGCCACGGCACGGCAATACCTGTGCGGCCCTGCGCAGACCTGATGCAACAGCCAGGACTTCACGACTCACCTTATGAAGCAGCCGCCATCCGGGATTGACCCGGGGCCTCCAAAGCTAAGAGCGGGAGCGGCTACGGCTTGAGCTTAAGAGCCACAGCTCCCCAGATGAGGCTGCCACAGACTCGCATCCTCTGCGGATTGGTACCGAGGGCGATGCGCGACACACACGCGCACCAGTGGGCTACAGTTGCATGCGCAGAGAAATGAACCCTTTGGGACTCAGATCTTCAAGAGAAGTTAAGGGGGGCCTGAATCAAACAGGTGTCCCAATCGATGAGAGCTGTGTAACAGCGTGTGCTCCCCCACTCCTGTTCCCCCCCCCCCCCCCCCACAAACGATGCTCCCGTGGGCAGGTATTGCCATGCCGTTGTTTATAGCGCTCACCCCACTTCCCATATGAATGCAACAACTCTAGTGACAGGGTCATTCAGCTTCACAACCTCCTTCTCCCCAAAGAGGGGAGAGATCTCTCCACCCGGACACTGCCCTTACTCTGGTACTGCTAGCCCCCACTTCCCCCCTCCCCCAGTTCCTTCTTGGTTTCCTCTTCCAGTAGACCTCCCCCTGCCAGGCCAGGTCTACACTTAAAAGTTAGATCGACCCAGCTACATCGCCCAGGGGTGTGAAAAATCTACCCCCCTGAGCAACACAGTGAAGCTGACCTAACCCCTGGCATAGGCAGTACTAGGTCGCCGGAAGAATTCATCCATCGACTGAGCCACCGCCTCCTGGGGACAGGATTCACTACAGCAACGGGACGCTGCAGAAAGAGTCTAGACACAGCCCCAGTGAATGGGGTAGTTAGCTCTCCTCAGCCCAGGCTGATCTGGTAATTAGCCCCTCCTTTCCTCAATCAGGCCATCTCCGAGGGAAACTAACTGGAGTTCCAGGGACCAGAGTCCTGGATCAGCTGTTGGTTCTCAGCAGTCTGTCACAGTTGAGTGACAAACTCTCTTCGGCTCCTTTAACCCACCCCCCAGCCTAAAAGCTCTGCTCGGGAACGTTTCCAGGAGGAGGAGAGAGAGAGACTTACGACGAGATGGTGATTTTCGTCTCCGTGTCCTGTTCCACCTTCTTCAGGTTCCGCCCCTCTTTGCCGATCAGCCGCCCCACAAAGTTATTATGGGCCAGGATCTTTAAGGGAACCTCGTCAGCTCTTGAGAAAGAGGAAAAGGAATGAAACCCGCCCCGAACGGCAGAGGTGGGGAGTGGGTGGGGCCAAGTGGGGACTTGCTAGGCCCATGGGGTAAGATCCTTTAGGAAGCAGCTGGGTATGTTCGAGCAGCCCATTGGCTGCATTGCCAGCACAGAATCAGGGAGTCACAATCAGGCCCCATGTTTCCAAGGTCCAGAACGGACCTCACGTGTTGGGGAGAGTCAAGACCTCCCATTTGGTCTCCCGTCGGGGCTAGTTTTCTAATGTACGGAAACCGACATCTAAAGTGTGGGAGGTATCCGGCTGGGAACTGCCTTTCCCAGCGAGGAAGCTGAAAGCCTTACGTCTTGGTGTCTTTTGCCTCCTTCTGCATAATCTCCAAGATCATCTTGCAGGCTGCCGAGCAGCCCTCGGGGGTGGAATGGATGCTGATGGCTTTCTCCGCTGCTCCCGCGTTCTCCTTCCTGTGCACGTCGATTCTGCATGAGCACAAAACACATAATAGTGAAACACACACACACACACGGGGCATCCTGCTCTGTGACCTTCGAATGGCTTGAATCCCTGTTTGCGAGCGAGGCTCATCTTTCTCCAATCTGAGCCCTCTCTTGAGGGAGGCCCAGAACTGGGTCAAGAACAGCATGGTGCTGGGTTCGCTCAATAACAGGCTAACCTGGAGCAAGTGCTTGGGGCCGTACGGATCAGAATCTAGACTTCGAATTCTTAGACTCCAAGGCTGTCTTGGAGAAAGGCATAATGGAAACCAAGGGCTGGAAGTTAAAGCCAGGCAAATTCAACTTAGATATAAGGCACCGATTTTTAACGAGTGAGGGTGGAACAAACCACCAAGGGAAGAGGTAAATTCTCCATCTCTTGATGTCTTCAGATCAAGTCTGGAGGCCTTTATGGAAGACGTGCTTTAGTCAAACCCGCTCAGTGCAGGAGTAACTTGGTGAAATTCTCTAGCGCGTGCTAGACAGGAGATCTGACTCGACGATCTAACGATCCCTTCTGGCTTTAAAAATCTATGGTTCTGAATGGGAGACCCAGGCTGTTTCAGAACACTGCAGGGGCAGGGTGGGACCCCAGTTACAACCAGATGTCCTAGGAGAGGGGAAAGAAATGGGAAGGTTCAAGCCAGCACAGCCCACATCTGTAGGTGGGTGGTGGGAGGGGAGGTGGGGGGAAAGAGGGAGGAGAAGAGCTGTTTGGTCTCTGTCTCCATTTGCTAAGGGATGGATGAGACAGATGCAGCCTGAGTGGGGATAATGGAGGATTGGAGGCTCCGGGATAATTCTTACAACTTAATAATACCAGTTCTTCTCCCCCCATGAAAAATCCAACCCCCGGCCAGTGCTCTGAACTCCTCCCCCACGACAGCATGCAAAGCAGCCCTTTCAGACTAGGGGCAGGAGACGGATGGACAGGGAAGCAGGCAGGCGGGAGGAGAAGGCAGGACTCACTTGGACTGCGTCTGCTTGGTGATGTTGCGGATGGTGGCTCCCTCCTTGCCGATGATGGCCCCCACGTACTGCGTGGGCACCAGGAGTCGGAGTGGGATGTCCACCGGCTGCTGCTTTACGGGCGCTCCTGCAGCGACGGGCGAGCCCTGCCTGGGGGCCCCCCGCGTGCCAAAGCCACCCCGCCGCCCGTTCTCTGGCCCCTGCGTGGACTGTTCGTCGGGAATGTAGGAGACTTTCAGTGCATGGTTTTCCAGCTGGTGCCCATTCAGTTTCATGATCGCTCTGGTGCAGAGAGAGAGAGAGAGAGAGAGAATATCCCAGGTTATGTCTCTTCACTGGCTCTCCTGGCCATTCATTCCCTGCTGCATCAGGTGTGATGTTCAGAGATCACTCAGTGCTTGGAAAAGCGCCGCTTTATTCCAGCGTCCGGTTCCAACGGTCTGGGCATCACAATATGACCTTCATAGCCCCCTGCCCAGACTCTCTGTCTGGGAAAGTTCAGCCCTTAAAGGCACAGACCCCAACACCATAGAAGGTACCAGAACTCACCGCAGTCAGGCTTTGTAAGTGGATGGCGGGGGGGGGGGTCCTTTAAATTGATCATTCTGGCTTGAGGACTATATCAATCCAAATTATGGAATGAAAACACAAAAAGGGGCCAGATTCATTCCTGGTATAACCCCCCACCCCCCAAAGCTGCCCCAAGGATGAATTCTGGCCTACTTTTTAATCGATTTTTCTCTTTTTTTTTTTTTAAAAAGCTGGCTGCAGGTTCGCAAGGCTACCAATAGGTGGCACTACCAGCATAAGCAAGAACTGTCCATGCTACAACTCCGTCTATCGAGCTCTCATTCAAACATCGGAACATGTGGAAGTGTCTCGCTTTACCCAGTTAATTTGAACCCCGGTTTATCCAAAAAGTCTTTGCTACTCCAACCCCCGTGAAACGTAGGATGACCAGACTTCCTGATATTATCGGGACCGTCCCGATATTAGGGGCTTTGTCTTATATAGGCAACTATGCACCCCCTCCCAAACCCCAAAAAAGTATCCCAATTTTTCACACTCACTATCTGCTCACCCTAGTGAAACGTCCCCTATAAATGGCGCTGTACCAGATGTGTATGGTTCCTTATACATGTTCAATGCCGTACAGCGGGAGATTTACTGAGCTCAGACTGTTTGGATTCTCAAAAAGTAGATAAGGAAGTGACCCGATTATAGCCTATAAGGACCATTGTGGGGGGGAAATATCAGATACTAAAGTGGGGAGAACGGCGTAACAAGAACTAGCATCTGGAAGTTAAAGCCAGGCAAATTCAACTTAGAAATAACGCACAAATTTCGAAAAGGGAGGGAGAGATTAACCAATGGAACAAACTATCCAGGGAAGAGGTCGATTCTCCATCTTTTGATGTCTTCAGATCACGACTGGATGCATTTATGGAAGATGACCTTTAGCCAGACTACAAGTTAGGAGGCTTTACCGTAGGGGTAACCGGATGACATGCTATGCCCTGTGTTATATAGGAGGTCTGACTGGCTGATCTAAAGATCCCTTCTGGACTATAAATCTATGAAATCCTCCTGTTTCAACTCAAAACTTAAAATGGTCTGAATCAATCGCTCTCTTTTAGGGCTTTCGACAGAACACATCTTTGTGGTACCGTCGCAAAAGGGAAATTTAATCTGTGCAGCTGCAAGATCCCAATTCACATCATATCAACAAGCCATTTAGAATCGGAATCATCCTTGTACAAAATGATCAAGTCGCGTTTGGCTGTCATCTCATCAGGGGCAATTTAAAACTCATTCATACCATAGATTTTTCTCTCAGAGGCGCTAACTCTCACAATTGTTGGCACATTTGTAAAGCCCCAGCTCCTGGAGTCCTGTGATTAGGTAAGGAATCTCAGCTTTCTTTCAAATAAGTACGTTTTCAGCCATTGTGATTGCAAAGAAAAACTTGAAAACCTAACCTGAGTGCCCCTAAAGGCTCAGAAACCAGAAGGCAAAGAAAAAGAACCCCAAATGTTTTAAAAAGGCTCATGATATTTAATCCAAACTCATGATTTTGGGTGGGGAGAGGGACGGACACTTGATTTTTGAATGCTTGGGGTTGGCCATGCCATTTTCTAGAAAATCCTGGTGGGGCCGGGACGGGGAAGGCTTTCTGTTTGGACAAAAGCAACTCCCTTCTTCGTTACCCTGAAAAGAGCACGGGGCATAGGGGCAGATTAATTTCACTTACTGTCTGGTCTGCTCCCGGTTTGAGTAGGTGACATTGACGACGGCCGTCTCACTGTCTGTGTTCACTTCGATCAAAACACACATGAATTAGTGGGAGTGGTGCAGAAGGGCTGCTTGGTTTCAGCCATCGGTTCGAGGGCTGCTTTTTAAATAAAAGGACTTACATTTTAAAATTAAGAACCCCCCCAGATCCTTTCTCCAGTAGCTTTCAGGGCCCGACTGACAGCCCTGAAGTCCTCTAGCCCCAGACACGGTAGAGCGTAAGCAGCAAGTATAACTCGCATTAAAACAAGCGAGGGTGTTTGTTTCCTTCTCATAGTTACACCATGTAAATAAGTAAGTCTGTTTGGCCCTGATCGTCACCTAAGTCCCATTGACTTCAATGCCTAAATATCTGGGAGGATCTGGGCCACACTGCCAACGAGCTAAGGCATTGGACTGCTCCGTTCAAGCAGTAGTGGTCCACGATTTTAGTTCTAGCAGTCTTGGGTTGAATCCCTGACCCACCATCGAGGGCTTATCATACAAACTTCCTAATAGGGATTTGAACCCCCATGGACTGCTGTCGCTTGGGACAAGCTGGCCCAGGTGGGGGAGGATGGGAAAGAGGGGAGCGTAACCCACATTATCCAGCAATATACCAAGGCAGGGGTGGCCAGCCTGTGGCTCGGTACCACATGCGGCTCTTCAGATGTTAACATGCGGCTCCTCGTACAGCACCGATTCCGGGGCTGGAGCGACAGGCACCAACCTTCCAATGTGCCCCGAGGGGGTGCTCACTGCTCAACCCCTGGCTCTGCCACAGGCCCTACCCCCACTCCACCCCTTCCGGCCCCCTCCCCTGAGCCTGCTATGCCCTCGCTCCACCCCGCCCCCCAGAGCCTCATGCATGCCACGAAACAGCTGATCGGGAGGTGCGCGAGGAGAGGGGGAGGCACTGATTGGCGGGGCTGCTAGTGGGTGGGAGGCGCTGGGACAGGAGCGGTGCGGGAGCTGATGTGGGGCTGCTGACGTGTTACTGTGGCTCTTTGACAATGTACTTTGGTAAATTCTGGCTCCTTCTCAGGCTGGCCACCCCTGTACCAAGTCATAAAGCTAGAGGAGAGATCGGCGTCTGTGGACCATTTAATCCTTGACACCTCTGCTGGAATGGCCTCTAAAACCTGTTCTTTGCTCATGCATCCTACACCCCGGGGACCTGGCCACTGGGAATAGAGATGCCCAACCCAACCCGTTTCATAAAGGACATGGAAGAGTCATCATTACTCCAAGGAGTTTTAGTCACTACCAGATTTGAACCAGAAGGGAAAGGCTCCCTTCTAACCCAAACCATTCCCCCACCACCACCATGTCCTGTTACAGGTTGAGGATTTGCCAGGAACATGACAAGATTCAGAAAGCGCCTTGGCGTGTATATGAGTAACAAGAATAACCACAGTTATAACAAACATCCTGGAGGGAATATTAAACTTCCTGCTTTAGGTCTACAGGCAGAGACCGAATACAGGGGGGCAGATTATCCCACTTCTGCCTACTGTGGGCTCTTACCTCTTCTTCTGACGCATCTGGCGCTGGCCACTTTCAGACAAGATACCAGACTAGATGGACCTCGGTTATGATCCAGTCTGGCAAGTCCAGACTTTGGATCAGCCCCAAAAATCTTTCCTGGTGCACCATCATAGGGAAAGTGAATGGGCGTTACACAGGAGTACAGAGGAGACAGTGACAACCCACTGGTCAGACGCACAGAGTTAAATTTGGCCCAGGTCAGAGGGCGAACACAAGGCCTATGGACATGTGACCCTCTGCACAGGGTTGAATTTCACCCTCTGTGAAATGGCTGAGCAAAGAAGCCTTTATGTCCCAAAAGCTTTTAAACCGAATTCTACTCACTCCAAACCGGTTAGTGTCTAACTTTAAAAATAATCTAACCAAACCCCCACGCACTTACTTACCTTGTTCACAATTTTCTACAGTACCATACTGAGCTAGCAAACCATCCAAAACCTAGAAAAGGAAGGGGAAACTACATTACATGGGGTGCATCTGACCAGACCTGGAAGATAAAACAGATCTGCAATCCAACCCTGTTTCCAGTGATCAGACAGCCTAGCTTTGGCAATTCTAGAACACGTGTGGAGAAGGCACTGGACTGGGAGTCAGAAGACTTGGATTCTATTCCTTACTCAACCCCTGGCTTG
Organism: Caretta caretta; assembly: GCF_965140235.1. Classification (NCBI taxonomy): domain Eukaryota; kingdom Metazoa; phylum Chordata; order Testudines; family Cheloniidae; genus Caretta; species Caretta caretta. The sequence goes on from NC_134232.1 coordinate 10,164,120, forward strand.
CTGCGTGACCCTGGACAAGTCATTTCCCCTCTCTGTTTGTCAGTTTCCCCCCCCCAACCCTGAGTTTGTCTAGATGGCAAGCAAGGACTGTTTGTACAGCCCCTAGCACAATGGTAGCCCAACCTCAGTTAGGGCTTCTTGGTGCTAGGTAAGACAAAGAAGGGGTGGGTGGGCGTCCGTTCGTTCATCCAGCTTATAGTATGAAAGCCACCATTTCCAAACATGGCCAGTGATTTTGGGTACCTCCATTTCTTGCTGCCCAATTTGAGACACTTTAAAGGGGCCAGATTTTCAGAGGGCGCTTTTCAGCACTTTCTGAAAACCAGGCCCCTTTAAGGCATGTCAAGCTGGGCACCAAAATAATCACCTGTGGCTCTCGAAGCCCCATGGCTCAGATCTAGAAGGGATGAGTCCACCACAGGGTTTAAAAACCAAGGAACTCAATTTGGAACTGCACCCTGACACCTGAGTCATGCTATGGTGAAGCTTCTCATAAGCATCAAAAGCAGCCAACACTTTGATCAGGAGAAACAGAACTTGGGGAGGTCACAAAGATGGAAGATGCAGCCATCAAGGTGATCCAAGCACAATTTGGGTATGTCTTTCGGAGATTTTTGTACCTTGAGTTAATTCGTTGCCAACTGAAGGAGCGTAATACATTTAAAAAGGTTTGTGTGGCTACTCCCCAAGTTTGTCTCAGGGTACAAATGTTTGTTCGTCACCCGAGAAATCAGACTAACTTCCAGCCAATGAATGAGAGGTACAAAAGGCTAGTGAAGACAAGATCAATAGAAACCTGTGCGAATACAAAATTTATATCCGCATCCGATCAGCAAACACGGTCCGCAGATATCCGCAGATTTTCAGGGCTCTAGATACAAAATCTGGATCCGCATCCATCCATGATCTGCAGACATAAAGCTGATATCTGCAGATCTGCAGGGCTCTAAAGATCAAGTGTCGGTATTTAAAAGGTTTGTATGTCATAAGTCAGGACTGTGGCTGCTCAGTTGTTTCACTTACCTCCCATCGTAACTGGGGTGGGATATTTCTTATCTGAATTTTGCGGCTTCTAAAATAAAAAGAAAATCAATGTCAAGCCCAGGTTTTTGCCTGAAATGAGGCCCTTTGCATTTCAAAGTATTTCACTTCGGCACACTGAGCAATGCTAACACTTATGTTTGCCCCAAAGCACTTTATGAGCAACAGTTAATCAAGCCCCACATTATCTTTGGCAAGGTAGACAAGTATCATTTGGTACCATTTTGCAGACAGAGAACTGAGGGACAGAGAGGTGAAAGTCACTCATGCAGACCAGGTCTATACTGGAAACGTTTGCCAGTACAGCAGTGTTGGTGAGGGGTATGATTTCTTTATGACATTTCTGTACCAGAAAAAGCTTCAGGGTAGAGTCAGTTATGCTGACACAGAAGTGCTTTTGCCATTATGGATTCATAGATTTTAAGGCCAGAAGGGACCACTCTGGTCATCTGTTCTGACCTCCTGCATAACACAAGCCAGGGGTCTTTCCCTGAATTAATTCCTGCTTTAACTAGAGCAGATCTTTTTGGAAAATGGACGGTCTTGATTTAAAAACTTCTAATGAAGGAGAATCCACCACAACCCTTGGTTAACTGTTCCAGTGGTTAATTACCCTCACTGCTAGAAACTTCTCTTATTCCTGGTCTAAATTTGTCTAGTTTCAATTTCCAGCCATTGGATCTTGCTAGACCTTTGTCTGCTAGATTGAAGAGCCCTCTATCAAATTTCTGTTCCTCATAGAGGTACTTACAGACTGTGATCAAATCACCCCTTAACCTTTTCTTTGATAAAACGAACAGATTGAGCTTCTTTAATCTCTCAAAATAAGGCATGTTTTCCAGTCCTTTGATCATTCTCGTGGCTCTTCTCTGAACCCTCTCCAATTTACCAACACTCTTCTTCAGCTGTGAATACCAGCACTGAACACAGTATTCCAGCAGCCGACATACCAGTGCCAAATACAGAGGTAATATAACCTCTTTACTCCTGCTGGATCTTCCCGTTCATACATCCAAAGATTGCATTCCCCTATTCAGCCACTCTGTTGCACTCGGAGCTCATGTTCAGCAGATTATCCACCAGGACCCCCATGTCTTTTGCAGAGTTGCTGCTTCCAGGATAGCATCTTCCCGCTCCTGTAAGCATGGCCTGGATTCTTTGTTCCTAGACACGTGACTTTTCTTTTGACCTTTTTGAAATGCATATTTTTTTGCTTGCACCCAGTTTACCAAGCAATCCAGATTGCTATTTCAGTGTCCTGTCTCTTATTATTTACCACTCTCCCAATCTTTGTGTCATCCGCAAACTTCATCACTAAATGATTTTCTGTTATTAAATATTAAATAGCGTAGGGCCAAGAACTGATCCCTTCAGGACCCCACTAGAAACACAACCACTCGATGACGATTCCCCATTTACAATTAAATTTTGAGACCTATCAGAGAGTTTTTAATCCATTTCATGTGCATCATGTTAATTTTGTACAATTCTGTTTTTTTAATCAAAATGACATGCAGTACCATGTGAAATGCCTGACTGAAGTTTATTACATTAACAATTACTTTATCAACCAAACTTGTAATCTTATCAAAAAGATATTATGTGGGTTTGACTAGATCTATTTTCCATAAACCCATGTGGATTGGCACTAATTTACATTACTCTCCTTTAATTCTTTATTAATTAACTCCAATATCAGCTATTTCATTATTTTGCCTAGAATCACTGTCAGGCAGAGAGGGCTAAAATTATCTGGGTCATCCCTTTACCGTTTTTAACCAGTGGCAAAACATTAGCTTTCTGCCAGTCCTCCAGAACTTCCCTGGGGTTCTAAGACTTATTGAAAATCAGCAAATGGTCCAGAAAGCTCCTCAGCCAGCTCTTTTAAAGCACTTTAAATCAAGTGATCCGAACCGGCAGATTTAAAAATGTCTAACTTTAGCAACTGCTGTTTAGCAACCTCTGGAGCTATTGTTGGAAAGTATTTCATCATCATTTAATATGAGTACATCATCTGGCTTTTTCCACAAAGACAGAACAGAAATATTTATTGAACGCTTCTGCCTTTTCTGACTGTTCACACTGAAATATTGGATTTCTGTTAAACACTTTTTTTTTTTAAATATGATCCAAGGTACAATTAGTGGAAAAATGATCCATCAATATACATTTTATAGAAAATCTTGTAGGAAATGAAGGACAGGCCCAAAACTAAACCTACTGCTTCAAATACCTCAAAGCTTGCGTTGTTTGGAATCTAGACCTAGGTTCCCAATACTCTGGCTGGAACCCATCTCTACAGAAAACTAAAATTTCATCCACCTAAGGCTGATCCCAAGAGCAAAACTGAACTGTAAGTAAGTGAAGTGGAATCTCTGGAGGTCATACAAAACTGAGGGGAATCTCTACACAGGGGTCGGAGGGAGGGACTATAAAACATGCTCTAATTTTAATGGTTTAGAAGAGAAAAGTTTTTTTTTTTTAATTTAAATTACACGTTCAAGTTGATAACAGGCCACTTCTCCAGTCACATCTTGGCTCCTCCTAACCTCAAGTTCCCAAAATAGAAAAGAATCTTTTTTATTTCAAAGCCAAATTTACCTCACTGACTCCCACTCCGACCTGTTCACAGCAGCTGCCACAAACAGCTGAGATGAGCGCAGCACCCAGGGGCTCAGTGGGCTTCCTGGCGTTCGCTTCAGAAGGGAGCAGAGTGCTGGGGACACCGGTACTGCAGTGAAACGCGTAGACATAGCTCCTCTGAAAACTACTGTTGCGTAGATTGTTACCCAATGTCAAACGCTCAGGAACGGGGTTTTTTTCCCCCCCATGGTTAGATTTAATCCTTTTAAATCACCTCCTACCATCGGAAGGTGGCTCACAATGGACCAAATCCTGCGTGACGTGACGCAGGCTGAAGGGAGGTGAAGGGATACAGTTGTCCCATGCTCAGTGAGTGGTCTGAACTCCAGCACACAGGTCCAATTTGGGAGTCCATCCGCATTCAGCAGAGACCTTAACGCTCATGCTCAAATTCAGGCTTCAATGGGATTTAAGTGCATGCTTTAAGGGGCTGATCCAGCAAGAGGAAGGATGGTTCATTGGTTATGGCGCTAGCCGACGACTTGGTTCAAGCCCCTGCTGTGCCTCAGGCTTCCTTTATGACCTTGGGCAAGTCACTTGTCTAGATGGACAGTTAATGCTCGGCAAGCTGGGGTATTAATCTATGCCAAGCAGTGTGCCATGCACTCTGTCCGGGACCCTGCTGCCACACTCTAAAAGCTTCCTACTGTGCTTTGATCTACTGCCATTTGAAAGGGACGTAGGTCAAAGCACGCAAGGGAACCTCTAGCAAGCGGCGGCAGGGTCCACACAAGCAGCTAGTGAGCAGCAGGCTAATGCGCAGTCGGTTTTCAACCCCAGCCTTACTGTTCTCTGTGCCTCTATTCCCCAGCTGTGAAATGGTGGTAATAGCACTTCTCTCTCTCTCACCGGGGCGGGGCGTTCTGAGAACAAAAGCTTGTGAGGTGCTTTGACAGCACAGGATGGGGGCCATATCAGTCCGTCACATCTGTAAGCGGCCGCGTTTCCACTGATGTCAGTGGCCTTTGATCAGGTCCCAGGTGCTTTGCTGAATAGCATGTAGCTAAATGCAGTGCTGAATGCCTTAGGCAGGACGCACGCCAGGAGTAGTTAAGGATGCATTTAGCTTTTTGATTTTATTTTCTTTCGATGTCGAACAATAAAAAGCTGCCATGTGTACTGGCCCTGGGGGCCTGGCCATTGATTTGAAATTACCCAACCAAATAAGAGTCAAAATGCTCCCAGAGAGCAAATATTAGGTTTGCCCACGCAAATGTGCTGAAAGCCTGATATAGGTTATGTTCATATATCCAGGGAATAGAAACCCTACTGTGTGACTTGCAATCGTAACTGTATCTATCGAAGTATTCACCAGGGTGTTTGAGAGCTCTTCAACCAACAGAGCTCAGAGAGCATGAGAAAGTAAAGGGAATTGGTTATATCTGTTTGGCTCATTCTGAATTATTAATAAATTCCAAAAAACTTGCTGGAGAGTTTTGCAGACCGTCCCCCAAATCAGGATAAATAAAAACCGCGTGGGCTTCATTTTTTAATCTGAATTTTTCATTAAATTAAATACATTTTTCCTTTTTAAAAAATAAACCTATTTAAAATCCAATGTGAAATTATGACAACCTATATTAAAGTCTAAATTTACTATAATTTATTAAAATTGTTTAAATTAAATAAAAATAATATTCAAGTGGTGCATGTTTACTGCTGATGTTTTAAAGAAAGCCAAACCACTGAACTGGTAGAAGTCACTCATTAAACACCTGGAACTAGAGAGTTTGCTGAAGTGCTTAACCAGCTTTCAACAGCAGTAGCTTCTTCTGCAGGTGCAGAGAGAATATTCTCTTCATAGAATCATAGAATATCAGGGTTGGAAGGGACCTCAGGAGGTCATCTAGTCCAACCCCCTGCTCAAAGCAGGACCAATCCCCAATTAAATCATCCCAGCCAGGGCTTTGTCAAGCCTGACCTTAAAAACTTCTAAGGAAGGAGATTCTACCACCTCCCTAGGTAACGCATTCCAGTGTTTCATCACCCTCCTAGTGAAAAAGTTTTTCCTAATATCCAACCTAAACCTCCCCCACTGCAACTTGAGACCATTACTCCTTGTCCTGTCCTCTTCTACCACTGAGAATAGTCTAGAACCATCCTCTCTGGAACCACCTCTCAGGTAGTTGAAAGCAGCTATCAATTCCCCCCTCATTCTTCTCTTCTGCAGACTAAACAATCCCAGTTCCCTCAGCCTCTCCTCATAAGTCATGTGTTCCAGACCCCTAATCATTTTTGTTGCCCTTCGCTGGACTCTCACCAATTTATCCACATCCTTCTTGTAGTGTGGGGCCCAAAACTGGACACAGTACTCCAGATGAGGCCTCACCAATGTCGAATAGAGGAGGATGATCACGTCCCTCGATCTGCTCGCTATGCCCCCACTTATACATCCCAAAATGCCATTGGCCTTCTTGGCAACAAGGGCACACTGCTGACTCATATCCAGCTTCTCGTCCACTGTCACCCCTAGGTCCTTTTCCGCAGAACTGCTGCCTAGCCATTCGGTCCCTAGTCTGTAGCTGTGCATTGGGTTCTTCCGTCCTAAGTGCAGGACCCTGCACTTATCCTTATTGAACCTCATCAGATTTCTTTTGGCCCAATCCTCCAATTTGTCTAGGTCCCTCTGTATCCTATCCCTGCCCTCCAGCGTATCTACCACTCCTCCCAGTTTAGTATCATCCGCAAATTTGCTGAGAGTGCAATCCACACCATCCTCCAGATCATTTATGAAGATATTGAACAAAACTGGCCCCAGGACCGACCCCTGGGGCACTCCACTTGACACCGGCTGCCAACTAGACATGGAGCCATTGATCACTACCCGTTGAGCCCGACAATCTAGCCAGCTTTCTACCCACCTTATAGTGCATTCATCCAGCCCATACTTCCTTAACTTGCTGACAAGAATACTGTGGGAGACCGTGTCAAAAGCTTTGCTAAAGTCAAGAAACAATACATCCACTGCTTTCCCTTCATCCTCAGAACCAGTAATCTCATCATAGAAGGCGATTAGATTAGTCAGGCATGACCTTCCCTTGGTGAATCCATGCTGACTGTTCCTGGTCTCTTTCCTCTCATGTAAGTGCTTCAGGATTGATTCTTTGAGGACCTGCTCCATGATTTTTCCGGGGACTGAGGTGAGGCTGACTGGCCTGTAGTTCCCAGGATCCTCCTTCTTCCCTTTTTTAAAGATTGGCACTACATTAGCCTTTTTCCAGTCATCCGGGACTCCCCCCGTTTGCCACGAGTTTTCAAAGATAATGGCCAATGGCTCTGCAATCACAGCCACCAATTCCTTTAGCACTCTTGGATGCAACTCGTCCGGCCCCATAGACTTGTGCACGTCCAGCTTTTCTAAATAGTCCCTAACCACCTCTTTCTCCACAGAGGGCTGGCCATCTCTTCCCCATTTTGTGATGCCCAGCGCAGCAGTCTGGGAGCTGACCTTGTTAGTGAAGACAGAGGCAAAAAAAGCATTGAGTACATTAGCTTTTTCCACATCCTTTGTCACTAGGTTGCCTCCCTCATTCATTAAGGGGCCCACAGGTTCCTTGGCTTTCTTCTTGTTGCCAACATACCTGAAGAAACCCTTCTTGTTACTCTTGACATCTCTCGCTAGCTGCAGCTTCAAGTGTGATTTGGCCCTCCTGATTTCATTCCTACATGCCCGAGCAATATTTTTATACTCTTCCCTGGTCATATGTCCAACCTTCCACTTCTTGTAAGCTTCTTTTTTATGTTTAAGATCCGCTAGGATTTCACCGTTAAGCCAAGCTGGTCGCCTGCCATATTTACTATTCTTTCGACACATCGGGACGGTTTGTCCCTGTAACCTCAACAGGGATTCCTTGAAATACAGCCAGCTCTCCTGGACTCCTTTCCCCTTCATGTTAGTCCCCCAGGGGATCCTACCCATCCGTTCCCTGAGGGAGTCGAAGTCTGCTTTTCTGAAGTCCAGGGTCCGTATCCTGCTGCTTACCTTTCTTCCCTGTGTCAGGATCCTGAACTCAACCAACTCATGGTCACTGCCTCCCAGATTCCCATCCACTTTTGCTTCCCCCACTAATTCTTCCTGGTTTGTGAGCAGCAGGTCAAGAAAAGCTCACCCCCAGTTGGCTCCTCTAGCACTTGCACCAGGAAATTGTCCCCTACGCTTTCCAAAAACTTCCTGGATTGTCTATGCACCGCTGTATTGCTCTCCCAGCAGATATCAGGAAAATTAAAGTCACCCATGAGAACCTTCATTTTGGTTTCTTCAACTTCTCCAACTCAATGACTAGTTCATTCAAAGTTGAGAAATTGATTGGAAGCTGAAAAAGCAGGAAAACTTGTTTTTCTTTTTCAATCTATGAATAAAAATTAGGTTCAAGAGGATGAGATCTACTAATTCTAAAATCTTGAAGGACGGGATGACCAGAACAATCAGTTCAATTCACTAAATACAGATCCTCTTTGTTTCCTATAGCAATTAGTTTTAAATACAAATCAGGTTTTGACAAACATATTCTGATGTATCCAGCACATTAAAGGTAGATTATTTAACTAACAAAAACTATTTTAAAATGCTGTTATATATTTTTAATTCAATTCCAATTTCCATCCAATTCAGCTTGACACAATTCATGAAGGAAAAAATGAATCATCTAGTAAAGAAATGTAATATTCACCCTTTTTCTAACATAAAATTCTTAAAAATTAAGAACATACGTATGTGAAGCTATATAATTGCTTAAATAAATGTGTATATATTTTGTGCATCCTCCTAGCTAGCAAAAAGTAGTACAATATTTAGTGCAAAGGCAATGTTTAGTTGCAAATCAACATGTTTTTAATGGATATCAACCAGTGAGAATCAGCCTTTCTTTAGGAAAATAGCTAAAAAGTACAAATGCCAAACAAGATTAAAATTGGATATTTAAATCAAGGTTTCCTGCTTGCCAATTTCAATCACTTTTGATTTAAATCAATCCACCCTGCCCCAAAAGGAAGGCAAAATGGAGAGCCATCAAATTATTTCACTATGAGTTGTTTGTTCTGCTCAAATAGTAACATACAGAACCACCACTCCAATAAGCTCTATGCTTGGGTGAGTTTTATACCATGCCCAAAAGGTCAAATACTCAGACCCAACTCAGCACGATTTTGAAAGCTCAGAATTCTCCAAGACTAAGAAACCCCTAACTCTTGGCATCCAAATGTTCAGATATAGGAAACCGTTAGCTTGCACATCACTGCTAATCAACTGTCTTGGCAGTATAAGGAGAGAGGATTGATTTCCCAGGTAGCTGATCCCCTACATGACTCAAGCGCTCAAGAGCAACCAGTCCACTTACTGAATTGCATCCAGCAATGACCTGGAAAGTAGTGCCATCCTGGGACCATTTTACACCACTGCGTCAGCCAGCCAGAAAGTCGGCCAGCGTGTTCTAAGACACCGCAGCTTCACTGAACCTCCCCCCACGCTGGCCCACGTTCCACACCACTAGACAAATATCCACTGGCCGCCCGGGCGCAGAATTTGTACAGATCTATCTTATCATAGACAATGGCGTGTTCTGCATTTAGGAAACCTGCAGCAGTGTAACAAGAGATCCACTTTATGAACGTGGGGGCCCTACCCTGCTTTTATGCAGCACCGTTCACCAGGGCACAGCAGCTGCATTAGATAGCTACGGCACTTCTATTGCTGTAGTATCTGAGCACCTCACAATCTTTAATGTGGTTAGCCTCACAACGCACTCCTGTGAGGCAAGGCAGTGCTATTATCCCATTTATGAGGGGACATTAAGGCACAGAACGATTAAGCAATTTGCCCCAGGTCTCACAGGAAGTAGACAACCAAGGAGGGAATTGAACCCAGGTCTCCCAAATCACAAGCGAGCAGCCTAACCACTGGACCACCCATCTTCTGTTTAGGAGGCTGTTATTGTAGACAGGGCCTACACAAAGACTAAGGGTTTGATTCACCTAGCTGCAAGCGACGACACAAAGTGCGTGGAGATGGAGAATCAGGACCCTAACAACTATAGAACAATGGGTAACCCCACTGAAGCCAAACCCGGGGGAGGGGGTATTGAGAAGCAATTGCTAGGGCGGTTCTGCCTCCAACTTCCCTTGCTTTTGCATCTCAGACGTCTTACTTTACTAGCAAAGAGTTGGCATATAAATTAGACTTATTTTAAGGCATTCCTGTATCAGCCCATAGCTGAAGGTCATCAGCAGGGATAAAGCCTTGAACTGTCAGCTCAGACAAATGGGCCTCTACCTCATGATTCCAGGTGAGTTAATTTAGTTAAGCTAGTAGCAGTAGTAGGCTATTATCCTCTATTGACACAACACACTTAGCTGGCATATTACATGGATAAATATCTACTTTCTTTATTACACACAGAACTGGGTTAAATAGTGCAAAAAATGTCCACTACAATTCCTTCACAATTTTAACTGCATTTGCTTCAACAACGTTCCTCTCCCTTTTGCCTTTGCTTTTCATGATCATTCAGAATTTTCAGTCCCACATGATTCATGGGAACCAGTTTGCAATGAGCCGTGCTTGTGTGTTCATTCAATCAGGGAGCAGAACCAATGCCACATGACTCCTCTGACCCACTGCAGCTGATCAAGACAGCTCAAAGAGAGACTGTTAAATAGGCTCAGATCTGTTCACACTTGCCCCAGAATTACAGAGTCACAAAATTGTCAAAGAAGAAGAATCAAGAAGATGAGATTACACAACCAGAAAGAGGGGATGCTTATTATTAGTCATTATTGATTGTTTGCTCTAATTACATGCTAAATCAGTAAATTAATAAACATTCAGAACGGGGTTTAGTTAAGTTCTAAGTGAGAAGAAGAAATGTTCCTAAATAAAAAGAGGCCAAAAGCAATTTACAGCATTTTTCCCATACAAGGCTACCACCATGTTCTGCTACAACAGTTTGCATTGATGACCTCTTTCACACAGCAAGCCTTTGAATGCAACCACCACCGCCCATAAATGAAAAACACTTTTTTATATTGAACACTATTATAAATGCTGGAGGTGATGCAGGGCTTGGGGGTGGAGGCTGACAGCTCATGACCCCCCCACGTAACCACCTCACGACCCCCTGAGGGGTCATGATCCCCAGTTGTAGAACCCCGGTGCTGCAACATCACAAATCTTTTGTAGGTTTCACCATGAACAAAGGATGAAATCCTGGCTCCATCAAAGTCAATGGCAAAGCTGTCAATGACTTCCTGGGGCCAGGATTTCATCCAAGATATGAAATCTGACATGGAGCCATGTTGGTATAAACAAAATTTAATGGGCCAGATCCTCAGCTAGTTTAAGTCGGTGGAGCTACACTGATTTACACCAGCTAAGGCGCTGGCTGAAATAATCTAAATCACCAATGACATTAAAGGATCCCCCATGGGTTGTTTTACCCGAAAAGGAAAAATATCTGACTCACTGTTCACCTTGGAATGATCCATATTACTAATCTGAAAATGCCCCATATCCAGCCCTACATCTTCCTTCCAGCTCAGTGAAACCAAATGGCTGGAAAACTCTGTTTACTGAGGTCTCTCAGCTGAACTGGAGGAAAAATCAAATCAACTCCATGCGACCTAAGAGGGAGAAAATCTTTTAAAACCTTTGCTTTTTTCTTTTGGAAGTTCCAGTCAAAATGAGACATAAAAGGCCTTAAAAGTGCGAATCAATTCAGAAGACAGGAAAGTTCAGATATGGAAAATGCCACAGCTCCCACAGAAGCCAACGGGTTGGGTTAGAAAAACTTCAGTCTGATTTGCTATTTTCTTTTGGGGGAAGTGTGATATGAAATCAAATCCCTTGCTTGGATGCTAGCTAAGCCATGCCCTGAAATGAATGGAAGAGTGATTGCTGAAGAAGTTGAGAATGCAAGGAATGTCACAGTTCAGAGAGGGTCAAAAGGATTTAAACTGATAGAAGAAAACATGTGTTTGACTACTGCTTACCCCTAAAACTTCTTCCGACAACTACAAGCATCCGCATGCTCAAAGAATGTATTCCTCACATACATGACCATAATCTAGCCTCCCAGGTATTCACTGTGCAGGCAAGAACTGTTCGTATCGCACCCCCTTCCCACGAGTTTGTAGGTGGAATCTGATTTTTCTTCATACAAACAAAAAACCCCTCTGATTGCAGCTTCTGTAGGTTAGCAAGAATGAATTGGGGAGGAGCGGGGGGAGAAAATGTCTGTCTGATCCCTAACTCTAGGTGAATGGAGACCGCAGGGTTCTATTTTCAGCTCTTGCGCAGTCTTGCTGGGTGACATTTTGGAAATCACTTAGCTCACCAGCCTCAGTTTCCCCACAGCAAAACGCAGAGGATATCTGCTTGCCTCTCACAGGGGCTACTGAGGCTTAATTAATATGAGTTAATTAACTTTAAGATCTTCTAATCAAAGATGCTACATATTATTCTAAGGCATTCTTATCAGCCTCCTTTCCATTCTTCATGTTGTCTCTCTTTATATCTATAGCTGAACATAAATGACTCCTAAAAACCTGTAACACCCACCTACTATAACAAACCATGGCAACAACAGGGACAAGACCCCTCCTGCCCGGGAACAACAGAGCTGTTAAATACTTAACCCAAAGGAGGTTATAGCAGTATAGGGCTTATTACAGAATTGTGTAGTTTCAATTCTGCCCAGTAGAGGGCAGTGGTTTGCATATTCAGCAGTAGAATAAAGGCCATTATAGCACAAGGGGTACAGCTTGAAATGAAGTTCACCAGCAGCGAGTGACAGCCCTGCACCTTCCGTTGTTGTTTGCAGTGCAGCTGTAGCCGTGTTTCTCCCAGGATATTAGAGAGACAAAGTGGGTGAGAGAATATCTTTTATTGGACCAGCTTCTGTTGATGAAAGAGACAAGCTTTTGAGCTTACACAGAGTCTTCTTCAGGACCTGAAGTTGGTCCAATAGAAGATATTACCTCACCTACCTTGTCTACTCACCTTTCAGTCAAAGACTAACAACCTTTCACATTCTGGCTCCTTCTGAAATCTCAGCAATGGCCGTGTCTGAGGGGGGAAGTAATGAATGAACAAACTTATAAATAAACTCTTATTTTTAAAAAACACAGAGTGGCACCTGCTTATGGGAAACTCCATTCATTGCAACACTGAAACGGACGGTCCGATCCTGCTCTCTCTGACCTCTGCTCAGAGCACAGCTTTTACTCCAAATAAAGAACTCACCGCAAGGCAGTTCCCCGGCATTCAACTCACGATGTGCCAAAGCCAGAGACTCCTAGGACCTCTTCCCTTTTGTGTGGCTGAAGTACCCTTGCTAAGGTATCATGATCAGTTTCAGTCTCTTGGAGGCAGGGGCTGCCTCTCAGTATGTGTCTGGTATAGCGCCTAGCACCCCAGGGCCCCGATCTTGATTGCAACCCATACATAATACAAATAATAATCTGGTGCTGCTTGATTCCTGGGAAGCTACCAGCTGCTAAGAGCGAGGAAGGGGGTGTTTTCCAACGGCACAAACTACTATTTGTCTTACACTGACAGCAAGATCCCACTTCAAAACCTTCCTTACATTGCAAGCAGCAATTCCACCTGGTAAAATGTGTCTCCCTTAGAGTCTCTGTCACAGGATTCTGTCCACATGCTGCTGCTTTTTAAAATAAATTTAAAAAAAAGAGCAGCTGCGGGGCTATTCGGGGGGGTGGGGGAGGGGAACCAAACTATTCCCAGAAAGGCCTCAATGCTAATGGAAACTCCTGTATCTTCCCAATTTTGCTACTTGTATTAAATAGAAAATGCCAGCAGCAGACTGCAGTGTATCCCGAACACCTTCCTCCTTCATTCTCTTCCAGACACTTCACTGACCCCCATGTATTTATGAAATCCAAAAGCAAACTTCTTTCAATTTTAGGTCCTTCTATGGCCCGTTACCAGAGCATCTCCCAATCTTTAAGGTATTCTTCATTTTCCCCAAACTCTTTGAGTTAGGGAAGTGATATTACCCACATTTAACAGGGAACTGAGGTACAGGCAGGCTAAGTGACTTGCCCAAGGTCACACAGGAAGTCAGTAGCAGAGCAAGGACTTGAACCCAGGTTCCCCAAGGCAGAGACTAGTGTTCTAATCACTGTACCAACCTTCCTTTCACAGCTCTCTGCAAATTTCCGCAGGTGGGGAGAGAGGAGAAAAGGCAGGGAATTTCCACCCTGTAGATTGCTTAAAGATCCATAGATGACGAGAAAGCACTATGTTAGTGCAACAAATCTGTGACCAGTCAGAACTTAATGCTTTTTACCATGCTTTGCATTGTGGGGGTAGAAACAAGACCCTCTTTCTCCAAACAGCACAGGTCTTCTCCATGGAGAATCTCTGTTATCTGGTAGCAGTAGAGAGCCTTTGACATGCATTTGATAATTGATTTAAATTTCCACAATTGTAGGAAATTTATAGGGGGCCAGAAATTGGGGCGGGAGAGGATATCAAATGATAATTATTTAATGATAGTTGGCACTGAGATTCTGAAAGTTAAAGCTTTATAACGGGTAAAAAATTATCATCACACATCAAACACACAGAGCAAATACCAAGTTATCAAGCTGCATTTTTCTTACTTTGCCAATCTGTAAATCTTGATTTTCATTGACGGAAACGTGTGCGCGCGCGTGGGGTGAAGTCAATGTTTACCAACATTTATCAATAAAAATCGAATCCTTCCAAGCCTAAATATAATCAACCCTAACCCTCACCCAATATGGTCTCATTGTTTCCGTCTGCTCCCCCATCGGTCTGTCTGTATTCACCTGTTGTCTTGTGTCTTATACATAGACTGAAAGGTCTTTGGGGCAGGAACTGAGTTTTTGCTCTGTTTCTACAGCACCTAGCACAATGCGGGTCTGGTCCATGACTGCAGATCCCAGGTGCTACTGCACCACAAATACATTTATCTTATATTAATTATATTATATTAATACCATCTTTAGGTTCCAAGGTGCCTTATAAATAACTAAGATAGTAAAGGCACAGTCTGAACACAGAACTAGGAGCCTCAGTTTCCCCACCCGTACAATGGGCAGAATGACGCTTACTATTCTTTGCCGAGCACTCGGAGATCGATGGACGAGAGGTGCTAGTTAACGACAAAGGATGAAGCGTAGCTATTACCGTCCCATGGAAAACCTAAATGTTTCCTAGCAAGAGCATGAATGCTCTCGGAACAAAATCTAGACTCATTTGAGAAAGAGTCCTCAAGGAGGCGTCTAGATTAAGTAGATTCAATATTAATGTCAGCATGTTACATGCCTTCCATCACAAAGATCACCAGGAGATCCCCCTGTTCAGGACTCTTTTCCTTTACATATCACTGTGAAATACACGAGGCCAGGTTCAGCTGTCAGACCCCAGGGCAGATCTCCAGAAACTGCCTTTATTTATGCATTCGAGGGGCTGACAAGAGCTTCCCACTTAATTGAGACTCTGCTGGTAATTCCCCTGGAGCAGACCGGCATGTCAGAGGTGGCATGGCCCCAAAGAGGGGGCATGGCCTGGTTTTAGTGGGTGGGCATGGCCAGGTACCAGCTTCAGCATGAAACAGGAGGATGGGGACTTGCAAGGCATGGAGTTTGGCAGGCGCTATTGTGCAGGGGAACCTGCCCTTCTCGTGAACCGAAAGCAGGGCGAGGGGGAATGGGGATAATCCCTTTGCCAGAGAACGAGAGTCGAGTGGAGGTTTAAAAGCAATGCAGCTGGAGAGAAGAAAAAACAGCTTCGTTTGGGGGTGTGATCAGATCTGCGCTGAGCATCTCACTAGTGCTTTGTCGTGCACCCCTCTTCTCCTGTGTGCGTCACGGCTCGGCTCCAATGTGTGCTGCCGTCTCCTGCTTTCCCATCTCCTCCCCAACTCAGATCTGCTCTGCACAGTTAGAGGAGCTCCTCTGCATTGCCTCCCCCCATCCTGGGTTCCACTCTCCAGCTCGCATCTGAATGACTAATTGTATGAGAATCCTGCCTAGAAGTCCTCAGCTGACATCAGGGTGCTCTGTGTATATATGGAAAGAGACAGTCCCTGCCCTGAAAAGCTCACAGTCTAAACAGATCAAAGACAGGAGAGGAAATAGTGGCTCAGAAACAGAAAGTGACTTGGCCATGGTCACACAACGGGTCAGTGACAGATCTAAGGAGAGGACACAGAGCTGCAGCATTATGGGAGTCCATCCCGCATTGACAGCTTTTCCACCTCCTCCCTCTACGCCCGGGCTCCGCAGCCCTGGCAATATTGCACTGCAATACCGCAGGGGTTGCTCCCATTTTGCCTTCTCTCTTTGGGCACTAACCTGCAGGAAGATGTGGTTTAACTTAAGTCAGTTCCAACCGTAGCGGAAGTAACTTGTGCTCCTGGGAGCCCTAGGCTCCAAAATCCAAATGCAAAAGCTAAAGGGGCACTGTGCTTCTGTGAGGTGCTCCCTTTTCACCCCAGGTCTTGGCCACATGTAATCTTTAGAGATCCCCTGGCACTTTTCATGAGAGATGGGAGGGCCCACGTGATACCCTGGTTAGCTAAAGTCCTCCTTGCTGTTTCAACTGGATACGAGAGAGTCTCTCCTGGCGTGTCACACAGGATTACTGTGTGCTGTTAACAGCCAATCTGAGCTGCCCGAAAGGCAGCTTGCACTTCAGATGTGATCCTTGTGTACACACAGGGGCCAAACCTGAAAGCCTCACTCCCATTTTAGCCAATAGGAATCTTGTCTGAATAAAGATTTCAGGATTGCATCAATCATTTGGGGGAGTGGAGGAATGCAAGGAGCACCGCTTTTGTGTGCAATGAACTGGGCCTCCAAGAGAAATCAAAGGTGTGACACTCTAGTATTATGATCTAGCATGCAAGAGAGCGCCTGTGGATTTGTAGAATTTGGTTCTACAAACCAACTAAGGATGGTGGCCAAACCAACACCCCGGATCCCAGCCCCCTCAGCCTTTGAGAGAACTTGGGTCTGAATCCAAAGGTGCATCTTGCATTTAGATGGTGCACGGGTGATAAGTGCTAAGGGATATTTATGCACCGACACAAGACACTTCCATCCATAGACCTCCATGCACTTTACAACGGTGTTAGCAGCCTCATATGGCAGCTGGAGAAACAGAGGCAGAGAAAGTCGTGATTTGCCTAAGGCAAAGCTGGAAGCAGAATGAAGTCCTGACCATCCAGTGCAGTTATGTGGACTACGGGGGGGTCAGTATCCGAAACCTGGTTACAGAGATGGTCAAGCCCACAAGAAATGAATGACAGACCAAACCTATCCCTTACTTGCTCCTTTATTTGATTTAAATGAAAACCAAGCCCACTTTCCTCAACACAGCCCTCCGGAAGTCTGAAACTTTCCACAAGGGGAGAGGGGGAAGTTTCTCTTGACACGAATCAACATAGCAATACATTTGTCGCCATCTTCTAAGTCTTCTGGTTTTCTGCCAGGAGCATAATGGGCGCGATGTCCCCACAGTCCCACTGACACTGACCCAAACTGGGTCAGACCAAAGGTCCATCCAGCCCAGAATCCTGTCTTCTGACAGTGAACAACGCCAGGTGCCCCAGAGGGAATGAACAGAACAGGGAATCGTCAAGTGATCCATCCCCTGTCGCCCATTCCCAGCTTCTGGCAAACAAAGGCTAGAATTAAATCATGCGTGAGAGAACAACAATCTTTTAAGCTTTTTCATCCAGAGGTCTCAAAGTGCTGCACAAAAGTGACATCATCCCCAACTGACCGATGGGGAAACCGAGGCACAGAACAGGGAAGTGACTTGCCCAAGGTCGGTGCCACAGATGGAAATAGAACTGAATGATCTTGATTGACACTCTGGGGCCTACTCTGGCTCCTCCTGCCTATTTAACAAAGTAATTGGATAATGTTTTGGCTGATGCACCTGGGGCGGGGGTGGCATTTTATTACTTATTAATAGTATTACAGCAGTGGTTTTTAACCAGTGGTCTGCAGACTATGTCTAAGGGGTCTGTGAAAGGTTGTTGTTACCATAGAACAGTGGCTTTCATCCGGTGGTCCGTGGACACCCGGGGGTCCGCAGACTATGTCTAAGATTTCCAAAGGGACCTGCACCTCCATGCAAAATTTTGTAGGGGTCCACAAAAGGAAAAAGGTGGAAAGCCCCTGTATTAGAGTAATGGCTACAATCAAGGACAGGGGCAGCATTGTGTGAGATCAGTGGTTCTCAGCCTATTTATCATTGTGGGCCGCATCCCGTACTACCTCTGTGGCCCTGAGGATGTCACATGGGCCGCAGCTGTGTGATGATTGGGCCGCAAGCGGCCCACAGGTTGAGAACCACTGTGCTAGGGGCTGTTTGTACATATAAAGAAAACAAGGTCCCTCCCCCAAAGCTCTTATAAGATTAGTGACAACAGAGGCAGTGGGAGAAGAAGTTTACAGTGAGACTTATGCAGCGGGGGCCTAGTCGATAGAGCAAGGGGCAGGGGACCCAGGAGAGCTAGGTTCTGTTTCTGGCTCCTGCTGGGTGACCCTGTGCAAGCCACTTCACCTCAACGTACCTCCATTTCCCCATCTGTCATGATACTGAGCTGCTTTGCGATCTACCGATGAAAAATGCTCAAAGTATTATTCATAAGGAGAGGTCCCAGAATGCCAGCTGCCTAATCTCTGCCAAATGCACCGGGTGGGGTAGCAGGGTTCTAAAGAGCGACTTAAAGGAGGATAACGTCGAACTTTGCAAATTTTCACAGGGAGCGCCTCCCAATTATGGAGTGGCATGGGAAAAAGCATGAAGTTGGCATGCAGCCTGCATGTAACTGGACTGAAGGGGGCGGAGCTGTGACGTGCCACCAGGGAGCCCAGACTCGGCAGAGCTCAGAGAGAAGCCAGCTGTAGCTGAAAGCCAGGCACACGCTTGCCATGGGAAAGGTGCAATCGCTTTTATTTTCCTCTAGCCTCTGTGTGGCAGTAGAAGGGACACAAGATTCAGGCCTTGTCCACACTAGACAATTCTGCTCTTAATGTTTTCCCACCACTGAAACTGGAACGACGCCCCTTGCCTGGGGTTGTCTGCAGGGATTGA
Organism: Caretta caretta; assembly: GCF_965140235.1. Taxonomy (NCBI): domain Eukaryota; kingdom Metazoa; phylum Chordata; order Testudines; family Cheloniidae; genus Caretta; species Caretta caretta. Next base: position 10,182,895 of record NC_134232.1, read on the forward strand.
ACCCAGGACCTCTAGGTATATAAGCAGGTGTGTCTAGCCTGTTTGAGCTAAAGTACCAACCCTCCATAAGCCCTGGAGGCAACAGCAGACTCATAAACCTCTCTCTGTCAATCTAGCCTCTAGAGGGAGACAAAGAGACGCATGGCATTTGTGGGGGTACACTATGGCTGTTGGAAGCTTCCTGTCTATAAGACAGGGACAATAAGACACTACACGCCCTTTGGAATGGGCTCTCAACTATTTGGATGGGAGCTGCTAGGAGAGCAAATTATGAATTAATTCGAGATTTTTATTTTGCCCTATGGGTGTAAATTAGCGCCTTCCATCCACAGCTTCAGTGAACAAGCAGGAAGTGAACACATGGGGTCAGATTTTTGCAGGGAACTTGGGTTTCTGTTTAGGCACCAGCTGGATTTTCAAGAGAGATCAGCATGTGGGGGGCTGAGCTCTTTTAAAAACAAAAAAAGTAAAAGCTGCCAGGTGCTGATTTTCTGACTCGCGTTTAGGCACCTACATGGGAGCTGAGCCCTTGGGAGAATCTGGCCCTGACAGTGCATGCTGAACACTTGAAAGCCCGGCTTCAGACTCCTTCGAATATCTGGCTCATAAGGCCTGCCCCTGCTCCTACTCCCACTTAAGTCAAAGGCAAAATTTCCGTAGACTTTAAAAGTATCAGGATCAGGCCTTTAAACTTCTGCTTGATACTCCAATGTCAACCATCTTCGCTCCCTCTAAGTTTATCAGCTGTTCTGCTGACCCTGGGAAGAAGCCTTGGGCATAACAGGTGCTACCGTCTGTCCCATGTGAGGGATAGCTCTGTCCACGCCACACAAACGATCACACAATCAACCACGGCTGTTGCCCGGCAATCCCAACCTCCAGCAGAACTGTCCTCCGCTGACGGAAGCCTGGGAAGTATTTATGAGCATGCAGCTGAAGGGCCAGGCTGAGAAACCACTCCATAGGGCCACAAACCACTGCATTAAAGCCCTGCTTCCTATCCTTGGTCAGGAGGAAAGGTGGAAAATACAGAATGAGCTGGGAGAAGCTAAGAGAGAAAAGGGGGTGGAATGTGGAGCAGGCTTGGGGGTGGGGAGAGATAGGGAGAGGAGGAAGGAGATAGAGAGGAGAGAACTTGGCTGGAGAAACAGAGAGGGGGAAAGAGAACAAGAGAAGGAGGATAGGGCGAGCCAGCCAGAGCCTTTAGAACACAAGAACGGCCATACTGGGTCAGACCAAAGGTCCATCTAGCCCAGTGTCCCGTCTTCCGACAGTGGCCAATGCCAGGTGCCCCAGAAGGAATGAACAGACCAGGTAACCATCAAGTGATCCATCCCCTGTTGTCCATTCCCAGCTTCTGGCAAACAGGCTAGGGACACCATCCCTGCCCATCCTGATTAATAGCCTTTGACTGACCTACCCTCCATGAATCCATGAGCTTATCTAGTTCTTTGTCTACACTGTAATTACAACTGTGTTAAGGAATCCAGTTACAACACAGTTGCATCCAAGTCACGTTGTTATAGAACCATAGAAATGTAGGGCTGAAAGGGACTGAAAGAGGTCATCTAGTACAGTGGTTCTTAACCTTTTTTCATTTGCAGACTCCTACAAAATTTGGACTGGAGGTGCGGACCCCTTTGGAAATCTTAGACATAGTCTGAGGACCCCCAGGGGTTTGTGGACCACAGCTTGAGAAGCACTGATCTAGTCCTGCCTCCACACTGAGGCAAGAGAAAGTTTACCTAGACCTAGGTTATCACACAGTTGGTTTTAGATCAGGTCAAACTGTGTTAAGGGAACCATGGTCTACATATGTACATCGCTAGTGTCTTAGAGTTCCAGACCAGGTCAATGCTACAAAACTTAATTGTGGCCCAGTCTACACACACACACTTTATTATTTGTATTACCATAGCACTTAGGAATTCCAGTCATGGAGCAGGAACCCACTACGCTAGGCGCTGTACAAACAGAACAAGACGACAATTCCCTCCCCATAGAGCTTACAATCTCACGCTTAACTTATTTTTAAGAAAAAAATTAAAATATTTTCAACATTTTTGTAAATAGGAAAATGTGGTTGTCAAGCCACAAACATTGGCCGGGTGAGTCCGACAGGTACAGAAGCTGAAACTACTTTTAACTTGTTCCTTTTTATAATATGAGCAGATTTCAAGTTGTCAACAACTCTGTAAAGATAAGACTATGTTATTATAGCCACTTCAGAGAGAGGGAAACTGAGGCACAGACAGACGTGTGCCTTTGTGTATATCACCCAAAGTCAGTGGCATTGCTGGGACTTGAACCCAGGAGTCCTGATGTCCTATTCCCCTGCTTGGACAAAATCCCATGTAAGTTTTATTAAATCCTTATGCCTTTTCTCCAGAATTCTGTATATCTTCCACTTTGCCCTATGGACTAATATGTGATTTCTCTTTCTGGCATTCTTATTTTTTAATTAAGCAAAATACACTATGCATTTCACAGACTATATAAGAATGCAAGATCCTGCCTGGGAGAGTTTACAGATTAGCGAGACATGACAAAGCACGTTCCAAGCTTCACCAGGTGATGCTACAGAATAACCAAAGTTTCTAAATTCTGTGTTTAACCCAATGCTTCCTAAAGTGTGGGCCATGTGCCCTAGGGGGCACAAGAGAATAGTCCTAGGGCACAGACAGACAACTCGATTGTCCTTCAGGATCTCAGCTTTCACTTCATTTCACTTCACTTCCCCCGCTTTTGAACAGTAAGTCTCTAGCTAGTGTGGTTGTGAAGAAAACCTTCAAAGCATGAAGTGAGAGTACGTAACCCACGCAGAAAGTGCAACCCATGCAGAGAGCCTGCCTGAGTTTCCAGAGAGCCTGAAACAATAGCTTTGAGGTTCGAATGGTTCATTTCAACAGGTGCTAACCCAGTGCCAGTGACAACGTATTTGAAATGTCAGCATTGCTACCTATTTCACTGCTCACCGAAGCATGTGAGAGAGGAAGTATCATATCATGGAGATCTGTACTAGCATTTCCCAAAAGGGATAGCAGGGGGGAGGGGGCACGCAGAAGATATATAAATTACAAAGATGTGTAGGCTTTTAGTAGCAGGACTGCAGGGTAGACAGGGAAACCGAGTTAATTTCATTTTTCTGAAATGGGGCTTGGACTTTCAAATTTTGGGGAAACCCTAATTTTGTTGTTATTTTTCCTGTATTGCCACCGCACCTGGGAACCCTAGTTATGAACCAGGCCCACATTGTGCTGGACGCTGTACAAACACAGAACAAAAAGATGGGCCTGTCCCACAGAGTGCGCAATCTAAGTATAAGGCAAGATACAACAGATGGCTACAGACAGACAAGGGAGGTACAAAGAAACAATGCGACAACGTTGGTCAGAAAGAGCAGCCGTGGTCACAGCATACCAGCAGCCTAACTGCGGTCAAGGTTTTTGTAGGCATCATGGAACAGGAGAGTTTTCAGGAGGGTTTGGAAGGAAGACAATCGGTTTCTCAGAGATTTCTGGGGAGCACTGTCGGACGGCGTGGGAGAAAGCACAAAGGTGCTTGTTGGAAATCTTAACAAGGGGGCAACGGAGGCTGATCACTGGTGAGAGCAATAACTGTTCGCTTAATAGAAGGAGCGGGGGGGGCGAGGGGGAGGACACAAGTGCTCAAGATAAGAATTATCTTCCTTGGCCCAGGAGTTATATTTGATCCCAGCCCTGCAATGAGTTCATTCGAATTACTGCGCTACTCGTCTGGATAAATATTTGTCGCTTGTCAGATGTCTTCTTCTACAAGCATTTTTTTGAGCTGATATAGGCCAGACAAGTGTATTGCAAAAATTTTGCTCTTTGCCTTTCTTTCCACGAGAGCTGCAGTGAGTTATGTCAGAAATTCAACCTGCTAATCGAGCCCCTTTAGGATACCTCTGCAAACCCGCACACGCTAAGCGCCTCTGGTTAGGCCATAAAGGTTGCGAACCTTTGTGGTGAGCCAGCAAAAGAGAGAATATTTCCAGTTGAGCACATGTAACTGGGAAACCAAAGAGAGCGATTTGGGGGTGGGATAAAAGAAAGAGAAGGTTGTGGGGAGCTACCACTGAGGAAGAAATCTGTAAAAATATATAGAGTCACTAGATTAAAGTAGCAACAGAAGAGAAAGCAGAAAGAAAATAGGACTAATTCCTTGGAGAGTCACTGGTGCAGAGAAGACGAGATCTAGGAAACTCATGCTGAGGAGATCCGGCCGTGCAAGATCAACAAAGGTGAAGATTCTGGCTGAAATCTTCCTGCAGTCACAACCTTGGGGTATCTCAGAGAATCCTACACTCGTGTTTGTGTGTGCGGGAGAGATGCACAGACATGCACAATTCTATTTGCCCAAGCCTGTAGTTATTTTTGAGATGCAAGGACAATAGCATTAATTTTTTTCAACCAATCAGCTTGGTAAAGGATAGGCAAGGGGTATCTGTGCTTGGATTGGTGATAGCCAATCTGTGGCTAGAGAGAATCACATCTAGCGTTAGGCAGATATACGGCTCTGGGTATGTCTCCATTAGAAACGCTACAGAGACGGAAGGGGTTCTTCTATCCCTGCAGTAAATCCATCTCCCCGGAGAGATGGTAGCTAGGTCAATGGAGGAATTTTTCCTTCGATCTAGCCCTGTCTATAGCAGGGCTTAGGTCACCTTAATTAGGTTTCTCAGAGGTGTGAACTTTTCACGCTCCTGAGAGACACAGCTGGGTCAACCTAACTTTCTAGGGTAGACCGACCCTCAGATTTTCCAAAGGGATGAAGAGGTTCAGGCATCCAAATCGCATCATCCTTTGGGTCCCCATAGAAAATCGCAGCCTAAATTATTCCCTTTTTTTCTTACCCATTCCAGAGGTGAGTTGAGAAGGAAAGGCGCCCTCTGGTGGGTAGAAGACAAAGAATGATCTGGGTTCTAGTCCCAGCTCTGCTAGGCAGTCATGTTACCTGCCTCAGTTTCCCCCATCTGTAAAACGGGGATAAAAATATTTCCTTACCTCACAGATGGTTGCCAGACTAAATTCATTAGCATTTGTAAAGCAGGTAGGGATCCTGGGATGAAAGGTGCCTTATTAATATCAATGTATCTCATCAGAATTGCCACCCCAGACCCATGGTCCATCTAACTCAGTGTCTAGTCCCTGACTATGGTCAAAACAGGATGATCCAAAAGTGCAAGAAATCCCATGACTCCTCTAACAGGAAAGTTTATCCTGCACTTGCCCAGAGAGGAACTATCTATTAATCTTGCATACAGTTACTGCCAAAGTCAATACATCAAGTATCTGTGGACAGGGCCAATTTAACAGTAAGTAATAGGCGGGAAGATAAATGGATTTTATACGTGTCCATTTTGCATTATTGGCCAATTCTAATTTGCTGGCGACCTGCCACATATTGAAAGGCTCTTTCTGTTGTTCTCCTCGTGCCGAAGCCAGGAACTGTAGCCCCAGCTAAGCTTTTCGTACAACTACCACCAATATCCTAACCCCACAACAGAAATGGGGCTCAGCACAGTACAGTAAGGACCGAAAGTTGCTACCATCTCATGGCTGTTCAGTGGCCCATGTGAAATAAGTTGGTCTCCACCCAGCCACCAATAACCACTGCAGATCTGCCACCTCAACTGGCACTAACTGGGTCCCCTTGGTGGCAATATTAGCTCAGAGATCAAGGACAAAATGGACTACTAGACTAAATTCACCCTATCATCCATAGGCATCATCTACTGTAGTATTCAAGGCCACATTTCTTTATTAAACATTGCATGCAAGCAGGGACTGATATGTATGACAATAGCTCCAAGATTCACAAGCTGGATGACTAGAAATGAAAACTCCAGGAGATGGGAAAAAATCAAAACAATACTAGACTCTTGATCCACATGTACGTTGGGAGGTGGATGAAAGATGGAGCAGAAAATTTAAGAGAGCTGTGAGAATGGAAACATTTATTTCTTAAGGCTGGTCTACGTATGAAATTGCACCAGCTTACTTAGAGCTGTGATTTTATCATAATTAGTGAAACAGGTACAATTTTGTATGTGGACACTCTTAAACCTGATTTAAATCAGTTCAGCTTGCAGAGGTAAATTTGCAGGTGCAAGTTAAACCAATATAACCAGTTTAAAAGCAATACCAGAGTGTCCACACAGGGGTTTGGACTACTTTAACTATACTTTTTTTCCAATCAATTTAAGTTAAACTAGTGTAATGACTGCATGTAGTCAAGCCCCGGGGGAGACAGTGAAATTGGAAAGGGAATCAATGAGACTATTGAGAAGCCAGAAATTACAACGTGGGTTGTGCTGTCTCCTGCTGCCTTTCCCAAGATTCAGGCTCAAATTGTTGGAACTGTGGGTGTGTATCAACCATGAAAGTTTGAGCCAAATCCTGGGGACTGATTCCATACTGTGTCTCCGAGAAGTATCTATTTTAACGTGAGCCAGTTGATTATTAAGCTAGGTATTTTCCACTAAAAATTTCAAATGGAATGAACATTTTTCATTTCATTTGAAATTTTTCATTCCCTCCATCCTACCTTCTCTCCTTTTTCCCCCCACTGGAAAAGAAGTAGGAGGTGACAGGGAGACCAGAGGGGGTGCAGGATAAAAATTTTCAAATGAACGGAAAAATTTGCATTTCATTTGAAATTTTTAGGAGGAAATACATAGCATTTTTAAGCCAGCTCTGGTGAAAAACAGGCCGTCTTTTCCCTCCTTTATTTCCATTAGAAAAAAAAGGAGGAAAGAAAAAAGGAGAGAGGAAGGGGAAATGAAAACAAAACCAAAAAAATCTCAGAACCATCAAAAACAACCCACAGGGTTCGTTTTTTCATTTGAAAACATGAAAAATTTCAACAAAAAACAAAATCTCCCACAAACGTTTTCATTTTGGTCAAAAAGTCATTCTCATACAAAAATGCTTCAATGAAACAATTAAAACCAGCTTTCATTTTAAGTTACACAAAGGCACTAATGATTTGAGATGTATACCACCATTTCCACCCCCCCACCCACACACAAAAAAGACCCCGCTTCCTTCCTAACAGCAACAAAAAAGCTCCATTCAACATAAAATTCCCCAGCCATTTCAAAGGAGACTATTCCCTCCTGTGAGACAGGAAATACAGCCCCTGAAGGGGAAGGAGTGGTGTCAGGGAAGCAGTTTAGGATTTGTTTAAAAAGAGACCATGCTGCCGAGTTCAGTTTGAGGACCACAGACTGGGGTTTCATCAATATGGAAGGACAACCATAGCCCAGCTGGGCCCTTTAAGAACTAGGGGAACAGGGTTGCTGGGAAATGTAGTCCTGCCTGACAGCCATATTGTAGTCCCAGGCTGTGGCAAGGCATGCTGGGAAACAAGGAGGAGTATATATACTCTACCTTTCCGCAGCTGGAGAGAGAGTTGTAAAGAGACAGGTTATGAAAGTGGTCTTGCCTGGATGCAACGGGCAAACAGAACTGGTCTCTTTATTTAAATTGCATAATATTTATGTTCACCCAACCTGCAGAAAATCCTGTCCACAATTTCTCAGAAAGTTGGATCAGGCACTTATCACAGATGCTTGCTTTAAAAAGCATAAATATTATGCAATTTAAAAGCCCTGAATCGGTGATTATTTTTTTGTTTGCTTATTTGCTTGTTCACAAATTGCACTGATGTGAGATTTTTTTGTCTGGCTTGTCACAAGGTCTCTGTGCACTCAGAGATGCAACACAAATTTTAACTATACTTTTCTTTGATGGCTGAAGTTGGAAACTTGGCATTGAAAACCCTCATTGTGGATTACTGAATTGCTTAGTCTGAAAGGGGAAATAACTAGTTATAAGTAGAACTGGGCAATTTTTTTTAAAATGTCAAAATCCTCCCCTGCCCCAAAACCGGGAAAAATACGTTGACGATTTTCATGATTTTTCGGAGCCATTTTTGGATCAGCTCTAGTCTGAGCGTGCTCAGTAGGCATCTACTAAAATTCATTAGACTCTACTATAGTCCCAGCCAATCTGTGACATCACTACACATTTTTCTGGTCTGACCTGACCAAGAGGCTCTGGCAGGGACAGGTTTTGCTGTTGGGACAATTAAATATTTACCCGTGGTACAAACCTTAAGTGCTTTAACATCAGGAAGGAGAGATCATCATAGGAATGGGAGCAGCGGGAGAAATTGATAGTTTCGCAACAGATGCTCCAACTTGTCTTGCATGGATGCACCAGCTCACATTACTTTGATGGTCAGCTCTTTGAGGCACGGACCATCTTTTGTTCTGTGTTTGTACAGCACCTAGTACAATGTGGTCCTGGTCTATGACTGGGTTCCTCGGCACCACAGCAGTACAAATAATAATAATAAGTAGTAATTCAACAAATGTCATGATTGGCGCTTTGGCACTTATCCTCTTTTACTGCTCCGTTGTAAAACAGTCTACAAATCTGACATGTGTTCAGTTTATAGCCTTTTCTTTTGGGAACAGGCAGCCACCACGATGCAAACTAACAATGTGGTTTTGGACACAGACGTTTTCCCCCTAAAATTTCCCATCCTTGCTATTAGTGGTTTAGCCCCCACCGGTCATAACTAGTGCAGACCAGCTGCTGGCGCTCTAGGCACTGCTCCGTCTAAACTTGCTTGCAATAGGGCTAAGTGACACCGTGGTTAAAATGTCCCCCAGTCCCTTGTAGTTGCAAGCACTGGAGACGAACTAGTGGTAGAAGCCATTATATAAAAGCAGTTTAAATATCTGTAGTATAGACAAGGCCCAGGAAAATCATTTCCTTTCATTCAGCAGTGAAGATGGAACTTTTTCCACACCCCGTGCCTGTTCACCTTAATGAAATGTAAAGGCAAATTACATAGAATCATAGAATATCAGGGTTGGAAGGGACCTCAGGAGGTCATCTAGTCCAACCCCTGCTCAAAGCAGGACCAATCCCCAATTTTTGCCCCAGATCCCTAAATGGCCCCCTCGAGGATTGAACTTGCAACCCTGGGTTTAGCAGGCCAATGCGCAAACCACTGAGCTATCCCAGTGCCTAAGTAGGGCCTGGGAAATGCTGATGCTAAAATACAGGCAGTATATATATATATATATTTTAATGCAAAATTAGGCAAATCCTGCACAAATTGTCTGAATATTTGCTCCAATTTTTAAATTAATTCCCTTCAGACATGCTTGTCCTCGCCTTTCCTGTCTGCTTTCCGTGAACATTCATGTGATCACATTTCATTGGCATGGAAGTTTGCAGAAAGTAGATTCCAAAGTTACATCCACAAATATTCAGGAAAACCCAATGTAAAAGTCTCACCTGCCTGCACACTCATCCTGGTCAGGGGGCAGAAACAGTACCATGTGGCTTATCTGATCCATAAAGGATAACCAAAGATAACTCTCTGATCAATCCATTGAGTAAAAACATACACGCAAATTCATAGAATATCAGGGTTGGACGGGACCTCAGGAGGTCATCTAGTCCAACCCCCTGCTCAAAGCAGGACCAATCCCCAAATTCATCACTCTCAAATAAGCATTTAATGAACAGAAATCATTAACTAATTGTGTCTGAGCCATAAGCAAGGAGAGGCTACATTTGTCAGATACAGTTGTTGAGTTACTTGTTCCGCTGCAATGAAATGTTCTACAATGGTCTTCACATAAGGTGTTACGTCTAGGCTGAGATTCAGCAAGGTGTTTAAGCCAGGGTGGGCAAACTTTTTGGCGAGGGCCACATCGGGGAATAGAAATTGTATGGTGGGCCATGAATGCTCAGAAGATTGGGGCAGGGGTGCGGGAGGGATGAGGGTTCTGGTTGGGGGTGTGGGCTCTGGGCTGGGGCTGAGGAGTTTGGGGTGTAGGAGGGTGCTCTGGGCTGGGACCGAGGGGTTCGGAGGCTGGGAGGGGGATCAGGGGTGGGGCAGGGAATTGGGGTGTGGGCGGAGGCTATGGGGTGCAGGATCTGGGCGGCGCTTACCTCTAGCAGCTCCCGGAAGCAGTGGCATGTCCCTTCTCCGGCTCCTATGCGGAGGCACGGCCAGGCAGCTCTGCATGCTGCCCCATCTGCAGGCACTGCCCCTGCAGCTCCCATTGGACCACCAGAGGGGGTCACTGGAGCACGTCGGAGCCGGAGGAAGCCATGCCGCGTCTTTTGGGAGCCGTGTGGTGCGGCCCCCAACCCTGCACCCCGGCTGGATTGGGGCAAGCCCCACACCCCACTCCCCAGCGGGAACTTGCAGGCCGGCTTAAAACGGCTCACAGGCCGGATCCAGCCCACAGGCTGTAGTTTGCCCACCCCTGGTTTAAGCACATGCCTCGTTTTAGCTTGTGAGTAGCCCTGTTAATTTCAGCTGGAGCAATCACATGCTTAAAACGAGGCCGCATCTGTACTAGGAGCTAGTATATATTCTATGCTTTGCAGTATAGCTACACTTGCATACCGCACTGGTAAAGGGCTCCGTGGTGTGATTGTTTTTATACTGGCAAAGCTGACTGTTACCAATTTAACTTATTCCACCATCGTGAGAGAAACAAGCTATACTCTTAAAAGCACAGTTTTACTGGTAGAACTGTCTACTTAAGGGGCTTTTGCTGGTACAGCTATGGTTAGGGATCCCATCTCTGCCCACCCCTCACCAACACAGCTATGCTGGCAGATGTCTGGAGTGTAGACGTGGCCTGAAGCATGTGCTTAAATACCTTGCTGAATCGGGCCCTGAGTTACTAGAGGTCAGGAAATGCAAGCAGTGGTTCTAACGGCAGAGCTAACTGAGCCTCAGTGCACACCCCGGGATGTGGAGGCAGAGAGAGAGGTGTATATAAAATATTACTGCGGTAAAATGTGCATTACAAAAAAATTACACAGGGCCTGATTCTGCTCTCCTTGCCCCAACATAAAACAAGGCTAAATCCGCCCTGAAATCAACAGCATTCCACTGGGGGAATATCAGCATTGGGACCCCATCACTGCTGCATTGGCTTTCGCATTTGCTGACATCTTGTGGCTCAACATGTAACTTTAACTGTGCATGAATATGAGGGGTTGGTTTATTTAAGGGTTGGTTTTTACATTTAATGTAGCCAAAGGACCTGATCCTGGAGCCTTCAGTCATGCAAAGCTAACTAAAGCGAGTGGGCATTTGGCCTGATTCTGGCTTCACGGATCTCCTCTGGCCCGTGACTTAGTCGGGTTATCATTTACTTCCCATCCAAACCTGATATGGAATAACTTTGTACCCAAAAAACTTTATCTTGAAGGAGTTCTTAATCCTGCGAGTTTCAAAAAGGTTTGACAAGCTCTTAGCAACAGCAAAGACCAACTGAACTGGAAGTCTCAAGACACAAAAAACAATTGTACTAACCATTTAAAACATTTATTTGGCTCTGATAAAATAAGTGGCCTTTTAAGCAGCTCGACCAAGAAGACTCTGATAGCACCCACCACACTGAAGAGATCGCCTTGTGGAGCTGGAAAAACATCTGGCATATGGGGGCAGGGGTGTTTTAGGGAATAGATGCAGGCAGGAAAATTTGGCTTGGAATGCAAAATAAGATGCTGGGTACAAGTGCCCTGTATGCTGCCTGGTTTTTAAGGCCACGCATAAAGGAATGAGCCTGGTTTACAGGAGCTTGATGCAATAAGCTACGTCACTTGCTCCACTCCAGGTCTGAAAACAGCTTGTTATTCATTTTAGGCCTGCCCTGGTTTTAGAAATCTTTGCACTAAAGGAGAGAGGGGGGCAGCAAATGCTCCACCCCTTTCTCCAGACCCTGTCAAAGCACCTCTGGAGTAGGTGCCCCATAGAAATGAGGACGGAGTCACTATCCAATCCCCCTCCACACACACACACACGTCTAAACGAATGCAGCCTGGAGCAGTATTAATTCAAGGCTCTGTTGCCAGTGTTGCCCCCTTCTTGATGGGAGAAAAGGGGGCATCTGTTTTAAAAGAAAGCAAGAGGAAGCACAGAGGAGCTAACCCTCCCTGGGACTTGTAGGGAGGGTCTGTGGCCACAGATCTTGTGCATCCCTAGGGTTGGCAGGCTAAATCCCCTCGCTCTTCCCCAGCAGCCCAAGCTCATCGCAACAGCGGGACTGGGACGACATCAAGGGAACTCTCCAAGTCTTTTCAGTGCCTCCTAGGGAGCATCTCTGGGCCACGGAGGGCAAGGTTTTCTTGAGTGCTCAGCACACTGGGTGCTGAATATTTTTTAAAAGGTGGCTTCTAGCTAGATGCTTAAATGGAAGGCGAGCTCTTGAAAAATCTAGCCCTGGTTCTTAAAAAAACGTGGCTCTCAATCATTCTTTTCTTATCTACCTTGGGGTCCATAACCATAGGATCTATGCCATTGACTTGATAAAATAAAATACAGCAGGCTCCTCTTCAGAGCAACACCCCCCCTTTCGTTTTTTTTGCACCACTCAATTGAATTCCAATCGGAAGTGATGTTTACACCTTACAATACACCCAACCGACCCAGGACTTGCATCTCGCTGCACCAGAAGTGGAGTTTCACCAGAGCTGAGCGTCACCCTTGTCATATGATCGTGTGTCAAACGTATCCATGGGTGCGCGCGCGCGGTCGGATTGCTCTATAAAACCCACCCCGGTGTTTGACTTTTTTAATCACCCTCACGCGTGTTGATTGGACCACTACAGCAGCCAGAAACGTGTGAAATTTCAGCTCCAACCACGTCATGGCTCACCAGTGTCAGTTACAATAAAATAAAATGACCCGTTTCCTGAAGGATCAGGAGCACTCTTGGGAGGGTTGGGTTTGGTGGGGTTTTTTTTGGAAGACAAGCTTGGACTCCCCCTCTTGAGCTGCCCTTTCTGTGAGGAGGCAGGGCATGAATTAAGGATGCACCTCTAGCTGAACCAGTCACGGTTGCCTCTCGCTGCCCTCATCTCGGGATTAGGGCCAGCAAATGCTAAAATTATAAATACCCGTGCCTGCTACCCATCTCCGCCTCTGTAGTCATAGCTGTGCCCCTCCCCCACCTCTTCACTAGGCTCTATCAAGAATCTCAATCAAATGTCTTCCACTGTTCCGATTTTATTGCAAGACCTGTTGGGGAAGCCCCCGGGTGGGGGGCTGGAAAGAAAGCTGGAAAGGGGACAGTTCAGGGCAACTGCAAAAGCAGGAGCGGCAGAGGCTACAGGCACAAATAAAGACTTGGGGTAGAAACGTCAAAAGCACCTAAGTGACTTAGGAGCCTAAGTCTTATTTTCAAAAGCGATAAACACTTAAGAGCCTAAATCCCACAGACTTAGGCTCCTAAGTGCCTGAGTCACATTTGAAAAGGGCACTTAGGTGCCTAAGTGACTTGGGAACTCAGGGTAAGATTTGCAAAAGTGCTTAACTCCCACTGAGAGTCGGGTACCCAGCTTCTCTTTGTGCCTTTGAAAATCTCCCCCATAATAAACTGAGAAAGTGCCCCATTGTTTGAGACACTTTAAAACTAGGCTGGACAAAGCCCTAGCAAACAGACTGGAGGGAACAATTCTGCATTGCCCCCTGTGGGGAGGTGGGGGAAGGGGGATGAACTAAATGAGCCTTACCAGGGGCCCTAAGCAGCCTGGCCCCAATCCAAAGCACAGCGAGTAAGTGCTCAGCTTGAAGCAAACGAACAGTCCAATTAAGTCAATGGAACTAGTCACTGCTTAAACACGTGCTTTGCTGGATGCAAACCAGAATACTGCGAGCCTTATCTATCCCTGGCCTTCTCTATGCAAGAAAACTGCTCATTTAACTTACGTTCCGTCTACATTTAAACCACTCCAGCAGCTCAGCTGCAACATAAGAATTATTCCATTGACCTAAAAAAACGAGGAGTCCGGTGGCACCTTAAAGACTAACAGATTTATTTGGGCATAAGTTTTCGTGGGTTTTTTACCCAGGAAAGCTTATGCCCAAATAAAGCTGTTGTTAGTCTTTAAGGTACCACCAGACTCCTCGTTGTTTTTGTGGATACAGACGAACACGGCTACCCCCTGATCCATTGACCTAGAGATGTCTATACCACGGCTTAGGTTGGCTGAATTACTTTGCATGGGCCATGAACTTTTTCACAGCCCTGAGCAGTGTGGGTAAGCCAACCACACTTCTTAGCGTAGCCCCGTGTAGCCACCTAAGAATAGCATATAGTACCTAATCTTCAACTGATTAGGAATTGGACTAACCTAAACTGCATTAAGCCACTTTTCAATCAAAGTAAGAGTTTGCACTGGTTTTAACTAAATCACTTCAAAGTAACACTTTAAATTAACTCTCTCATGTAGGCAAGCCCTCAAATTTCACATGGACACCATCACCAGGAAAGTGTAGAGGAGCGTCTGTTTGGCTGGAGAAGTTTTAGATGTTTTCCATTCTTTCACCCCTATAAATATCCAGTTTCAAAGCTTGGACTAATAGAAATTGGAAGAATTCTGCTGAAAAGTGAATGAGGCTCAAGTAGCTATTCTAAAAGTCTATCGCAGCTGATCATCTTATCAATGAATATAACACATGGAGAATTCTCTCTCTTCCACGTGTTCTCTAACCGAACTCTTCTTCTAAGGGGTTTCAGAAATACTTTCCAGCAACATTCAGTCTGTTAACAAGGGGTGTATGCCTCATGCAGCCTTCATCACTGCAGCTACACTTTGGAACTTGTAGAGTCAAACAAACAACTATAATTAAATCCTAAAAATGTTTTCCTAGCTGGATTCCCAAAAGACCTGGACATTTCTGGGGATAACAAGAACACCCAGAATTGTAGTGAGAATAAAAAAAAAAAAAGTTGGATTTTATATAAACCCTCAAGCTTCAGGGTGTAATCCAACCTCTGACTGATACAATTAGGAAGAAACTGTCCCTAAACTGACTAGCCCATAACTGCCTTCTGCAAGGTTTCCTACACCTCCCCCTGAAACAGCTGGCACTAACTGTTACTGGAGACAAGACCCTGGATTAGATGAACCCTTGGTTTTATCTAGTATGGCAAGCCCTATGTTCCTCTTCTGCCTTTTTATTTTAAACATTTTTAAACTTTGCATGTTAAGTACCTTTTTTAAAGTATCAGCATTCCTTTCTGGAAGACCCTCCCTGTTCATTCACAGTTTTCAAACCCAAAGCAAGTGGAATAAGAATTCAGAAGACCCAGTGGGCTCACGGACAAAGACTGACAAAACATTGACAACAGAGGTAGAATTTTCAAACTCGTCTAAGGGCTAGTCTACACTAGACAATTACAGGTTTCAGAGTAACAGCCATGTTAGTCTGTATCCGCAAAAAGAAAAGGAGGACTTGTGGCACCTTAGAGACTAACCAATTTATCTGAGCATGAGCTTTCGTGAGCTACAGCTCACTTCATCGGAGCTCTAGCTCACGAAAGCTTATGCTCAAATAAATTGGCTAGTCTCTAAGGTGCCACAAATACTAGACAATTAGGTTGGTATAATTACATCGCCCGGGGTGTAGAAAACACACCTCAGTCCCTGTGCAGACAGTGGTAGGTCGACGCAAGAATTCGAGCTAGCAACTGCCTCTCGGGGAGATATATTATCTACGCCAGGGGAAGAAACCCTGCCATCGGCACAGGTAGCGTCTACACCAAAGCGCTGAGTGTTTTAAGTGTAGACAAGCCCTGTGTGACTTAGGAGCTCGTGTCTCATTTTCAAAAGTAACTTATGAGTCTTGGATTTAGGCACCCAAGTGTCTAAGTCACTTTTGAAAATGAGACACGAGCTCCTAAGTCACTCAGGGCTGGTCTACACTACGGGGGGGGAGCGGGGGGGGGGAGATCGATCTAAGTTATGCAACTTCAGCTATGTGAATAACATAGCTAAAGTCGATGTACTTAGATCTACTTACTGCGGGGTCTTCACTGCGGTGTGTTGACGGGAGACACTCTCCCATCGATTCCCTTTGCGCTTCCCGTTGAGGTGGAGTACCGGAGTTGACGCTAGAGTGATCGATTTATCGCATCGAAACTAGACACGATAAATCGACCCCTGCTAGATCGATCTGGCCTTAGACCCTTTTGAAAACATTACCCCCATCTAAATAAGAAAACAACCTAACAATGACTTTCTGGGTAGGTTTTGTTTCGTGTTTTGTTGGGGTTGTTTGTTTGTTTTTTTAGCAATTCACGTGCAGTAGAGATTAAGCTTTTCCGATCACTGTTAAAGTCGTCATCATCCCAATTCATCTGCCCTACTCTCTACTGTAAGAGAAACATGCTGAAGAATCCCTTGGTGTTCACAAAACAGTTTTACACATATAAATTCTCCATCATCAACATTTTTTTTAACACTTTCCTGTTTGCAAAAGCAACATCTACTCTCTAAGAAACCCTTAAGTTGCCACAAAATCGGGGGGGTGGGGGGGGTTTGATGGGGTCTTTAAAAAACGAATGGCATAATTAATAGAGAGTGAAAACCTTTTACACACTGACACTGAGTGAGGTACCTTCCATTCATTAAGCCAGCAAAACCTGTAAATTACTACTAGAGGCAGAAGGGGATTCTTTCTGTTTCTTCAGCCTGGAATTTCAAACACTGGACTAACTCAATCTTATTTTTCAACAGCCTCTCCTGCTTTCTGAACTTTCCCAAGTCCTAGTGGCACATTCTGGAAAACATTAACATTTCTATATCTGGGGGGAGGAAGGGGGACGGATGCCTTCTTAAGTGTCTAAATTCTTAAAGCTGTAACTTTTTTAAGGAGAAAAAAATATTTATTTTTTAAAAAATGGTTTTAATCTAAAAGGCAAAAGTATAATCAATCTCTATGGGAGAAACCGATCCAGACCCAGAAACTACTACAGATGTTTCCTTGAGCACCAAATTCACTCTCCTTCCACAAGGAATACCATCAAATGCTAAAAAAGAAAAAAAAAAAAAAAAAAGGGCATCTACAGGTCTTCATTTTTCATTGGTCTAAAAGCTGAGACTAGAAAGTTTGCAATCAAGTTGCAACTTCTGGTAGACACTTGCCAGTTATAGTTTTTACTGAGAAGGGGTGAACCAATTGCTTCAAACTGTAAATTATTAAGATTATCTTTTATTTTCAGTTATATTAAAATTGATCACATCTCAAGTGACCAAAACTTTAAACCTAATTTTTTCAAATTTACTCCAGAAGAACATGGAACTAACAAATTGTGTCTATCCTTCATGGTTGGAAATCACCAACAGTGTTCATTTACTACAGGTATTGAGGGTGTCAAATAAGTATTCATAATCACTGATTTAAATGTATTAAGTCCAAAGCGAACCTATTAAGATAACCAAAAAGGAGATCTTAAATAAAAGCTTAGAATATTAAAATGGAAGTTTTTTTTCCTTATATCAGGCATTTCAACTTTCAGAAACTGCTCTAAACAAGAATGGTGCTAACTTCTCTTGAAAGGCAGAACCTTTAAAAAGTTAACAACCTCTGATTTGTGGGAGGTAAGTGACCTCAAGAATGGGTTATAGATTTAATTTGTCTCAGCATTCAAGAAAGTTTTCTTGAATTAAAACAAACAAAAAAACCTACCTAGATTTTCCATGAATTTTTTGTAGAACCAAGAAATCAGAAGCAAGTAAGATGCAATTTTTGTCAACTAATACTTTTTTCTTTTAAAGTGCCACTTGGTGTTTAAACAAAATTTTAAAATATTTCATTATGAACACACATCATGGATAAGATTACAATATTTCTACACAGGTATTAACTTGAAACAAAGACTGGGGGGGAAAAGGTAATCCAACCCCCCTCAAGCAAACTTGTTAAATTATACCCAGAGCAATGCAGCAGACAACTAAGTATCTGCTTGTAATTAATAAATGTCCTTCTTCTGTTTGGGGACACAAACTTTTCTAACTGTATCTGTTCTTTACAAGTTGCCTTTGCTTAAAAATAACCTGTGCAAATCCTTTTAGTTTTAAGTGTATTGGCTGTTATCAGCCATATTCACTATTTCCCTCAATTACTAAGTTTCATTCTCTCTGGGCTACTCACTTCCACATTCCTCATATTTGGAATGTTTGCTTGATGGATTCACTTCTTTCGTTCTTTCTTTCTCCCCCCCCACCCTTTATTCATTCATTCTTTTTTTCAAATCTATCCACTTAAGTCTTTTCAGTTTCAGACAGATCTACCCCCCCTAAAACATTTCTTAATCTTATAGGGGTTTGGGGGTAAAAATTCATTTATCGAAGGGATCATTTCTTCAGTAAGCCTTTCAACATACACACAATTTTTCAGGTTTTTGTGTTTTCCTTTTAAACCATAATTCCTAATTTTGCCAACCCTTCCTCAGTAAAGTCACAGAGTAGCAATGAGAGAAACTTTAACCTAAGCAAGTTTCATAAAACTTTCAGGTTTAGAATATTAATCTCCAAACAATTACATTGTGTATTTAGCATCAGAGTATTTTCTTTCTTAATATTTTTAAAGTATTTATTTAAAATGGTTTCCTAGCAGCATCAACAAAATCACTCTTAATGAATGCGTTTCTCTTATATTTTGGGGGCAGAAATACATACCAACAATTCTCTTGTGTACTGTTAGTTTATTCTGCATGTTTTAATTCATATTTATATTAGAAGTGAGGAAAAGAGAAGAAACATTTTAAAGAAGAAAGGAAACCCTCATGAAAGATGCATTCACTATATGAAGTTTAATCAAATACATTCAGTTCCAAAAACATCCTTCAGTTTTATTGAGCATTATTATTTTTAATTTCTAATCAAACAGATCCAATCCATAAGACAACTTTTATTTTTAAAATTCTCAGTAAAGTACATGAGTGAATGTAACTTTATTTTTTAAAATTTCTGTACTTAACAACCTTGTCAGGTTTTATTTCATTTTATTTTAAAGAAATCACAGTAAGAACATCTGATTGAGTCCTTGCCTATCCTACTTAATTAACTAATTCCTGTTCTATATGTTCTTAGACTGGAAAATTCAAACTCAAAACAACCAGAAAAACAAACTCACTTAGAAACATTGCCTCTAACATAATATCACTCTGAATTTAAAAAAGAGAAAAATATGGTCTACCATCTAGTAAAGATTATATTTGTCTAACAACTTCCAAGTTTACTATCATTTTTAGAAAAAACAGAAATACAAGTCTGTCTTAGGAAACTGAGACAAAGTTACTTTCTCAAACCATAGTTAAGTGACAGAAGAATATATCCAACTTGAACACCACCGCAATATTGTATTAATAAAAGTTACTTGAAGTTAAGCACTTTAAGGAGAAAGTCAACATCAAAAATGGCTTCTGTAGCTTTAAATAAAGCAGACTAGTGTGTGTATGTGTGAACACATATATATATGTGTGTGTGTATATATATAAAACCACCACACTATGGCATACAGAATCTATATGTAATTAATTTTATTTCTCTTGTTTCTCACTAAAATTTGCTAACTAACCTTAGGTCTGATTTCTCTTCTTATAAACTTTAAACCACAATTTGTTTGAATTACACTGTGTTTACATTTAAGAATAGCTGCTCTTTGACATTATTAATAAAGTCTGAAAAGGGTTAGGAGAAAGCAAACTAAGCAATATTTTGAAATCTACTGTGTTCCATGCAACCTATAGAGTATAGCTCTTCTTTGATATTGTTAATAAAGTCTGAAAAGGGTTGGGAGAAAGTGAACTAAGAAATAGCTTGAAGTCTACTGTGTTCCATGCAACCTATTGATTTTCTAGCAGTGCTAAGAAAAAAAAAATTAGACTTTTTTTTCGATTTTATAATGTTACCTTCAGACTGTAATTGCCTTTCCAATAACATTTCATTCAATTGAAATTTACACCACAACCAAGTCTTTGAATGCTGTATTAAGCAATATTGATCACCAATGCATGAGTTGGGGGCTTACTGCTAAAATATTTTGTATTAAAGGATTAGATCAGTTTTAAGGTTTGAGCTAAACCTACGGGGTCTCACTGACCTATAGAACACACTGCATTCAGCCCTGCAGTCTCTGGGATTCACATGGACACACTGGTGTGTAATTTTAAAAGGCCAACAAATGGAAAAGAGAGAGCTGGGAAGCAAAAATTAAGGCTTACCCTTTGCTAATAACACAGATTCCACTAGTCTTCAGGTATATTTTTTCAGTCATAAAAAAGCTAAAACAATCTTTCAAGAAGCCACCTCCTTCCTGCTCTGTTGTTGAAGTAACTGCCTGGTCACGTGGATCAAGCATATTACAGATTCTGCTAGAATTCAACGTAGACTATTTGTATTTTGGGCCAACTTGCCTGCTTCCTGTGGGGTAGGGGAAATGTATCTTTTCTAGAAAATATTTCTTTTCTTTATGTGGCATCTGCCCTACACTGCAAAATATCTGCTGGTAACCAGAATAAATCATCAGCCCAAGGTGAGCACCCAACAACAAAAGGCCAAGAACATGGAGAAGATTGTAGACTTCTGAAAAAATCTAGTGGGAGAAATGATACTTGTAAAGAAAGGAGACACTTTTTCATGTTTAAAGTAAAGATGAAGGAAATTTAATAATTACAGCTCAGTGAGAGTTCTTCTCTACAAGAAGCTGGGCCAATGTCCTTAATTCAATTAATTTACACTACACCTTAGCATGAAATGTGAAAACAAGGCCCTATTTTTTTTTTTAAAAAAAATCCAATTTAACTTTTTTTTAAATATTAGGTTACAAATTTTAAAAATGTGTAAAAGGTATTTCAAAGTGAACAAAACAGCCTGCCTTCAGCAAGAGCTCAGCAATACACCACCTTGGCCAAACCACTATTTTGTACCTGGCTTTTGGGGGGTTTTTTTGGTTTTTTTTTTTTTAAAAACTTACTTTCAAAGTAACTTAAACAAACAAAGGCGAAATGTAAAAGTTGATTCTCAGAATTGACTCATGCGTAGCTTTGGGCAGCTCTAAAACCCAGTAATCCCCTCTTACATTTAATTTCACATGCACACGATTGTGATGATAAATCCTCCCCCTCCGCCTCACCCCCCCATTATAGTTGAGCTATACCCTTCCAAACAGGGAAAATAAGAGGAATTAAAACACTGTGTTTGTTACCTTTGCTTTTTGGGTACTGAATGTTCAATCTCTAGCTGTTTTCCATGTAGCTCCACTTTCCCTACAAACAAAATGTGTCTTTTTTAAAAATCTGAGCAGGGCTGGGATGCAGAAAGGTTTGGGTAACATTCTTGCCCCTGAACCTTTTCGTTTTAATTCTAATTACACAGCACAAATACATGTTCTGATTCCTCTGCCAGGGCACTTTATTAAATACAAAACTGCTTTCGAGCTGGGGAGCATTGGGAGGTACAGGCCAGCAGCTCCCTGGACAATGCTGCTGAGGAAGATTTGATTCCTTCGCTCGCCCTGAGCGGTGTTTTGAACAGAGAAGTCTGCTTCAACGAAAGGAAAAGGAATTAAATATTAAGATCCATTCTTTGCTGTTGCTTCTTTGTGTGTGTGTGGGGGGGGGGGGGTGGCTCTCAGGTTTTTTTTCACACAAGGGCTGAAAAGATCAAATGTTTCTCAGTGGAACGAAGGGCGTTTTCCTTTCAAAATGGGGAGCTCTGCCTAACTGATCTATTTTGGGGGGAGGAGAGGAGGGTCGAAAAGGAGGATCTGAGTTTGGGAGAGCCTGGCATCAGCTAAAAAAGATGATCTGCTCCCTAGGAGTTCCTCTCTGTGAGAGCCCAGCATGGCGACCTTCGCGCTACTACACACAACACATATGCCCCAGGAAACCCCACGTTCAAATCAAAATGGCTAAAGTCCCACGCCCCCCTCCCCTCCTGCTGATGGGACCCCCCCCCCCAACACACTGATTACGGCCCCCACGCCTTGGGGGGAGCCACGCTGGGGGCGGCGAAGGCTGCTGGGAACCCCGAACGGCCTGGTGCTGCTTGGAGGGAGGGGCTGGATCTAGGGGGGACCCCCCAGCCCGGATACGGGGTGCTCTGGCTGAAGGGAAGGGGGAAAGCAGAGGGGAGAATCGGCCTCGCCCAGCTTCCCAAGCTAGTCGGGGGAGAGGGGTGGGAATCGGGGATTTCAGCTCCCCCACGCGTGACTTTGCTGGGGAATCCCCTGGTGCTGGCCCCGCGTGGCCTTCGTTGCACCCCCCACGATTTGCTGGGGTGGGGGGGGGGAGGAAAGACGCTGATTCGTGATTTTGGTTGCTTAAAGGCGATCCGTGTAAGGCCCTGGGAAAAGCAAGGGGATCCGGCCCACTGGCGAAACAGGAGGGCCATGGCTGGGTGGTGCGTTCATCAGAGATGAACTGGGGGAGCCATGAGAAAGAAGGAGGGGGGGTTAGAACAGCAGAGCCCCCCCCCCTTTCCTTATTGGAATTATTTTGCAAGGGCTAAGAGATTTGGTGCAAAAGCAGAAGGGAAGAAAGGGGGGAGGGGAAGGGGAGAGAGAGATAATCTTGCTTACCAGAAAAAGTTTCGATGGCTTTCATAGCCCATTGCTCATCAGGGCAATCCACAAAGGCATAGCCCGATTTCACCAGAAACTGACCACTGAAGGAGATCTTATGGTCATTGAAGACTTTCTCCAAGTCGCCTGGAGTCACGTTTTCGTTTAGGTTCCCAATGTACAGCTTGTTCATGGTGGATCACAAGAGATGTGGATAGTCGGTGGGTGGGTGTTAAGAGAGGGAAGGGGGGGGAGGGAGGGTTGATAGGGCTGGGGGAGGTGGGGAACAACTTTTCTTTATGGATTCTTCAAATTAAAAAAATCCCAAGGAAAGTTCCCAATTCAAACTGGAGCCCAACAACTGGGAAAGCGAGTTGTTATTTTTTGGGGGGGGGCGGTTTGGGTTTTTTTGGTTTTTTAGGATTTTTTTAGGAGGGGCTGGGGGGGAGGAGGAGGTGGGATTCCTGGTGATCACAAGCTCAGTGGGGGGAGTTGGTTGGTTCCACTGGGATGGCGGGCTGGGGGGAAAGTGCGGCTGTTTTTGGCTCAGCCCCCCAACTCCTTGGAGTCGCACTCGTGTGTCACAGGACGTTGGGTGAAGCTGCCTGGCACCGCCCCTAAATAAAATCGACCTGAAGAAAAAAAATGAGTGAAAATGTTTGCGAGAGGAAGCCACGTGGTGGTGGTGCCGAAAGCCCCGCCCCCCTGCAGTGGGAGGGGCGGGCACCGCCAGGGGGGAGCCTGACCCTTTATTCAAAAATAAAATAAAATAAAATAAAATAAATTACTATTTGATTTCCAGTTGGCCAAGGGAGCCTTTAGATGTGGGGACGTTGGCTTCATCTCAGCAAGCATCCCTCCAGCTTCCTCCCCCCCCTACTCAGCCTTCTCTAAAAATCAAGCCCCCCCCCCGCCCCCAGCCTGGCTCCCCTCCCCCCATGGCTTCCCAGGGCTTGAATGGGGATTTGCCCGGTGCAAACTTCTTCATCTAAGGAGCGAGCTGGAGTCCCGGGGTCGCAGCATCTCCACCGCACTCTGCAGGCGGTGTGGGGACACTGGAGTGGGGAAGGGGGATCCGGAGAAAAGAGGTGCTGGGGTGGGGGGGGGAAAGGATGGGGGGAGCTGATCTCATCTATGATGGCTCCCTAGGAAGGGACAGGAAGATGTGTCCCTTTCGCCTTTGAACCCTTCTGTCGAGGATCGCTAAAGCTTTGGGCGGGGGGAAAGGAGAAATCAAGCCACTCCTGGGGGGGGGGAGCGGGGGGGGCTGGGAGGAATTCTCCAGGAACTCCCAGCCCCCTCGGCACGAAGGACAGGCACAGAGACCACGTTGCGGAGAGCAGGGGGAATGAATGAAGCCCTGGCCTGCCCCCCTCCTCTTGCAGCGATTTGTGCTTCTTTGCATGCTCCATGCGTTGAGAGCACCGTGGGGGGAGGGGAGCACACAGGGCAGTGCACATGGTCTTTTCTTTCCCCACTCCCCCCCCGCCTTCCAAAGGGCGCATGTTTTGATCAGCCAAGAAGCGAAGAGGGTCGAAACCCACCCAGGATCGTAGCAACAGGGGGATGGGTAGGAATGGCTTGGACGCAGAATGCCCTGGAAAATGTCACTCATCCCAGGCCAAGGGATGGGAGCTACTTCATCTTTCCCATCTCTGAACGGCTGGGATTCTCTGAATTGCAACGGAATTGGACATCAGCCTCCCAATAACTAGACACCCCCTCCCCGTGGGCCCCCCCCCTTCCCCTCCCTTCCCGGCTTGCCCTATTCTCAGCCTTTCTTCTCTGCAGACTTTATTTTTAGGAGCGGTTTAAAATAGCAACAGCCCAAATCATTCCCCACCCCCCACCCCAAAAAAAGGGAGAGAGGCGGGGGTGAAGGGAGCCCAGTTGTGTTCATTCCTTCCCCGGGCGCTGGGGTTAGATTTCATGAATGGAGTGGGAGCCGGTGTGGAGTAGCTGATCGCTTGTGAAAACAACAAACACCCCCCCCGCCCGTGGCAAACGTCACGTGGGGGTGGGTGGGTGTGTCCCCCCCCCAGTCTTGCGGGAGCTCCCACGCGCCTTCTGGTGCTGAGTGGGGAAGGATCGGGGCAGCTGCCTCCTGGGAGTGGAGTTCCCTTCATTGTCTGGGGGCGGAGGGGGAAAGGCTAAAGAGTCCATGATCTTGTAAGTGAAGTCACCAAGATGGGGGTAGATCTCTTTCAGTTCCTACAATAGCCTGGTTTGAGGCCAGCCCCGTCAGTGAAACACCGGGAGAGGAAGGAAGCCGGGGAGAGGAATAATTTATCAAGCTCCTTCCAGATTCCCAAGGCAAAAGAGGTGCAGCCGCAAAAGTGGCTCAGGAGAGGCGCCAGTTATCCCCCCCCCCCCCAAAAAAAAAAAAAGGCAACACGTTGTTGGCCAGTCCCCTTTGCTAGCTGGGATCTTTTCTAAACGTGCCACCCCTCGGTGCAAAAAAACCCCTGGGGGTTTGTGTTGCAGGGAGGGAGGCATGTGTGTATTGCATCTTCGGAACCCGCCCGCTAAGTGGTGGCTGAGTGTTTCTAACCGGGTGGCTCAAACCGATTCCTTTGCAAGCTTGGGGGGGAAGAACCGCTCCAGCGGCAGGTTGTGCGTGTTTAAAGATTTTGCTGGGCAGGAGCAGATCAATCCTGGCTACGGTTTTGTTGGGGGTGGGGGTGTTGAAGCGTAGCCTTTCCAAACAAAACGCACAACTGCTGACTGAAGTGAGGAGGTCGATGCTAATTCTTAGCAGTTAGCTGGACTTTTTTTTTCTTTCTTTTAATCCCAATAAGATCCACTTTTTGAAACAGACATTAAAGGGGAAAAAATATCCCCTGCCCTTTTCTGATTTGTTATGAACACATTCCGGACAGGCAACCAATGATGTATAAACTCCCAATAAGAGTATACACAAGATTCTTCCCTTTTATTGTCTTTAATTAAAACAGATCCTAATAACATTTACCAACACGTGTTTTCTTTCCCGGCGGGGGGGGACGAGCACCGCAACGTATTTAATTATGTTAAGGTTAGGTTTCAAAAGCAGTTTAATAACATGTGCATGGCATTTCAGTTCTTTTAACCCATCAAGTAAAACTCATCTGGAAAATCCTTGTTTAAGGATTATTATCTGCATTATATCTATTGTGTCTGCATCGATAATCGCCCAGAAACTTTGGTATATAAACATACTTTACATTTGCTTTTCTTTTGGTAACCATTTTTTTAAACTGCTTACTTTGGTTTTGGAGGGTTTTTTGGACACAAATTGAATGATACATGCCCTACTAATATGTGCTACTTAAACAATGTGGTTATTCTCTATAAATACATTTCCATCTGTAAATTATTTGGTTTCTTAGTTTTTTAAATAGTATTTATATATTAAAGATTGCTTTGATGAGGGTTTGCATGCAAAGGTTGGTAGTCAACAAACTTTAAATCACTCCAAGACATGAAGTTGTTATCTAGTGCATGTAATTTACTCCTATACCCAACCGAATGTGTCAATTATATGCCACAGATATCTAGTTTCATAAAAAATGACTTGTGAATTACTTTTTGTCTCAGACTCTTTTAAAAACCTTCACTGCATCTAAACTAGTTTGTTATACCGAGATCCCCTCTTTTTAAACTGGGCATACTGCTCTGTAGGATAAAGTGTGTTTCCTCCCTTCCAGAGGCATTGCTTATTGGCTCTTTTAAAAGACCCAAACTAAATTCACTCTTTACAGGGGCACTGCTGTGGCCATATGCATGTTATTAATGCATTCAGTTTGTAATTCAAGCTTGAAATTTACAGGTGAAAAGAACAGAGCAGTGAAATTTGTAAAGAAACTTACTAGTGCAGAGAATAAGCCCTTCGAAACTTCTTCTTTGCAACTGATCTGAAAACTCTTCAACCTCACATTGAAATGTGGCTGAGATAAATGCAGCCAGGTAAAATAAATGAGTTGTTTTGACCACTACTTAGTTCAGATCTTTTTCAAAACTTGACCAAAATGCTTTTGTTGTAGTTTATTAATTTCCAGAGGACAGACCCCATGGAACATTACCCTCTAAAATTAACGAAATCAAGGGAGCCTCTCCTAAAAACAATCCAAACAAAGAGGGAAGTCTTTAATTTAGATCTGAAACAAGAAAGAATATCAAAGGACTTCCCCTTGGTGGAGCATTCCAGATGCAAGGTATTTAGGGAATGCAAACAGAAGAGAAGGCTAAATCATTGATCTACTTAGGGAAAATAGGCTTGCATTCATTCACTTCAAGAAGATGGTGTGAGGAGACTGTCAGACAATGTTGAACTTCCATGTCTCAGCTGAATGTGGGAGAAAATATACTTTTGGTAAACCAATCTACTAAGAGACACAAAATTTCTCATGAAAATTTAAATGTTCTTACTAATTGCAATAAAAAATCCAGTAAGGAAGGCTTTATAAAATGAATGGCTTAAACAACAGTTTTCCTGCAGTTTAAGAACACTGCCAGTTTTATAAATGTGTAGTTTTTCTTAAATATTTCCCTAAACACGTTTGTATTTCTTTTTAAAGTCACTTCAGACAGTTGCATTTTTGTGTATGGTTGAGGCACTATGTAGAATAGAAGCTTCTGTACTTTTTGTTTTTTAAACATCAGCTTAAGGCTTTTGACTTCATAAATATAGTCTGATTTTAGCATTTGTTTTCTTTTTATTCTGGCATTTTTTGCTCAGGCAAAAAAAGTGTTCTTACTGGGTTTTAAAAATTTGTCTGCAAGTATAACAATGATTTTTCCTTAGATGTTTAGGAAAGTTTCTTGGCATGGAATGTTGCAAGTGTTTTGGGGGGCAGGGGGAAATGTGCATGACATTTCATTGAAATGTGGGATTACTATGAAAAGGCACGCTTAAAGTCTATTGTTTTCTGTTTCAGATTAACACCAATAAATTATCTGTTTCAGAAATCTTTTTGGTACATTAGTAGCAAACAAGAACAAGTTAAATGCAAATAGTTATCTACAAATTCTCGTTTGAACCTTTCCTGAATTTATTTCTCTAATTGCTTGTGGAGTACAAAAGCTTATTTATACAATGTTGCATTTTAGTTTAAAGAAAAACTTGGAACTTTGAAAAGTCTAAATTAGTATCAGTTTGAAAATGTATCATTACTAGTGCCAAACAAATGTGTGCTGAGAGCTTTAAATAAAATACACAGTATATAAAGCAAGAAGAAATTGTGGTTTTATTTTTTATTTAATTGTAATTAACCATTTCAATTATATAACAAATCTTTGGCTGGATCTGAACATAAAGCAAGAGCCTGTAGAATATACAAGTGAGAACTCAAGACAAAAGAAATAAGGATGGCTATAATTGTGAAGTATTTCATTTTACTGTAAGTGGAATCACAATTTCAACTATATTTTGCTTAGTTTGTTTAGAAAATATTCATGAGAGGGAAAAGAAATTCCCCTCAGAAAATTCAGTTGATGATAGCTAGTTCTGACAGATTTGTTTGAAATCCAACTCACTATTAAATTAGCAATTTGCTTGTACACCAGATGAAGGTCTGAATTAGCCTATGAATATCCTCTGAGTTGCTGAACATTAACTAAAATCTGCTAATTTAAGTAATTTTTTGTCAAAACACAGAGGTAAAAGAGGATCTGCAATTCAGGACAAAAGATCAGAAATATACTTTCCTTCTGTGAAAGGACACTTAAATCAGGAATATATGTGAGATTTAAACATGGAAACAGGTCTGCCTCAAAGAGAAGGAGTGTTTCAGATGAAAATGGTTACAGTTGCAGCTTCCCTGGGGATCTGAACATTTCATAACCTTGTAGGTGCTTCAGTCAAAAACAAAGCAAACACTGAAAGGGGCTTTGGCTCAAACACCAAATCACATCTGAAAAAGTTCCCTTACCTTTGTTACTAACACCAACTTGAATTGTTAAACCTTAAAGATGGAGGTTTTGAAAATCTACATTTCTCTCCATCGCTTTTTGGTTACTGTTTTTGCATTTGATTCAGTCTCCGCTGGTCAGTTTCAGGTTTGTCTCTAGGCACTTTCAGCTTCTGGATCTCCAGGACTAAAGCAATGTGATGCTGTGTTTGGGTTTACAAACTTCCAAAGAAAGGTTGTCATTTAAACAAAACAAAACACCATTTTCATTTACATGTATCATGAAAATGCTTTTGTTCCATTTTGGTTGTGCAAGCCCCCTCCTTCTTTGCTTTAGGAGAAAACTTTAAATTTGGAGTCTTGAGCAGGTTGGGGAAAGACCTGTAACTGTATTTCAAGGGCTACTGTGAAAGGATACCATATTCCCTATAATTTTTCACCAGATAACAGGTTACTATTTTTTACAGCAGAATTTTCTAACCTACAAGTTATGGTCTCTCTATCTCTCCCCTCCACCTCCTCCCTAACAGCTGATGTGAAAAAAATGCTAGGGGCTTCCCCTCCCTCCCCTTCATGGTTTGTATGAGTGATGTAAAGAGTGGGGTTTGATACAGTGAATAAACAAAATTTACTCAGCACATAAAGCATTTAGGAGGATGAATTCTGCCCCTGCTGAACTCCCACTGACCTTACCTCAAGGAGGAGGTGATCTCTTTAAACCTCAAATCCCCCTCAGTGGTTACAAAACACAAATTCAGTGTTGTCCTCACAGTGTATCTCTATCAGAGCCTGATGGAGTTTGCTTTTTAAAAGGGAAACGTATGATCTGTGAGATTAGGTTCTGACCTCACTCATTCAGAAGCTAATGCCCCTGTTCCAAATTTACACTACTAAACGAATTCAGAACCTGGCCCTGTATTTTCAGGTCATAATTCAAATCCTCTACTGAATGGAGAGATCTCTATCATCAAATGTCCCCTCCCCGCTTACCTTTGTAAAGTCTCTGTAACACAGAGAAATTAGTTGCTTGCTGCCTAATGCCATTTGACTTTTGTCTAAAGCTAATTAAATCATGCACAAAATCATTGCCTCTCATGGCATAGGACCCTCAAGCACTGGTTTATATTGTGGATCACTTAATAAATTAGAGATCTCTCCTGGACCAGCCCTACACACCTGTCTTGTAACAACAGTTATACTTGCCCAAAGAAAAAGTGATGTTAAGACAGCAGTAAACTCACTTTACTGCAGTGGCTGCTTGGTCCCAACTGCTTCCTGGTGTAACTGTGCTGTTAATTTCCTCCCCCTGCCATGAATACACTTCATCAGGACTGATTCTTTCCCCTCCTTACTTGAAGCTTCCACTGCTCTAATCTCTCCAGCTCAATTGGCTGTTTCCTTCTAGCTAGGTCTTTGCTGCAAGAAACAGAAAACCTTTTTCCATAGGGAAAATAATAAACAAACTCTTAATGGAGACAAGACACAGGTAGATTTTACCTTGATGGCGCTAGTCCAGGTGAACCCTATCCCACCATCTGGGGTATACTTCATCATCATCTAGACACACTGAGATAAAAACAACAGGGTTTTGTCTCCACTAAGGTTTTTACATTAAGGTAGCTAGCTTGATGTAAAAACTTGCCTTTTTTTTCTTTGCATTTATTTAGCCTTTCTTTCTTTCTTTCTTTCTTTCTTTGTATCACTATAGAGCCCATCAGCCCTCATCATGGATCAGGACCCCATTGTGCTAAGGGCTGTACAAACACAGACCAAAAAGATGTCCTCTGCCCCAGAGAGCTTGCAATCTAAGAGCTGGATACACACAGACAGATGGGGGAGTATAAGTAAGCCTTTCTCCTTTTCTGTGTTGTACTCCAGTTTTTTGGATTTGTCCAAATATCTTGATTGTGGTTGAATTTTCAGCAAGGAAGGATCTGGAGCAGCCACACAGGTGAGTATAGTTGGTCAAGACCAACCTCTGGAAACAGATTCTAGGGCTTATTTGCAATTAACAGGGAATGTCACTGCTTAACGGCATATCAGGTGTCTCACCTCTGTAACGAAAACTGTGTCATTGGCCATCTGAGAGCACAGCAAGCCAGGGCAGAAATGCAATTTAATATCCAGCACAGAGGGTGAAGCAGTGTTCTTCAGTTGTAAGATTCCCCGTGAGCATGATCTGAATCTTACTTGATTCTGAATTCAGATAAGTTTGATTCTTGGGGGGTGATTTTAAAGGCAGGTGACGGGCTTTGGATGCTGAGGCTGGCAAATACCACCACAGGGATCTGGAACTGTATTGGCAGGAGATGTGTAATGCCACACTCCTTGGTGGGATCAAACCTGTGAGCTCTGGATCTTAAAGCATAACCCTCTGGTGCCTGATCTAAAAGATTTACCTTTGTTAGCCAAGGCTGTAGCAGATTGATCAGCTTTATTAAGGGGGACGGACAGCACTCCACTGAAGGGGTTTAGGTCACATCTACGCAGGGACTGACACAGAGAGTGACAGTAGACAATGCACCTGCCAAGACACAGGAGGAAGTGTGGGAAGGAAAACCTGCACCAGGGTTTATTCCTCTGCAAATTAACTGACTGGACCCATTGACTTCCAAGTTTACTTGTGTCTTAGGCAGGGGAAGAAAACTGGACCCTGAGATTCAGATGCCTCTAATCCCTTCTCCTTTACAAACAGCAAGGCTGAGCTAAGGATGCAACCAGGTCTGAAGTGGAGCAACTAGTTACTACAGGCCACGGGTGCATTGTAAATGGGATTGGTCATACTTTCACATGACCAGGAATGTGGGCTCACCCCGCAGCATAAAGTCGTTTTCTCATGGAAAGTATGTAACTGAAATCTGTCTGGCACTGAACAGAACTGAGATTCTTTGGGTGAAGACAGCATTGGTTGGAGCACGCAGCCAGATTCCATCCCCACCCATTTATTCCCCACAGCCTGGATCCAGCATCCACCTAAGTCAATGGGAATCTTTCCATTGCCTTCACAGCAGGCTCGATTAGCCCCCATGTGTCGATCCCTGGACCCATGGAAGGATGATAGTTAAGAGGTGGTTAACCCCATTAGGAAAGGGTTAGATCAACTTGTGGCGGGGCCCCCCTGTGTGTGGATTTCGAGGTGGTGGGGAATCGGGGATAATCAAGCAGTTGGGAAGTTAGCAAGAGGCATCCGCATGGTCTATTCTGACACAATGGATGGGTCCACACAAAGCAAGGAAGCCCATTGCAAAGGTACTAAAAGCATAAGATGCTCGTTTCACTTGCCCACGCGGTGCTTCAGTGCCGTGTTGTTTCTGATAAAACCATTGGGTGTATCCCCCACAGCTGCGCTTGTCCCAGTGCATTCTGGGGCTCCTGAAACCCATTTCTCATAAGTCAGCTTTGCTACTGAGACAAGGGGAATTTGAGTCACCTCCAGGCGTGAAGCACTGCATTGTGGATAGGGTTATGGGGAACATGGAGAACTGGGGCAGCTGCGGCTCTCACGGCTTCCTGTGTATGCTGCAGAGAAACCAACACAGGTTGCACCGGTTGAGCGAGACCAGAGCGAAATGGTCCGACTGATGCTGGTGAAATGCCTGCGGTGAGGGCTCTGTGTGGATGTGAGGCATTGCAAAGGAGTTTCCAGCACAAGGCAACCGAAGTGCTGGGCTTTTGGCAACATCTTTTTGCCTAGTGTAGACAGGGCCTGAGCGCTGTTGGCAAGGAGCGCTATCTTCTTATTGCTGTGGAAACCAGGAAGGAGGAGATGGAACCGCTGCTCTCTCTGAGCTTCAAAGGGTGCATAGCAAGAGTGTGCTCTTAGCAGGGCCTTTGTTCTGCAGGCTCACCTGAGAAAAGGGAGGAAGGATCAAGAAGCTGGAGGGCAGTTCCCGGTAGGGGTTATTGCCTGGGAGGGTTGTGAATTCTGCCGATTCCCAGCAATGCAACCGTGTATTTCAGTGCATTATCCATCAGAGGTGCAAACCCCAGCTGAAGACAGCTGGACGTATTAAATTGCCCTAGGACAATGCACTAACTCAGCGGCTGTTTCACCAGGTCTGGCTCAACATCCCATGTTCCAATGAAGGCAAGAGAGATGGCAGGGCTTGTGCCACCGAAGCGACCAGCAGAAATGCGGTATCAGCCAGGCTAAAGACAGGTCTGCTCCCTCTTCCTGCTGCCAGCCACGTTAATGAGGAAAGAAGATGAGCCACATCGGACGCTGTCAACGGAAACTCTCTGCCCAGATCGATCACCACCCTGTGCAGCAGACAGACCCCTGCCCTTCTGTCTACAACAATCACTTGCTATGTTGCTTTTGGCAGGGAGGAATAGGTCAGTGGTTTGAGCATTGGCCTGCTAAACCTAGGGTTGTGAGTTCAATCCTTGAGGGGGCCATTTAGGGATCTGGGGCAAAAATTGGGGACTGGTCCTGCTTTGAGCAGGGGGTTGGACTAGATGACCTCCTGAGGTCCCTTCCAACCCTGAGATTCTATGATCTTTACCCTGGGCCTTTCAAAGGGGCCTTAGGGATTTAGATGCTGCTACCATTCAGTGGAGCACCTAACTCCTCAAACTTCTTTAAGAATCCCAGGCTTACACTCTTCCTCTCTCTTTTCTTGTTGAATGTGAGGATTTTCCTTCCCACCACCCCCAGTGACGATGTAAGACTTCAAACTTGTCTCCTCCTCAACAAACTCACTGAACGGAGCCCCACTCAGCAGTGACTGACATGCGGTAGGGCTGGATGTTGGGTGCCGTTGGTCATGTTTGAAGGAAAGGCTCCGATTTTCTCAAGTGTGAAATGGGAATGTGTGTTTCACCCGTGCTGCACTGAACAGCTGCCTTGACAACAGCTAGTGCAGCTATCTAAATAAGACCACCAGGAGGAAACTCTGTTATTCAGTCACTCGGACAGCAACCCAGGGGTTTTCGTGGTTATCACAGGCATGGGCAAGACGTTGCAGAAGAAACCTTTACCTCCCAGCATGATAGTTCCCCACTAGTTCCAGGTTAGGTGAGAGAAATGCCCTTCCTAAACCCCTCATTATTTTTGGTATTGAGGTATTTCCTGGGAGCCCCATCATGGGACCCCATTGTGCTTGGGGCGCACAGTGAGTTAATGTCTCATGAATTCTGGCTCCCATCCAGTATTCTTTCTACCCACTTGATCTTACTCCTTCGTGTCTGGGTTCTCAACACCTGACTGCCCTCGCTTTTATTTGAATGGCCTGTATAACCCTTTAGAAGCTGGTACTATTTTCTCCCATATGTACAGCTGATATTTTAACCCCTCCTAACTGTGTCCTAGGGAGGATCCATTTGCTTAACCTATTGTTTCCTTTAAATTGTTAATATAAGTAACTTTTTGCATTTACTTGTTGCTTTTCATGATCAGCTACTTTCCAAATATTGGGCCACATTAATCCCTGGCATCATTCCATTGTCATCAATTACTTTATAGGGTCTTGCATGTGATATATGCCATCATGTGCCAGCAATGCCCCTCTGCCATGTACATTTGCCAAGCTGGACAGTCTCTACGCAAAAGAATAAATGGACACAAATCAGACGTCAAGAATTATAACATTCAAAAACCAGTCGGAGAACACTTCAGTCTGTCTGGTCACTCGATTACAGACCTAAAAGTGGTAATTCTTCAACAAAAAAACTTCAAAAACAGACTCCAAAGAGAAACTGCAGAACTGGAATTAATTTGCAAACTGGACACCATCAAATTAGGCCTGACTAAAGACTGGGAGTGGATGGGTCATTACACAAATGAAAAACTATTTCCCCATGCTAATTTTCCCCCCTACTGTTACTCACACCTTCTTGTCAACTGTTTGAAATGGGCCATCCTGATTACCACTACAAACGTGATTTTTCCTTCTGCTGATAATAGCCCACTTTAATTGATTTGTCTCATTAGAGTTGGTAAGGCAACCCCCATCTTTTCATGTTCTCTCTGTGTGTGTGTATATCTATATCTATATATATATGTATCTTCCTATTGTATTTTCCACTCCATGCACCTGATGAAGTGGGGTTTAGCCCATGAAAGCTTATGCCCAAATAAATTTGTTAGTCTCTAAGGTGCCACTCCTTGTTCTTTTTACTTTATAGGGGTGTTTGTGAAAGTGCAGTTCAGCAGCCATTCATTTGCCACTTGTCCTCCTCGGGAGTTATAAACTGAGTGGGAATGTTCTGAAATCTGATGCTTTATAAGGCAATAATTAAATGATACCGGAGCTCTCCAGGCTGCTTGTCAAGAAGATGGCCCCGCATTTCTGTGCCTCTATCTGAGTGTACGCTCCTTCAGGGCAGGGTGCTTGGAGACACTTGCCTTTGTTGTATGATTTCTTATGTGGATACTTGCGAGGCCGTGTCTGGCGCAACGTTGCTACTTTTGTGCGGTGGCCATGGATTGAGGGAAGGGGAGTGTGGCTCTGATCACGTCGGTACCAGCAATGGCAGATCTGGGGTTAGGCTACAGGGCAGAGTGGAATGTCTGTAATAATATAAATGCTGTGAGAGCAGCTGTGAATTAGGGTTTATGGGTTCACTGGGGATGCATAAAAGCTAATGGCTCCCCAGTAAGACTTCCTCTCCACTCCCCTAGACAGACACTTCCTCCGTTTAGGGGGGACTCTCCTTCTGAAAACCCATCACGGATTCCTAAGTACACCCTCTGCTCTCGCATCTTTGATCCTTCTCTCAAGTGTGATAGGCCAGGCCACTCCAGGGGGCATTTCCATGGCAGCATCAGCTGTGAGCTACGCCATCTCTGACTCATCCCTCTTGGACTATGGGGCCTGGAAACCCAAGTGTTCAAATGTCACAGAGGAAGCTTTTGGTCCCCCGTAACTGCACACAGACACTCACAAGTCAAGTAACACCCTTCCTTCACACCTGATTTATTATCCACCATCACTGCAGTCAGCATCAACTTGTCTCAACATGAATCTGAACAGTTGCTGCCTGAAACCTGGCTCCTGGTGCCTAGTTGTTAAAGCCTCACTCTCCCATTCACACTTCTGCAGGTGCTTCCTACCAGGTCTTTTGCCTGGCTAGTTCAGACAGCCCCTTCCCTGACTCTGGGCCTCTCTTCTCCATTCAGACCAGCTCCCTCTTATGGGAAGTGCCACCTCTAGGTTGCCATCATGAGACCCGAAGTCACCTGAGCCCACCACGGGCTCAAGCCTTGAAACCAGCACCAGTGACTCCATGTGTCCCCAGGAGTGTTACAACAAGTAACTTGCCTTAATCCACCCTTGGATGGGGTGATGAGAAGAGATTAAATGAATGGTAAAATGGCTAGGGAGGAGCTCCGATCTGAAGTGGGTGTAGGCTGGGATGGGTCGAGTCATTTCCACAAAGCAGATCGATCCCCTCCCATCTTTGAGAAAGCTTGCTTGACTGTGTGGTATTTAAGGGGGTGGGCGTGGTTTCTCCAATGTATGTCTACGGGGTACGTTCAGGCAAAGCTGGGTGGCAAGGCGGGTGAGCGAAGGGCTTGCACTGTGATTTCAGCTGTTTGGGGCATGCTTGGACTGTGGAATAAGTAGCCCAGCATAAACCTGTCCTAGAAAAGCGAGCTGCGTTTGATAACAGGTGCCAGCAATGGCATCCACTCCCGTAGCCCATTGAGCAGTCTCGCTAGGGTGGACAAGGCCAGCTGAGCTCAACACCCCATGTAGCTGGACACCCGTTTGAACGTAGTGCCTGGCACACTCTGCGGCAATCAGGAGTGACCTCAGAGGTCCAGGCCAATGGGGAAAATAGCTGTCAACACCGTGCAAAGTGGTAACGGGGGGGAGCCATTTTGGCCCCTGGTTTAAGCTGCGGCTGCCCCAGGTGCAGGCAAGGCCAAAGCCACGGAAGATTTTGCCAGTAGATAGACAAAGGAAACGAGTTGCTGGCCCCATCTACGCAGGAGTTTTAGCTGTGCTCGGAATCTGTTTGTAAAAGGGTTGTTGCTTAGATAGCTAAGATACTTTAGAGTAGGCAGCCTAAGATGGTTTTCTGGCTGCTGTTATCCAGGAGGCAGACCGGCTGGATCTCAATGTAGGAGATATCATGCTTATAAGCACAAGCCATGTAAGACACACCTCTTCTTGGGGTAAAATGGTCGGTATTTTTGCCTGGGCAGACACAACTTTTCAGGGTGGCCAGCCAGGCAAAAATACAGGCCATTTGACCACTCTGGTGGTGGGAGGCTGCCCAAGCCAGCTGGGGCTCATTTGTTGAGCCCTTCTGAAAAAGCGGCCCCCAGGATATGCCGACACTGCACAGTTAACCCAGGCATCTGCCTTATACCTGGGTGGGTTAGCCAAGCCCAGATCTGAGCATGCCCACGGCAAAGCCTTACCTATGTCACTGTGCCCTCTTTGCTTCTGCACTCACCCCTGGGTGCCCAGATCCTGTGCTCCTGTGTGCTGAGACACCCTGAGTCTTTCCCAGGCTACTGTGTCACTTGCAGGGGAACTTGACTTGTCCTTTGGGAGGACTATCAGCCGGTGATTTAGCCAGGGTCCTAACTGCAAAGAGAACGGGTTCCAGCCCAAGTGAAAGCAGGGCCTGGGTTGTAACTAATACCCCTGGCCAGGGAAGCTAGTCTTAAAGCACCTCCAAACCCAGCTCAGAGCGTTTTCTGTGTGGAGGGTACAGGGGGTTGGGCTAAAACCCAGATAAGAGCCCGGGTTAACCATACAGTGAAGATGGGTGACTTGCCCACTACCCAGAATCACAATGAGTCTGTGGCAAAGCAGGGAATTCAGCCAAGGTCCCTCCCTGAGTCCCCCTCCAGTACTTCCTTTCCTGTGTATCTACTTTGCAGGGTTTCACTAATTAATTATTTCAGATGCTCTGAAATCCTCAGCTGAAAGGTGCTACAGAGGTGCCGAGTGTGAGCATACCAAATATTGAGAATGGCAGGCAATCTTGTACCATAGATTTGTTAACGGTAAGTTCGTGCTTTCATTATTGTCCTGAACTGGGGCCTGAATTAGTACACAAAGATCAGCCATTAGCATTATTAAACCATAGATAGTTGGGAAACAAAATTAAATGCAGGCAACGCTGGTTCCATTCTTTAATTTCAGAGCAATGCTACAGTTCAGTGTGGCTCCCAGGTGAATGCACTGAAATCACCCTAACTCAGAACAGCCGGTCAGTATTTAATGTTGCTGGATTTTTATTTCACCCTATTAACTTCACATCCTACAAAGGAACTTAATGAAGGGAAAACAAATGTGTTGCACTTTGGAGAAACAAGATATCAGAGTTGGTTGGGAGTTCAGTACTCAGAATACATATAATAAAGGGCTTGGGATATACTATTCCATCTTATTGATTAGCAACCACACTCAGAGCGCAAATTGGCTATTTGTAGCTATTTAGCACTCTTATATCGCATCATTAGTACAAGGACATTAAGGTAGCAGCTTGGGGTGGGGGTGGGGGCTGGCATAATAGGTCATTGGTTCAAATCCAGGCCAGATTAAAAGTCATTACTTTTTGGTTAATGAATAATTTCCCCTCTTCTCACACATTCTACCTAAGGATCTCGAATGCTAAAGAATAAAATCTCAGCACCCTTCTGATGAAGGCAGATGGGGAAACTGAGGCAGAGGCAAAGTGACTTATGAAAGCTCAAACATCAAGTTGGTGGCAGACCCAGGAAGAGAACCCAAGGTTCCTATCTCATGGTGGAAAACAATGATTTTTCTCAGTCTCAACCATTTCCAAAGTTTGACTAGCCCAAGAGGCAACTACAAGGCACCCTGTGGTACTCTATGAAATTGCCAGGCATGCTGTAACCAGGGTGTAGTGTGATGTAGCGCTTACGAGCTCTAATAAGACATATGAAGATGGGCAGTGCAAAATGAGGTGGTGTTTCTTACCCTGCTGCAGTGTGGTTAACAAAATGGCTTCGGTCGTTACCATGTCATGATCTCTCCATTTCAGATCCAGCCATCCGTATGCACCTAGTTAAGGACGGGGTTATCCAGGCTTTGAAATAGCTGGCACACACCTTTCTGAAGCTACTGGCTCATACTCCGGAATCTGTTCCATTTAAAAGGAAAATGAAGGCCTTCACTAGAAACTTTTGCCAGGATAGTGATTTTGCTTTCGGGGGTGTGATGATTTTTTTTTTAAGGACATTTTTATACGGGGAAAAGCCCGAGTGTAGATGCAGTTTTACCGACACCATGTCCTTCTGTCAGGATAGCTTATTTCATTCATGGAATTGGTGTAAGCTGTATGGACAAAAGCATTCTGTTGCTGGGATAAACTGCATCTCCGTGGTGCGGGGAGAGGGTAGCCGGCGCAGCACTACCAGCAAACCCTTTACAGTGTAGACAAGATCTGAGAGCTTGTCTGCACTTGAAACACTACAACAGCACGGCTGCAGCTGCTCCATTATAGCACTTCAGTGTAGACACTCACTGCAGCGACAGGAGGGCTTCTCCCGTCAGCGTAGTTAATCCACCTCCCTGAGAGGTGCTAGTTAGGTTGTCAGAAGGATTTTTCTCTTGAACTACCACTGTCTACCTTGGGGTTACGTCAGCTTAACTACCTTGCTCAGGAGGTGTGGATTTTTCACACCCTGAGTGACATAGCTGGTTCGTCTTAACTTTTGAGTGCAGACCTGGCCTGCGTCTCTAGCTGTTATGGTTGCTAAGAAAACGTGATCCAAATGTAATGGATGTGTTGCTGAGTGTGCAGAAAGCCTGGAACAACAGCTCCGAGAAGTGTGCAACACTGCATTCATCTCAGGATTTGTCTGCCCTGGAGCTGAAAGGTGTAAGTTCCAGTTTAGGCAGACATACCCGCACTAGCTGTGATCGAGCTAACATGCTAAAAATAGCAGCGTAACCACCATGGCACAAGCCACGGGACAGACTGGCCATCCTCAGTATGATCTTTTCTTAAACCCTAGGTATGTTCTCAGGGCGGCTATCCCCTCCCGCTGCCCTTGCAGCCCTGGCTGCTATTTTTAGCTCGGTAGTCAAGTACTCAAATACCCAGTAAAGATCATTTAAATATCAGTGCTGTTAACTATTTCATTCCATAGGTCTGGACTACGCAAATGCTTGTACCAGAATAACATTTTTGATTATTCGGGTTGATTTTTTACCAATGTAGTTATACCAGTGCAGCTCCCAATGTGGATGCAGTTATACCACCGTGAAAGTGTCTGATACCAGTAAGGCCTTGCTTGCTACCCTCTAATGCCAGCCCTAGCTTTTATATGTAGAAAATAGTTATTGTGGCACAGGTGGGCTATGGAGTTTTTATAGCATGTTGGGGGGGGGGGGTGGAGGCTCATAAGAATGGCCCTACTGGGTCAGACCAAAGGTCCATCTAGCCCAGTATCCTGTCTTCCAACAGTGGTCAGTGCCAGGTGCCCCAGAGGGAATGAACAGAACAGGTAACCATCCAGTGATCCAACCCCTGTCGTCCATTCCCAGCTTCTGGCAAACAGAGGCTAGGGACACCATCCCTGCCCATCCTGCTAATAGCCATTGATGGACCTATCCTCCAGGAACTTATCTAGTTCTTTGTCTACATTGTAATTACAACTGTGTTAAGGAATCCAGTTACAACACAGTTGCATCTAGGCCACGTTGTTATAGAACCATAGAAATATAGGGCTGAAAGGGACTGAGAGAGGTCATCTAGTACAGTGGTTCTTCACCTTTTTTCATTTGCAGACTCCTATGAAATTTGGACTGGAGGTGCAGACCCCTTTGGAAATCTTAGACATAGTCTGAGGACCCCAAGGGTCTGTGGACCACAGGTTGAGAAGCACTGATCCATCCCCTCTCGCTCATTCCCACCTTCTGGCAACAGACGCTAGGGACCCCATTCTTGCCCACCCTGGCAAATAGCCATTGGCCTCAAGAAAAAAAACCTTGAGAACCCATGCTCTACTCAGCACCGATGAGGCCTCAGCTAGAGTACTGTGTCCAGTTCTGGGTGCCGCACTTTAGGAAAGATGTGGACAAACTGGGGAGAGTCCGGAGGAGAGCAACAAAAATGATCAAAGGTTTAGAAAACCTGATTTAGGAGGAAAGGTTAAAAAAATATGTTAAGGGCTGTTACAAAGAGGACAGTGATCAATTGTTCTCCACGTCCGCTGAAGGTAGGAAGAGAAGTAATGGGCTTAACGTGCAGCAAGGGAGATTTAGGTTAGAGGTTAGGAAAAGCTTTCTAACTATAGGGGTAGTGAAGCTCTGGAAAAGGCTTCCAAGGGAGGTTGTGGAATTCACAGGAGGATTTTAAGAACTGGCTGGACAAACACCTTTCAGGAATGGTCTAGGTTTACTTGGTCCTGCCTCAGCGCAGGGAGCTGTATTGGATGACTTCTCAAGGTCCCTTCCAGCCTGCCACTTCTATGATTCTATGAAGACATGGATGGTTCTCATTTGATAAATTTACAAATGGAATTATATGATGTGGTCGCTGAGGATAACAGGGGATTGGACCCGCTGACCCAAGCGGTCCCTTCCAGCATAGGTGCTCAAACTGGGCATGCTAGGCGGCCTGCCACACCCTCAGCTTGAAGTGGGTTCCATCATATACAGGGTTTAGAGTTTGGTTCAATGGCTCTCAGCACCCCCACTATACAAATTGTTCCAGCATCCCACGTCCTATGTTCCTTTCACATATACCCCTTTTATACTAGTATAACTCCATTGGGTCAGATTCTGTGCTGCACCTCAGAGCTGATGCAGCACTGGAGACTGAGGGAAAAGGTGGCTTTACCCCCCGCTCCCTTTGTGCTACCTTAATTCTGGCATGGTTAAGGGCCTGCCCAGCTCAGTGTTCCCAGGGGCTGCTCTAAGTTATGGAGGTCATGTATAACTGCCTATGAGCGGCTCTGCTGTCCAGAGCCTTCCTGCCATGCCTCTGATCCAATCTCTCTCACCCCTGGGAACACCCCAGTACCCCGGGCTGCACAGGAAGGCAGAGTAAGGCAGCCTACAGCACCTCTAGGCTGGAGCGGGAAACCTCCCATGCCAGGTGAATTCCCCAGGGATTCTATCAGAGCAGCATAACGGGGCCATAGTGGGGGAGACAGAATTGGAGCCACTGGCTTTAGTGCAGTGACTCCTGCTTCATACCAATGTAAATGAAAAGAGAATCAGTCTCTGGATTGAGTAACAGCTGGCCATTTGCATTTGGTAGAGGAAGTGAGGGGAATTAAGTAACATTGCCCCACTTTATCAGACCCTACGAAACTGGATCTGAAAGGAGGCACCATGTGGAGTTCAGTTCTGGGCCAACACAGTTTATGCCATAACTATTATGCCCATAACGTGCACTAGTTCTTAATTTTGTGATACAACCATGCTTAATTGCCATTAATGTAAACATATTTTAAAAGCGTATTTTTCTGCTCTGTAGGTCAATGGACCTAATGTAGCTGATCTAAGTGGCTTTGATTTGTTTTAATTAGCTGACTGGTTTCCTGTTTATTTCATGGAAATAGAATTGGTCCATCGCACCGGGTGTATATAAAGGGTCTGAAGGTCCCAAGTTGAGACCTGAATCTGCTGGAGTCCTAAGTGCTACATCAGAGGACCAGGAAGGTAAGAAGCTAAAATCCAATCTCTTTATTTTTGTAATCTCTTCTCTAAAATAATAGTGTGATGGCAGCAAAGGGCTTTGACATTCTCAGGTAGAAGGAGGTATAAAAAGTAGGAATGTAAGAGCTTCCTTACTGGTCAGATCAATGGTCCATCTAGCTTACTATCCTGTCTCTGACAGTGGCCAGTAACAGAGCTTCAGGGACAGTGAACAGAACAGGACAATTTTGGAGTGATCCACCCCTGTCTTTCTCTCGTAGCAATGAGAGGTTTTGGGTCACCTTAAGCATGGTGCTGCATCCCTGATTATCTTAGCTAATAGCCATTGATGGATCTATCCTCCATTCACTTATCTAGTTCTTTTTTGAACCCAGACATACTTTTGGCCATCCCAACATCCCATGGCAATGAGTTCCACAGGTTAATTGCATGTTGTGTGAAAAAGTATTTCCTCTTGTTGGTATTAAACCTGCTACCTATTAATTTCATCAGGTGACCCCAGGTTTTTGTATTGTGGGAAAGGGTAACTAACACTTCTCTATTCACTTTTTCCACGCTATTCATGATTTTATAGACCTTTGAACCGTAGCACACTAGTGGTTAAAAATCTCCTGGAATGATGGAAAACTTGCAGGCTTGTTGGTAAATTTGGCAGCAGTGAGGTAGAATATTCTGCACAAACGAGAAGAATCTTGGGTGACCAGGGGCTTTATCTTATATAGGCAACTATCTCCCCCTACCCCTGAAAAAACAAAGTGTCCCTATTTTTCATACTTGCTATCTGGTCACCCTAGAAGAATCAGACGGTGCACTTACAGCATTGCACAGGACAATATCAATTCTTTAGAGCAGAAGCCAGCTGTCAAGAGACCTGGGGTCAGCTCTGTGCCTCTGTGGGGGCGCTGCATGGAAGGCTTGGTCTAAAGAAGAGGGGAGGGGTGTGTGAGGCAAAAGAGACTTTAAGCTTCTTTTTGTGTCCTTCCAATTCTGAACTGCTGTTGGGGCCAAAACAACCACTGGTGCAATCCAGGCAGCCCAAGAGTGGCTCTAGAATCAGATCATGGCAGCCTCACCAGGGCTGCCTGTGGCTTATGGTGCTAGCCCAGAATAGCTCTAAAGGACTGTCCTGTGTATGACCTTGCCACCTCCCATTCCTGGCTCCTCTCCCAGCATGCCCCCAAGAACATAAGAATGGTCCTAATGGGTCAGACCAAAGGTCCATCTAGCCCAGTGTCCTGTCTTCTGACAGTGGCCAATGCCAGGTGCCCCAGAGAGAATGACCAGAACAGGTAACCATCAAGTGATCCATCCCCTGTGGACCATTCACAGCTTCTGCCAAACAGAGGCTAGGGACACCATGCCTGCCCATCCTGGCTAATAGCCATTGATGGACCTTGGCCTCCATGGATTTATCTAGTTCTTTTTTGAACCCTGTTATGGTCTTGGGCTTCACAACATCCTCTGGCAAGGAGTTCCACAGGTTGACTGTGCGTTGTGTGAAGAAATATTTCCTTTTATTTGTTTTAAACCTGCTGCCTATTCATTTCATTTGGTAACCCCCTAGTTCTTGTGTTACGAGAAGTAGTACACAACACTTCCTTATCTATTTTCTCTACACTAGTCATGATTTTATAGACCCCAATCTTATCTCCCCTTAGCTGTCTCTTCCAAGCTGAAAAGTCCCAGTCTTATTAATCTCTCCTCATATGGAATGCGTTCAATAGCCCTAATCATTTTTGTTGCCCTTTTCTGAATCTTTTCAAATTACAATATATCTTTTTTGAGATGGGGCGACCATATCAGCACACAATATTCAAGATGTGGGCGTACCATGGATTTATATAGAGGCAACATGATATTTTCTGTCCTATTATCTATCTCTTTCTTAATTATTCCCAGCATTCCGTTTGCTTTTTTGACTGCCGCTGCACAGTGAGTGGATGTTTTCAGAGAATGATCCACAATGACTCCAAGATCTCTTTCTTGAGTGGTAACAGAATCGGAAAGCATAATCCCATCATTTTATATGTATAGTTGGGATTATGCTTTCTGATGTGCATTACTTTGCATTTATCAACATTAAATTTCATCTGCCATTTTGTTGCCCAGTCAGCCAGTTTTGAGAGATCCTTTTGTAGCTCTTCACAGTCTGCCTGGGTCTTAACTATCTTTAGTAATTTTGTATCATTTGGAAATTTTGCCACCTCATTGTTTACCCCTTTTTCCAGATCATTTATGAATATGTTGAATAGGACTGGTCCCAGAATAGATCCCTAGGGGACACCACTATTTACCTCTCTCCATTCTGAAAACTGACCATTTATACCTACCCTTTGCTTCCTACCTTTTAACCAGTTACCAATCCATGAGAGCACCTTCCCTCTTATCCCATGGCAGCTTACTTTGCATGAGAGCCTTTAGTGAGGGACCTTGTCAAAGGCTTTCTGAAAATCTATGTACACTATATCCACTGGATCCCCTTGGTCCCCATGCTTGCTTGCAATGCAATGCTTGTTCTGGCGGAATTCTCCTTTGGCTCCTTGTAGGCTGCTTATGGCCCCTGTATACCATCGGAATAGCATATAGAGGCTGATGGGGGTGGGGAAGATCCTTCCTCTAGCATCTTGCCATGGTGGAAAGGCTTGTGTGTTCCGGTGACCCAGGGAGGTATGTTGGTGGGAGTTTTAACTCCTGGCAGGGCCACCCAAGCTGGACAGGTCAAAGGGTAGGGGCCAGACGAAAAGCAGACCACTTGCCTTTCAGGTTGGGAGTGGAGGGACAAGCCAACAGCCCATCCTTGTAAACAAGTTAAGTTATAGTGACATGACAAGGTAGCAATGCGGGCAAACTGTATGATCGAGGGGGCCGGCAGAGCCGTTTTTATGCCGTACGCAGTGGCTGATAGTGTGGGAG
Organism: Caretta caretta; assembly: GCF_965140235.1. Taxonomy (NCBI): domain Eukaryota; kingdom Metazoa; phylum Chordata; order Testudines; family Cheloniidae; genus Caretta; species Caretta caretta. The sequence goes on from NC_134232.1 coordinate 10,227,719, forward strand.
GAATTTGGATTCAGAATTTCATATCAGAACCCCAATCCTGCAATACCGTTAAAAACATCGTCACATTACTGCTCTGACTCAACTCTGAGTTTCATAAAGTCTCTTAACCGTTTAAACCTTTTTCTCCTGGCTCGGGTAAATTTAACATAATTTGGGAATGTTTTACTACGTTTTCCTTCTCTTTCATACATGGTAAAATTCTACCCCTAGCCCAGCTTGACCAAAAATTACCTTTTAAGTAAAACAATGTTCTTCCACAGATTAACTATTTTTATATATGTAACAAAAAGCATTTGCAAAAAGGAACAACACCAGTTATTTTAGCTTTATGCCTTTTAAAATTCAAAATTAATCAAATACTATTCAACTTTGCATTTCATGTAGATTCTTTTTGTAATTCTTTAGCACATTCTGTAAACATTTGTCTTCTATTGTTTTAGATATAAGCATTTGAGGGGTTGTTGTTTAGCTATACATTTGATTTAAATATGAAACATTAGATTCTTGATTCATTTGATCTTGATACATTTGATTTAAACACTATCCCTTTGATTTAACCACTATAATGTGATCTTGATTCATTTGATTTTTGATATATTTGATTTAACCACTATACCTTTGATTTAAACACTATCCATCTGATTGCTTTTCACTTAATAAAAGGGCTTCACAAATACTTTTAAATGCTCTGTTTTTTCAGAAGTGAAAAAGGTGTCATTCATGAAACAGCATCTAAAATTTTCACAATTTCTGTAAAATCATAAGTAAGGGACTGATCTTGGAACTATTTAAGAATATAAGTAACTTTATTTATGTGACTAAAGTTACTCTCATATAAAAGTGATTGCTGGACTGGACACCTAAATGCTGATATATAATGATCTTTTTTATTGTTGTTAATAATATTAAAACTCAGCACAGCAGCACATTTCCCAAAATATCTGTAAAAGAGAGTGAGATGCTGAACAACAAAATGTTTTCAATGTGTTTTGCTATAAATACAATGAAAAGACAGGATGATATTTTTGAAAAGCACTTGGAGAGCTGAGATGTTAATTCAAAGCAGTCAAATGCCCAATGCGTTTTGAATTTAAATCTGGAAAAAAACACGTGGACTAGTGACAACTCAAAGACGATAGCTTCTTGGGGACTGATCCAAAGTGCTTTCAAGTCAACAGGAGCCTCTCCATGAACTTCAATGGACTTTGGCTTATATCTTTAGTCAAAATCCTACCCAACTGAATGGAAAAAGGCCCGTTCATTTAAATAGAAATTAGATTGGGCTCATAAATCCTGCAGAAATGTTACATAGAATAATCTTCCTATCAGGATGTCATATTATTACCATTTATTATGTAAGGCCTAATCTGAAGCTATTGAAGTCAATGGCAAGACTCCCACCCATTTCACTGGGCTTTGGAGCAGCCCCTAAAGCAGCATAGGGGTACGCAGCCCTTTTGCAAACATGGAGGAAGATAGGGTCTTTGTGTTTGTCTATGCTAGGGGCACTCCGGCACCTTGGCTATGCCATTATAACCCTGTAGTGTGGATGCAGGCTACAGCAACGGATGGGTTTTTCTGTTGTTGTAGGAACTCCACCTCCCCGAGGGGTGGTAGCTAGGTCTATGGAAGGGTTCACCTGGTGCCCGAGCCGTGTCTACGCCGGGAGGTTAGGTCAGCATGGCTGTGTTGCTCACAGGTGTGACTATTTCACACTCCTTAGAAATGTAGCTCAGCCAATCTACATTTTAAGAGTAGACCAGGCCCTTGCCTCAAGGAATTTACAATCTACCATGTATTGATGATTCCGATATAAAACCGTAAAGTGGCAGGGAATGGCTTTGGGTATGGTGTGTGCAGAAGTCACTTTGTGTTCAGGAGAGACGAGGCTGTTCCAAGCATAGGGATAGGATTCATGCATTACAGTCACACATGCAAATTACACACATCTCCTTCAGCTTGCTTTCCTGTTCGTAGATCACTTGGTTGTCTGGCCTTGTTGGTCATCTGTATTGCTCACACTTTCCGTCTTCCTTCAGAGAAACAAGCCAGGAAAATGGTGTCCTTGAAAGTTCTTGCTCTGCTCATGGTCTCTCTGAGCCTTGTTCTGACAGAGGAGAATGACTTCAGGTAAGCCACAAACATTTTCAGTGCACTTTAGACCTCCAGTGATTTCACTGGGCACTGGATCAGATCCTTAGCCAGATCTCACATAGTGTATCTCAGTGCGCAGAGAGGCGAGCAGAGAGGATGATCAGGTATAAGGGAGATTTGTCAGCCAAGTGCCCTGAGCACAGGGATGGGAGCCAAGAATTCCTGAGTCCCCAGCTGCAAACTTCACATGCAAATGAGCTAGAAATAAACGAGGATGGCTAATTCCTCAGGGGTGACAGGCTTGGATGGCTCTCATGTATTGAAGCTGGTAAAGCCAAAGGCAATTATACAAAATGGACATATGATATAACTCCTCCCCCCCGGCCCCCCGTAAACTCACTCCCACAGTGGGACACAAGTGACTCCCACTGAAATCAACAGGAGTTACTTGTATCCTGAGGGATGGAAGGAAAGGTGGGAAAGGAGGATCCGGCCCCTGTGTACTTCACTAAGTTGGGCAGGCACTGGGGAGCCTCGTCATGGCACTAGAGATATTGCAGCTGGTAATGAAATGTCACTAACCACAGTCATGAAATGGGGCATTTGCCTTGAGCTAGAAGCAGGGGGGCCTTTGCAATGTTTTCTCTCTGCCTAGCCATGATTCGCTCTGTGTCTCTCCTGCATTCTCAGTGCCAACCCAAAGAGTCCCAGCACCAGAGCCATACAGCGACGTTACTCCGAGGCCATCCTGGCCAGCGATTACAGCCGGACCATGGATAACATGCTCAAGAAGAACTTTGTAGAGTGGCTGTTGGCCAGAAGAGAGAAGAAAAGCGAGTGAGTCTTTAGTGTTGCCGTTGTCCAAATTTCAGGCTGTCGTTGGCCACACGGAAGCGTATGGAGAGTGCAGAGCCCAGAATATGTTTCTTGCATGACAGCAGCAATGTTGTGGGTGCTTGAACCCCAGGAAATGCTTCTGTTCCATGGGGGGGACACAGCACAGCAAGTCTCCCCTTTGCTATCTAAGGCTGCCTCCTTTGACAGCTGTGCTGCTGGTACATGGCATGGGGAGGGAGATGTGGCTCGGAAATCAAGGAAGGGAAGTATGTTACCACACTCTGGTGGAAACCCAAGGTCAAGTCCTCTTTGAATTTTGCCTTTCCAGGAACGCCATCGATCCATCCAAGAGGGAAGCTGAACCCCAAATGTCAGTTGTCAGTGGCCCAGGCTTGGAGCTGGCCTCCCAAGGGGCTCAGGACTTCTTTGTCTGGCTTCTAAAAAACAAAAGAAAACAGAGGTGAGTTCTGTGACTGGAGAGCTATTTGATTGTGGAATAGTATCCCCATTGCAGGACGGGATCCCCAGTGGTTGAGTGATTTGAAGGAACACTTTCAGATTATAAAGCTTTGTTAAGAATTAGAGAGAGTTGAAACTTGGCATTTCCGATCTTTAATTGGGACGCTGGTAACAACATGACTCACAACAACAAATTCTGCTGGAAAACAAAGTGTATCCCTGGTGAATTCCAAATGCAACTGTAAATTCGTTCCATTCATGGCCCTCACTTTTATGCACGGCAGAAGGTTTAGGAACAGGTGTGGGGGTGTCAGAGAGTTTGTAGAATACCCCACACCCACAAACACACTGGTCACCATGCACCCTAGAACTGCAAAGAGGAGTGAGCTCGACCGACGGACGATCAGTGCCACATTAATGACTCTGTCTGAAGGGCTTGTCATGTCGGAAAGGGGTTAAGTCACTCACGTTTCCTTCCTGGTTAGTCAGCAGGAACGCCCACAGCCGTTGAGATGTCCTCTTCATTCTGCCTTCCTCACTGAAGCTTTTATATTGCACAAGAGAGCCTGGTTATTAAGACCAAAACACCCTTTAATTTAAACTGCCTGTCACTGCTTATGGCTTTGCTGGGATGCTCAGACAGCAGCTTGGGGTCTTCTATTAAGGAGCAAATGACCGAAGGGAGATTGTCTTGCCTGCTGCAATAACCAGGACTCCAAGTGGCATCTTGAGGGACAAGCCTGGATCCATGCAGGATTACCTAGATCAGGTCCAGATTACCTAGATTGGTCCAGATCAGGAGGCAGAGATTTATTTGGGAGGTTCCTCAACACGGGGGGTAAGACGGAGGGAAAGCCATGCTGTGCTTTCAGAGGGAAAGAGCGTGGAGTGATACATTTCGTAAAGGATAATGCGGAGCATTGAGAGAGGCAGAGAGGAGGGAAACACATGCCCCTGACTGGGGAGTCCTTGAACAGTTAGAGCCAGACAGCAGGTGAATTCAGACACGACCCTGAGCTGCAAAATTTGAATCTCGCTCTAAACTTTCCCATTCAGATCCAGGGGGTTGATCTGGGCCCAACTGAAATTCTCTTGGTTTTACCCTCTGATAAGAGAATCACTGTCCAGTCTGCCCAGCAAAGCAAGTTCTCTTTGACATTGGCACTGCTACCTGTGCAAAAATTCTCACCTTCAAACCTCTCTTCCGGGCAACCTGAATTGCATGAGCAAATTTTCTAGTGAAGACAAGACTTTGAAGCGGAGAAGGAAGCTTGCTCTGCCAATGCCCCATCCTGTACCTGTCCAGTGTAAGACTCCAGTCTCCAGGGCTGGCAATCAAACATCTTCCAATAGCACTAAAGCGAGTGACTATATTTGCAAGCGAAGGAAAACACAAAGCTGCGGGTCATGGGGGGAGATTTGTATTCCTGGCTTCTTATCAAATCCCTGTTCCTCTGATTTACATTTGTTGCAGTCTTACTGCTCCCAAAGAATCTGATCACTTGAAAGACGTTCTGAGCCCGGAGCTATTGGCGTGGCTGATGTCTGCTGATCTCTGCAGACCAACGTGAGTGGCTGTTCTTCCTATTCCTGTTTTTTAATGCTTCTCTTCAGTTCCCATCCCCCTCGCTCTCACTGTACAAATAGCTGCATAGAAGTGCTGGGCTGCTTTGGTGACAGACTTTAGATTTCTTCAGCTAATGTTCAGGTCAGATCATTAGCTGCCCTGGCACAGCCCAGGAATAATGTCTTCACCCCACCTTAATAATAACATAACATACAGGTTTCAGAGGAACAGCCGTGTTAGTCTGTATTCGCAAAAAGAAAAGGAGTACTTGTGGCACCTTAGAGACTAACCAATTTATTTGAGCATGAGCTTTCGTGAGCGACAGCTCACTTCATCAGATGTATACCGTGGAAACTGCCACATAACATACATGAGAACAGCCACACTGGATCACACCAATGGTCCATCAAGCCCAGTATCCTGTCTTCTGACAGTAGCCAATGCCAGAGGTTTCAGAGGGAATGAACAGACCAGGGCAATTATCAAGTGATCCACCCCCTGTTGTCCAGTCCCAGCATCTGACAGTCAGAGGCGTAGGACACCCAGAGCATAGGGTTGCAGCCCTGACCACCTTAGCTAATAGCCATTGATGGACCTATCCTCCATGAACTTATTTAATTCTTTTTTTGAACCCAGTTATACTTTTGGCCTTCACAACATCCCTTGGCAAGGAGTTCCACAAACTAACTGTGTATTGTGTGAACAAGTATGTCCTTTTGTTTGTTTTAAACGCGCTGCCCACTAATTTCATTGGGTGACCCCAGTTCTTGTGTTATGTGAGGAAGTAAATAACACTTCCCTATTCATTTCTCCACCACATTCACGATTTTATAGACCTCTGTCATGTCCCACCTTAGTATCTCTTTTCCAAAAATCCCAGTCTTTTAAATCTTTTCTCATATGGAAGTTGTTCCATGCCCCTAATAATTTCTGTTTTCCTTCTCTGTACCTTTTCTAATTCTGGTATATCTTTTTTGAGATGGGTTGCCCAGAATTGCACTCAGTATTCAAAGTGTGGGCATACCATGGATTTATATAGTGCCATTATGATATTTATTGTCTTATTATCATTCCTGACATTCTGTGTGCTTTTTTGGCGGCCGCTACACATTGAGTGGGTGTTTTCAGAGAACTATCCACAATGAATGAATAGTAAGAGGGGGGCCATGATAAAAGGATGTAAAATAAGGAACGGTCTAGGGAAGGAAGATCAGGAATTTCTGTTCTCACAGTCTCATAACACAAGAACAAGGGGGCATTTGATTAAACTAAAAGGTGGGAAATAAAAACTGTTTAAAGGAAATATTTTGTCACACAACATGTGATTAAACTGTGGAACTCACTGCCACAGGAAGGTGTTGAGGCCAGGAATTTAGGAAGATTCAAAGATGGATTGGACACTTAGAAGGATATCAAGAATATGTACCACTGTCATAATTAATTATGACAATTTTCAGAAGGGATATTAAGCCTTGTGCATCAGGGTTTAAGCTGATCTCTTTTAGAGACCAAGATGAGACCTGGAGGGTGGGGGACAGATTGTCTCATATCTGCCTACTGTGGGGTTCGTGCACCTTCCTCTGAAGCATCTGCTGCTGGCCACTGTACTTGTCAGACTTTGGATCTGATCCAGCCTGGCAATTCCTGTGTTTCACCTTGACATGTCATGAATTCTGGGAAGGTCTGGGAGTCCCTGCAGCTCCCTGTGTAAGTTAGAGCAGTCCTAGGGAAAGGAAAGACTCTCATTGACTTCAGTGAGCTTTGGATCAGGGCCTTGGTGCCCATTGCTCTGCACAACAGTGTGTGTAGGTGGGTATTTAACAGCCAAGAACAACAGGGTAAAGGCCTATTCTTATGAGAAGTAAGATGCTTAGATACAGAGGTGATGGGCACCTTAGAAATGCCATAGAAAGAAAGCTGGAGAGGATCTGTAATATCCACCCAGAGCAAGTAGAAGCTTGGGCCCAGCTCCACAAAGTTATTTAGGCTACTAACTTCCATTGATTTCAATGAAAATGCAGATCTGGGCCTGTTTCTAGATACCATCTAGGAGACCCCAGCAGGGTAAGTTGCACGGAACGCTGTTTAGAATGATGGGCTCCTCCTGAATTCGAACCCACAGCTCAGAGAGAGAATTATTCCTGCCCCCCCACTCCAAAAGGCTTGAATATAGCAACACATAACATTATTCCTTCTCCCAATTATCTGTTTTCCCAGGACCCAGTAGCCCCAGGACTCTCCAGAGGAGCTGTCTATGCACTCTAACAACGGACGTGTTAAGAATGAAGAAGGATTTTGTAGCCACTTAGCTCAGTATTCCCCCTCTGTGCATATTGTGCTCTTTGCTGCTGTAAACAATAAAGAAGGTAGTCTGAAGCTGAAATGAGACTGAGATTTTTTTTTTTTAATTAATGGAAATATGACAGGATGACTGGGAGGATTGCCAACCCTCCAGGATTGTCCTGGACTCTCCAGGAAGTAAAGATTAATCTTGAATTAAAGATTATGCCATGTGATGAAACCTCCAGGAATACATCCAAGCAACATTGGCAACCCTACCAGTGGTCCCTTTAAGAGTGAGTGGGCTCCAGGGTACCAGTGATTGGTTACCTTCTGCTGAAGTGGGTCTAAGGGACGGCCCCTGAGCCTTATATAGGGAGGAGACACAAAAACAAGGAGGAGAAAAAGGAAGAAGGTAAGTCTAGTAAGAGGCACCCAGAGTCCTGTGCTAGAGAAGAAGCTCGTCTCCAGAGAGAAAGCTCTGAAAAGCTGGGGAAAGGTGTCAGGGTGCAGATAATGCTTAAAGAAGAAGTTTGTCTCCAGATTGAGAGCCTGACAAGAGATCACCTGGTGAGGGGGCAGTGGGATGTCTAAGCATTGATTTAAGATGGTTCAAGGAAGAGTGGAATTGTTGAACTGGAGAAATTGAAAGAAGGAGAGACTACTATTGTCTCCAGACTTTGGGGTTTAGGACAAGGTGAATCCTCCTGTCTGTGCGAGTGAGAAGGTGACTTTGTCCCAGTAAAGAAACCCAGGTTGGGCATCAGCATGGATCATCCTGGTGTAATTCTAACGTGGAAGCCCTAACTTGTGGGGAAACTGAGGCAAGAAAGGTGCTGCAGAGCCACACTTGGCCAGAAGGGGCTATCCCAGGGCAGGCACGCTCTTTTACAGGGAGATATTAAAAGAACAACAACACTGTGCCCTGGCAACCAAGGATCTCCAAGAACTTTAGGAACATTTATTAATTTTACCCTCGTTTTACAGATGGGCAAATTGTGATACAGACAGGTTAAAAGCCAGATTTTTAAAGGCCCAGCTCCGATTTAGGCACCTGACTAAGGGCCTGATTTTCAGAAGTGCTCAGCAGGCTGATCCCTTCTGCAAGTCAAGCCCTGACTGGGGGCAGTGACCTTTACTAAAAACTTAGCGGTAAATGGCCTGCCTAAAGGCATAGAGTGAGTCTAGGGCCGAGTCTGAAACAGAACCCAGATCTTGCCTATGCTCAGCCCTATGTCATAACCACAAGACAACCTTTCCTGTCCACACTCTTGGTTCCTCTTGCACACGTGTATATATTATCATCCCAGTAGGGCTGGGCAGGGCCGAGACTGGAAGTCCATTGCAAAATAAATCCTTTGTTAGAATCCATTTTGGAATTAAAAATGGTTGCCTGCAATTGTTCTGGGCCCTGATACAGCAAAGCACTTAAACCAAGCATTGCTGAATTCACACCTGAGACGTTTCAGGATTCTAGTTTGATTGGCTCACCGCTAGAGGGAGGGCTTATAAAATAAATCAAGGAACACACTTTACCAAGCTCAGTTTACTATGGTAGGACTACATTTATCCATGGTGTAACTCAGCTGAGGCTGGCTCTATGCTACATAGTTTTGCCGACACAGCTATATCGGTAAGAGGTGTGATCCTCGACTGCCATAGCTGTACCAGCAAAAGCCCTTTGTGCGGGTGCAGTTATAACAGGAAAGACTGCCCTTTTGCTTGTTTCACTGGGGGGGGGGGGGAAAGAAGGGAGGGTGGAATCAACTAAGGGGGGATATGATGTAGATCTATAAAATCATGAATAGTGTGGAGGAAGTGAATAAGGACATGTTATTTACCCCTTCACATAACACAAGAACCAGGGGTCCCCCAATGGAATCAGGTTTAAAACAACCCTAAAGAAATACTTCTGCACACACTGCACCATCAACCAGTGGAACTCCTTGCCAGGGGATGTTATGAAGGCCAAAAGTATATCTGAGTTCAAAAACAAATTAAATAAATTAATGGCAGATAAGTCCATCAATGGCTATTAGCCAAGATGGTCAGGGATGCAACCCCATGCTTGGAGTGTCCTGAAGCCTGACTGCCAGATGCTGGGACTCGATGACAGGGGATGGATCACTTGACAATTGCCCTGTTCTGGTCATTCCCTTTGAAGCGTCTGATATTGGCCACTGTCAGAAGACAAGATACTGGACTAGATGGATCATTCATCTGACCCTGTATGGCCACTGTTATGTTTTGCTGGTATAAGTTGCATCCACATTAGGAACCCTTTGCCAAATACTGTATACCAATATAGCTGTACCAGCAAAGCTCTCCTAGGGTAGACTTGGCCTGGGGTTAATGACAGTATCTCATGAATTTGGACCCATAATACAGCCTCATCTAAGGAATGTGCAGGGCACGTTGTCAAGATACCACTGTGTCAGTCTCCTCTACTGGTTGATGCATGGCCTGGGTAAAAGGATTGCAACCCATTTCACTGTGGCCACGCGTCCATGCCATTTAAACCAAAAAAAAAAAAAAAAAGACACAGTGTTCATTGTCACCTCTGCAGGCAGACGCAGCAGCAAGGCCAAGGACTGAATGGAGACTGAGCTGCCCTTTCAGTCCTAGAGAGGTCTGCTACAGCTCAGCGTTGAGACACATTGGCAGGAGGTGTAAACGTGTCCAGCTACTATGCACGCTATTCCTGCTGCATGGCTAAATGGAGGACTTTAGTCTCCAGGGTTAGCATTGATTCCCTTGTTATCTTCTTGGGGCATGCACTACTTTGTGGCTCTCCTTTATTACCCCGCTGGAGCCAGCCCTGCAATTTTGATTTGTCCTAAGGAATCAGCTGTCCTCCACTTCATTTTGGCCCATCCCCTCCAATTTTGTCTGCGGGCAGGCCCTTTCAGGAGCCATCCCACCACCTGCTGGAGATCAAAGGGGATAGCACATTTCACCACCGCTTCATTCAACATTGTGCTTTTTAAAGGCAATTACTAAAAAGCAAAATTGTCTTTTACATGGATTTTTAATAATATTTGGATAAGAAAATCTTAGAAAGGACCAAGAGTTCTTTTAACTCTTGCTAGCATGGTTGTAAGGGGAGTTTGTCTATAGACAGGGATTGTTTTATTTTTGACCCATGCGACAATTACCAAAAACTTCATTAAGAATTGAGATTGCCCACTTGTATCTTGTGCCCTACCAGAATGTCAAAAGCGGCTAAACTGAAACCTCTGAAAACCAGAAAATACCAATTTAGGATAATGCCACACCCAGCAACACAAACTCTTTGAGCGATGCCCTAAGATGCCACTAACATGCACTACCGTCACGGATGCTACAGGACACTTTGGGAACAGAGCACATTAGTATTACAGGACAGAGTCTAATGCATTAAGACCTTTAAAAATCTGGAACTTTGTTTTATTTTTACATAGATCATCTATATATAGATTGAAATTTAAGACAGTTAAAAGCAGAAGTTCCATAAAGCACTTTTTTGTGTGTGTTTTAAATAACCAAGAGCATTGGAGATAAGGCGGGATTCATTTAATGCATGACTTCATTGAGGGTTCATGAATATCAGGGGGACTGCAACCATCTCGCAGCCTGCCAATGTTGCTTAAAGATAAGAGGATCCTGGGTAGATCAGAGGGAAGCCCTGGTATGGAAAAGGTGTCATACCACTGATTTAATGTATGAAGTTGGATAAGATCTGGTTCAAGATTTAGCAGGCAGGGACTCTCCCAGCAAGTGACATGACTATCTCCATGGGCTTAAATCATTTGTGAGTTTCACACACAGCAAGGGTGGAGTGAAGCCCAAATGTAAATGTGAAATGAGCAATGTACTTTATAATGAAAGACACCTGAGAGATCTGATCTTCTCTGACTCTGATCCCTGCCTTCTTCTATCATTAGTTGTAATTGAATAACACCTGCAGGGTCTGGGAAATAGGGACAACCCAGTACTCACGGTTTATCAAGGTCTGACCCCCTCGTGAAGTAGGTGTGAGGGGAATCTCTTTTAGATGCTGGGCTGCAGAGTGTGCAGTCACTCAGCATTCGGGGGTGAGAAGGGACAAGGAATCATCAGCCTTTGGGGTACAAGGGTTCGATCATTCCAAGGGACAGGAACACAAAAGTGGGGAAGGCAGGCCACACAGGGTATGTCTACATTGCAATATAAGCCTGGGATTCAAACTCAGTCTCAAGACTACCCACCTTCCATCTACATGCAAATCACGCTAACACAGGGCTTGGTCCCAGCACCCCATGGCATGGAGGGTCCAAGCCTGAGTCAAGCTGGGACCCAGGGTTCAAGCCCTATTGCTATGCAGTGCAGATGCAGCCCCACTAGACTTGTGATCTGGGAGCATGCCAACAGTACTCCATGAGCCCATGGGCCAACTTTCTTTGTCATCTGATCAGTCAAGTTTGGTGGACAGTTAAGTTTTCCCACACTTCACCATGAACAAAGGGCTACAGCAGATGCCTGCCACATTTTGGGAGGGTGCTATGAAGTCTGGGGGAGTCACAGGTGGGGATCCTGCATTCAACAATGCCTAGCCTATGGTTACAAATGAGTGTAGACACTCAGACTCTAGCTTAGCAAACCCAGGGTCTGCTAACCTGAGTTTTATTAACCCTGAGCTTACATTTACTCCTGGGGGAATTGTGTGCCACTGTGCATGAGCAGAATTCATGTCCCCTGCAGATTTCTTTGCTTCTCCGCAGAAAATGACTTTCAGACAGGGAAGCAAAGAGCAGTCACGCACTACTCCCTAGCAGTGCAGGTACATTGTTTCAGGCACCTGGAGCAGCTGGCGGAGAGCTCCCACCTTTGTGCAGCCAGTGGCCTGTGCTCCCCACTGCCATGCTGGAGCCTCTGCATGTATTTATTGACAAATAAAACTGGCAGAATTTTAAAACATTGTGCGCAGCATTTTAAATATTTTGGTGCATAATTTTTAATTGTTTGGCGCCGAATGCCCTCGGGAGTGCTACACTGCAGTGTAGACAGACCCACAGCGTTGGAGGGAAGGCAGGGGGTACAGTGAACCCTGCAGGGCTGAGGTCAGGGGAAGGAAGGAATCAGAGAGCTGCTGGGGGCAAGTGGGACTCAACCGCCTCTGCCGATTATTTCGAGGCTGCCAGTGGAATTGGTCTCCCAGGAATGTGGGGAGTCAGCCCCCAGATTTTGGAGGGGATGCTAGCAGGATTATCCCTCCCCGCCCCCGGCCCTCAGGATTTTGGTAGACGGGGAGATTAGACTCCAACACCCAAGATTTTGGTAGGAGGTTGACCCCCCCACATTTGTGGGGGTACACATTGGTATGAGCCCCTCCCCCAGGATTTGGGGTGGTATGAGCCCCTCCCCCTATATTTGTGGGGGTACAAATTGGTATGAGCCCCTCCCCCAGGATTTGGGGTGGTATGAGCCCCTCCCCCTATATTTGTGGGGGTACAAATTGGTATGAGCCCCTCCCCCAGGATTTGGGGGTACAAATTGGTATGAGCCCCCCCCGGATTTGGGGTACAAGGGCGTATTACCCCCCGGGATTTTCGGTAGTAGGGGAATTAGCCCCACCCCTAGAATCTCGGGGGGGAGGGGAATCAACCCCCACAGCGAGAAGGCGCAGGCGCATTGGCGGGGAGTGGGAGTTAGCCCCACCCCCTTAGGACGGGAGGGAGGAAGCCACTTCCTGTCGCAGGGCGATGACGTTGCCGCGAGGCATTTCCGGTTCGGCGGACGCTCGAGCGCGTCCCGGGAGCCGGGCGGTTCCCCGTCGCCGGGATGCACCGGCGCGGGGTGGGGGCGGGCGCCATCGCCAAGAGGAAGCTGGCGGAGGTGAGCGCCGGGGCCCCTCCCGTACCCCGGAGGGCCGAGACCCCCTCCCTCCCTCCCTTCTCTGGGGATCCTGGGGATCTCCCCAGATCTGGGGGCGCGTCGCTCCGGAGCCTCCCCCACCCTCTCGTATCCCGGGCCCGGCGGGGGCTGAGTCGCCTTCCTCCGCCATCCCGCAGAGGCTGCGATCCGCCCGCTGCTCCAGAGAGAGGGGCGCCAAATCCGCCGCTGCACCCGGATCCCCCGCAGCTGCCTCGCCCCGGACCTTGTAGGCGCCGAGTCCCCCCCCCTTTCCCTCGTCCGAGGGGGCGCCGAGTCCCCCCCCCCTTTCCCTCGTCCGAGGGGGCGCCGAGTCCCCCCCCCCTTTCCCTCGTCCGAGGGGGCGCCGAGTCCCCCCCCCTTTCCCTCGTCCGAGGGGGCGCCGAGTCCCCCCCCCTTTCCCTCGTCCGAGGGGGCGCCGAGTCCCCCCCCCTTTCCCTCGTCCGAGGGGGCGCCGAGTCCCCCCCCCTTTCCCTCGTCCGAGGGGGCGCCGAGTCCCCCCCCCTTTCCCTCGTCCGAGGGGGCGCCGAGTCCCCCCCCCTTTCCCTCGTCCGAGGGGGCGCCGAGTCCCCCCCCCTTTCCCTCGTCCGAGGGGGCGCCGAGTCCCCCCCCCTTTCCCTCGTCCGAGGGGGCGCCGAGTCCCCCCCCCTTTCCCTCGTCCGAGGGGGCGCCGAGTCCCCCCCCCTTTCCCTCGTCCGAGGGGGCGCCGAGTCCCCCCCCCTTTCCCTCGTCCGAGGGGGCGCCGAGTCCCCCCCCCTTTCCCTCGTCCGAGGGGGCGCCGAGTCCCCCCCCCTTTCCCTCGTCCGAGGGGGCGCCGAGTCCCCCCCCCTTTCCCTCGTCCGAGGGGGCGCCGAGTCCCCCCCCCTTTCCCTCGTCCGAGGGGGCGCCGAGTCCCCCCCCCTTTCCCTCGTCCGAGGGGGCGCCGAGTCCCCCCCCCTTTCCCTCGTCCGAGGGGGCGCCGAGTCCCCCCCCCTTTCCCTCGTCCGAGGGGGCGCCGAGTCCCCCCCCCTTTCCCTCGTCCGAGGGGGCGCCGAGTCCCCCCCCCTTTCCCTCGTCCGAGGGGGCGCCGAGTCCCCCCCCCTTTCCCTCGTCCGAGGGGGCGCCGAGTCCCCCCCCCTTTCCCTCGTCCGAGGGGGCGCCGAGTCCCCCCCCCTTTCCCTCGTCCGAGGGGGCGCCGAGTCCCCCCCCCTTTCCCTCGTCCGAGGGGGCGCCGAGTCCCCCCCCCTTTCCCTCGTCCGAGGGGGCGCCGAGTCCCCCCCCCTTTCCCTCGTCCGAGGGGGCGCCGAGTCCCCCCCCCTTTCCCTCGTCCGAGGGGGCGCCGAGTCCCCCCCCCTTTCCCTCGTCCGAGGGGGCGCCGAGTCCCCCCCCCTTTCCCTCGTCCGAGGGGGCGCCGAGTCCCCCCCCCTTTCCCTCGTCCGAGGGGGCGCCGAGTCCCCCCCCCTTTCCCTCGTCCGAGGGGGCGCCGAGTCCCCCCCCCTTTCCCTCGTCCGAGGGGGCGCCGAGTCCCCCCCCTTTCCCTCGTCCGAGGGGGCGCCGAGTCCCCCCCCCTTTCCCTCGTCCGAGGGGGCGCCGAGTCCCCCCCCCTTTCCCTCGTCCGAGGGGGCGCCGAGTCCCCCCCCCTTTCCCTCGTCCGAGGGGGCGCCGAGTCCCCCCCCCTTTCCCTCGTCCGAGGGGGCGCCGAGTCCCCCCCCCTTTCCCTCGTCCGAGGGGGCGCCGAGTCCCCCCCCCTTTCCCTCGTCCGAGGGGGCGCCGAGTCCCCCCCCCTTTCCCTCGTCCGAGGGGGCGCCGAGTCCCCCCCCCTTTCCCTCGTCCGAGGGGGCGCCGAGTCCCCCCCCCCTTTCCCTCGTCCGAGGGGGCGCCGAGTCCCCCCCCCTTTCCCTCGTCCGAGGGGGCGCCGAGTCCCCCCCCCTTTCCCTCGTCCGAGGGGGCGCCGAGTCCCCCCCCCTTTCCCTCGTCCGAGGGGGCGCCGAGTCCCCCCCCCTTTCCCTCGTCCGAGGGGGCGCCGAGTCCCCCCCCCTTTCCCTCGTCCGAGGGGGCGCCGAGTCCCCCCCCCTTTCCCTCGTCCGAGGGGGCGCCGAGTCCCCCCCCCTTTCCCTCGTCCGAGGGGGCGCCGAGTCCCCCCCCCTTTCCCTCGTCCGAGGGGGCGCCGAGTCCCCCCCCCTTTCCCTCGTCCGAGGGGGCGCCGAGTCCCCCCCCCTTTCCCTCGTCCGAGGGGGCGCCGAGTCCCCCCCCCTTTCCCTCGTCCGAGGGGGCGCCGAGTCCCCCCCCCTTTCCCTCGTCCGAGGGGGCGCCGAGTCCCCCCCCCTTTCCCTCGTCCGAGGGGGCGCCGAGTCCCCCCCCCTTTCCCTCGTCCGAGGGGGCGCCGAGTCCCCCCCCCTTTCCCTCGTCCGAGGGGGCGCCGAGTCCCCCCCCCTTTCCCTCGTCCGAGGGGGCGCCGAGTCCCCCCCCCTTTCCCTCGTCCGAGGGGGCGCCGAGTCCCCCCCCCTTTCCCTCGTCCGAGGGGGCGCCGAGTCCCCTCGAGTAAGTGGGGTCTGAATTCTCCATCTTCTCAGGGTGCAGAGAGTCTGTACCCCCCTGCCCTAAATTCAGCTGGGTCTGAGTACCCCTTTTGACAACTTAAAGTCCTCCCTCCTCCCCCAGCAACTTCGAAACGACTGCTTCTTTTCTTCAAAGCAACTGGCTGTAGGACACCCCTGTCACCCAAACCCAGGAGTAGCTGATCCTCTCTCTTGAGGATAAAGGGTTGGTGGGTGGGGAGCAAGTCTGCGATGGGTTTTCTTGTTTAAAATGCAGACATACTGCAGAAATGGTGGCGGCACTGGTGGGGGACCCTGCAGAGGAGAAGTGGTCTCAGCCCATGTGTGACCTCTGAAAAACTTAAATAAAATGATTAGGGGGATTTTTTTATCTCCTAGGCCAAATACAAGGAGCGAGGGACAGTGCTGGCTGAAGACCAACTGGCACAGGTGAGATGCTGGCTCCAAGTTGAGTGTGAAGGGACCATTGCTGGTATGCGGTGGACTTGAAAGTTGGAAGGAATGTGAGGTTTTGCAACATGCTCAGGAACTGAAGCTGTCCACCTGTATATTATTGTGGCTTGATGCGGTGATGTTGGTGAAAAACAAGAGTACTGCACCTGTTAGTTTTACTTGCTTTTATGCTGGAAATCTGGAAGTCATGGGTGACTGTGAAGTTTCCTCCCACTTACATTTTAGGGCCCTTCTTCGCAACAAGAACTATGCTTAGAACAGCCTTCCTCTTCTGTGTGCACCAGGTAGGCCTTCCATATCTCTGCCTCCACCCCAAAAAACACCTGCCAACAGTCTCTTCAACCTTGCCTCCCCTGCAAGGTTGGTAATTTCCTGGGGAAAACTAGTTTAGGGCAGGATGCAAGTAAATACCAGCTTAATCCCACTTTAAACTGGGAAGTGGGGAATTGCCTCAGTGTCCAGCAAGTTCAGCAAGCCCAGAATGAACCTTTTCAAACTTTGGATACATCCATTCAAATGCTCAGTCGATCCACTACATCAGAGTTGGTCCATTACAGAACACTGCATGACCAAATGGACCTGAACTAGTAGGCAGCAAATCTGCATGCTTCTGCTTGCTGTGACAGGGTCGGGCCGGATGGCTACAGGAGAGTAGATTTTTTTTTTTGAAGCGCAAAAAAAAAAAAAAGCAGATGTATTAGCCCCAGGTTAAGTAGGTCCCTTTTCCCTGGGTAAGATAACAGGGAAGATTCCAGAACAATCAGGAACCTTCTGGAGACAATTAAGACAGACAAGATGATTAGAACACCTGCAGTCAATCAAAAAAAACTGCTAGAATCAATTAAGGCAGGCTAATCAGGGCATCTGGGTTTTAAAAGGAGCTCACTTCAGTTTGTGGTGCAAGGAGCTGGGAGCAAGAGGTGCTAGGAGCTGAGAGTGAGAATGTGGACTGTTGGAGGACTGAGGAGTACAAGCATTATCAGACACCAGGAGGAGGTCCTATGGTGAGGATAAAGAAGGGGTTGGGAGGAGGCCATGGGGAAGTAGCCCAGGGAGTTGTAGCTGTCACACAGCTGTTCCAGGAGGCACTCTAGACAGCTGCAATCCACAGGGCCCTGGGCTGGAACCTGGAGTAGAGGGCAGGCCTGGGTTCCCCCCAAACCTCCCAACTCCTGGTCAGACACAGGAGGAGTTGACCTGGACTGTGGGTTCACGAAAACGGCCAAACTGAGGGCTGCTGTGAAGTTCCAAGGCGAGCAAATCCGCCGATAAGCGCAAAACCCACCAAGGTAGAGGAGGAACTTTGTCACATTGGTTAATGCCTCAAGCCTAGAACTCTGCACTATTGGCGTTTTCATATAATCGATTGTCTTTGACTTTTGTTTCAGTAATACTGAAATGAGTCATTACATATATAGCTTCCTTGAGGAAAACACTGAACCAAAATGTACACAGACATTCTGATGTTCAGTATTTCAATTACCTATATTATTATTATTACACCCACTGCAGTTTAACTTCTTATTTGTGCAACCTTAAATTAGTCCACGCATCTACTGTCTTATATAACCACAATTTGAATATGTAATGAAATCTAAGTGTAATATGGCCTACGTTAATGAAAAAGTTTCTAAAATAGAAAATGCCTTAAACTGGGACTAACTAGTTTTTTCGGGGACAGTAAAAAAAATAAAATAAATAAAATAAAATAAAATAAAATATGATTTTACCTCTGAAAACTGCCTCTGGTAAATGCCAGGCCATCCCTGCCCTAGTGTGGTCTACTCCATTATTTATGCCTGCTTGTTTAAATATATATTTAAACACACAAAATGATTCTGATTTCTCATTACGTGTCTTCTGTTATATAGTCCATCTAAGATCCCTATGGTCAATTGTCTTGTTGTTTTTTAAACGGCTCCAGAGGCGATCCTGGAGTTTACAGTCCAGTAAACCTAACTTTACTACCAGGAAAATTGTTTGAAACTGTAGTAAAGAACAGAATTATCAGACATATAGATGAACACAATATGTTCGGGAAGAATCAATGTGGCTTTTGCAATCACGCCTTGCCAATCTGTTAGAATTCTTTAAGGGTATCGTCAAGCCTGTGGACAAGGATATTCCAGTGGATATAGTGTTCTTGGACTTTTAGAAAGCCTTTGATGAAGTCTCTCACCAAAGGCTCTTAAGCAAAGTAAGGAGTCCTGGGATAAGAGGGAAGGTCCTCTCCTGGATCAGTAACTGGTAAAAACATAGGAAACAAAGGGTAGGAATAAATTATCAGTTTTCACAGTGGAGTGGTAAATAGTGGGAGTCCCCTAAGGATCTGTACTTGGACCAAGGCTGTTCAACATATTCATAAGTGATCTGGAAAAAGGAGTAAACAATGAGGTAGCAAAATTTGCAGGCAATACAGAATTACTCAAATAGTTATATCCAAAGCTGACTGCAAAGAGTTACAAAGGGATCTCACAAAACTGTCTGACTGGGCAACAAAATGACAGGTGAAATTCAATATTGATAAATGCAAAGTAATGCACATTGGAAAACATCCCAACTATACATACAAAATATTGGGGTCTAAATTAGCTGTTACCACTCAGGAAAGAGATCTTGGAGTCATTGTGGATAGTTCTCTGAAGATATTTGCTCAAATGTGCAGTTACAGTAAAAAAAAAAAAAAAAAAAATTAAATGTTAGGAAAGGGACAGATAAGGCAGAAAATATCAAATGCCACTATATAAATCCATGGTATATCAACACCTTGAAAACAGCACGCAGTTCTGGTTATCCCATCTCAAAAAGATATATTAAATTGGAAAAAGTATAGAGAAAGGCAACAGAAATGATATGGGATATGGAACAGCTTCCATTCAAGGAGACATTAAAAACATTGGGACTGTTCATCTTAGAAAAGAGATGACTAAGGGGGAATACAATAGAGGTCTATAAAATCATGACTGGGCTGTAGAAAGGGAATAGGGAAGTGTTAGTTATCCCTTCACATAACACAAGAACCAGGAGTCTCCCAATTAAATTAATAGGCAGATGGTTTAAAACCAACACAAGGAAGCACTTCACACAATGCACTATCAGCCTGTGGAACTGGGGGATGTTGTGAAGGTCAAAAATATAAACTGGATTCAAAAAAGAATTAAGACTCTATGCTCTGGGTGTTCCTAAACCTCTGACAGCCAGAAGCTGACAGGAGATGCGTCACTTCATTATTCCCATTCTGTTCATTTCCTCTGAAGCACCTGGCACTGGCCTTTGATGGAAGACAGGATACTGGGCTAGATGGACCATTGGTCGGACCCAGTCTGGCTGTTCTTGTGTCTGTGGAGGTTAGCCAGGGAGCTTGTCATGTTTTGTACGTCAGTGCCATGCCATGCTTTTTTATGTAATGTTATAAAGCAAGCGTTCAGTCATAGATGCTTTCCTCTCTTTACCCGTCACTTACAGATGTCTAAGCAACTGGACATGTTTAAGACCAACTTAGAAGAGTTTGCCAGCAAACACAAGCAAGAGATTCGTAAAAATCCCCAGTTTCGGGTCCAGTTCCAGGACATGTGTGCAACCATCGGAGTGGATCCATTGGCATGTAAGGAATATATGCAGGAGAGGTTTAAGACTGAATGTCGTGATTGAGTTTGGAGACAATTTGTATTGTCTTTTCTCAGTAAAATCTCTCATTGAAGTTGATAGGAGCTGTGAGTAAAGATGATGGGATTTGGTTCTTAGGGTCTGAAAACTGATGGGCTGTTTTGCCAGCCTGGGAAGGGAAGCAAGCACCAGGCATAAGGCCTTTCCTTTAGGACAGGGGTTCTCAAACTGGGGTCAGGACCCTACCGGGGGTCACGAAGTTTTGACATGGGGGGTTGTGAGCTGTCAGCCTCTACCCCAAACCCTGCTTTGCCTCCAGGATTTATAATGGTGTTATAAATTAAAAAACACTTTTTAATATATTTAAGCACTCAGAGGCTTGCTATATGAAAGGGGTTACCAGTACAAAAGTTTGAGAACCATTGCTTTAGGACATGTTTTATTGTTTGAACAAAAAAAGACATGAACAACCCAAAATAAAGTAACTCAGTTGACAAGCGTGACAGTCTCTAGTCTGTCAGCCAGAGGAAAAGAGGACAATCCTTATACATCTTGCCGAGCCTGCGATAGGCAGAGCTCCCATAACTCCTTCTGGGCTGCTGTATCACCTTTTCGCAGGGCCCAATCCTGCAAACCCTACAGGGGACGGTGCTTGTGACTGAGAGTAGCCCTACTGCCATCAGTAAGGCTCAGAGCTGTCAAGGTATTTAGGAGCCTAAATACCTTGGAGGATCTGGGCCAAAGTGCTTGCAGGATTAGGCTGTTAAGGAAGAAGAATAGCAGTGATGCTTAATTTGATTTTTCTTCCCCCTTCCTTTGCAGCTGGTAAAGGATTCTGGTCAGAGATGCTGGGAGTTGGAGATTTCTACTATGAGCTGGGTGTTCAGATTGTTGAAGTTTGTCTGGCTCTGAAACACAGAAATGGAGGTGAGGACTCTACACGTTTGCCTCTTGAGCACAGGAGCAAATACTGCCTTCCGCCGGCTGTATGTTACAAGGTGCTTCTGGAAACCGAGCCGCGCTTGGTAAGACGCTCAGTATGTGGTGTACTTGAGTGGGTTTCAGAAAGTGCCGAGAAAACAGTTTTGGCTTTGGCTCCGCTCCAGTAAAAAAGGGTAGCATGGTTTTTACAATGAGGTAGCTAACGCACGCAGCTTTTGTGAAAATCCATTGGAGGCAAGGCTCTGTGGCTTTTTCACCGCGCTGTAGCTAGGTGAGCTGAATTGTGGGTGAGAGGGGATAGCGTTGACGTCGCCTAGCTACAATGCAGTAAAAGCTACCTACGGGCAGTCACCAATAGGATTTTATAGTGAAATAGCGAACGTGTGTTATTACAATGTAAACTTCCCACACCTTTTTTAGCAGCAAAGATGTCGCTTAACACTGCCATAGAATATGCTTGGTGAGCCTGTAGCAGTACGTCTGGTTCACAGCAAGAATTGGGGGATTAGTAATTGATCTGATTTTTTTTCCAACTATACAGAGAGAGAGAAAGAAAAAATGAATTTCTGGCCCACTATTGCTAAAGAAAGAACTTGACCAAACTCTTATTTTAAAGAACTGGCCTCATATCCTGCAAAGTAAAAGTGATAAGTAAGGGCCTGATTTAGAAATACTTCCGACATCTAGAGTAAGCAACTTATTATGCAAGCATTTATTGTAAGGTAATGTCATGTGTGTGACATCTGCTGTTAGTTTGAATCGCAGCCCCAGTTTTGGACCAGAACTTCATGGTGGTAGGTGTTGGACAAACACAGAACAAAAAGACAGTCCCTGCCCCCAAGGACCTTGCAATCCATTTTTAATTAAATGTGCCTGATCCATTAATGGGAGAAAACAGCAACCAACTCCACAGTACTCTCAATTTGGGGATAAAAATGTTTAGACCTTTAATATCCTACCTAAAGCTGTGAAATCGAATACAGTGAAAAACACATTAAAGTGACTACATAAATGAAAGGAACATGTAAGATAATGGCAAATGTGAAAAGGAACTGTTTCTCTGTATTAACATCACCTCCCTCATTTGTTCTCTCTAGGTCTCATAACCCTGGAGGAACTTCATCAGCAAGTGCTAAAGGGAAGAGGGAAGTTTGCCCAGGATGTCAGCCAGTGAGTAGCTGCTTGAGCTGTGTTGTAACCCAGGGGAGCCTGAAAACAGCATGAATAAAAAGTGACAGTTAATCTAGGCAGGCACCTGAAGGTGGTTCTGCTGCTAATATGACCCCAGATAGCTTCATAATTATGAAGCTATCAGTAGTGAGTCCATAATTAAGGTTGCAAGCAATGCCCTATTATAAATTTATATGCCTGCTGGAGGAGCTCCTCTCAAGATTACAGTATACAAAATATTGCTGTGATAGCTTAGATACTCAGTTAATAATCAGAATGTGTGGTAACAGTTGCAAATCATATATTAAGACAAATTACACTAAAGTCTTGCAAGTGAAACAATTCAATCTGTATTGCAATGTAATCAGTCTACTTGCATAGAGGAGAGTTGACAGACTAATTTTTAAAAAGAAATCTTATTTTTGACTTTACATTGCCTGTACATTGAGAGTTACTTAAAAGGACTGCTACGATAGGGAAATCTGTATTTAGTATGTTAAGTGTAATGTCTTATGAAAATTAAATTCATACTTTTGCCACAGATTCACTTGAACAGTGAAAGTAGACTGAGTTTCACTTTCTTTTCTTGCATTAGCAAGGTGTTACTATGTACCCGTCCACCTGCTAGAGAGTATTACTTGAACAAATAACAATTTCTACTGAACTTTCATTATTTCAACTTTCTTCTGCTTGGAGATCTTTCTGTTGATAGGGTTTGCAAAAGGTTGTCTTACAGGATCTGAATTTTGGGCCTGAGATTGTCTTTTGAATATTTTATTTTGGCAACTTAGCGTTGGCGTTCACAGGACTTGTAGGATGAGTTCACTCAAACAGTTTAAGTGACCATCTTATGATCCTGTTGGAATCAGAGCACACCTAAAATGGAAGCAAGGCAGGCAATCTTTTTTCGGTTGCTGTTGCCTCTTGGTAAATATGAATGAAAAATTAAACAGATAGCAGATAACTTTTCAGAGGTGCTTAGCATGAGAAGAAATAACTGTAGCCACTTAACGTGCATGGTTCGCCTCTGCCTTTCAGACTTTAACTTTGCCACTTGTACAGCTGTTGTCCCTTATTTACATCACTTAGGGTCTGGCTCAAGTGAAGAGCTAAAGCTTTTCTTTCAAAGTCTTATGTTCACTCCCACCGCCTCTTCAGGGACGATCTCATCCGAGCTATCAAGAAGCTGAAGGTTCTGGGCAGTGGCTTTGGGATTATTCCTGTTGGAGGGACATATCTGATCCAGTCTGTACCAGCTGAACTGAACATGGATCACACAGTGGTTTTGCAGCTGGCTGAGGTACTGTGGCAAGAGATTCTTTTGTATAAGCTGCCCCTAAGGGGTCCCAGGGTACCCTTGATTCACTTGGGCAGGCTCTGTAGATAAGGAATAGATGGTATGAAGAGTTTAAATTCTAATATGAGTGAGAACCTAGGGTCTCAGCTTGTAAAGATATGAACATGTAGGCAAGTAGACTTACCAAAACATGGACTCTGATATTAAGTCCAGCTCATTAGCAGATAGTTAAGAGCTTTAACTGTGCATTGAAATCATTGTCTTACTAAAACACTTTTTTTCTTCTCTTATTTCAGAAAAAGGGGTATGTAACTGTCAGCGAGATCAAGTCCAGTTTAAAGTGGGAGATGGAACGTGCCAAGCACGTGCTGGTATGTATGTGGACCTTGTGTGGTATGCTTGTTTGGATTACATGCTGTTGTAGTAGGATTAGGGTTGCATTTACACTACCAGCTCCACCGTCATGGTAGGACACAGTAAAAACAGTTTAATCCCATCTAGTCTGCAGGACCAAACCAAGGAGAAAGTAAATGAGTTCTTTACCCCGTAAGACTTAATGTAGACAGGATCTAAGGCAGAATCCTCTTAAGGGCAGGTCCATACCTTTCACTGGTGCTGCTATGAACTATGTACATACTTCATTTCTTGCCTTGGGATCTGGGCTGCACCTTCCTTAATTCTGTAAAATTTACTCACCAGCTCTGGCTTTGTATCCATGGTTCTCGAATACTTTTTGAACATAAAATCTTCACTTACTGCAGGGACAGATGGAGATAGCTGTAGTGAAGTCAGTATAGCCACTTGCCCTTTAAATATATTTGTAGCAGGTGAGAATACTTCCAGTAATGGAGGGGGTGATCATACAGATGTCTGAACTACCTGCAGCTAGAGTGGGGCGAAGGAAGCCCTGTCTAGTGCTAACTTGAGTCATGGGGCTCTTCCTTCTCCTGCCTGTAGCAGAGCTGGAATGCAGAAGTGGTTCTTGTGTACTTGTATGCCCTGCTTCACTTTTTTGGGCAGATCCTTGTTTTCTCCATTCAGCTTTTGAGCCCTTGGTCTATTTTGACAGGAACACCTGCTGAAGGAAGGCATGGCCTGGCTTGACACACAAGCTCCAGGGGAATCTCAGTACTGGCTGCCTGCTCTCTTTACAGAACTTTACTCTCAGGAAATCACTCCAGAGGAAGCAAAGGAAGCACTACCCTGACTGTTAAGAGGAACCACTGAGCTGTGTGCACCTGTACATATTCCCCCTTTGCTGTTGTGTTACCTGAAGGAGGACATTTAACTTTAAATAAAGTTGTTTAAAAAAAAATCCCCAGGTTACCCAATTGATCAAAATTATACATGCTTAACTAACTTCAAATTGTACCAACCAAACTACCTTTACCATCTGTGTGATCCAGAGGTCTACTGTTCTAAACTAGAACATGGGAGAGATGCAAAAGTGATTCTACCTCCTTAAAGGGTAAATTTCCACTCTGAGCTTATCAGCTGTAGAAACTAACTGTCCCCAGCAGCATCCCTGCTCTGGTGAAGTGTTTTAGGAAACTACTGTAAACTCAAGTCCCTTCCCCATGAAAAAATAAATAGTCTAGATTCTGCCAAAACAAACTTTATTGCACAAAAAAAATCTTATGTACAATTATATATAAACAAGGTGTTTTATAGTGACTCTTGTGCATATATTTTCAAATCATTAGGTCTAAAATTCTGTCACTAAACCATGTCTGCCTAGAGCAGTCATTGAGGATTGTCACTTTGAAATGGAAACATTCAGAAACAGCAGGACAGGTAACAACGCTATAAAACTAATACGTTCACAGCCACATGCTCAGGTGAATGGTGTCCACAGTAAGGCATTTTGTGTGTGGATGGTAATGCCACATGCACCACATACATATTTCTGAACCAGATCTGCCTTATGAAGGCATTAGAGGCCCAGCTCTAACCCATTTTAAAGTGGAGATGCTATTGATTTATGAAACCAGTGAAATTTACAAGGGGATTAAACAGGCATCACAGTAGCACAGCTCAGACTTCTCATACCAATATGCCTCCATGAAACCTTATATCAAGGAGTAAACTGCTTTATTTACTTCCAGCTGGTGTGTCCTATGTAAGTTTCCCTTCAGAGAAGATAGACCCAAGGTGAGATTTTGTTAAATGGCAGCTTGAATTCAGGAATCTTTCAACTTCTCAAAGCTCCTTAAGTAGCAGGATGAAATTTACAATAGTTGATATTCTACAGAAACAATCTGTATTGAAAATAATTCACCGACCCATGGGACATTTGAAAACAGCAGTTTGATCTACAAAAAAGACAATTTCTTTAGAACAAAGTTACCTGACCTGGAGCTTCTTTCCATGCCACAATAAGAATCAGAGGATTATAGCAAAGGAATTTTTTTTTGTGGGGTGGGGGGGGGGGGAAAGGTTGGTGCACCATAGTATGTGCTCAACTTTTAAATCAGTGCTCTTGTAAAACAAGATTAAGCCCTTCATCTGGGAAACATTTTACCACCCAGTTTGGTGGTGGTAAACTCAATCAGGCCTATTTATCTGCCTGCTTGACCTGGGTGTGTTTCATCTCCATGTCCCTTACTTTAAATACATCCTTGATGTAATGGCACGCACAGCCAGCAGACACCTGCCCAAGAGGTATGAATTGCTCAAAATGAGACACTGCTGTTAGAACTATCAAAGCTTTAAGAACTAGTTTTACCACTGGCCAAGTTTGGCAAGGGAATGTTCTGCTGCTATTGACATTCGCTCCATGAAGATGGCTCCCTGCTTATAAATGTCCCTTATCCTAGCATTTTATTTGTCCTGGATCAAAATACTAGCAGAAGAACAAAAAAAAACAAACACAACACTGACTTCAGGGGCTGAAAGCAAACAGCAGTCAAGGAAACAGCACTTCCATTTAGAAGAGCCAAAGATTAAAAAAAAAAATAAAACACAACAAATACAACAAAATTAGATGGAGGGAGGGAGGGAGTGTTTTTTTTTTTAAAAAAACCCCAGTGATTTTCTCTCCAATGTTTCCAGGGTAAAAGCATCTGCTCTTGATTTATAAGCTTTTACAGCTTGCATCCATTCCTCCCCCCTTCCCTTCCCCTTTTCCCTCTTCCACCTAAAGTCCAGTCAGCAAAAGCGACCCAGGGACTGGATGAAGCTTTCAGAAAGAAAGCTAGGAGTCCACCCTGTTTATCTTTGGTCTGTCTAGAAGAGATACCAGCAGATAGATGGGCTTATGCAGAGCACCTGTGCCCCACCTCTCCCCAGACAGAAGTTAACCCTAGGCAAGCAGCAAGTGGGCCCCTTAGTATCATGGACTCCAGCCAAGTGCTCCTACAGCTCTGGTCCTTGGGAGTTCAGCATGGCCAGAGGGAAGGGCACATACTGGGTATTTAAGAACAGAAAAGCTGTAAAACGGACTTGCATTCTACATCTCATTGTTTTAATCCAATAAAGAAAAAAAAAGCCACCCAGTGTAGGTGTTTCCAAAATAACCTGATGCCACATGCTCCAGCTTTCTAGCATAGGAAGTACCTTTTAGAGTAGCCTATCACAAGCTTGGCTTTGTCTACCATGAAGTCCTCTTGTTCAGTATCCACCAGAGCATTAAAGGAGACAGAAGACCTCTTCCAGCTCTAGCCACTCTGGGTTTGGCTTGGTTCTCAAGTCTGTCAGGGGTAATTCTAGAGTTCGAAGACAGAACCATCCCCACAATTGGGTTTCTCACATAGAGAGAGACCTCTAAGCCTTGGAGCTCCCTTGAGTGTCTGTCTCCGTCTCCGAGGAGCTGCTGTCAGAGTCTATTTCTACATTCTCCTGCTGGTGTTTCTCTTGCACCTTCAGCCGAATTCCTTGCAAACGGATTAATAGGGACTGATAGTCAAAGTGGCCTCGTTTCTCACCAAAAGGATCCTGGGGGTGGGGAGGAGGAAGGAACACAAGATTTAGACACACACTTATATGGTGCTAAAGTACATCACACTCTACGTGGCATCTATGAAACACACCCACCACAAGGGCAGGCAACAGCAACTGAGCAGATAACTGCAGGGCAAGGAGAGACATTTTGGCCAAAGACACTGGTTAAACCTCTTTTTGCCAAGCACGTTAGGGGTTCGTCAGTGTCAATGCAGAGCATAGAGGACCTTGGCTCTTTTAAACGCACTCTGAAAAAAACCAAGCAAAATAAACTTGAGGGAACTCAGTTTACCTTCCGCAGCCAGATGGTTTGAGTGGACACTGGCTGGATTTGAACCAGAGTTTCAAAGAACTGATGGATTGGTCTCAGGCAGGAGAGAGGGACAGTCTCAGTAGGAAAGACTAAGGACTTAGTAACTACCACCTCGTGTAGTGCTATAGAGGCTTTATAAAGAAAGGCAAGTATCACCCCCATTTTACAGATAGTGTAACTGAGGCACACAAGTGACCACACTTGCCTACAGTCACTCGCAGTTGGGCAGTGGCAAACAGGCAAGAGAGATTTAGCTTCTACCCTCACACCCTGATGGGACCACACTGGCAGAGCAATTGGGAGGAAGCTTGCACTGCCCATGCTGTACCTGCTCTGGGATAAATAGGAGGACTTCAGACTCCAAAAACCAAAAAGCCAGCTTCTTTCCCAAACACTACGCTCACATGGGAAAGCTGCTGACGACGACACTGACCTCAACGTTTTGGAATGGCTTCGTTTTCACACCATTCTCTCTTTTATCTGTGGTTCATCTAATGAAGTGGGTCTATGCTACAATTTACAACGGTTGGGGACAGGAACACAGCAGTAAGACCAGCACTGTGTTTGTACAGCGCCTAGCACAATGGGGTTCTGGTCCAGGACTATGGCTCCTTGCAGCTGCAGCAGTTATGACCGTAGAATGTGATCGGTGCCATTCCCAAATAACTCCTCAAGTCATAACCCTCTCTAGTCACTGTACTAAAGATTCCAGCTGATGTGAGTCAGACAGTGTTGCCTGGTGGCACTATTCAGTCCAAACACAGGCGGTCTGCTTTTGTCATGCGTTGCGGGTGCTCTCATTTTATGGATTACAGGGCTGTTTGTTGACAATGAAGGGCATGGGTAGATATTCGGTTGTAAATTAATCACCTCTCTCTTTCATCAATGGTGATATCTTTTAATGGGACAGTCAGGACATGGGTGATTAGAGCAGAAGCAGCTTCTATTCATATTGAAATATCTTAGCAATCAGCAGTAAGAAAAAGCAGGTTTTTTTTGATGAGTGGCTCAGGAGCAGTGCTAGGAAAAGCTCAGTGGCTTGTACTGGGTCCGCGAAATCAATGGAAATTGAAGGCACTCGGCACCTCAAGGGACCGGGCCTCAGCAAAGCACCTTTGATTCCACACTTAGGCTAGTGCAGATAAAAAATTGCAAGAGCTTGTTCTCAGGATTGGAGAGCAGGAAGAAGCCTCACCCCCCACTTCTCAGGATTGTATTGCATAATGAGTAATAGTGAGGAGGCCCTTAAGAAGAGACTAGAGGAAATCCTAGAACTCCAGCGATGCATAGCCAGAGCCAGCAGAAAAACCACCAGCTAGCTAAACCTTTGACCGGGACATAGGAACTGCCCTACTGGAATCACACTACTGTCCAAGCAGCGGTAGTTTCCTATTCTCTTAGCATGAGTCAGAGGATGGACCAGTGGTCCTCAACCTATTTACCGTTGTGGGCCACATATGTAGCCCACAATGTTATGTGGGCCGCATCCAACACTACTTGTAGGGCCCTGATCCACATGAAGAGGAAATACAAGCACATTTAAGCTGGTGTATCCCCCCCCTAAATTCTGCCTTTCAGAGGAAACTTTCAAATGAAGTACAATTGGCACCAACAGACAGAGAATTAAGCAGACATTTTGTGTTAGAGGAAAAACAGTACATAATAGGAATTTCTCATAGCCTTATTTCATGGCTGATGTGAAATCAAAGCACATGAAGGGTAGAATTTCTTAAATTCCCTCCAGATAAGGAACTCCCATTCTCCTCCCTCCTAAATTAGCCATGTCAAGAGGCAAGCTGATGGCTACCGTGGCTGAAGGAGGTAGCCAAGATAAAAATAATCTCAGCAAGCAGACAACACTTTTCACCACATAGATTGTAAGAAATGGAAGTGTTGATGTGCCAGCTAACAGGTCATTAAACTGCACCCTTCTAATTAAGTCGTAGCATGGACAGGGGGGTTGCCAGCAGCTTACCTGCATTGTCTGTCCTTGGAGGTGAAGCCTCTCTTTGCATGCACCCTCGTAGAAGTCAAAGTATTCCATGAAAGACTTCTCCATAACACCCCTGGAATGCCACAAAAGAGCACATGGTCAATGCAGGCGGAGCGAGCATTTAAGCGATGGTCTCAACACCTCGTGGCCACGTGAGACTCCATTCAGTTAAAAGAAAAGGAGGACTTGTGGCACCTTGGAGACTAACCAATTTATCTGAGCATAAACTTTCCGTGAGCTACAGCTCACTTCATCGGAAGCTTATGCTCAAATAAATTGGTTCGTCTCTAAGGTGCCACAAGTACCCCGCTTCTTTTTGCGAATACAGACTAACATGTCTGCTACTCTGAAACCATTCAGTTAAGCAAACGTGTCATTCATCTAATCCACAACACTCTGTGTATGCCTTAAAAATGTACGTGGACGATCCAAGCATTCAAAAAATCTGCCCTGGCAACTGAGGCAATCATCCCGCTGCTCAGCAGAACCTCAGACACACGGGGTTTGCATTAACTTGTGTCACTGCCCTGATTGAATTACACCACACCAGAAACAAGAGTATGCAGGAGGAGGTGGTCGTCATATAGCAATTGGATGTATCGTGAGACAAAGCACGGCAGGGAACAAGTACAGGTGCTGTATAAATATTATACTCAGTACACATCAGGAACAATTAGCCATCCACCCGTGGAAGCAAGACAGGGACACGTCATCCCCCTTTACAATATGGGAATGGGAACAGAGGGTTTAGCAGTGCCCACCGTGACACAGCTAGGACTGGAACTCAGGAGTTCGGAAACACCAAGATAAGAGTTCCTGGCACCCTGTTCAACATAGGACGCTGCCCCTTCGACAGAGATCCAGCCCCTCACAGCGACTTAGCAAGCGAACATGAAGCATACAGAAGCGCCCAGTTAAAGCGGACCCTGACTGTTCAGAACGAGATGGGGCCATGTTTGTGCATTCACTCCTCTATCCCCATTACCTACCGTAAAGGCTCAGGACAGGGACACTTTCCTTCCAGCATGTCGCACACGGCTACTCGGATAGTCTCATGCCGAATGCACTCGTTATAGTTCTTACTATCCCCAGGGTGCCTCTCCTGTAAATGGAAATTGCTCCACTGAGTCCGTGTGGTAAACAGGTATTATCCCTTCCCTTCGGGCCATAAGGATTTCACACTCTGCAGCGAACTCTCCTCAGATCTGCCTGCTCAAAGTACAGTGATCTAGTTTATTCTGAAAAGCTGGTAAGAGATTCCACATGTTCCCAGATCCCAGGATTCGGGTAGCTGAGGAGATGGATCAACTCAAGCCAGCACAATAGTCTCTCTCTCCTTCTCTCTTAGGGACCGTAGACCAGGATAACCTGAGCAGTTTGGGTCACGTAGGACACAATACATCCCAGGGAAGCCATTTACTTTCAGCACAGATTGGCAGAACAAGAAAAAGCCGCTGCAGATATAATCAGTTTTCTGTCTGTTTCCAGTTAATTCCACTACCTTTCTTATAATGTAAATTAAAATGGGATCTGTGGCAGGAAGGCTAAACACTTTCTAAACCCATGCTGTCTGTATAAACCAGGTGACCATTAGTACCGACAGGATATTCCACCATAAAGCTCTTCTGCAAGTCAGGTAGTATCATGTGGGGTAAATTGGGGCTTGGCGCAGTTAACAGACTTACTCAAGGTCACAGCAACTCAGCAACAAAGAATGAAACAGAAAGCAGGAATCTCCCAGTTCTCTCACTACTAGACAACACTCCCTTCAGCTAAAAATAGCTCTCCTCTCCAGAGGTGTTTCCAGGACACCCATCGCTGGTATCTGGAGAGATGAACACCAAAGACTTGAATAGCCTCAGGATGACTGATTGAATTCCCCTTTGCAGAGAGGCACAGTTGGAGAGCGTGTGCGTGTGAGTGTGAGTGTGAGGACGACGACACGGGAGTCAAGTCATTCCATGCTCAATCAGAATATTACCTGCTCAAAGCCAGGTTCGTTGTGATAGGGGTTCTCCGTCATCAGAGACTGTATGGAGATGAGGACTGAAGAGATACTCTGTGCTGGGCTCCAAGCAGGACCAGTCCAAGTGCTGAAACATCATAAACACAGGAACGTATTTAAACACAAGACCTAGAATAGGACTCAGTGACCTCCCCTTTCACCGTTACCATTCTCAAAGATCAACAAACCCCAGTTTAGGAAATCAGAAAAAGCTAGAGGGGACTACCCAGAAGGGGAAGTGGACAAGAAGAACAGGGAGCCCCCAATGATCTGCAGTGTTCAGAAGCTTTTATGGTTGAAGTTAGTGTTTCTTTTCACCCAGTTGTGAACACTAATCTGGATAAGTAAGATTTTTGTAAATTTCACTTTACTGCCAGCATTGAAGTGCCTGGCAGACGGAAAAGAGTAGCACGCCTGGGGAAACTGCCCAACATCAGGGTTAATATTGAAAAATGTTCTGCTTGAATAATAATACCGTGTTCTTATATTGCACTTTCCATCTCAAAGCACTTTACAGCAGAGGTCAGTATCATTATCCTCATTTTATAGATGGGGAAAACTGAGGTGCAGTGACTTGCCCAAGGTCATCCGGGAGATCAGTGGCAGAAGCAGGATTAGAATTCAGGTCTGAATCCTAGTCCAGTCGTCTTATGCATTAGGCAACATTGCCTCCTACAGTAGCAAAGATCTACTGGTCCCTATGCCACATGCAGGGGTGCGCACACCTTTATGCAGAGGGACATTTCTAGAAAAAACAACAAACTCTGCATTAGCCACCCTTTGCTACAGATCCTTTCCCCCCCTGGAATGGCAGCATTTCAAAAGAGGGATGCACCTGGCACATGAGACGCTTTCTAAACCCTTTCATTTTGCTGCTCCTTTTCCCTCCACCTCCCCTGCGCCTTTCAGTTTGATGCACGTCCCAAGAGCTTGAGGTGGTCTGCCCAACTCAGTGCCTCCCGTTTCAAACCCCCTCCCATCACATCAATGAATAGTCTTCCTTCCTTAAACCATTGTTCTGTGTTTGCTCTAATTTAGGACCCAACCCTGTGAGACGACAAGCCTCTGCCACTTGCACTGGCTTCACGCTGAGCTGCACTGTGCCCAGCGGCACTCAAGATCCTGCCCTGGCATTGTTAACGTGTCAGGGAAGGGATGATGTGTTTGCAGGATTGGGACCATCCATGCATGTTCTTTAAGCACAGTAGTCCAATTGAAGCTAATGGGACTGCTCCCATGCTTAAAATTAAGCATCTGCAGAATTGGAGCCGAAGTTTGTAAAACCGCTGTTTGAATAGGCAGTGCTCTAGTGGGGACTTAAAATAATTATCCTACTCATGGTTTTGCACCAAGCACAAGCGGAAGCAGAGAAGCAGTTAAACAGCTTTCCAGGGAGTTCTTAGTGGCTCTCTTTTTTTTTTTTAATTTCTTTAAAAACCACACACACACACACGGGAAATTAAAACCACCAAAAAGAAAAAAAACCCTACATTCAAACAACAATCAGGGTCGGCCTTCAAACCGCAAAAGCAGAAGAAATGCAAAGTTCAGGCCAAAACTCTATGGGGGGAGATGGGAGGAGTGCTGTGCTACTTAGGCACAATGGAGTGAGAGAACAGAATTTCAGTCCTGGCTTTTGTAGGTTCAAAGAAAGTCAGACTCGCATTTTTGCTAAATTCTGGCAGCTTTAAGGCCTCCATCGTGCAAGCAACGCCATAGAGAGTCTGTGCAGGCAGATGTCACTGCAGGATCAGGACCTAAATATGCAAAGAGGG
This sequence comes from Caretta caretta, assembly GCF_965140235.1. Classification (NCBI taxonomy): domain Eukaryota; kingdom Metazoa; phylum Chordata; order Testudines; family Cheloniidae; genus Caretta; species Caretta caretta. Next base: position 10,260,875 of record NC_134232.1, read on the forward strand.
TCACATACAGCAGAGAACTGCCTACAGCAAACTCCTGGCTTCCCCCGAAACAGCTGAAATCTTCTCTTACCCTAAAATACTCAGGCAGACTTTCCCATTGCGGTAGAAGTTGGGGTTAAACCTCACTGTGTTATTCCCTGTTGTCATCAGTTTGACCCTTGGTGGGTGGATGGGATAATCTGGAGGACAGCGAAACAGGAACAAGAAGAAACCCCCTTCATAAGGCGTGTCAAATGGGCCTGTGATCAATGCATGAATCTGTAAAACAAAAGCCCATCTTGCGCACCACTTCAAAATTGCGCAGCACTGTGAAATTTTCAACAAAACCAAACAAGTGCAAGAAATCGCGATACAGAGCTCACGACCAGGCCTCTCCCACAAGCACATCATACACAGTCCACTCTTTCCCCTCCCTGCCAGACTCACTTATACATTTCTCTGCCACACCTGTGCGCGATGCATGCCCCCGTAGCCGTATTTACATGCCTCACACACTTGCACATGCATCCGCTCCATGTCTGCGCAGCCAAATGCAGAGTAAACAGTACTTCATCGGAAGAGCTCGACATTTCAAAAGTTGAAAGATTTAAAAACAAAAAACACAACTAACAAGAAAAAATATTCACTACCTATTTCCATCCCCAACCTTTATTTTCCAACTTCTGAATTTCCACCAGCAAGAGGATTTTTCTTAGTTTGAAGATACTGCACTGATTTGTACTTAAACGGATCACTAACCTTCCTCAGCCAGGACCTATGGTTAGGAGCATTCTCTCCTCACTGTAAAGTTACCTCTGAAGATCCTGATCACATGCAGGTGAAATTACTACCTGAGCAAGATTATTTCCTTCTGTGCTATTTCAAATGTGCTTACTTGATCAATTTTAAATGCTTCTTAACTCCTCGTGATTTGCAAGAAGATGCCAAGACTAAGACGCTTTAAGACATGGTCAATGATCTAATGCATTGTTGGAAAATGGGTGTGTATTTTCAGCTTCCAGCATCAAGTTGGACCAAAGTTATGATTAAAATACTGAGTATACACTCAGAATATGGAGTATTCTTGTATATAGGAATTCTCTCCAAGAACTATTCCCTTGCAGTATTTTAAAACCCAAAGGCCTCACTTCAGCCAAGGATTAGTGCTGGTGGTACCTGGAAGTGGAAAGATTGTTGGAGAGGTGGGAAAAGCTTGCAGCAACAGGAAAAGAGGAGGCAACTTCTCCTCCACCACTAGCCTCACAGGAAACCAGTGCAGCCCAAAGACTGGATATGGGATGGAGGCTGGGAGATGCACTGCATCAAATGCATCCTTTCAGCAGCCAGCGTCTGCAAGCTTACTAGGGTATCCTGACTGCAGTGTGACACTTAGCAGAAACTACATGGACAGGCATCTCCCAAGAACACCTCCACTGGGGCACAAGGATGCAGGCTAGCACAGGGAGTGCAAGTTACACCTCTCTGCATAAGCTTGGGTCTGAATCATGGCCTAATCTGAAGTTTCTGCACCCAATGCACAGATGCCTCCTGACTACCACATTTACCACCCCCAGTCTCTGATGGAAGCTTCCCATAGCCCAGTGGTGCTCACAGCGGAGTCAGCTGTTCCTCAACATTCCCACTGATCATTTTCAAGCATTGGCAGCATGAAACCAGCAGGATAGGTGCTTTACCGAGTCGTATGGCCATGGCGGCTCTACTGGATTGATCTGCAGAGCCACAGTTTATCACTTCACAAAGTCAGCGTCCTTGAAAGCCCCCCTCCAATTTTAAAACACAGCCCCGTCTCACTGTCCCCAGGAAAATTTAAGCTGCTTTATTCTTTTACAACCTTTTGAGGATGATCTATGGGACTCTTCCCTACCCCTCTCCCCAAAATGGTATGGACAAGCCTTATATGGATTAACTCTTAAAGTAGCCAGCAAAAGAAGACACACAGAAGGAGAAAGTTGGATCAGTTCTGGATATTCACTTACCTTAGTCATATCATGGGGATCAGGCACAACAAACATTCCAGGGGGTGGTTCCTTATAAATGGACATGATATCCCTGAACAAAGAAAACAGGAATTAGCCATTATCTCCCTCGGGGTCCAGACAAATCCAAGGAACAGAACAGAGTATGAGAGTGTGTGTGTGAGAAACAAAATAAACCTGTTACTGAAAGCACTTGTTTTTTTATTTTGTTGCTGCTTCATTGTTTTCTGGCTAAGCTGTTCCTACTTATCCAGAAGAGCTGTAGGAGAGAAGGAGTGCACACACTCTCAAAATACATAACAAGAGACATGGCATCAGATATGACTCATTGCGAGTTGGGGGACATACAGCAGCATTCTACCTCTAACAGCGAGAGTGCTGCTCCCTGTGTTGAGGTGAGTTGCACACAGCCACAAAAGGATTTTAAAAAAAGTCTTCCTGTTCGTAAAGAAAACTGAGCTGAGCTAAAGTTTCAGCAGTATGACTAAGCAGATGAAACTTCTGAAGTGACAGGAGAACCTCAACTTCTTATCAAGTTAGTGCTTTCATCCATTTGGACTGGAAGCATAGTTTGTACCATCTTATGGTGAAGTTCTAGGAGTTTTGTAACCAACAGTAGAAGAAGGATATGCAATCATTTGGCAAGCAGTAATGTTTGTGAGGAGGGAAGAGGAAGAATCTATTGAAATAAGGCCCATATTTCTAACAATACAACAACATATTGTTTTAAAGTTTATCAACATGCCAGACCTAATGTGAGCAATCCTTTTACAGGCAGCCTCTAATACTGCAGTTAGACAGGAAATAGCTGAATTGTTCAGTTAGCACCACTCAGGCAAATGAAAGAATAGGATTATGGGTGGGCCAGTAACACCTTATAAAATTCAATCTAGGAACACAAAAAAGAAACCTATTCCCCTACTGATCTAATACAAAACTACTAATTTGCAGATGCACAGAGATACTTGGTTTCAGATCACTCATTGGCAGACAGCTGGCACAACAGATTAAATTTTAAGATTCAGTAGAGGCAGTTTTGGTCAGGTGAGGTATCATCTTATATTGAATGCACAGGACAGAATCAGGAGATCAGAACGCTACTCTGGTCTCTGACACAACTTCATTGTTAACCTCGGGGAAGTCACTTTGCCTCTCTTGTATGCACCTGCAAAAATGCAGTTGTGAGGCTGAATTCAATGTATGGGCTTTGAGATCCTTGCATGGATGGGGCAAAATATGACTTCATACAACTCAACTCAACAACTCATACATTTTCTTAGCCACTGGTAGCAGCACGAATGGTTTAACCAGGTGGGGACAGAGGGAGGAAGTTTCTGTTAATCCCCCCTTTAAAATGATAAACGTGATCACCGAAATAGACTACGGCAGTTTTAGCAAGAAGCTGCTGACCCATATGAATTGCCAAATTTCAGTGGTGGATAATTGATTCTGTCTAGTATATTTTCCAGGACGTTTCATGTGGACATGGGATGCTTCATCTCCTGTGCTGTACCGCATTGCTGCACGTGGAGAACAGCTATCACATTCCACCCGAGACGTGGATACATGATCTTACATTTATACACCCTGCAAATCACTGTGGGATCTGTCTGGATGAAAAGCGCTTTATAAATACAATGCAGCATTAGCACGCTGGGTGTCGAGCAGCAGCAGTGAGCTGAAACTAGACTGTGTCAACAAAGCCAGAGGGAATCTAAAGCATTTTGATGCACAGAACGTTCTCCTAACCCTGGGGAAGCCTACTAAAACATAGAGAGCTGCAGATACCTCTGGGGACAAGATCAAAGGGGTGATGAGTGAATCATAAACTATCAGGGTTGGAAGGGGCCTCAGGTGATCATCTAGTCCAAGCCCCTGCTCAAAGCAGGGCCAATCCCCAATTTTTGCCCCCCATCCCTAAATGCCCCCCTCAAGGATTGAACTCACAACCCTGGGTTTAGCAATGCTCAAACCACTGAGCTCTCCCTCCCCCCGTGTGTGGGGGTCTCACATTCCCTTGTGGAAAGCTGTAAGTGCCAGTGCATAAAGAAATGCATCCACTTCCCTAGGATATATAGGTGTCTCCATAGGTGGCCTCAGGCCACAGAGAACAACATGGAAGAGTTCGTCCTGTCCCTAGCACAGATGCTGATGACATCCATGGGGTAGAGGCTACCCAAGTGGTTATGGCCCACAGGCAGATGGGACAGTGGGTGTTGGTAATGCCAGTCCCAAAACCCTAGGCTCAAAGGGCAAGACGCTGGAAGAGATCAAGATGGGACGGGGAAAGATTCGTACTCCTTTTAGAGGGAGGGGGAAGGCCCCCAAGCACGGACAACCGCCTCTTTTCGGGGGAGGGGCCGGGAGAGAAATCCAGAACAGAGCAAGGAGCGGTCACCATGACAGGGCATTTACTCAGCGGTGATTTCGCCTGGGAAGCCCCTGGCTACAGGAAGAGAAAGGACTGCGGCACTGGGGGAGGGGGTCGCCGGGTCCCGAGCAGGCAGGCGGGGTACTGGCTGGGCCCGGAGCTCCCAGGGAAAGACACTGGAGCCCCACGGGGGATGCGCCAGCACCGGCTGGCCCGGATCAGGCAGAACCGGGGGCGGGGGGCGGGTTTGGGGCGCGCGCTATCCCGGGGGAGGGGCCCCCGGGAGACGGGGTTTGTAGTTACAGATCCCCCCCCCCCCACACACACACACACCCCCGGGGCGGGGGTCCCCGGCTCGATCCGCAGCAGGCCGGCCGGAGGCGGCCGGGCCAGGCCGGCTCGCTCGCTCACCGTTTGATCCGCAGCAGGCAGGCCGGGCTCGGCCTCTCGCTGTCCCAGTCGCCGCTCACCGTGGGGTCCCAGAAGGCGGAGTGAGTGAGCAGCGCGGCCCCGGCCGCGGCGGCGGCGGCGGCCGCGGGCAGCCCGGCGAGGGGGGCCCCGCCGCTCCCGGGGGGGGCTCCGGCCCCCGCGGGGGGCGCCCCGAACCCGGCCGCCGCCCACAGCTCGGCCGGGATGAACACGCCGGGGCTGCCCGCTCCGCCGCCCCCGGGCCCCGCCGGGACCCCGCCGCTCGTGGCGGCCGCCAGCACCGCCGCCGCGGCCGCCTCCTCCGCTGCCGGACTCTCCGCCATTCTCCGCGGCCCGTGCCCCGTCTGGGAGAGCGCAGCTTCCGGGACTCCACACCAGCGAGTCCGCCGGCCAGAGCGGCCCTCACCCGGCTCCTCCACCGCCGAATCCGGGCCAGAGCGTCCACCCGCCCCGCCCTGCCGCCGCCCCGAGCACTCCGCTCAGCACCATGGAGTCGCCTCCGGGCTGCAGAGTGTCGCTCCCGAGCTGGCCACCCAGGAGACGCCTTTCACTAGAGCGTCCTCCACCCTCAACCAACGAGTTGCGGACCATAGAGTCTTCTCTGGGAGTAGAGTGTCAATCCAATCAACGAGACGCCCAGCAGCGGGGAGGAGGAGGAGTGCCCTGCTTTTCATGCCCAGGAGGCAGTGGGCGTGGCCTGGTGGTGCAAGACTTTGCAGGGGGCAGGCCTCTGTGCAGCTAGGCTGGTGCCAGGGTGTCATGACAGCATTGTCCTCGGCCTGTGCTTTTGGTGGAGGGTGATGCTGTATCAGTGTGACGGCATTCATGATGTCATCACATGGCATCACAGCCTGGATGCATGCAGTGCAGGTAGAACCCGGTGGGTCCCAGGATATTAGAGAGGGCAGAAGAGATCTCTGCCAGGGAAAGTCAAATGTAATAAGTAATTTCAAATTCAGTGAGTGAGTCACAAAGGCCAGGGAAGGCCGAAGTGCAGTCTGCAGTGACTCATTTCTCTGCTAGAAAGGAGCAACACAGAGAGAGTACACCTCCCAGCAATCCATGCTTTAACATACCCGAAAGCAATGTGTGGCCTTTTATTTACAATTAGACCAACAGGGAGGGGTGAGGAGGAGGGGAGGGCGACTTGGCACCTTAAATAAAAGAAGTGCATAGAAAATAAACAGGTTTAGAAACATCTGTACAAATATCTCTTGCGGAGGAGAGGAGAGGAGAGGAGAGGGGAGGGGAGCTCCATCCCCCCACCCCCACAATACACCCTCACCATAGAAAAAGGTTCCCAATCAGGAGTTGTGATTCACAATTTGGAAGATGGGATTAGGCCGGGGTTCTCAAACTGGGGGTCAGGACCCCTCAGGGGGTCGCAAGGTTATTACATGGGGGGTCGCAAGCTGTCAGCCTCCACCCCAAACCCCGCTTTGTCTCCAGCATTTATAATGGTGTTCAATATATTAAAAAGTGTTTTTAATTTATAAGGGGGGGGGGTCGCACTCAGAGGCTTGCTATGTGAAAGGGGTCACCAGTACAAAAGCTTGAGAACCCCTGGATTAGGAAGACTCACCTGTCCTTGGGTCTCTGCCGGTGTAGATCAGGGGGTCGTTGTGCACCCCCTGCTCTGGGGTGACCCCCAACAGTTTATCCTAAGATGAAAGTACCTTTGCTGTGTTTTTATGTATGTTGTACAATTTGCCACAGCAGCCCCTGTTCTAGGTTATCCCCTTGTAAGATCCAGTTATTCCACAGCTATTCCTGACACCTAGTGCTAAGGGTAGTCTTGAAATTTAGATTACAAATGGGAAAATATCAAAGAGTCTAATCAGCTGATGGGGATTCTACTCTGTGCTTCTGTCTCATCACTTGACTCATGGCTGACTGACTAATCACTTTTTCCGTCTTGGGTACAATTCTACACTGGAAGAGGCCAGATAAAACAAGCAACAATATCTGACTCCAGATTGTTTCATTGTAACTGGGTACTTAAGATGGACAGGTTTTTGGGCTTTTTAAGATCCTGATGTATATAGAGCTTTTCATTAAACTAGCTAACTCACTTCAGAGTAGGCATATTGCATACATCCTGATACATAGAGTCTACACTCACCAGGCAGGCAGACCCTATGAAGCAGGTATCATTGAGAAGATATAAGTCTATCATAAACCAAAAGCTTGCCTCTCTCACCAACAGAAGTTGGTCCAATCAAATTTATTACCTCATCCATCTTGTCTCTCAAATATCCTGGGACCAACACAGCTACAACTACACTGCAATAAATGCAAGCATCACCCTTAGATAGGCTCAAGGGGATGGGCTCCACATGGGGACGTATGAGCCACGATGCTCAGCATCACAATGCCTAACTTTTAGGCACCCAGAAAATCATAGGAACAGCACTGCAATCCACAGAGCCTGAGTTAGGTGCCTAAGCTCCCTATACAATGAATGGGGAAGAGAGAGCCGCCTAAGCTAGCCACAGAAAGAAGCTGAAAGGGGCGTATGCTAAACCCCCACCCCTCTCATAGAGATAGCTGCCTACCCTGCTATTGAGCCTCGAACCTGGGGAAGATAGGTATTTGGCCCACTAAGTCACATGTGGAACCCAAAACAAAACAGCCAGGAGGAGGTGCTCCCTTATAACCTTTAGCCTAGTGGATAGGGTACTCAACCAGGACGTGAGAGACCCCTAATACAAGTCCATCCTCCACGTGAGGGCCTATGTGGCCCTATGGAAAAAGATAAAGGCACCAGTGATGTGTTATTGCCACTCCCATCTTTCCTACTGCCAGAGAGGAAAAGAGGGAGCTGCCAGGCTCATGTGGGACGATTGTAGAGTCCTACATAGCCGCTTCCTTTATTTATGCTTAAGGCCAACCTTGAGTGGGGGTAAGTCAAGCATGTTAAGAAGCCACACCTATAAACAAACCAGTCAGGCCCAGATCCTCAGAGGTACTGATGATGCACCTTACCTCCATTGAAATAAGAGTTAGGTGTCTAAATACCTTAGAGGATCTAAGTCTCAAGAGTCTTTTCATTTAAAAAGTCATTGATCCTGCTCCGTGTACAGTGATCCCCTCCAGCAGGACTATGTACATCCTCAGAGCAGTCCACCTATCTCAGCTACCTATCTCAGGACAAGTTACATTCATTCCAAATCCTTTTCCCCTGCCTTCCTCTTTATTGGGATTTCACACAATGTCATTTGTCCCAGATTCCTCCTCTCTCCACACAGATACTTGCTCCCCACATAATCACTTTCCTCAGAAAAAGGTAGATACTGGGCTTGTGTAAGATAGGAAAAACAGGACAAGGTTCATTGTATTAAGTGAGTTTTAGCTCACTTAATACAGCAGTTGCCTAGGAAACACAACTGTAGAGCCTTAGCTATGGTACCATATGACCATGTACACAAAGCAGTTCCAGCCATGCAAGGGGAATGCCCCTAACTGGCTAAACACCAGGACACAGAAGTCACCTACTTAAAATAGCATAGTCCTTTCACAGTCATTTATGTATATTTAGCCAACAACTTTCAACCTGGATTCCTCTGAGATTCAAGTAAGCCATTTTCTTCAACACACTCCCTGCCTCCTGAGGGTACTTTCTTACTCCTACAGGGGAGTTTTGGGATTTCTTCTGACTCCTTGTTACTGTTTGCCTCATAAGGCTACTCTGATAGCTAAGTAATGAGAAAGCACCCTCATTATTAGTACAGTCCATTTTAAAATTCACATTGTCAGGAAAGGTCAGAACTAGAACTTCAACAAGGGCTTTAATTTACTAAAAGTTGTTTTAGAATTAATTTATCAGAAGCAGAGAACCAGGTAAGATTTCAACAGAGTTGTGATATTCCAATTTTTATTAAGCACATAATTTTCTTTGCACTAAGATACCAGAGGAAGTTTAATTGAGTTGATTTAGAACCTGTTAAGAGTCTTGGTGCTTTCCTCTATGGTATGTTCCAATCTCTGTTATAACACTGTCAGTCATGCACAGCTGCCGCGGAAGTAAAATCCATGTATTCATGTCTGAATATCAGTGACAGATCATCAGAATTTTCAAGTGGAAAAATAACCTTCACTGGGTACCACTTTACATATTGCTTACCAGAAGCTGATGCAAAGAACCCAGGGAAGGTTGGTTGAGGACAGCTATTTTAAACCCTGACCTTTGGCCCACCCCATTTCTCTAACACAACAGGGAAGTTAGACGCATAAGGCATGTGTTGTTGGAACTTCTCCTATGATGAAAGATATCTTACCCACATTCAATTACTACCACCAGATATGCTCAAATTCTCCTTCTGAGACTCTCAAGATACCCAGTTTCAGATGTTGCATGAGAAAGGCACCAGTTAAGATATTGATATGAGGGAATGGTGCTGTCTCATATCAGCTTAAGCAGTTATCTGCTGTAATATGGCAACATCTGCTGTGTCTTTTGAGATCTTAACAGATTTGTGTAAGACCATTGTATTTATGAATGTGATCAGCACCAGTGGCCCTTCCCTCAAGCTATTATGGTAGTATAAAGCTGCAGACTCAAGTCACTTAGTAGCAACCAGCCAACTTTACTTATCTTGCTACCTTATTTACAGTAGCTACCTTCTCCCGCAGCCCACCATTCTTATCCTTCTGGGTCATCTTTAAAACTCCTACAAGATTACTTTCTTTTATCAGTATACCATGGAAGATGAATCCCTAAGGACATCCCAGGCCTCACCACTGGGCCATATTGAGTGTGAGAAAGGAGGAGTCTGAAACCAGTTTATTAAGAGAAAAGCTTTTGTTTAATTATAAATCTGGAACGCTCTGGTGAAGGAGGCAGACTCAAACCGGAGAGGACACAGAGTGATGGAAGCCATGGGTTGGCCCAGAGGCTGTCACATAGCAAACAGGATGAGGAATGCCACCATCAAACAGAAGAGTCCCATGGCCTCGGACAGGGCAAAGCCCAGGATGGCGTAGGAGAAGAGCTGCTGCTTGAGAGAGGGATTCCTGTAAGGGACACATCAAAAAACAGATTCCTAAGTGAGAAAAAAACAAATCTATTCCACAAGGAGCTAAGGATGCTCTCTCACAAGCTACTGGATTCAGTGGTAAGGTTATGCCTCCTGAAGACAGGATCCCACAGAATAGTGGATACGGATGAATGTGGACATGACAGTGGGAGACTTAGAACACACACATGCATTAAGTTTGAGCAGAGAAAGAAGTGAGAGAAAGCCAAAGTAGTTCAAGGCATTTCTCTGGCTTCTTAGCATGTCTGTGTGCAATCCCCTAAACCCCAAAGGCTGGTCTCCACATAATTATTTTATCAGGCAGCAATCCCTTACCAAGCATTAATGGCATTATGCCCTCTGTGTGATGGCAGCAGCTGTGAAGTTCTACTGAGGTGTTGTAAACATGTTGAAAGACTGAGGAAGTGATTGATATTCTTTACATCCTGTCTTAAACTATGTAGTGTAGCTGTTTAGCAGTGTAAATAAGTCACTTTCTACCCCAGAGGTGCCTTCATTTCACTGATGGGCAAAGTAATTCCTTAGCGTGTATTAATTGGGAATTAAATTTGTAAAGCCTGTGGGATGTGTGTGGATAAAAGATGCTATGAAAACGCAAGATCCTCATTATAAATGGTTCCTTGGGGTTTGGAACACCACAAGTACTCCTTTTCTTTTTACAGTTCTAAATTCACCTTCTTATTCCTCCCCCACTTTTTTGTTTGCTATGGTCAGTCTCAATGTCCTTTTCCTACAAAATAAGTAACAGCTAAAACTGAGTGTTTACAAAAAGGGCCTACAAAACTGACTGCTGGAACAGGGAAGTAGAGTTGAAGCCAGTGGCTTGCTTACCTGGCATAGCCGATGATCAAGCTGCCAAACACTGTTCCAATACCTGCTCCTGAACCAGCCACCCCAACTGTGGCAGCACCTGCACCAATGAACTTAGCAGCAGTATCAATATCCCTAGAGGTAGCGCTCGTTTGGAACTCCCGGTGAGCCAGCTGTAGATGGGAAACACCAGAGAGCTGTGGGGAGAAGGGAGAAGAAGCCAAACAGCAACATTATTTTAATTGAATACATTTATTAAGTGTCTGTCTACATTTTATCCTCTATTCTAGGTACAGCAAGGGCATCCAAACTTTGCCCAGCTGAAAGGCAACCCTAGCATCTTGGTAGGGCAATACTCCAACCCATAGTACAACCTCTAGCCATTCCTTAATGTACAGGCTTCTTATCCTCCCCTTCCCCCTCAATCTCTGTACAGAGTCACCAGCCATTCGAGCTGGTAACCTGAGCCAGGCACTGAAGACAAACAGTATCTCCATTGTCCAAACCCACATACATCTGGCTAGTGACTAATGACAGGACTAACCACGACAAGGAGGCATTTCATCTCAAGATGTTAGAATTAGAGACACAATTACAGCAGCTAGGGGCAATTTTCTTTAGTCTTACCTGTACCGTCTGAGTCTCAGGCCTGCTCAGTACAGATATGGAAACCGGCCTTGCCAGAGCCCTGGAACAGCAGCGGAACTGAAGTGAAAGAAAGACATGTAATCCATAATGGGACACCTCCACATTCCTTAGATTTGAAGGCAGTTTACAGTCATCTATTGGGGTCTTTGAACAGCTTTTGTCACGAACAAGAAATTAAGAGTCACCCTCAACTCCACTGATAAAATTTGAAAGCAAATGTCTCAGGGACTCAAGCTAGCTGACTAACAATAACCTATAATCTAAGGACAAGACACTATTGAAGTATAATTAGTGCCACTATATTTGAGTTTTGAGCCAGTGTTGTACACTTTGAGGGACTTACAACTAGGAAGGAATCCTATCAAGAGTGGAGGTGGCAGTACCCTTAGCCACAATAGGTTAGCATATCTTCTCAGCCTCTGGATTTGCATAACAATACAACCCTATGGAGACTGAGAAGATATCCACCCTCCCTTCACCAACACCACAGATGACCTTGATTCCCCCAGTCAAGGAGTCTGGACTGAAAGTTATCCACCATAACACATCCCAAATAGAAGGGTGTCTGGAACAGCATTTTGAACACAGCTCTAAACAGAAATGCCTTCATTTACCATGGTAGCTGCATCCCCACCTCCTGGCATTACTCCTCTGCAAACAAAAAGCTGCTTACCAGAGCTGGAGAAGCAAGGAGGGCCACTGGAGTCTGCATTTTGACTGATCTAGTGAGAAGAAAGCAAAAACACATTGAAAAGGAACAACACATACCCAAACCCCATGTTACTCTTTACAGTAGAATGCACATCAGATCAACATACGCTCCCCAGGAGAACTATAAACAAAATTTAGCTACTGTGCCTTATCCTTGTCCTGCTTCCTTCCCCTGATTCTCCCTTCAATTACGACTCAGTCTCGCTCTCTGCCAAAGTTTGTTGTAGTTTTACTTGGGGTCCTTCAGACACAGGCTCACAAAAGGGTTTTGCTGAGTTTCAATAATAAAACTAAACTAAAAGAAAAGGCTGGCTTTCAATGGATGCTGACAGAAGGGTTGAGTCAGTCCCTCAGAAACAAGAGGGAGCCACACAGATGGAGTAGCATGAGCGAGACAGTGACCTCCAATTGTGGAAAGTCACCATGAGGGCCAAGATGGGAAGAATAAACTAAGGGATTTCCTAGATTAAAGTTTTAAAGCTAGTATATTTAAAAGATTCATTCAGCACAGGGACAAGTTGTTAGCAGGTAGAGGCGAATTCTGGTGGGGTGGAGCCTAAAGTTTCACCGTTGACCAGAGAATAAGTTACAGTACAGCTTTCCCTGTCAATGCCAGTTTTAAAACACACCGTTATTGTTAGCCGCTACACTTTAAAAATACACCTATTGTCATAATCAAGACCCACCCTAATAAGGGGGAGGGTGCAGCAAATCAGTAAAAGGCCCCCTCTCCCCTCAACTGCCCCCCTTTCTGCCTCCCCCCCTCAACTGCCCCCTCCCCTTTCTGCCTCCCCCCTCAACTGCCCCCCCCTTTCTGCCTCCTCCCCTTTCTGCCTCCCCCCCTCAACTGCCCCCTTTCTGCCTCCCCCCCTCAACTGCCCCCTTTCTGCCTCCCCCCCTTTCTGCCTCCCTCCCTTTCTGCCTCCCCCCCTCAACTGCCCCCCTTTCTGCCTCCTCCCCTCAACTGCCCCCCTTTCTGCCTCCTCCCCTCAACTGCCCCCTCCCCTTTCTGCCTCCCCCCCTCAACTGCCCCCCCCTTTCTGCCTCCCCCCCTCAACTGCCCCCTTTCTACCTCCCCCCCTTTCTGCCTCCCTCCCTTTCTGCCTCCCCCCCTCAACTGCCCCTCTTTCTGCCTCCCCCCCTCAACTGCCCCCTTTCTACCTCCCCCCCTTTCTGCCTCCCTCCCTTTCTGCCTCCCCCCCTCAACTGCCCCCCTTTCTGCCTCCTCCCCTCAACTGCCCCAGCCACGAAGGTCAGAGGAGAAGGCGGCCGCCCTAGCGAGCCAAGCTCGGGCTACAGCCGGAGCCGAGGCCCAGCAGCAGCCAGCTCGGGCACCTCACCTGCGGACGGTCACCCCCACGCGAGCCCCCGAGCTGCAGCCCTTTGAGACAGGAGAGCAAGCCCCGCCCCGCCGCTCACCTTGCCCTGTACCTCAGCGTCCTCCACTCCCATTGGCCGCCGCCACGCAACGTGCGCTGCCCCGTTGCCTCGTGGGGACAGAACGTGCGCTCCCTATTGGCTCTCCTGGATGAGTCCCCGCCTACCAAAATCCGGGACATTCGGCCTGCGTGAAAGGGCGACGACGTGCTCACGTCCCGATTGGCTCCTTTGGGACTTCTGATTGGTTGGCTGCCTGATCGCCTTCCCAAGGACCGTAGAGTTGGCCAAGGGGGAGGCTAGAGAATCCCAGTTACTTTGACTCCTTCCCCCTTCAGTCCTGGAGATTATTGCAACGTGGGAGCGGAAGCTACCTTGGGGGTCACGTGATGAGGCTGTAACTGCAGGGTGTGGACGGGGGTTCGAATCTAGCCCCGGACAGCTCCTTGGGGGCCCCAAACCTAACTCACGCACAGGGGACCCCAAGGAGTTGTCCGGGTCTGGATTTGAATCTGGGATCCTCATCCGCCATTTTGGGCTGGATTTGAACCTGCACCTTCACCTCCCAGCAGCTGCCTCCCAGTTGAACCCAGGGTCTCCAGTGGCCACTATGGCCTGGCTTCAAACCACGGGCCCATGAGTGGTCGTCTATAGGAACAGTTTTCCTTGCACAACTCTCTGCCTGGTTTTGAACTTGAGGCCCCTGAGGTCATGGGTTCAAGTTCAATCGGAGTTTGAACCCTTCACTATTTTATGTTTAAAGGTGATCTGTCTTTTTATGCTTCTTTATGATGCATAATAAAGGCTGGAAATGTTTATAATTATTTTATTTTCTACTTTTTTTCCTTAGCAAAGTTATGCTTCCCTTTTGTCAGAGGTCTCTGTGGATATATCTACACTGCAATGTAAGCCCATGGTTAATAGAACACAAATGAGCACACCCTGGGTTCGTTAACCTACAGCTTGAGCATCTACACTTGTTTGTGCCATCAGATTACCAATTGTTGAACACTGTTTGTTGAACCATGCGGGCCCAATACCAATCACTGACATCCCAGACTTTCTAGCACCCTTCCAAAATGTGTCCGCTCTAGACCTTGGTTAGTGGTAGTGTGGTAAAACTTGACTGTCCAAATGACAAAGAAATTCAGCCCATAGAACTGTTAGATACTTTTGGTGGACTCCCAGAGCACGAGTCCAGTGGGGCTGCATCTGGAACGTAGAGCTTATCTTCCCTGGAGATCTCCTGGAAGGGTGCAGAAATAGCTGAGGACTTAATTTATAGGACCTGGGATGCTGAATTAAACAACAGCTTTTCTTCCAACTGTTTGCAAAGCTATAGGGCTACCCTGGAACCCATCTTGACTCAGGGTCAGACCTTCCACCCCTGTTCAGGAAACCTAGGTCCAAGCCCTAGGTTAGTGCGATTTGTAGACAGCAGAAGAGTTAGGTTTGATCCTGAGTTCAAACCTTGGTTTACACTGCAGCATAAATATAGCATGTGGGTCATTTGGAAATGCGGGCTTGGGGCTTTCTCAGCCTTTAGTTAAAGGATGTATATATGTGATCAGTCCTCAACAAAGAGGGGTTTTCTCCTGTGTGTTTGAGTTAAACAGATGCTGACAAAATCAAATAAAATTTGAGAGGTTTTAAACACCAAATAATAATAATAAAATTATTCCCCTCTCACTTAATTGGGTTTATTTTCCATGTTATCTGTGATGACACTATTAATAATTTTTATTTGTATTACCTAGGAGCCCTAATTATAGATCAGGATCCCACTGTGCTAGGTGCTGTACAAATACAGAGCAAAAAGACTGTCCCCGTCCCAGAAACCTTATAATCTAATTTATAAGACAGAGACAACATATGGATACAGACAGACAAGTTCATAATTCTACTATCCAGTGCTTTAGAATCTTTTTAATTCATATTTTCTTTACACCTCCGGAAGAAGCAAAAATGTCAGAAGCCCATTTTTTCCTTTTGTCGGGTTGCTTCTAATTGTGGTTTTTAAAATGCACTGTTTAAAACACTTGGTTTTCCTTTGTTTTGTTAATATTTGTATCTCAAACACCTGAGCAAACAGTTGGAAGAAAAGCTGTTGTTTAATTCAGCATCCCAGGTCCTATAATTAAGTCCTCAGCTATTTCTGCATCCTTCCAGGAGACCTCCAGGGAAGATAAGTTCAACGTTCCAGATATTTCTGAGGTGAAAAACAAACAGAAGTTAAATTTTCATATAAAATTTTCAGTTAAGTCAGAGTTATGTAATTCATGCATGTATTAAGAAGTAAATGGTCTGATTTTTAAAGACCTCTCACATACTCTAACGTGTCTCAGTGACCTTGACCTTTCCCCACATCAGTACAGACTGCAGGAGGGAAACAGGGCAGCCACAGGAGAAAAGTAGAGCGAGGTGCTGCTCAACCATTCTAGCAGAGTAAAGAAAGAGACCTGGTGAGTTAGGCTTTGGGTTCATCCTAGCGAAAAACCTCAACCACTGAAGAATTTTTCTCCCTGTTCAATACTTTATCTTGTCTTGAGTTAAATAGGTGCTGATAAACAAAAAGCGTAGAGGTTTTAGACACTGAATAATAATAAGAAAAAAACAAACCCCACTTTCTCTCTCAATCAGGTTTCTTGTCCATTTTATCAGATAGCCGTCTGTCAATCCACAAACTAGCCAGCGGGTGGAGCCATCTGCCTGAGCAATAGGGTGTGTTCCACCCTTTCCAGTGCCCAGTTAAATGATTAAGAGGGTCCTACCTTGTCACTCTTTCCCCCAAACATGAAGGACCCACAAAGTCTCCTTGCACTGCGACCTCCAAAGCCATATCCCAAGACAAGGAATGCCACCATGATGTGCTATTGCAGGAGGGCAGGGTGGGTGAGCCCCTAGGCTTGGGAGATTCACACTTATTTCAAATGGTGTCCCATCCTACCTCTGGCTCTTACCACATCAACTGTCGTCAAACCCATTTCTTTCTTCTTCTTTGTGAAGCTCCCTGCCTTCAAAGCGCTGAACAGCTCCAGTCTCCATCTGCATCTCCGCCTTTGTTTTCATGAACAGGTTAAACCAATTGGTCCCTGGCTTCATCTACTAATAAATATGCCAGGACATCAATCAGCGTCCTCCCTGTCTTGTTCTTTACCTTTTAATGTATTCTGTCCATCTTCATCCTCTCTTAACTTTGTGCCTTTGTACATGACATTCCCCATACCTGGAACGACCTCAGTATTGCCTATCGGAAGCATTAAAAAATCATGAATAAGTCCTCCCATAACATTATAAAACAGGCTTTAAATTTATGAAGATTTTTTTGAATGACTATATTTTGGGGTCTTTTAGTTGGCAACCTGGTTTTTGAATCTCTAAGATTCACATTTTCAAGCTTTCTCCATAACCATGCAGGCTAGAAACTTTTATTTGAAAAGTAAGCACCCCCACCCAGCACTCCCCTCTCCTTGCTTTAGATGGGTCAGATGTCTCTCCCTCCCCACCCCAAGGATCCTTTGGGCCCTGGACTTTGGCCACAGCATCCTCCTTGGGCCAATAGCTCCAACCTTTTTGAATGGCCTGCCCCTAATCCCCAGCATCACTCCTTATAGGGCCTGCTACCTTTTTAAAAGACCCCTCTCTCCCCCAGCGAATAAGACGCATAGACAATACCCCCCTCTCCCCATCCCACATTACGTCCCCTAAACCCAGGGGCGAGGGTCCCCTCTGGCACAGCCCTCACCCCAGCAGCAGCGGAACTACAAGTCCCAGCATCCTCTTCGAGGGGCGGTGCCCCGCTGAAAAAATTCCGGGCGGGGCTGAGGGGCGGAAGCAGTCGGTTCCGCCCTTTCCCGGCGGCTCCACCTCCTCTTCTTCCGTCGCAGTCGGGTCCGAGAGGCGTCGAGAGAGAGACGTTGTCCAGCGGTGAGCGAGTCGGCGGTTCTTCCCCTCCCCAGGGTGGGGGGTGTGAGCCCCGCCACCCCCCGGGGATACTGGGGGGGGGGGGGCGGCACCGGGGAGCTGGTTGTCCTGTCTGCGTAGCAGCTGCCCTGCTTTCACTTTCGTTTCCCTGCGCGCAGAGCAAGTGGGGCTGGGGGGCCCACTTGGGGGCATCCTCCAAGGTCTGGAGGGGGCGGGCAATTTCTCCCCTCCACCATCAGTGGAAGGGGGGGCATGCCCCACAAGGCCTGGCCCTGGGGATGACCCCCCCCCCGTAGAATCGCCACAAAGTGTCACCTTGGGGCACCATGGTGGGGTTTGCCCCCCAAATCCCGTCCGCCTTCCTCTCCCTGCACCCCCTTGCCCCTACTTACTTCCATCCCCCAAGGCCTCTCTGTATGTGGCCAGCAAGGGCAGGTGGGCGGCACAATCCCCCCCGTCTTCCCCCCCGCCCCATACCAAAAGTGGAAAGAGGCCAGTCTTTATGCTTTCTATGGGTCAGATGTCTCTCCCACCCCAAGGATCCTTTGGGCCCTGGACTTTGGCCACAGCATCCTCCAGGGGCCAATAGTGCCAACCTTTTTGAATGGCCTGCCCCCACCCTGAGATTTTCTGGGGCTGTTTCCCCCACTGCCCCAATAATCTCTTAAGGGACCCCATTTGAAATGTTGCAACTTGTGCCACGTGACGCACGGCAAAGGGACGATGTGTCAATAGTCGCCGGGTCCACGTGGGGTCGTGATGCCTGAGTTGGTAAGGCGGTAACTCTGCGTGTGCCCCACGTGACTGGAAACAAGGAGTTTGGGTGGAAGGGAGCTATGCTTATAGTATTGGGGAACAAGAGCGTGTGAAAGGGATATGTGAAATAAAGGGCTGTATAGATAAGGTAACATGGAAGCAGTCTGTTACCTTTATTGGTGATTTTAAACTATTAAGGAAACAAGCTTTAACACTGATAAAAGGACATAAGATTTTCTAATGCCCACATAATCAGCCTGTGGAACTCACTGCCACAATATCCAACTGAGGTCAAGAGTTCAGCAGACTTCACAAGATGATTATCCATTTATATGAATAATGAGAAAGTCCACTCTAACATTGGGTAGGGAAAAAAGTGTAAGGGATATAATTCCTTTACTTTAGTAGGGAGAAACTTCCCAAATGGCAGTTGATTTCATAACTGCCCTAAGCAGTGTTTGTGATCGTTTGTGTGAAGCTAGATGGACCCGTTGGTCTGCTCTGATATGGCAGTTTCTATGAGTGATGAAGAGGGAGGTCAGCATTGGAAACCTTGCAGAAAGAAGTGGGTCTTGGGAAGTTGCATGGCACCCAGGATCAGGGAGGATGTTCCACTCATATGGTTTGATGTGGAAAAGACATGGAGCTGCTTATGGGAAAAGGAGACTAGAGGTGTGTCAATGCATGTTGTGTTGGCACAGTGGAGAGAGAGTTCACTGGGCCCAGTTACTCATTCCTGTACAGTGTCTCCCCCTCAATACACAGAGGGCACATTGGGGCTGAGCTGGGCCAAACCTAACCATTCTCTCTCTGTTGCTGCAGTACCCATAAGGGCAATAGCTACAGGGGGTGCCGCTGAATAGAGGAGACACATTCTGCCCCCCTCTGTCCTTGCATTGGTATGTATTTGGCTGCGTGAGCAGGGGAATAGTGAAAGGTGTGGGGGTGAAATATATGAGGGATAGAACTATGAATAGCTTTTATGGTGAGAGTGAGGGGGTTGAGCATGATGCTGAAGGAAACGGCAAGCTAGAGTAGGGATTCAAGTGGAAGAAAAGGGGATGACCTCGTAAGAACAGCAGTCAAGGAAGTAAAACATAGAAACTGTCCCTCCTTTGTAGTGGTAAGGTTTATACTCCAGATTTGCAGGGGTAGTCAATTATTTTTTGTCAAGGTATAAATTTCTTGGTCAAGGTCCAGACTCCAGAGAAAATTATTTAAAAAAATGATAAAGAAATAAAACGATTTTGGGGTCCGTTCAGAAGCATCTGGCAGTCCGGCTTTGTCCCCATGGTCCGCCTATTGACTACCCCTGCTCCAGACTGACAAGAGTTGCTGATAGCTTTGCTAGCAAAGGGGTTTTTGTGCTTGAGCTTACTGCTTCTCTCCATCCCATGATTCATCTAACTAGGCTCCTTTCGGACTACAGTAATCCTTGAAAATAAGTGGCGGATCATCTGTCAGAGAAGAGGGGAGGGAGAAAGGGGCTGATGTATCTGAATGATGTTGTTGGAGCGAGAGAATAGAGCTGGAGTATCTGCTCACGTGAAGGCCGTCATGATTTTATTTGCGCAGCTTCTTTCATTCAGTGATCTCAAAGGGCTTTACAAAGCATTTCATCATCAGAGGGGATGGGAGGGTTGCATTGGGCGCTGAATTTGTGGACTGGATGATTCTTGCTGTTTTCTTTTCTCCTGGATCTGGACTCCCTGATTGAGGCCTTGGCATATTTATTCATTGGTGACACCATGGACCAATTGGTTTAACTTGTTCAGCAATCACCCATGCTAGGTATAGGGGTTTCTTGAAGGGTTCAGTTCTGGTCCTTGTGGAAACCGTCTTTCTGCCGCTGTCTAGATACTTTTCAGAGGAACAGCCGTGTTAGTCTGTATTCGCAAAAAGAAAAGGAGGACTTGTGGCACCTTAGAGACTAACCAATTTATTTGAGCATGAGCTTTCCTGAGCTACAGCTCACTTCATCGGATGCATACCGTGGAAACTGCAGCAGACTTTATATACACACAGAGATCATGAAACAATACCTCCTCCCACCCCACTGTCCTGCTGGTAATAGCTTATCTAAAGTGATCATCAGGTGGGCCATTTCCAGCACAAATCCAGGTTTTCTCACCCTCCACCCCCCCACACAAATTCACTCTCCTGCTGGTGCTAGCCCATCCAAAGTGACAACTCTTTACATAATCAAGTCGGGCTATTTCCTGCATAAATCCAGGTTTTCTCACATCCCCCCCACCCCCATACACACACAAACTCACTCTCCTGCTGTAATCCCCCTTTGTACGTTTGTTTTGATTTCTTCTTGCAGCAGGGAACTGAGCCATAGAGGGATTAAGTGACTTGCCCAAAGTCACACAAGAAGTCAATGGCAGAATCAGGAACTGAATCCCAATCTCCTGAGGGTCTCGTTTTAGCCACAAGATCAACCTGCCCCCCTCTTTTTCTTGAATCTGGTTATTTATTATCTAGGTGGTACCTGAGGGCTGTATGAATATTTTGGAGAGACTCAAACTCTTCTCAGATGACTTTAGTTGATTAACACCTGTGAGGTGCGAGTGCAGGTCTCACCTTTCTAATCATGGCAATTAAATGACCTCGTCTTGCTTAGTAAGGAGAATTCAGGGTTTCATATAGTTCTAGGAAACAGTGTTCATACAAAAAGAAAAGGAGTACTTGTGGCACCTTAGAGACTAACCAATTTATTTGAGCATGAGCTTTCGTGAGCCACAGCTCACTTCATCAGATGCATACCGGCCACGGTATGCATCTGATGAAGTGAGCTGTGGCTCACGAAAGCTCATGCTCAAATAAATTGGTTAGTCTCTAAGGTGCCACAAGTACTCCTTTTCTTTTTGCGAATACAGACTAACACGGCTGTTCCTCTGAAAAGTGTTCATACATAAGCCTACCTTAGGATTTCTGGTGCTTATATGATAGAATTGAAAATGGTCTCTTCTTAAAGAAAAAACAACAACAGTCCCTCAGAGATGGACTGTAAAAAAGGGAAATCTTTAATTGGGTATTTATTTCTCCCCCGCTGGGTGCATGGTGTACTAATATCTCATTAGTTCATTGCACAGTCTGTGCAGCAGTGAGTTACTCGTTAGCATGCCGTAAGGTGTGGCTGTTACTGGCCCTTTCGTAAGGAGCAGTAGCAGGTTGCTCATTTTTTCTTCCCTTTTCTTTCTCTGCTGATGGCTTATGAACAGCTCAAGGAATGAGTGGCAGGATTTGGACATCATTACATTGTCACCTCATCCTTTTTTCCTTTCTTTCATGCCCTTATAATTTCCTCCTTCCCCTATGTCTCTTTTCCTCCTCTCCCTCTTTGTTGTCCTTAATTCATTATTGTTCTGTTGATTGAAATGAGCCAACAAACAGCGTTGCATCAGTGAAGCACTGGGACAACGCATGCAGACAGCTGGCAGGCTTAGAAGTTAGAACAGGGAGAAACTGGGATACAGCACTCTTCCAAATTCTGTCACTGACTTGCTGTTTGATCTTGGGCAAGTCACTTAAACTCTCTGTGCCTCAGTTTTCCCCATCTGTAAAATGGGGATAATAATACTCCTCTCGTAGAAGGGTTGTGAAGTTTGCATGGCACTTTGTTGGAAGATACAAGAGAAAGGCAAAGTATTGCTAATTATAAGACGAACACAGAGCCCTGTGTGTTTTGTGGTTGTCGAATTTGCCATGGAATTCACCCATAGCTTCAGATTGTGCTCCAGAACCTCAGCTTTCATTTTTTTTTAAATTAAGTTTGATCTGTAATGGCTATAACAACGTCTAAAACATGAATCAAATGTAAAGCAATGCCTGTCTGAGTCTGCAAAAAGTCTAAAATAATTGGGTTTGAGAGTGGCCCAGCCATCTCACTCAGGGCCCTACGGATTCTGCTATTGGGCAGCTGCTGAATTTAGCATTTTTCATAGAATCATAGAATATAAGGGTTGGAAGGGACCCCAGAAGGTCATCTAGTCCAACCCCCTGCTCGAAGCAGGACCAATTCCCAGTTAAATCATCCCAGCCAGGGCTTTGTCAAGCCTGACCTTAAAAACCTCTAAGGAAGGAGATTCTACCACCTCCCTAGGTAACTCATTCCAGTGTTTCACCACCCTCTTAGTGAAAAAGTTTTTCCTAATATCCAATCTAAACCTCCCCCACTGCAACTTGAGACCATTACTCCTCGTTCTGTCATCTGCTACCATTGAGAACAGTCTAGAGCTATCCTCTTTGGAACCTCCTTTCAGGTAGTTGAAAGCAGCTATCAAATCCCCCCTCATTCTTCTCTTCTGCAGGCTAAACAATCCCAGCTCCCTCAGCCTCTCCTCATAACTCATGTGTTCCAGACCCCTAATCATTTTTGTTGCCCTTCGCTGGACTCTCACCAATTTATCCACATCCTTCTTGAAGTGTGGGGCCCAAAACTGGACACAGTACTCCAGATGAGGCCTCACCAATGTTGAATAGAGGGGAACGATCATGTCCCTCGATCTGCTCGCTATGCCCCTACTTATACATCCCAAAATGCCATTGGCCTTCTTGGCAACAAGGGCACACTGCTGACTCATATCCAGCTTCTCGTCCACTGTCACCCCTAGGTCCTTTTCCGCAGAACTGCTGCCTAGCCATTTTTTGCTGATGAATTCATTATTTGGCTGCAGCCAGACACTGGTCACATGTAACTTTTGCACCATCTTGGTCTCGGACCCAATTCTGACATAGCACAGTGGCTGTTAAAGGTCCCATGGCATAGCCCGGAAAGAGTCAGGATCCCTGCCCTCAGGCTGGCTAACTCCTCCCTGTCCCAGGAATACACGTTCCAAGGTTCAAGTGGTTTTGAGCTAGTGCTGTGTGCAGAACAGTTGCTATGTTTGTCCGCGTAGTCCTTGCTCTCTTAACATCTGAGTCATTGCTTTGTAATGTGCCTTGAGGCATACTGAACATGAAAGATGCTAGATACAAGAAGATCCCATTCTAAAAAAACATTGTGAAATGTAGTGCTTATTTGGGGGCTGGGGTGATTAATGTCATTTAAACATGGAGTCTGTAGCTGTCCGCCTGTGTACCTTGATCAGGAAGGCTGGGAAACAATGGAGATAAATTTTCAGAGTAGCAGCCGTGTAATTCTTACCTACCCACAGCATTTTGTTGTATGCTGTGGATGCGATTGGGCAGAGGTGATATCTGCACCGCCTTTTACTGAATAAATTCTCAGCTGGAGTACTGGTGAATTCATCCCTGTACTAGGAGACCCGTGAGAACCCATGGGCCTAGAACCAAGGCTGCAGAGTTCAAGGTAGGTACTACTTTCTCACTGCCACCAGGAGCCTGGTTAGGGTTATCACCAAGAGGAACTGAGAGGCTAAGCCCTTCAGGAAGTCCCACCCTAAGGGGCATGAGTGACAGCCCTCCATGATTCCCTGATTGGCTGAAACTCCCCATATAAGCTAGGTTTCAGAGTAGCAGCCCTGTTAGTCTGTATCCGCAAAAAGAAAAGGAGGACTTGTGGCACCTTAGTGACGAACAGATTTATTTGAGCATAAACTTTCGTGAGCTACAGCTTATGCTCAAATGAATTTGTTCGTCTCTGAGGTGCCACAAGTACTCCTTTTCTTTTTCCATATAAGCTAGGAAGCCATGTCTGGGAGTTGTCTGAGCAATGCAGACTCTGGTGTGCTTTTGCCCTAACTGCTTGCTGTGATCCTGGCTCCGACCCTGGTTTACTGTCTCTGGCTTAAGACCATTCTTGACCCTAGTGAAAGACCCTGGCCTGGCCTGACTCTGATTCTCACCTCACACTCTCAGTTTTGTAATGGACTTTGACGTTGCAGTTTTGTCCGGACTTGGATTGATCTCTGACCTTTGGCCCCGATAGTGAGCAGCTCACTGTGCCCACAGGCTGCCCATGTCCTGGCTCTGACAATACCCGAGTAAAAATAAGGACCAATAGTGCCCCCCTTTCTCTCTATGGCTGGCCGAGATATTACAGCTTTTCTTTTCTGAATGCGGCCCTGGGAACAGCCATCTACACCCTTGCCACCTTCAGGCTATACATCTGCCATATGTTCCATCTAGAGCTGCCCCAGGAGGCCACCGGGAAGTATTGGCTGGCACAGAATGCAGCTGGCCACCCTCTAAGTGATCACAGAAGACCAGTGTTCTGATCTAAGGTCACTTCCACATGGAACTCCTGGTGCTGGTGATGACACAGACTGTGATAACACAGTCCCAGACCTTCTGGGGATTTTATCTGAGGTCATCTCTTACCCTATATGCAATAGCTGCAGTTAAGATCAGCTGGGAGGTGCCTACTTTCTATTCCTGGAATTGGGCTGTCCTGGACTTGCAGCAGGATTTTCTTGGCAAGGAATCCCTCCCCTTGGCAATCTGCCAGACCCTGAGTCTGGCTGCCTCTAGGGCATGATGGTAAGGCATATATTTAGTTTTCTGAGTGTTTCTTGTCTTGGATGTTGCCTCTGTTCTTGGTAGTTTGGATACTGTTTTATTAACAGTTGCGGGTCGATAGTTTTGAACTGTCTCTTGCAGGTAACCGCGTGTAATTTATTTTTTGAACTTGTAACAGCACAATTAAAAGGTTCCTAAATAAAGAAACAGGTGAGAGTTCTTATACTATTTATTGATGCTGCTGCTATGCAACAGATGTGTTTTAATATGGAGAACCATGTGGCAATTTTACTACAGTGGTTGCTAGTAGCAAATGCTACATCCTTAGGGTTTAGACCAGAGGTGGGCCATATCCGGCCCGCGGGACCGTTCTGCCTGGCCCCTGAGCTCCGGCTGAGGAGGCGAGCTCCCGGCCCCTCCCCTGCTGTTCCCTCTCCCCTGCAACTACGCCGCTGGACAGGCAGCGTTCTGGGCGGCGGGGCTGCGTGCTCCTGCAGGGCAGCGTGTCTGGCTCCGGCCGGGTGGTGCGGCTGCCAGACATGCTGCTCTGAGTGGCATGGTAAGGGGGGCCAGGGTCGGGGGGTTGGATAAGTGGCAGGGGGGTCCCAGGGGCAGTCAGGGAACGGGGGAGTTGGATAAGCGTGGGAGTCCCGGGGGGCCTGTGAGGGGTGGGGGTGTGGATAGGGGGCGGGGCAGTCAGGGAGCGGGGGGGGATTGGATAGGGGGTGGGAGTCCCAGGGGGGCCGGTCGGGGAGTCCCAGGAAGGGGGCGGTCAGGGGACAAGGAGCGGGGGGGTTTTGGATGGGTCGGGGGTTATGAGAGGGGTGGGAATTGGGAGGGGGCGGATAGGGGGCAGGGGCCAGGCTGTTTGGGGAGGCACAGCGTTCCCTACCCGGCCCTCCATACAGTTTTGCAACCCTGATGTGGCCCTCGGGCCAAAAAGTTTGCCCACCCCTGGTTTAGACCCTTAAGAGCGAACTACTGCCACCTAGGGAGCAAGGATCATGTTGCATGGGAGGTGTGCACAATGAGTAGGCTTGGAACCATTAGATTTCTGTTGGTTAGTGTCGGTAACCGTCAGTTTCACTGTACACACACACACATCCCCCCCCCCCCTCAAAAATATTCCCATCTAGGATATTTGAAAGTTACAAATAGGCAAAGCAGGAAAAATGTTTCTTGAGAACTTCTTGCAGTTTGATTTAAGGATATTGGTTTTGTATATTTTGATATGTGATGCTGACCATTTGTGCTTTAATGGTTATAAAGCTTTAACTTTTTGAATCTCGATGTCTCCTGTTGTTTAAACAGTTATTGTCTGACCTGCCCATAACTTCCTGTGACTGTGAACATTTAGAGAGATGATAATAAAAAAGGCTTTAAAATAAACATCGATATTATCTGTTAAACTTACAAATAAATAAATAAAAATTGATTTCTGCCAAGCCTAACAATGAGGTTGAGCCACAAAGATGAGGATGACACAAAGTGTGTTGGATTTGGATGCTAAAGCATTATGGTGAATTGCTAATGAAAAAATAGGAAGGCTGTTGGATTTGCTTCTTACTGGCGTGAGCGCGTGTCTTGCATTTCTCATGCTGACCAGCCTCGGGTGCTAAGAATGCTTTGGATGAGGTCCCAGGAGTCTCTTGTGTCCCAGCACCACAGGCTGCAAGGTTTTGTCTTACTCTTCGCTTTTGTTCTTGTCCTCTCACAGAACGTCATCATGGATGAGACCTTAGATGAACCTCCCACTTCTGCCGTCTTCTTGGACAACTGCCACTTCTCCCAGGTTATCTTTAATAATGTGGAGAAGTTTTACGTCCCCGGAGGAGACATAACCTGCTATTATACCCTCACGCAGCACATCGCTCCTCGCAGAAAGGACTGGGTGGGCATTTTCCGGGTAAGCGTGTGCGCCGAACCATTAGCCACCATGTATTGTAAGGTGGCCGCTCACGAAAGGAATGGCTTGGTGTGGACATTTCCAGCTATTTCACGCTTGATCCCTAAGGGAGGGTTTGAGACTTGGGAAGAACAGAGTAGCAGCTCTTTTTCAGGGGCTAACTTGTATGCTGCAGTGTCTGTACTGCAACAAGAGACGTGGGACCTGACTCTTTGTTGCGCCCTTTTTGCACTTGGGAGCAGGAATGGAGTAGGGGAGGTTAACGTAGCACTGAGCCACCTTTGCACTTCCTGTATTCTGGGACTGCTGAGGGGCCAGCCTGAAATTAGAGCTGTTTCAGGGCCAATCTGACTTGTGCCCTGTTTCCTAGGGCCAGTGAGGAATAGGCGTCGTGTAGTGCATTGTGCCCACATCTGCCCTCAATGCTCTCCTTCTCCAGAGCGCCTCTCATTCCCCACCTCTCCCCTCCCTCTTGCTCCAAGGAAGGGTAAGCTGGCAAATAGCCCTGATTACTCCCATGTGCATGGACCCAAGATCTGGGTAGCTGGTATAGTAGTGTAAAGGGGGTTCTTACAGCTTAGTGCGGGCCTACAGCCCAAGTTACAATATTGCCCTCTGTGAATGGTCACAGGAGAAACGTCAATAAGCTGTATGATACCGTATTATTATCTTGCTGTTGCAGGTGGGATGGAAAACAACCCGGGAATATTACACTTTCATGTGGGCTCCTTTCCCGGTTGACCTCAGCGGTGATTCTGTCGTGCAGCAGCAAATTCAGTTTCGAGGTTAGTTGGGAAGGGATGGGCACTTCACAGTTCGCACATGCACGGTCATGTACCAAATTGCTCTAAATGCCAGTAATAAGTGTTACCACCTGAAGCTGTACAACTGTTGAATAGGAATATTGTCCCGTACTTGGGTAAACTTCATTCAAGGAGCTGTGGCTATAAGGTCACCTCAAGAATATACTGTCAGTGCAGTTCAGCCTGGAGAGAGTGTCCCCTCCTGCTAATACGGAGACACATCCATACGGCACATGCCGTCCTGCGGCCTCCTCTTCCGCTGTTATCAGTGCAGCAAAAGCCCCTGGTGAGAATCCCCCTTGCAGGTACTGTGTTCAGTTGTGTCTGACGATCCGTGTTCTTTTGGTGATAGGGAGTCACTGACCTGCTCCTTGAGGAGTCATTTACATCAGTGCAAAGTGTCAGTGTTTTACGCTCACTTTGCACTGCTATAGATGATCGCACGAGGAGCTGGCCCTATAATGTGTATGTTGCTTTGTATTCTGTCGTCTTAGGTCGGTTAGATCTGGGCTTTCTGTGCTGTACAGTTGACAAGAGGCCTGAGTAATTAAAAACACCCTATGGTGGGGTTTTTTGTTTGTTTTTAAGCCTACTACCTGCCAAAAGATGATGAATATTACCAGTTCTGTTACGTTGACGAGGAGGGGGTGGTCCGTGGCGCCAGCATACCTTTCCAGTTCCGGGCAGAGACCGAGGATGATATCCTGGTGGTTACTACACAGGTGTGTTCCCTCTCTCTTCCTGCTTTCTCATGACCTTATCTTTTGTTCAGACTCTTTTTCCCTAACACATCCTGGTCCAGTGACAACAGCACTGAACTGGGACTCGCATTTGTCGAGTGCACCAGTGTGCTGCGTGTTAACTTTCCCCATGCGATCCTGGCTGGTGTGCACTAAATCTTCTGTAGCACACATTGATGTAGTCCATTTCTCATCAATGCATGCTAGCAGGATCTACATGGGGGAGTCTCAGCACAACACACTGGTGTGGTCTGCACATCACATTCCCGGAGTGCGGCCTCTGGGCTCAAAGTCTGAGGGCTGGATGAAATGGCCTGCGGGCTATACATTTAACAACTGTGGTCTAATCCAAGTTATTGGGCTCAGCACATAGATGAATTTAATGGCTGGTGATATATGGGAGATCAGGAGATGATTTATAGATCCCTCCTGGGCCTTGTGAAATCTATGAAATGAAATCTATGAAATATTGTACCAATAATGTACACTCTATAGCACCTTTTACTCAAGAATCTCACGCACTTTGCAAATGTTCATTAGCCTTTGCAGCCTCTCTCTGAGGTAAGCAAATATTATCCCCATTTTCTAGATGGGTAAACTGAGGCACAAAGCAGTAAAGGAACTTGCCAGAAGACTCAGAGCAACTCACTGACAGAGCTAGAAATAGAACGCAAAAGTCCTGGTTCCCAGTCTCTTGCTCGGAAGACCAGACCTCACTTCCTCCCTAGCTTGGTAGAACTTAGAGTGGACAGCTTAGGACAAATCTTTCCTGCTTGGCAAGCAGGAGGTAGAAACTGGCATTTTATTCGTCTCCAGTAGCAGAATCTCCTTGTCAGGGTAACAGTTTGAGGTCTGTTGTTATTTTACAGACTGAGATCTGGAACTGAAACAGAAGAACAAGTTTTTTCCCTCCCCTCCCGCTGTCAGGCTGAGCAAAATTATCTTGTTTAGGGCTCTTTGCAGAAATTGGCCTTGGGGTCAATTAAAAAGTTCAGTGTTGGGTGGAGGGTCAGACAGCCAACTTAGATTGTCAGCTCTTTGTGGCAGGGGCTGTCGCTTTGTTCTGTGTTTATACAGCACCTTGCACAATGGAGTCGTGGCCCATAATTGGGGTTCCTAGGTGCTGTGGAAGTACTGTTGTCAGATTCAGTTTTCCACTGGACTTAAGGAGACTCTTCTTAAAAGAGGCAATGTAGTATAGCTAGAACAGAGGACTGGAAATCAGGACTGCTGGGTTATGTCCCCAGGTCAACCACAGACTGTGCTATTTGGACAAATTCCTTTATCGCTTTATGCCTCAGTTTACCCCTTTGTAAATTGAGGACTAATAGACTTTGTAAAGCCCACTGAGTCCCTTGATGAAGGTGCTGTGTAAGTGGAAAGTGTTTTTTTTGTTTGTTTGTTTGTTTGTTTTTTTTTAGCTGGGCTACATGGTGGTGTGTTGTATGTGGCCTGTAGCTATCTGTGGCTCTTTCAGCTGCTGCTCCCTGCAGTCCTTTAGGGAGCCTTGAGCCTGGGTGTGTCTCTGGTGCAGTTCACTACCTTCCCTGACACCTGCCCCATCTGCAGTGAGAGGGAGACCCTGGCGCTCACCTACATCAAACGCACCAGGTTGCAGTCCCCTTTCCGGCTCCTCCAGGACCTTCTCCTTAAGTTCTGGCTGCACTTCTCTAGACCTATGCACACCTCATCTGTGGCCCCATAAAGTCGCAAGACCTTCTGGTCGATCTCCTCCTGGCACTGGCCAAGGTGGCCGTCCACTGTACCAGGAGGAGGAAGCTGGACAGGGAGGTATTCTGTGACTGGGCGGCCTATTTCTGATCCTCCTTTAAGTCTCTGGGCAGAGTTCCTCTGGGCCGTGTCCACTGGCTCACTGGACGTCTTCAAGGGGCAGTGGGCACTGTCTGGGGTTCTCTGCTCGGTGTCCCCCTCTGGATCCCTGCTTTAGACCATGTGACCCTCACTCCTGTCTGTTTTTTCATTTATTGTCTCCCATAATCTCTTGACGCCTGGGTCCAGTGGCTCCTTCCCTTAGGCTGGGGGAGGTGGGGGTTTAGAGGTCTCCCAGAGCCTCAGTCTCCAAAAGCCTCAGTAAGTGTTGCTCCCTGCAACCCCAAAAGTAGAAATTGGACCAGGGGGTGGAAGCGCAGCTGTGGCAGCAGGTAATACTGTGCCAGGAAATGATCAAGGGTGCATTTGGGTAGCCAGCAGGTGCTTGTTTGTATCGAGGACTCAGCTGGCCGCCTGAAGTTAATGGTTGTGCAGATCCGTCAGTTCATGGGCCTAATCCTACAAGAGGCAGAAGACCCTCTGCTCCCACTGACCTCTGGGGAAATTGAGGGCATTGAGCGCCTTGGAGATTCAGGCCTGGTGTGTGCAGTATTTTGGAGCTTGATTTTGAGCTCTGGTTGGACAAGCTCTGGCAGCACCAGGAGAAACTGAAAGGGAAGTCCAGTCTCCCTGGTGTCAGTGAAGGGGTAGGGAAGAATATACTGTGGTTTTCTGTAGGGCTTATGTTCCTTTGCTCATCACTACACACTGCATTCTTATTGAACAAGTCTGTGTTGTTTACAAGGGAGAAGTGGAGGAGATTGAGCAACAAAACAAGGATTTACTTAAAGAAAACAAGGAACTGAAGGAAAGCTGCCTTTGTCTCCAGAAGCAGAACCTGGGTCTGCAGGAGGAGCTCCGGCTGGCACAGGTACAGACAAGG
The DNA here is from genome assembly GCF_965140235.1 of Caretta caretta. NCBI lineage: Eukaryota > Metazoa > Chordata > Testudines > Cheloniidae > Caretta > Caretta caretta. The sequence continues at coordinate 10,291,501 of NC_134232.1, forward strand.
GATAATACAGGAATTCAGAGGCCCTGTGGCTGACAACTCAGGCTTATACATACCCATTATGTGCTTCCAGGAGAAGATGAAGGAGTTAGAGGGAGAAGTCTGTTTCTTGCAGACTGGGAACTTGGAGCTGCGGAGAGCTCAGGAGCTACAGGCCGGAGAGATGAGCTCTGCCCAGATGAATTTGGCTTCAGTTAGGGAACAGAACCTAACACTTGGAAAGGAAAATAAGGTAAAAGTCCAGATGAGCTGGAAACTGGGATGACATGGAGGAGGGAAAAGGGGGAGACCAGAGAAAGTGGAGTGGGGAGAATAAGATAGACTTAAGGTCTTCGCCTTAGAGAAATGTGAGCAACTGTATCTTCCATTGTAACCAATGAGGGGGTTGGTAAATGCTTCTCAGGGTTAGTCCCAAAGGGCAAAGAGAAGAGAAAATCTCCCCCTCACTTCTTTCCCTCGCCCCATGCCCTTTGATCTCTGTGGAACAGTCTTGCTGCAGCCCCAGCACCTTGCATGTGGGAATGGAACTGATGGGAGCTCTGTGCCGAGCTTCTTTCTGCAGTTAGACAGGTTCTGAGTGGAACTGGGTTCCTGGGCCTTCCGAATTCGGGGGGAACCCTCAATGCAACAGAGAATCTCCACGTCCATTTAAAAAGCAAAACAAAAAGAGTTTCAAGGCCCTTTCCTGGCAAAAAGCCTTGAAAATACAAACCAATCGCGTGGGTGGAAAGGACCGAGCACCTGGGCTTCATTTCTGCAGCTGGAGCCTGGTGAGGTCCAAAGATTTAGAGAGAGAGAGAGATCTGACCGACACTTTGTGTGCAAAGAGTCAGTTGTGCGTGTATCTCCAAAAAACGATCTCTCCAACCCTCTCCCAAATCCTGAGGCTGACCCAGTGCAGAGCAGGTTGGTCATGATGGGCTGGAGTTGGTCACGTTTGGGAAAGGGGAGTGCTCAAAAATGATTTCATAGGCGTGTCCCAAAACCCCAAAGGCCAGCTCTGGATCTGACCTGCCTATTATTGCTCCCTCCTCCTCCTCTTTTGTCCAGGGCCCCAATTTAAGCAAAACTGGAGCTGAATACATGAGAGAGAAGAGAAAGGAGAGAGAAAATCTTGTTCCCTTCAGGAGGGTTGTCTGGGGTTGTTGCATTCAAAAGGACGTGCGGATACAGTGGGGAGCAAAAATGATGGCTGTTTCTGTGGTTTGACTCCCATTTACCTTCCTGCACTCAGGAGCTGCAGAAAGGACTGGAGTCTCTGAGGAGCAGCTGTGAGAAATTGGAGCTGGAAGGAAATTTCTTGAAAGAGGAGAACAAGCGGCTGACGGAGCAGAATGGCTGCAAAGAGAGAGAGTTGCAGCAGTGAGTGTTCACACCATACGTCTGCAAATGGGAGTTCCTGGAAGCTCCCAGGCGCAGTGGGTTGGGTTTCCTCTTTTGTTTCGTGCTGATGAAAGCCAGTGACTGTATACACAGAATGCACCCTGTGAGTGAGAGTATAAGGAGCCCCTGGGGGTTTTGATCTAGGTATGGCATTCACAGGCCCTCAGTCAACCAGATGTGTGAGGGTGACTGCGCAAAACTGACTCTTGGAATGCGTCCACGGATGATAGGCTCTCAGCTGTCTGCGTCAGTTGAGGGGAAAGGAACCCACAGGGCTGTGGAATCTCTGGTAACTTCATGTAAAGGTTTGAGCAAGACAGCAGGGCTTTGGTATCTAGGGTCACTCCATTTGAACCTGCCTGGGGACAAGATAAGCTTTTGATTAGGTTGAGAAATGAAGGCTGCGGGTGCGGTTTACCAAGGGCTGGTGCTGAGGGGGAATTTGGGGGGCCACATGCAGCTGAAAATGTTACAGTTTAGTTTGCTCTGAGCAGATTCAAAGAGCACAATCAAGAAGTGTCATCTGAGAAGGAACAGCTGGAAAACAGATTGAAAACTACCCTGGATCACATGGACCAGCTGCAGGTAAGCAAGGCGCGGTCTGTTTCTGCTTCTGCAATCTGTGTAGTACTTGGCGTGTCTGGCTGGGAATGGAGCTGCCTGTAGCAAATTAGGATGGTGTCTGAGTTGTTCCTAGTGATTCCATGGTTTCCTTAGGAAAATGTGAAGCTACAACATGACAACGTAAGCTCCAGGAAGCTCCTAACAAATGCTGTATTTGGGAAGTTTTAGCGAATCATTGCAGATTTTTCATCTCATCCCCAAAACACCTCCCCTCTGCACCCATGTTAGGTTCATCATAAAGATTTTGTACTCCTCTAGCTCCTCCTATCTGAGGATCTCAAAGGGATTTATGAATGTGGAAGGGTTTATTCTCACAAGAGCCCTATGAGGTATGTAAGTGGTAAGGCTAGCTGGAAACTAACAACTCCATTTCATGAAACAGAGAGAGGTTTCAAACAATGTGCTATTGTCCATCAGAAGGAAAAGGAGAGACTGACTCTCTGTATCCTGGCAGTTAGGCTGGGGACATGGGAGACCCAGGCCAGTGTCTGAACTACTGGATTATGGAGCCTCTACCCACCAGGCTACATAGCTTTCCCATCCTCCCGACCAGAAATGCCATCTTGGTCCCGACGAACCTTTCCAACAAAAATTTTATCAAATCCAATATGACTCCTCTGAAACATCCCAATTTCACTAAAATGGCATTTGATGGAAAATTGTTGCATCAAAATTTTTTTTTACCTGCTCTCCCATTTCTAGCTCTATTTTACAAATGGGGAAACAGAGATTGAGTGACTTGACTAAGGACATGCACAAAATCAGTGGCAGAGCCAGAAATAGAACTGAGCTCTCTTGTCTCCCAGCCAAAGGATCATCTTTCTTGTCTCCAGATTGGTGCTTTTCCGAAAGTTTCATTGGGTTCCAAAAATGTTTCACTGGAACTGGTTTCCAGACATTTGTTCTACAACTGAATCAGGTCAACATTTCAGGATATTTACCACTAGTGTGCAGTTATGCAAATCACACTCAAAAGCCATGTGAATAGGGTGGGGTTTGGAATTAGGATCTATGGCTTGGTAAGACTTTGCCAAGCTATTTTCATTCTGGACATTCCTGCTGCATTATAAATTGCCTGTGCTTCCTTCTGTCCTGTATGAACTGTTGGGCCATCACTTTCATCCACTCTTGTTTCACCTCAGTCACAGGTGTTGAATCAAGAGAAGGAAATGGAAAGCCTGGTTCAGATGGACCATGACAAGACTGAGCAGCTGGAGCATCTGAAGGAGGAGAATCGTCAGTTACGCATTACTGTGACTGAACAGGTAGAGCCTTCCCCAATAACGTTGAGGCATGAGGGAGCTGGGGTGGAGGGATAGAGAGCAGCCCATAGCGGTGAGCAGATGGAGGTGATTTTATGGAAGCTCCAGGGGAATTAGGTGATGGAGGGGAAGGGACCGCCCCTGTTATAGCAGGCGGTGCTGTTACACATTAGTTTTTTCTTCCAGGTGCTCTTTTTTAGTGTGCAAACCAGTTTTTAGTCTTGATGGGAAAACACTTGTATGGTTGGTGGTTGTGATTCAGTTCCTTTGAAGAGCTGCTGCAAGCAGCAAGAGAGTTTGCTCCCTGCCTTAATCTCTAACTAGTGTCAATTCTTCGGTCAGATTTGCTCCTTGGGAGCCAGGGATTTGTGTTTTGCTGAGATTTCTAAAAGAGAGGATTGTCTGTGTTGTGTTTGTGACCGCCCGTGTCCCAGGACTGGTGTATACATGTAAATAAAACAAGGTATACTAGGAATATACCCAAACTCTGCATCGCTGATTTCTGCTCCAGTGGGAAGCTGGTTTACAAAGCCCTGTACATCTGCTACTGCTTGATGGAGGGGCAGCAACACCCTTATAACTCTTCTCTGTCATCCCTTTACTCATCTATAGTATCCTAGTTTAGCAAAGCCATTTAATAGAAGTGACTACAAACAGATGCACTTGGAGCAGAGAGGGTCTAAATTACAGAAGAAAGCCAGAAACAGTGGGAAGCATCCATTTTCTGTGGGGGATGAGTTGATTGGCTGTGTGCGCGTCCCATGCCTCCTCCGACCTCCCTTCTCTTTGGTGTTCCTTTTGTTATTTATATGCGGCTCCCGCTCACTGTTGCATATGGTGCTGAAATTTGTGGTCCTGTGCAGAAGGAGCAGGAAGAGAAGCTGGAACAATGTCTGGAGGATCTGAAGGTGACAGAGGCCAGCATGGCTCTTCATCTGCAACATAAGCAGGTGTCATGTCTTTCTTTGGGTGGATGTGGGGGATGGTCTCCAAAGAGTAGAGGGAAAAGTGAGGGGATGAAATCTGTGGTTGTATAGAGGACAAGGTGTTGCTGGGATTCAGGGAGGGCCAATATTTTACTGAAAGGAATGTAAAGTCAATGGGTATACAGCAGAATGGAACACTTCTTTATCATGAAGGGAATATAGCTGGCAGGTTAGAGAGGTCACGGCAAAGAAACAGGCCTTGCACTTAGAGAGGAAGGGGGCGAGGTTTGTCTTTAGTCTTGGGGGAGTTTGCTCCACAAGCTCCAACTAGCCCTGAGAAAGCTCTTGTTCCTGCACACACAAACTGTTACTTTTGTTGTAGAAAGTTCCATTGTGCCTGAGGAGCAAAGTTGTTGAGCTCGGAGCTTGAGGCAATCTTTTAGATACCCATGGCTCAGGTCATTGAGCACCCTGAAGATGAGAACCAAGACCTCAGACTTGATTTGCTATTCTATGGGAAGCCAGTGTAGGGAGCTGAGGGCAGGTTTGATGTGTTCCCAGTAGGGTTGCCAGTTTTGGTTGGCCGTATTCCTGGAAGTTTCATCACATGACATAATCTTTAATTCCTGGAGACTCCAGGACAATCCTGGAAGGTTGGCAATCTTAGTTCACAGTAGCCAGTGTTACTGAGGAGATGTGCTGTGGTGTTCTCTACCAGCTGAAGTTTCCTAAGGGCTGAAGGCTTCATGCCCAGGTATGCTGCATTGCGGTAATCCAGCCTGAGCGGTAACAAAGGCATGAATAGCCAAGGCCAGGTCACTGTTTGCCAAGATGATGGAAGCTTCTAGACAACCAGAGATGGTAGAAAATATTACTCACAGTTAGGGATGTAAATAGCGGTTAAAAAAAACTAACTGTGTAACCGACTAAAATTTTATCGGTTACACGGTTAAACCTTCAACCAGCGAATTAGGGGTGCAGGGGGTGTGTGTGCTGCCGCACCCCCACAGAGCTCCACTGCCACCCCGCATCTGGGATCCCCACAGCCGGCTCCACCGCGCCAGGGCATCCCTCCCGGCTGCCAGCCCCGTGGTGGCAGCGGAGTCCTGGGCGCAGTCCAGCTGCAGAGTTTAATTGATAACCAAAACCGATAAAACCGATGCTTATCGGGTAAACTTTTACATCCCTACTCACAGTATCGCCATGTATGTAATGAGGGAAATACAGACCATGAGTGGTTTATTTTGGAAGCAATGGTGACTTAGGTTGGTTAGATATGACATGGTCAGACTCACGTTGAAGGTCAATGTTTATTTATTGTTGAAACACACACACACACACACAAATGCAGGCATAAGAAACAAATGATATCTGAGCAACCCCCGATGCTCTCACAGCTTTTCTTTTGGTGATTCCCCATCACTGACAAACCTAATGCTTTTGCTTCACAGCATCAAAACCGTGATCTAGCAAAGGAACTCGAGGAGAAGAACCATTTGTTTCAGATTCTTCAGCGGAAAAAGGATGAAATTGATGAGAAAAATCTGGTGAGAAACTCACACCCGCACTACCAACCTCACAGCGCAGAGAGGTCTTCATTAGCAGTTTTCAGAGTAGCAGCCGTGTTAGTCTGTATTTGCAAAAAGAACAGGAGTACTTGTGGAACCTTAGAGACCAACAAATTTATTTGAGCATAAGCTTTCGTGAGCTACAGCTCACTTCATCGGATGCATAAATCTCCCCACTGTATTTTCCACTGAATGCATCCGATGAAGTGAGCTGTAGCTCATGAAAGCTTATGCTCAAATAAATTTGTTAGTCTCTAAGGTGCCACAAGTTCTCCTTTTCTTTTTCATTAGCAGTGGTACTGAACACAGTTCAGAGTTAGGCAAGGTGGTTGAACAAAAAGCTGTAAGAGGTTTTGCTGAGACTTATTAAGGAGCTCATAAATAATGAACCATTATTATGAAATAGAGAATCATGAGAAAATAGTTAAAAAGAGCTGCCTGACAAGGAAATTGTGGAAGAAAGCTTTACTAAAATGCAATCAGATGAGATGGTGGGGTTTTTTCAGATGCTCTCAGCACTGGCCTAACGGCTCCCATGGAATTCAGTGGTCCTACCCAGTGTTTGCAAACAAACCACACAAAGTCTTTTCACAGAGTTATTAGCTAAAGAATAGCTCCGGGGTTCTGTTCAGAGCTCTGCCACAAACTGAATGACCTTAGGCTGGTCATAGATTTTAAGGGCAGAAGGGGTTGCTTTGATCATCGTGTCCAGTTCTGGGCACCACTCTTTAAGAGAGATGTGGACAAATTGGAGAGAGTCCAGAGGAGAGCAACAAAAATGATAAAAAGTTGAGAAAACCTGACCTATGAGGGAAAGGGTTAAAAAAAAAAAAAAACCACCTGGTCATGTTTAGTCTTGAGAAAAGAAGTCTAAGGGGAGACCTGATAAGTCTTCAAATAGGTTAAAGACGGTTATAAAGTGGACGGTGATCAATTTTTCTCCACGTCCGCTGGCGGTAGGACAACAAGTTAAGGGTTTAATCTGTAGCAGGGGAGATTTAGGTTAGATATTGGGGAAAAACTTGCGAATTATAAGGCTAGTTAGGCTCTGAAATAGGCTTCCAAGCAAGGTTGTGGAATCCCCGTCATTGCAGGTTTTTAAGAACAGGTTGGACAGACACCAGTCAGGGATGGTCTAGGTTTACTTGGTCCTGCCCCAGCTCAGGGGGCTGGACTTGACTTCTCAAGGTCCCTTCCAGCCCAAAATTTTTTGTCTATGATTCGATGATCATCAGGTCTGACCTCCTGTGTTACATGGGCCATCAAATAGGTGTTTTCACCTCTCTTTGCCTGTTTCCCCCATCTGTAAAATGGGGATAAGCCTGACCTACTGAAAAGGATTTATGAAGTGCTTTGAGATTCTCAGGTGAGAGGAACTATATCAGTGCAAATGGTCATGGCTAATAATAAATGGCTTCTCTCTGAAATGGCCCCCTGAGTTCCTGGAACTTCATTCTGCTCTTCTGTCCCTTTGCAGAGACTAAGGCAAGAGAACAACGAGCTGCTGATGCGCCTCTCTGAGAGCTCGGATTATTCTGCCCGGGTTGCTGTCCCACTGGCACAAGTTCCAACTCGGCCTCCAGAAAGCGCAAACCTTTTGTTTGGGAACCCGTACTATAGTGAGTTACTTGGCATGCTATGCAGAGGCTCGCAGGGACCAAACGGGATGGGTCCTATCTAATCGCATCCTGACTGCTCCCGAGCAGGAGAACCCTAATCAAAGAACTGGGCTAGAATCAGAGATGAATTAAGAATGAATAGAGTTGGGAGCTCCCACCCCCTGAAGATCCTTTCTTCAGTCCTCCTACCTCTTCTTGGCCAGTGAGAGACAGAAGGTGAAAATCTACTTCCTCCCCATAGCTCCTGAAAAGATGGAATCTGTCCGTTCACTCTTTGTTGGCAGGAGGGACCTCCCCCTCCCCATGTGGTGGTGGGGGTCTTAGCAGGTTGTCATCCCTCTTGATATGGAGGTTTGTAGGAAAAAAAAAAAGCTCTCAACAGCATGTCTGTGCTGCCTCCCATGTGTTCAGAAGATGCCCTGGCAGCTCCAAAACTCTGTCAGGTCTGAGAGTTGACTTAAGTGATTAGCACTGTGCTCTCTTTCTGCCAAGAAAGAGAACCAGTTTGCCCAGCCGCAATGCAGCCAGTCCCATGTCCTCAGTTCAGCATTCTGGAGTCTTAAATGTGGAGGTTTCTTCCAGATTCAGAGCTAGATCTGGTGCTTCAAGAAGAATCAAGAATAACAGGTCTACACCACATCAAACGGTTTACTTTTGGCTATGATTAAGACTTGCATTTTCTGTTCTTTTGCAGACTCCCTAGAATCAAGTGCTGTGAACGTGGTGAGTAAAGTGGTTGGTGGATTTTGCTTAGTGTTATGAAGGCAGAAGTCTAATTGAGCTCCATAGCCAGTTTCCTGTATAAGCTTTTAGTTATGTCAAGGTAGTGGGTTCTACCTTCCAAGACCAGAGGAATGGAGCCCGGTATATTGCAGAATAAGCTGGGGGAATTAATGATTGTGCTAAGCAGGAACAAGGGAACTCTGCTAGAACTCAATTGCAGCCATGGGCAACATCAGCGTGGAAGCCGGAATGAGCAGAATTCAGCTGCCAGATGCTGTATTTCATAATGGAGAAATGGACACATACTGGGTAGGATAGAAAGCAAAAGCAGTTCTGAGAAGCTTTTAGGCTCATAGAGCCAGTCACTGAGGCATGGAAACATTTAAAACCCTGTGGAGCATTAGAAACTAAAGCAGCCTGCCCTGTAACTGATTATTTCTAACCTCCCCTCCTCCGTTACATATGTTTCAGCGTAACAGCCGTGTTAGTCTGTATTCACAAAAAGAAAAGGAGGACTTGTGGCACCTTGAGACTAACCAATTTATTTGAGCATAAGCTTTCGTGAGCTACAGCTCACTTCATCGGATGCATTATATATATATATATATATATATGTCATTGTTTTGTATTCACCTTTCAGCCCTCTGTGAAGAAATGCCCCCTGTGTCATGAGGTCTTTTCTGACGACATTGGGCCACGTCAGTACGAGGACCATGTGCGAAGCCACATTCTGGATTGCCCATTCTGTGATGAAACCTTTGGGGATAAGCAGGTGTATGATGATCATATGTACTGCCACAGCCTGGAATAATTCTTAATTCTGCTTTGTGCTGTATAGCAGGTGTATAGCTCCTCTTTCAGGTGTGATAGCACAGACTTGATCATAACCAATACTGTAGGGATATAGATCCTAGTAAAATCACCCTAGCAAGGCTGGACTAGGCACCAGTACTGTAGTGCTAACCCAGGGGTCTCCAACGCGGTGCCCGCGGGTGCAATGCCTGCAGGACACCGCGCCGCCAAAATGCCGCTGCTGAGCGTGGCCGCCGGAGAGCCGCCCGCCGAAATGCCGCCGAGAAGCGTTGCCGTTTCTTGGTGGCATTTTGGCAGCAACGCTTCTTTCCGCTGCCGCTTCTCGGTGGCATTTCAAGGGCGGGGTGTCTGGCGCCCGCCGCGGTCTTCTGGGAATAGGAATGTGCTATTCCCACAGAAAGGTTGGGGGCCCCTGTGCTAACCCATCTGTTCCATGTGATGTGACCCATCATCAAGCTGGGTCAGATGCCAACCAGTACTATTGAAATAATCCATCCTTGTCAGCTGTGTCCTTTATCTTCAGCCAAATATGGGCACTGTTAAAGAGCTCAGTCCCTGTAACCAGTTGTTCGGATCGAGTGCGACACCAGTACTCCAGAACAAAGCTGTCGCTGTGCTCTGTTGCTCCGATCTAGTCAAGTACTGATATTGCAGAACGGCAGTTCCCAATTGCCTGTGCTTTGCAGAACCCGCTCTGTTACAGATGTTTTATTCTTCAGAGCAGAGCTGAGACCACTAACCCTAAGGCCACAAACAATATGCTGCCTTTGAGCTCAAAGTCCCAGTCTTGTTCACGGTTACCGGACTGCGGATCTAACTTAATAATAAAATTGACTCCTTCCTTCACCCTTTATCCCAAGCCAGTGAAGGCTTTACATGTCTCAGGAATGAGTTTAACCATCTATGTGCATCCTCTAAGGAAACTGATGGAGGGGAGCCTGAATTGTTTCTCTGATGTGCTTGTCTGACGCTTCCTGATTCCAGGACAAAAGGAGCCTCTTCTGAGTGCAGAATGCCGGTGTTCAAACCTGTCAAATGCCTGGGGTGATTGCACTGCTTTTGCACAAGTTTTAAATTCTTTTTGTTGCCATTTACAGTAAACATTCTTTCCTCTATGCAAACACAAGGGTAAAGTTTATTATCCAACAGTGTTATACTGTGCATTAATTTTGTGATGAATATCTATAGGGAATCCTAATAGGTTTTCAGAATAGCCTGGTTCAGATAAAGTTAAGAATAATGGATACTTTAAGACATTGCTTTAATATATTCAATGCTAAAGGCTTAAATAAACTTGTATCGATCAACTTTTGATTAAAACTTTCTTTGATTATGTAATAAGGCTTTTATTTTATTTTTTTAACTATTAGCAGGCACTATACAAAACCATGTAACAGAGAAATGGAAAAGGTGAATAAACAATAGCCAACAGAAACTACACTAGGAGAAAGTGTCTGGTTATTTTTATAACAAATAAGACAGGTGGAGATTCTACCATCCCATCCCCAGTGAAAGATGTCCTCAGGGAGCTGTCTTGCAGGCCCTTAATTCCTTTCTAAGGCCCAAGTCCATTTATGCACATCGCTAACTTTTAGCACATGAAGTCCTCCACGCTGAAGTCAACTGGATTGCTTGCACTTATCGTAAAATAAGGGCTTGTCCTCACACAGACTAGCACCAAAATAACTAAATGGGTTGTAAGTCACACCTTGTGCTATTTTAGTACAAATCTGTATGTGGACACTCTTATAGGCCCCTTTTATTCCAAAGCAAGTGCCCCCACATGGACTTTTCCCATCCCCAAGCACGTTCCCAACTTCATTCTTCCCCCAGCATTGCTACTGAATCCTCTTGATTCTACAGCCCTTATCACCATCCAGAATCATTATTATTTATTTTCCGGTAGTAACCCTATCTGTGGACCGTGGCCCCACTGTGCTAGGTGCTGTACAAACACACAACATTTTCCCATGTGCAGTCACCTTCCATGTTCCTCACACTCATCCCTCGCTACCCAGTTTGCCTCCGTGCTGGCATAAATAATCACCATCCCCAGAATTGGATAATTATTTCCTCATAAGAGGAACATGCATCGGTTTCATACCCTGGGAATTTACTTAGTAAGATGCATCAGGACTGACACAATCATGTCACTTTGGACAATCACTTAACCTCACTGCCTCAGTTTCCCCATCTCTAGCATGGGGATACTGACCCTTTCGTACGTATCACCCAAAACCATGTTGCATAGCGCTGAAGAGGGAGAGCATTGTATTTATGCTTAGTATTATTATAAGGTTTGCAGGTTTTTTACCCTGTAGGTGGGACCATAGAGCAATTTTCCTCACCTTAGCTTTGAGTTAATGAGTCACTGGTGTTCAGAGGTTTGTTTGAAGTACAGGAGGAACAATTCAGTTTCCTCGTCTATTCCCCATCCTTTTATTATCATTGGGTTTAAGTTTGATTTGAGGGTTTCTGTGGTGGTGACATCATGCAATCCTCTGAAGACATTTGTCTATAATTAGGGCTTTGCATGATTTGCTACATCATTACCCTGTTTTTCTCCACTTGTTGCCTCTCCTCATACGTTTAGACTGTAAATACTTTTAGGCAGGGATTGTCGTTTTTTAATTATGCGTGTCTGGGGTCTAGCACCCTGATTCCCTGATCCATTGACCGATGCCTGAGTTTCACTATCAAAGTTGGCCTTTATTTCATCCATGGGTTTCCATGTGGTCTGTCTGGGCCAGATCCTCAGCTCCATTTATACTAGCTAAAGATCTGACCCTCTGTGTTTAACTTAATTGGCACAAAAGATCTTGGAAAAAGGAAAGATTCCTGTTGTTAGCTGCCTCCTTAATATGGGTTCCAAGCAGAGCAGATTGAAAAAAGGAATTTTTATCCTGTAGGAAACTCAATATTTTGACATTTTATTTTCATCCCCAATTGGGATAAAAATTGCAATACAGAGACGACTCGCACAATGAAAAGTTCTGAAATGTTTGATTTTGAAATCTCAACGTGTTCCATTCTGACATGATCAAAATGAAATCTCAGGATTCCCCAAATGAAATGTTTCATTTCAATTGTCCCCAACAGAAAATGTCACCAAACTTGTTCTTTTCCCACAGAAAAGATCAATGAATCCCCCTTTTCCAGTGAGAAACCATTTTTTTCCCACCAGCCCTAGTACCAAGTTATTTTTTTGCTTCCTAGGAAATCCTCTGTTTTTACAGACACATGGCTATGATACAAGACAGATATAGATGTTATTAAAATCCTGATATCGGCACCTGCCCCTGTTAGACATAATTACCACACCTCTTTCCCCACCTATGCTGTGGTTAACATTTGCTTTAGAATCGGAGTTCACAAACCCAAACCATGGTTATTTGAGGTTAGATCCATGGCAGGAGTCTGTCTTATGCCCTTTATGCGGTTGATGCCGTGAACTGTGCTCCTAGTTCGCCATTCCCTCCCTTTTACATTGGTCGCTGTCTCCATCATCTTCCCTCTTGCATGCTCCTGTCGTTTCTGTAGGTCTCATCACAGGACATTGCCCCTGTGCCATTCCAGTAGCAGGCAGAGACAGGGGATGCCCAGCAGGGGGGGTTAGATGGCAGGAAGTCTCATGGACTAGTAGGAATTTTCTGCAGTCCTGGCACAGATTCAGCCCTGCGCCTGTACGGAGCACAGTAAGGTGCAGCATGCATCTTCTCCCTCCTCGGGTAATTTGGCCCCAGCACAGATTAGGGCATCCATTTGCTGAACTGTAATGTACAGCACCATTTATATCACCAGTGAATGGGGCCCAAGGAATCCTAGCGCTTCATTCTCCTCTTGTTACGCTGGTGTAAATTAAGAGTAACTCCACTGGCATATATGTACTTCCTAATTTTGGAGGTGCTTCTCTATTACATGGATAGATGTTGAGTAAGAACCTACAGAGAGCAACCCCAAAAAGGCAGAGGAGGAGTTTTCTGCCTGTGGCAAAGTTTCCACCCCAACACGGCCTCCTAGCTGGCTGTGGTGCTGTGAAAACATTTGTCTCAGTTTCCCCCACCATCCTTAGGCCTGCTCCAGGCATAAAAGTGTACTAGCCCTCGGCCAGACTACTTTACAGAGTCCCTTACTAAAGTCCTAAAGGAATGTATGCAAAACCCAAATCTTCATCCCAGCTGAGTTTAGCTAGCAGTTATGCTCAAATAAATTTGTTAGTCTCTAAGGTGCCACAAGTACTCCTTTTCTTTTTGAAAATACAGATTACCACAGCTGATACTCTGAAAACTACCATAATAGTTTCTTTCCTGTACCTGTGCAGAGTTCAGCAGGATACTTTCATGTCCAACTTTGGTTATATCCTAGAAAGGGAAAGGTGTTTGAAATTTGACTAAAGGGTAGGACTTAGAGTTTGCGGGTCAAATCCAGTGGGTGTAAATCTGGTCAGCTCTATTCATCTCAATGAAGCTACATCAATGTACTGCAGCTGAGGATCTGGGGGGCCAATGATCTGTTCAGGGTAGCAACTCCTGTAAACCAAGCAAGCCACCCAAATGAACGCAGCAATCATCACAGGAACCTAGTGTCAGTATCCCCACCATATTTCTCTTCTGCCCCCAAAACACTCTCTCCTTGCCCTGTGAATGAAATAAAAGTATCCCTCTATCAAGTCACATGCTCCACAAATTGTTAAACCAAAAAAAAAAAAAAAAAAGTACAGCAAAACAACCCTAAACTAAAATAAAATCAGCTTTTGTCATTTAAAACCGAAACACAACCACATTTGGAAAACTGACAAGACATCCTTTTGTCCACGCTCCCAATGGGCTCTGAAATCCTGGGCATTAGCAAACTGGCCAGGTTTCCACCCCCCCGGTTCTTGCTCTTTTAAAGTTGCAGGTTGAGCTTGTTCCTCCTATCTGAATATACAGTTATATCCAGTTTTAACACTTATTAAATGCGCCTAGATGCAATACTGATGAGTACACTGTAAATATGCTAAACTGTGAGCTTATTGGAGCAGGGACCATCCCTTCCTGGATGTGTGGAAAGAACCTTGCATGTTGTAGAGGTGGCCATAAATTATTAAATAATTATAATAATTGATTATTAATAATCAGGGGTCAAATCAGGGATAAGTGATGAGCTCTGCTTCTGTCTCATTGGTCACATCCCCTTCCCTATTGACTCCTCCCCTTTCACCTTCTTTTATCGGTACACCTCCACTTCCCCCATTTCCCTCCCTGGAGGTTTTGTTTCTCTGTCTTTTCTTCCTTCTTCCCATTCCTCTAATCATTGGCTGTAGCTAGGAAGAAACAGTCAGTGACACTTCATGGAGGAAGCAATGATGCGCACAGGGATGTGGGTGGTTTGTGAGAGTAAGGTAGTGATGCAGGCAGGGAGAGTATGCCACAACTTTTCTTCATAGCCCTACTCAAGTGCCTGCAGTCCCCTTCTGGGCATGTCTGTTCAGCCTGGGAAGGCCCTTTTCCCCAGCTTCACTGGGAGTTCCCTCCATCGTTTGATTTCTTTTTGCCCTACTCTTTGACTTTCTCCTCTTTCCTAGGTAGTTCTCCTCTCCTCCCTTGGGGGCTTTTGTTGTCCTGTTCAGACACACAAGAAATTTATCTGTCATATTTTCAGACAGCTCATTCCATGGTGGAACATTTCCCAATTTGCATACAAAAAAACTTCGCTCAAAAGTAAAGGGTTCATATGTGCAGTGATCATTGTCACAAACACTCAAAATCCAGGAAATAAACAGTTAAGTCCTTATATGCATTAAATGCTAAACTCCATTAACAGCAGCAACATGCTACCAACCCTGTGATCACAGAAAGCATCACACACTCAGTGATCTCAATTCTTTCAAGAGGGGCCAGCCTTTTTCCTTTGTCAAGATACTCTTGGTGCAGGAGAGAGGGAAAGACCATCAGAAAGCCAGTTGCAGCTCCCTGATTCTCAAACCCACCTTAGTCCTGATATAAGTTAGAGCAGCCTAAGGGCTGCTGTGATTTATGGCTGTGGTTAAGGTACTCTAAGGGATCTTACCGTATGCTAGCAGAGAATTGCTGTAGAGGAGCAGAACTCTGCACCATCTGCTCCGTCACAACATACCCCTATGTTGGAGTGGGGAGAAGAAGAAATTTAGGAGCCAGCTCTGCAGGCTTTATGCAAATTGGGAATTCACATCTGCTGGAAGAATTCTCAGATGGCCAGCTGCAGCCACATTACATCCCCTTTATGCTGCTTAAACCATGTAGAGAGGATGGAAATGGGGCTGAGAATCTGGCCCAAAATTCTTATTAAGCAGTACACTATATTATCTGCATTAAAAGAGGGAAACCTATTTTGTGCTTATTGTACCTCAGTCACAAAGCAAACATGTTTCTTTAGAAGCACAATACATTTTTCATAATTTTTATTTCAACAATACTAGCAGACAGTGTTAAAAAGAATCAAGGTAGCAGTTAAGGCCAATGTGGTTGATGGAGCAATTTGTATAGGTATAACCTATGTTTGGTAAACTAAAGTTAATGACTTATGTGGAGTTGGTTTGCTTGTTTAGCATCTTATACATACGTGAATTTAATAGTTTATTTCCTGGCTTTTGAGGGTTTGTGTCAAAGGTAGTTGCATGTGGACATCCTACACTGTTGGGGAAACCATGCACACACACTCTTCTTATTCACCACTGACTTGCCCTTTCAGTCATTAGTTACTCCTGTGCAAATTGGATGTTAAATGCTACAAAATCAGAATGGTAGCATTTTATTACACTTGATTTGCACAAGTGTAGGTTACTATGTAAAGTGTAGGAGGGTGGAAATCAGACTCTCCATGTCAAATTTTCAGAAGGGCCCAAGAGACCTACGAGGAAAGCTGTATGAATAACTGATTTTTTGGTTTGCTGGGAGTTCCGGAAAGAAATTAGTTTGGAGTCAACCCAAATCAATTTTTTTTCAGAACGTCTGCAAATTGAACAGTTAAAAAAGAAAAGAAAAAATGTTTTGGGTCGAAGAAAATATTTTTTTTTAAGCTCAAACCAAAATGTTTCATTTCAATTGTGAGTGCTTTTAAATTTTTTTTTTTTAATTTTAAAATCAAATGGAAGGAAATTTCAAAACAAAAAGTTGTTTTGAATTAAAAAATCAAAATGTTTTCAGAATTTGTGTAGGTTTTTTTCCAACTGAAACAATTCGGGAAAATTCATATAAATTTGTTAAATGTTTGTGTCGATTTGAATCTGCCTTTTTTATCGAAAAAAGTTTCAGCCAAAATATTTCACCCAGCTGAACTGAGTAGCCTAAGAGCCATTTTCAAAAGTGACTTAGAGCCAGATTTGTAAAGGTATTTAGGTGCCTAAAAATGGAGATAGACGCAAAGTGAGATTTTCAAATACACCTAAACAGATTAGGTGCTGCTTTTGAAAATCTCGCTAGGCACTCATCTACATATTTAGGCACCTAAATACCTTTGTAAATCTGCTCCTTAGGATTCTGTGTCCTGTGACTTTGCCTCCTAAGTCACTTTTGAAAATTTTACCCTCTGTGTGTATAGTTATCTATTATTCTTCTGCATATGGTGAAAAACATTCACATGTCACTTTTAAAACATAGAAATGTCCCTGCCACAAGAAATGTAAATAGACAAAATGCAGGCAAACAATGGGGGGAAAGGAAAGCAACATACCAGCAAGTGATTGAGTGGTTATGCTAGCCATTCTGCTTGTCAGTTCCATTTTGAGATACAGCAAGAGAGATGGTCATTTCTTTACACAGTTTTGTATAATATACATCCTCATGCTTAAAGCTATATGATCATTGGAATGCTTTTTTCATGGATCATTTCTATTTCGTTCATGGTAGTTATGTTAGAGATGTACCCATGTTTTACCTGTTATTTTTCACAATTTGGCAAAATGCTGGGTATTATTGTTCCAAAAGCCACTTGGCATTGATGGTTAAAGGTTCAGAAACTGTTACAGGAAGAAAATAAACCCTAATGTGCCTATGTAGAATTTGGAAAATAAATGAATAAATGCAGAGATTCTTACTGCTAATTTTTTTTTTTTTTTTTGGTTCATATTGTTTTCTAAGTACAGATCCCTTTTTTGTTGTATGTCTTTGCATTACTGTGGAGGTCCCAGCTGACACGGAGAACTTGCTCCAATTAAAGTCAACAAGAGCCTGTTTCTCCGTTACCCTGCAGCTTATGTTGTCATGTATATCAATGCAAAGCTGGCGTAAATGCCACCAGACCAGAATGGCAGCATTGAACACTCACTTTGCATTGGTATGAACAATGACATGAGGTGCAGGCATGGCAGAATCAGGCCCTGAAAGTTTGGTCAATGGGAGCAGGAGTGAGTCTCAAAGGAAATCAGTTGTTTTCACTAACCAGTTGTTGGGCTCTTCCATTATACTAACCGAGCTGGTTTCTCATTTGTTCCAAACAGCATAATTGAAGCAGAATGGTGCCTAGGCCTGGGACATTAGGAGCACTGTTGGCCCTGTCGTAAATCACAGGTTGTCAAGGATTTTAATGGAAGCCCTCTGAGTGCTGTAAATTTGTGCAGTTTTGCCTGCATTCCCTCCCTCATTTCCATCACAATATCACTCCAGTGGGACTGCAGCCCTGCAGCATGTGCCAGGCAGCCTAGATTGGTAGGGCACAGGGGAAGAAGGAGAAAAAAAAGAGAGAGAAGGGGCGGGGGATTCAGAACAGTTGGTATTGCAGAAGCATCTGCCGGGTGGCCAGTTATAGAGTCACCTGGTCCCATAGTGGGGGAAGGGCAATTCATCCAGGGGATTGGAGACCAGGAATAATGTAACCATGGAGGCTGCTGGAATAAAGACAGATGTGCTGCAGTTTACACTCGGCTCCCTCAGTCTGTGAAGCAGTAAATCTTAGGCAAACACAGGGCCTCCTCCTTAGCAATGGAGTTTCTGATCCAAGTTGGTTTGGCAGAGTTACTGTATTTGTACTACACATCCTATCTCCCGCTGTTAGTCAGAGGAGGCTTTTCTTTTCAAGATGGATCCTTTGACCAGGTTATCCCCCCATAGCCAACCCCAGCTATCGTCAGTGGAAATGTAGGGCCGTATCCTGGTCCCAGTGACAAAGTTCCCCTTGGCTTCCGCATGACCAGGATTTAGCCTTTTAGGGATTGTATTTTCACACAATTGCCACTCTGGTGTGGAGACTCCAAAATATAGTGAAATCCTTAGCGATGCAGATGCAAATCTGCAAAACCTGCTGTGAAACACAGCTCATTCTTTACCCTTTCCCTCTCAGGATCTCAAAACACATTACAAATATTGATGAATTAGGCCTCACAATTCTGCCTTTCCTCCCTCCTCCCATTGACATAGAATATTATCCCCACAGAGGCACAGAACTGAAGGGACTTGAGCAACGTTGCACAGAAAGTTTGTGGCATAAAAAGACTTCAGATCTAACATTCATCCGGAGTAGGAACAGGTAGCAAAAAGAGAGAGCTGGGGTGAAGGACAAAGGGATTGATGCCTCAGTCTCCTGGGAGAGTTTAACTTTCCTACTGGTGGTCCCGAAAAATCTACTTGGGCTTTCAGACTATGGCTATGTTTGTACTCGTACTTTTGTTGCTATTACTTATGTTGATCAGGGGTGTGAAAAAACACCCCTCTAAATGACGTAAGTTACAGCGATGGAAGTGCCGGTGTGGACAGCGCGATGTCTGCGGGACATAGCTACCACCGCTTGTTGAGGGTAGTTTAATTATGTTGACAGGAGAGCTCTCTTCTGTAGGCATAGAGCGGCTACATGGTAGATCTTACAGCGCACAGCTTGCCGCTGTAAGATCGCTCGTGTAGACATGGCCTATGACCCCCCTCCATCAAACTGCAAGAGATTTCCCACTGACAACTCGCATATTGTAAGCTCTTCCACTCAATGTATTTTTACAGCGCTTATCCCAATGGGACCTCCACCCTGAAGAAGGCATGCAAATGCTATTACAAATAAATAATAATAATGATGAAAAAGACAGAAAGGACACCCGTTTAAAGGCATTTTATAAAAAAAAAGGCAAACTGCTTCAATTTAAAAATAAAATTGGATTTGGCAAGCAATACTATCTGATTACTTTAATTCTTTTGTTTTAGAACAGTTAGTGTATTCTTAAAAGCAGCAGCTGCACATGGGCAGTGATATTGTCTAGAAAGTCATATGGATCTTTAATCCAGGGATTTATTACTCAGCAGCAGTGGATGTAACAAACTTCACTGGTCCTAACAGACCCATTAGAACTGACAATCCTCTTTTAAAGGGATCACGGCAAATTTGGTCCAAAATTTAGGTTTTGCATTTACCTCCCCCTAGATATTTTCCAGGAATTCAGATTCACACATATCGTCACAAAAAAGATCATTCTAGTGTGTCACATTGGTCAATATAGTCCTTTGATCACAATAATACCTAACCTTTGCATTTAATACAATGGACTCCAAAGATATGTAAACTTAATTCAGTAATGACAGGTTTCAGAGTAACAGTCGTGTTAGTCTGTATTCGCAAAAAGAAAAGGAGTACTTGTGGCACCTTAGAGACTAGATGCATCCGATGAAGTGAGCTATAGCTCACGAAAGTTTATGCTCAAATAAATTGGTTAGTCTCTAAGGTGCCATAAGTACTCCTTTTCTTAATTCAGTAAGGTTTTTTCAAGGGTATTTCAAGCAATTTCCCTGTCACAGTCACTGCTAGGGAGTGAGAAGATAGTTAAACTTTACAGTCCATTCAATCTTTGGCCTCTCCCCATTGAGACCCGAACCCCTCTCTCCCCCCCTCAAAAAGTGATGTGTGTGTGTGTGTTGGGGAGGGGGAGGAAATCAGCTGTGATGATTTTTGAAATCTGGGTACTTGTCCACTAGAAATTGGACTGAGACCCCCCCTCCCCACACCACTCATTTCACATAGGCCACCAAACAGCCATCATATGGTAGCAGTGTTGCCAACTCTTGTGATTTCATTGTGATTTTATTGTTGTTAACTTAAAGCCCCCGGTTCCGGAGTCATGTAATGTTGTGAGAATCTCAGCTTTCATTTTTTTAAACAAACAGTAAGTTTTTAGATCTCATGGTTGCACAGAAAAACTTGCAAATGTGACCCATGTGCACCCTAACACCAGACAGCAAATAAAAAACCCTCAGTTATTATTTAAACCTCCATGATTTTTAAGCCAATCTCATTATTTTGTGGGGGGGATTGGCCATATTGTGGCAGTGAGTGGCTCACATTAGCCATGCTCTAGATTTAAACTAGCAACAACAGTCCAGTCGGCAGTGCAGCTGGGCTAAGGCAGCACTCCCTGCCTGCTCTGGCAGCTCCCGAAGTGGCAGCATGTCCCTGTGGCCCCTAGGAGCAGGGGCGGCCAAGGGGCTCCACACACTGCCCCTGCCCAGAGTGCTGGCTCCACAGCTCCCACTGGCTGGGAACCGCAGCCAATGGGAGTTGCGGGGGTGGTGCCTGCGAGCACAGGCAGACGCAGAACCCCCTGGCCCCTCCGCCCAGGGACATGCCAGCCACTTCCGGGAGCCGCGCAGAGCCAGGGCAGGCAGGGAGCCTGCCTTAGCCCTTCTGTGCCGCAGGCCAGGCGGTGCCTGACGTAAGGGCCGCCTGGCCGGAGCCCGCACCCCGCACCCCCTCCCGCACCCCAACTCCCTGCCCCAGCCCCGAGCCCCCTCCCAGACTCAAACTCCCTCCCAGAGCCCACCTCCCGCCCCTCAAATCCCTCATACCCGGCCCCACCCCAGAGCCCACACCCCCTCCCACACCCCAACCCCCTGCCCCAGTCCTGAGCCCCCTCCCTCACCCAAGCTCCCTCCCAGAGCCCACACCCCCTTCTGCACCTCAACCCTTTGCCCCTGAGCCCCCTCCTGCACCCCAAACCCCTCATCCCCGGCCCCACCCTGGAGCCCGCACCCCGAGCCGGAGCCGTCACCCCCCACGTCCCAGCCCGGTGAAAGTGAGTGAGGGTGGGGGAGCGCAAGCGACAGAGGGAGGGGGGAATAAGTGGGGGAGGGGCCTTATAAGGGGCGGGGCCTCAGGGAAGGGGCGGGCCAAGGGTGTTTGGTTTTGTGTGGTTGGGAAGTTGGCGACCCCATCGCAGCGACACGTTTGGTGCACTGACGCATTTAGCGCTGTGATGTCACGGTGACGTGTTTGGCATGGTGATGTCATGGTGACACGTTTAGTGGCCTGCTGCCATTTCAGGGTAAGGCAGTGGTTTAGAAATGGGTGGTGGAACGGATCCAGTCATGAGGGGGGTCTCCTTCCCTGTGTCTGGATCCCCTTCTCTCTAGGCGGAACCTCAGTTGCTGGCCCCAAATCTCCCTAGGAGGAGGAGAGTGACTTACATATATTCAAATCAGCCAGCGCCCTCACAGCTCTGATTGGCTGCGGTCCGGAGGTTCAAACTGAGGCCACGCCCCCTGACTCCACACCCGAGGTAGGGCGGTTGGTGGTGACAGTTTGTCTCGAGCTTTTTTTTGAGGGAGGGAGTGGGACAAGGGGGAAAGGAGAGTCGCCGAGAACCTCAACTGCGCATGAGCAGGATGGCACGCGCCCTCACTCTCGGGAGCGCGAGGCCAGAGCGTCCTAACATCGCCGTGACAACCCTCTTCTCACCCAATCAGAAACCTGGCTGACGCTTGGACCAATGGGACTGAAGTAGGTAATGCTCTAAAGGTCTGGGGGAGTGAAGAGGAGGGCCGTCGGTATGTATTTCGACCAATAAGAAGGCAGGAGATAGCCATCAGGGTAGGCGGGGTAGGGGTGTAGGTTGGTTGAGAGCGTTACGAGGTGAGGGGGAAAGTTGGGGAACAAAACGGGGAGTGAGGAGGAGAGGAAGGGAGCGGGGTCAGGTAAGAGCGGGGAACCCTCCCCCCATTATCCTCCAGCGCAGAGCCCCCACCTCAGCGTCCCTACGCCCCCTAGCCCCAGCGCAGAGCCCCCACCTCAGCGTCCCTACGCCCCCTATTCTCCCCAGTGCAGAGCCCCCACCTCGGTGTCCCTCCACCCCCTATCCCCAGTGCAGGGCTCCCCCGCATTTTCCCCTGTGCATATTTTCCCCTGTTCAGAATCCACTCCAGTGCAGAGCCCACCCTGACGCAGAGCTCTCCCATTGCCCCCCAGTACTGGAGCAGAGTTGGAGGGACCTGACAGGCCCACCCCGCTGCAAGAGTGAGGAGTAATAGGAAGCAGTCCCTTACTTTTCCTTCTTTTCCCCTTTTTTGGGAACAGTACCTAATCATTATCGTTGCTTTCCCTACTGCTGCCAGATTTGAATTGTCCCCTTACCAAATCCTCTCACTGGTGACCTCTAGTGGACAGCGTTGTTGTCAGGATAGGGATGGAGGAAGGAGAGCAGGGCTCCTTAGCAAAGGTAGTAATATGGTGGGCACTGCAGGCAGTAGGGACATTATAAATATTTTACTAAAAATCCCTTGTCTCTCCTAGACAGGGTGGCTGTGTATGAAGCACAGTATCTGACTATGTCTTGCCCTTGTTCTAGCCATTTGTTGTCTGGCACTCTTGCTGAGGCCACATAGGCCTTTGCAATTTCTGAACACCTGTGCGTCTTTGTTCGTGAAAGTCTTATTGAGTGTCACTTTTCTTTCCTTGAGCCCACCGCCTGTTGTTTATACTCAGTCACTCACTCACGCTTTCTGTCTCTAGTCCCACCTTCTTTACCCAACAATATTTCCCCTTCCCATTCTTCACACTCCCCTCCTGGGAAGATGTGCATATAGATATCAGACAGAGGGTAAACAAAGACATATATTGTACAGTAATTTATCCAAGTTGTGCAATGACTGATAGTGAAATCTGTGTAGATAATACAAGCTTACCTATGGTGTTGGTGAAACACCCCCACTGTCTGATTAGTTGGAAGTGAACTAAAAGCCTCTTATAAATTACATTACTCATAATTAAATTTCTAAAAGTAAGTTTGCAAGTTGCTGCTTGAAGAATCTGTAGCTGCCTTTCACCAAGCAGGTGCTTGTTCTGCATGAGTAATGCAGAAATGAAAAAATTGAGATACTAGGAGAAAATATGTACTGGTAACAATCATCCTGAATTATGTGTATATGTTCAGATACCGCAGAGATGAGTGTGGCATGTGGACTCGGTCAAAAGCCCACTGAAAGAAATAGAAGGGCTCCAATTGACTACAGTAGTCTTTGGATTGGGGTAAAAAAGGCCTGGATATAAAATGTTTTTAAAATAGTTTGATTCAATAATACTATATATAAATAAGAGAAAAAGACTATATATTACAAATACAGTAACATTTTCTGGCACACTTTAAATTCAGTGGCCCTGACACTTTGTGTCATCATTTACACCGATTCAAAAAGTGTGAAGTGAATATATAATTCTACCAAATCATTCACTCACTGGTGGTAGCATATTTCATCCACTTTGCACAGATGTGAATGACTACACAAGATTCAAAGCCATGGAGAATCAGTGAGTCTCTTCAATTACCTTCCAATAGTTCAATGTTGTGCATTTGTCCTGCAAACATTGATGTAATCACGAGCCCTCAAAACAGTATGATTAGTAATGGTTTTAGAAATCCTTCCTTTACAATTTATAGCTGGTGGACCAAATTCAACCCTGGTGTAATAGCAGGGACTTTAAGGCTGTCTGCACTAGGGATTTTGCCAAAATTTGCCAGTTGTTAATACTGGTTTAGCTGCATCAGTGGTAGCTATAGTAAAAGTACTAGAGTAGATAAGACTTCTGTGGCCATAGGCATTTTTGATGCCATGTCTTATGACCCTGTTCAAGTCTTAAATACATGACAGTAAAAATACCAGTGGCCCCTGGCATCTGGTTTGCACTAGTAGGGCCATTTGTTATGCAATGGTGCTGAACCAGATATAGCACCGGTGAGAACTTTTTGACAGAAAAGTCTGATGTAGACAAGGCCCAAGGGAGTTACAGCAGGGATGAATTTGGCTCAATGTCTTACAGGGACAATGTCAATTGAAAAGAATTTATATCAAATTTAATGTTTTTAATCTAAGGTGTTGCCAGTAACACAGGAATTATATATAAATTCATCATCTGTGTTACTGGCAACACTTTAGATTATACAAATGAAAAGAATATTTACATCTAATTTATTCTTCACTGTTTGTTTACTTTTTGCATTTATTTTGCAGTCAATTTCATCTTTTGGTTTATTTGTTCAGTAGTATATTGCTGCAATATTTGGGTTGAAACTTTGCAGGGGAACATTTGTTTATTTTTTTGTTATGGGTATATTAAAATCCTGTTTCCATTGGAATTTTTTGGGGAAAGATTGAATTGTAGTTTCTCTTTTGTGAAAGATTGCTAATTATTGAATTGTGGCTTTGCATGTGGGTCGTCCATGTGGTTAATCTTCCAGGATTGGTGTTTATACCATTCTTTGTCTTGCCAAAAAGCTACTGCATTTATATTATCTAAAAAAAAAATTCAAAAAACTGTACTGATCTAGGATCAATAAGATACATTTTACACTTTCCTTTGAAAAGCTCTATTTTTTAAAATGTGAGACAATACAAAAAACAATATTCAGGGTTCTCTAACTTGACAGAAGCCATAATGATCTATAGCAGAAAGCCAGATCTAGACAGGTTATAATGAAACACATAAACTTCTGGAAGGTAATGGGCCTAATTCTGATCTCACTTACATGGGGGTGCCCATAAATAACATAACATATATTAGTGGGTTGGTGGTCCTTAATTTTGCATGACAGAGTGTTTGTTTCAGTGTTACAAGGGGATGGGTGGATTTTGAAAATCACCAAAATATGTATTACGTAATTTGTGGACAGCCCCCATCAGTTTTACTCCAATGTAGCTCCACTGACTTCAGTGGAGTGACTCCTGATTTACATCAATGTGAGTTTAGAATCAGGCCATCCATGTATATGTGAGGCATTGGCATATTTCACTCTTTCATCAATTGGGATTTGTGTTTGTTGTTTTTTCTGTCTGTGATTCCCTTACCCCAGAGACAACTACTAGATAAAAATTGTAACATGCGATTTCTTTTCCGTGCTGTGGCCAGAGCTGGGGAGAACCCAAAGTTCATTCTGGGCAGGGCACAGGAGCTAGAAATCCAGGTCAGATTTTGTAAAGAGATTAAGGTTAACATTTAAAGAGGTGCTGTCAAATTAAAAGTGAATCATGTTCTTTTAACTATAGATTTGGTTGTGCTACTAATAGTATTTAGATGATTAAAGCTGAGCACTTTAAAAATACATATACATTTAATCATTCATATGTTGTTTGTTTACTATTTGCACTTAATCCCCTTGTATTATAGGCAGGCTGGTAGTACCACATATTATGAAGGTTGCTCAACATTTCCCAACATAAGACTCTGTTTTCAGTTGCTTATAACTTTGCCAAACTTTAACCATTTCGGCTGAAATTTTCCATGCTGGGTATCTGCCTCAGGCTAAATTTTTTTTTTTTTTTAAATTTCAGCCAAAGCTGTACAGGCATTTCCAAGAACAAGGCTAATGAAAAACATGTTGGTTTGCCCAGGTTAAAAAACCCTGGCAATCTTTTCAAACATATTTGAAACCCACTGGCTAAGTGTTCCGTTCCCCTTTAGCATTGTTCCACATAGAGGGTGACAGTTACTTGTTAGCTCAAATGGCAAAGATCCGTGTGGTGGGGCTAAAGGTTGCAGCCATGCTGATAACCCATATGGATGTCAATATGCTGCCACATGATGGAAATTGTTTTTTGAGTTTGTTTTTTTAAAAACCTCAAAAATCACATACACAAAACTACATTAACATAACATTATTAAAGTTGCAAAGTCAAGCGCTCAAAGTTAGGCTGTGCAATCCTAATTCACCTCCCTTGTGTGCATGCATTACAATAAAGTTTTTAATTACATGATCATATTCTATTTTTTCCACAGGTCCCCTGCTTCATTCAGTTCTTTGTATGTAATAATGGAATAGATTGGTCAATTTCGCTTTTTCTTTCTGATTGGTTTCACTTTCTGGTTCTCAAAAGTTAGCACAGTGTTTACCACTCAAGTAGTAAATACTGCAAGGAAATTTGTAAGTGCAAACAAAAATGATATTTTAAATAAAGAGAGTGAGAATATTTTTGTTAATATAAAGTTTTATAGAGTTTGTTTTCTGAACTACTTGCTATTTATACTTTAAGAGAAAGGAATCCTTACCTCTTGGAGCATTCTATAAATACAACACCATTCTGGAAGGGCAGGGTAGAATCTGTAGATATATAAGAAACATTAACTTCTATATAAAGATTGTTAATCTCCGTTTACTTTGCCAAAGATTTCTGTTTGCAGCAGAACCTGATCTGTTAGACTAGGGTTTTAGCTGTAGATTTGATAGACGCTGATTCATCTCATCCCTCTGATCATGTGTTAGCACTGAGCTGGCATTCAGATTAGGTGCATATCAGTCAGTTCTTTAGTACTGAATTCTCAAATCTGAGCAGGACTGAACCTTTAGGAAGAGAGAAAGAACAAGCTGTTAAGGGAGCACTAACTCTAGTGAGACAAAAGCTATTAATCCTTCCATTGTAGTTTCTTGCAATAACACTAAGAATCTGCGCCAAGACAGCTTCCTGATGTTCTATTAGCATAATATCACAGATAGCAGGAGTTTAGAAATATTCGTCAGCGTCAAACAAAGCTATTTTCCTGTGCAGAGATGCCATTCAGATGGGAATCACTATTGACAGAAGCAGATACATATATAGGTAGATATCTGATCCTGTCGAAATGGGGAGAGAGGCATGGAGGGTGGACTTGTGAGGAGGGGATGAACATATCTGTTCCTAACTTGGGAATATGCAGGGAGTTATACAGTATTCTGTTTTATCAGCTGTATTTGAGGAAGCAGCTGGATCCACGAAAAGATTGATGGGACTATTGCTCATCCCTGTACACTGTTCACTTTTCTTCTGGTCTGTTGTGGATGTTTCCACAGGATGAAGGCATCAGCTATACTGCAAAAATATGGATCCTTTGAAGGAGTGGAGCAGGAGACAGAAGAGTCAGATGAGAAAGATGTAACTGAACTAGACTTTTTACCAAGAGAACTAGAAAGAAAAGACAATGCCTTGGACACCATAGACCAGGATACAGTGGGGTGTGAAGAGAAGAAAAGAAGAATTCAAGATCCTAACATATCCATGAAAAAGAAAAGAAAGAGAAAGAGGTTAGAAATAACTATTGAAAGGGCTGTAAAAGTCCTGAAGAGGGACTTTTATATGTTCATAGTAGAGCTACTGAAAATAGAGGAGGGTAATGTGGGGAAGAGATGTTGGAGAATAGGGTATTCGGAGTGGTGCTATGCAGAAGGGGAGGAACACAGAATTTTTGTAGTGAGAGGGATAGGTAAATGTGTTGGAGTGGAGGGGAAATTAAGGTGTTCAGAAAAAGTGATGATTTTAAGTTTTGTAGGTGGTCAGCAACTCAGAGTAGGGATTGCCTTTTCTTGAATGTACAGAAAGAACCTAACATGTAATAGTTACTACCATAATAAATAATAGTAATAATAATTAGACACTAGTGTTCATGGAAAGAACATAGTTCAGGGGAGCTTTCATTCTGATGTGAAATAGATATGCTAGTAAGAGTTGCAGAATAGTCCAGGAGAAAAAGAAGATGTACAGTTTCTGAGCATAAATATTTTCTGTTGATGCCCATTTGCCCTTTGGCTCACGACTTTGGGGAATCCCGTTCTTAGGTTGATTCCTAAATAACCAATCTTGTTGAGTAACTGCCATATCTTTTTCTCCCACTGCAACAGAAAGAGTGCTCTTCCTTTGGTTTCATAACTACTGGTTTTCTAGTATTCTGGTATTCTAGTATTATTTTTTATTTTATCTTTACAAGCATTTCTGTAGTGCTCATCACTGTATTCTTTTTCTACATCTATTATGTAAAATGTGCTCACTCTTTTCTATTATATTGTGTTGTTAAAATATAATATTTTCTTGTTGAAATCATCATCAGATGTCTGATATAGCCTTACTACTGGAGCTGGTAATCCATACCACAAGACACTTGATTAGGGTTACTCTGTCCTCTTTTCTTCCTTCCCCAGGGGACTGCAATATCAGAGGTAAAATTCATAATCCTTATCCTCCCCTTCTTCCTCTTACCATCTCTCCATTCGTCTCTTCCTTATTTCATTTGCATACTGTTGTCCTGTTGTTTAGAACGCCTTCAAATTCTTATTATTATTAAAAATCAGTTGAAGCTTTTTGAGTGTATGAAATGTCTACAGAAAATTGTGATTCTAGTGAACCCCACCACTTTGTGTGCTCTCTCTGTGTCTCTCTTCATTGTGGGAGTTTTTGGGAGGCAGGTTGAGAGTGGGTGTGCTTCGCTGTTCACTTTTTCTGTTTTGGGGAAATGGGGTTTGGGTTTTGTTGTGTTTGTTTAGTTTTGTGGTTGTTGTGGCGTTCGTTTCAGGGTTTCTTTTGTCTTAGCCGGCTTTTGTCTGCCCTCTTGGTTGGCACAGTCAGCCCAGGGGGACAAAGACTGCAGTTGCTTGCAGATTCTGAGGGTTTAACCTGGGGATATCGGGTTGTTGATTTGGCTCCAGACTCTACCTCTGTGGAGGAGTGTGTTCTAGCTGTGGGAAAGGTGATTGGGTATGGTATACCTCCCACATGAGCAAGGCTGTTGTAGTGTTGAGCTGGTGGTTGCTGAGGGGATTGTTGTGCAGGTTGTTTTTGTTCCTGTTGTGCCTTTCTTGATGCTTGCTTCTTAAGTCACTCTCTCTCTAATGCCCCTCCGTGTTTAGGAAATAAGCAGCTGGCCAGAGACCTGCTGAATTATGGTGAGAGCACTAACTCTATTAAGAGGAAAAAGAAAAGGAGTACTTGTGGTACCTTAGAGACTAACCAATTTATTTGAGCATGAGCTTTCTTGAGCTACAGCTCACTTCATCAGATGAAGTGAGCTGTAGCTCACGAAAGCTTATGCTCAAATAAATTGGTTAGTCTCTAAGGTGCCACAAGTACTCCTTTTCTTTTTGCGAATACAGACTAACACGGCTGTTCCTCTGAAACCTGTCTATTAAGAGGGTTCCTTTGGGCTGTAAAGCCTCAGAGGTTTGCCATCTCCTGTCCTTTCATAGGCAGGTTTTTATTATATTAATCACTGCTTCCAAGGTTCTAAAAGTTTCCCTGAAGCGTACAACTGGGGTCTGTGACTTCACCAGTGGTGCCCAAACTTTCCCTGTTGCACACCCACTTACCAGTAATGGAATCTGTCCGTACGCCCCTCCCACCCATTACAGCACAGTTGATTCAGCAGCAGGGGTCGGCAACGTGTCTGTACACGGACAAGTGCTGTGGTAAAAATTTTGGGGTCCATGTATGAGGTCCATGGTTCAAAAAACCTTGGATGACATAATGCCCCCAATGTCCGTCACTAAGTACGGTAATCTTGTCAAGTGTCTGTCGCGCAACATGGTGGTGCCGACCCCTTTTCAGAAGAAGAGCTTGAGCTGAAGACGGAGCCAGGGACAGAACTGGGAATGGGAGAGGAACTGGGGCTAGAGGCGGAGCTGGCCTGAGGACAGAGCAGGAATGGGGGCAGAGCTGGGCTGGGGGTGGAGCAGGGGGCAAAGCAGAGCCGTGGCTGTGGCTGGAGCTGGGCTGGGGGCAGAGCGGAGCTGGGCTGGGGCACAGCTGGGCTGGGTGGCGCTCCCTCCCCACCCTGCATGGGGGCTGGCCCAGCCCTGCCACGCGACCCCCTGAACGTTCCTCCTTGTTCCCCTATGGGAGCACACCCCACCGTTTGGGGACCCCTGGACTACACTGTTTGTGGCCATTGACGACAGCCTGTTTTCATTGGGGGTAACACTTAGTAATCAGTGCCCTGAGCAGTGGCAGGCTGCCTCTGGTGTGGTGATCCTGTACCTGGGAATGTGTGGGTTTCTGTGAGTAAAGCACAGGGTGGGGTGGTTGTGGCTGTGGCAGAGACTGGGTCCTAACAGGCTCCAGATGTCTGTGGGGAAATGGGTTCTGGGGAGTCAGTGTCCCTTTATGACATGTGGG
Source organism: Caretta caretta (assembly GCF_965140235.1). Classification (NCBI taxonomy): domain Eukaryota; kingdom Metazoa; phylum Chordata; order Testudines; family Cheloniidae; genus Caretta; species Caretta caretta. Next base: position 10,321,526 of record NC_134232.1, read on the forward strand.
AGATGCTATTGCTGGTTCTGTGGCTCCTGACTCGGGGTACATCTACACTGGAATAAAGGACCTACGGCACTGCTGCAGCTGGCCTGGGGCAGCTGACTTGGGATTGCGGGGCTTGGTTGCTGAGCTAAAAATTGCCATATAGACATTCAGGCTCAGGCTGGAGCCCGGGCTCTGGGATCTTCCCCTCCCCTCCCCCCCGCCTTGCAGGGTCCCAGTAGAGTTTGGGCTCCAGACCAGCCCAAACGTCTACAGAGCATTTTTACAGCCCAAGCACTGGGAGCCCAAGTCAACTGTCTCAGGCCAGCCTCTGGTGTTTAGCTGCTGCATAGACTTATCCTCAGTGGCCTCTCATCCTGAACCTGACTGCAAAATGGAGGCTGAGCTTGCTGCTATGGATTCCACAGTTTTTGCTGTGGATTCTGGCTTGCAGGCAAAGCCCCAAAGTGAAAAATGGCAGTTGAAAGCATAGGGGCCCCCGGTTTCTGAGGGTTCTGCAAAGTGGGTTAGTTTAGCCAATGCAATCGGGGAGCATACTATTAAGGGTGCTGCTGAGGTTGGAGGCATGGGGAATTCTCAGGTCTCCATCCCAGCAGTCTGCTCCCCCCAGTTTCTCTGATGATATGTGCTGGAGGGAGACCATGTAACCAGGGAATAACATTCACATTGTGCTTGTTGTATCATTGTCTTCAGAGATGTTTACTTAATAGTACCTGCCTTTCTTTTCTATAGAGACTAAATGCATAGTTATTTAGTTTGTCTCCAGCAAATAATTTTCGAAGTGACCACTGAGCAAAAAAACAGTGATCAATCCTGGTGACTAGCCTATTAGATGATCATTTAGATAGTGCTTTACATAAATTTATGGAAGTACAACTGTAAAGTTCCCAGGCCTTCCCCATAAAGCGTAAACTGGTCCTTGTCTGTATGCCTCTGTCTTTCTGCTTTTTTTTATTGTTTTCCAGATGACCTGTGATAAGTCTGACCAACTGCAAGTATGATAGTGGTGAGTATCTTTCTCATCTTTCCCAAATGTAGAAGGTAAGCCAAAGAATTGTGACCCAGTCGATTCATGTAAAGAAATGTATATTTTCATTTACTCTTAGGAAAAAGAGCTCAATTTAAAATGGAATTTATTTTGTCATGTGACTTGTTAACTGAATTTTAGTGCTTATGAATATGACCAAATGCAAGCATCATTTAGAAACCTCATGCAGTCTGGGCAAGCATTGTGCAAGATTCCCCTACTAGTGAAACTCATTCCTGACCTACAGCATTCCTGTTATTCCACACATTTGGCACCACATAGCTCTCTTAGCGTATCTCAATATTAACCAACAGCATCCCCTGGTATTTTATTACTTGCCCTCCTCAAGCACAGTCTGCTAATGATGCTAAATCGTCTAAAGGCACTAGCTTGTGATCATCAAATATGTTTCCCTTCTCGTGACTGAAGTTAGGCAAGAAGTCATATCCATGAACTTTTGCCAGTGCAAGATTTGAATGCTTGTTGTGGATTTGCAACATGGGGAACCAATTCAAATGGCTCCATTCCACATAAAATGAATCATTTAATTTTTTTATTTCAAGAAGTTCTGCTTTTCACCGTTGTTCAGAAAGACCAATGCAACAGCAACGCAAGCTTACTCCATCCTGCAATTTTTGCTAGCTAGTGTGAAGTTTCTAGCAGCATACTGGAGAGGTCAACTTGTTCAGTAGTCACCAGTGACTGTCCAATTTGTCAGACAAAATGGATGGTTTTTGGGCAGCGTATCCGTAGAGATTAGAGGACTGGAAGCTGCCACTCAGAGTAGAGCTGAGGTCTATAGATATCTGAGCTGAGTGGTATAACTGAACCATGATTCTATATCTCCTTCTGAGTCCAAACAGAATTTTCTAAAGTCTAAATTTCGAGTATGATTGAAACTGTTTCTTTTCTTATGATGCAGTGCGTCGGGCTGCTAAGCAGTATGGCTTACGGGAAGCAGGTGAGAATGATGAGTGGACCCTCTATTGGACAGACTATTCAGTCTCACTGGATCGGGTAATGGAAATGAAAAGTTATCAGGTACTTATCTCTGTGAGGTGGAGTGGATATTAAATTATTACTTTTTTCCCCAGTGCAAATGACCAAGAGACCAGGAAGATGCTTATTATTATGCCTTTTCTCTGGACTTCTTTCCAGAAAATCAACCACTTCCCTGGGATGAGTGAAATATGTAGGAAGGATCTGCTGGCCAGGAACATGAGCAGGATGCTAAAGCTCTTTCCTAAAGAATTTAACTTCTTTCCCAGGACCTGGTGTCTTCCTGCTGAGTGAGTCTTCCTTACAATGTTTACTGACTGATTTTCCTCTTGTCTTGCTTCTCTTCACCATCACCCTCACTTTTTCCGCTCATCCTTTATGTCAGCCTTCCTTACTTTGGGCCTGAGTCTCCTCTTACACCAGTGTAAATTGAGAGTATCTTCTTAGAGCTCCATGAAGATGCTCCAAAGTAAAACTTGAGCAAGTAAGAAGAGAATCAAACCCATTACCTTTCTGCTCTTTTCTTTACCCAGAGTAATGGAAAAAGACTAGGAACATTTTCATAGTAGAATGATGTTGCTTTGAGCTGAATGCACCATGTATTCACTGGTGATGCAAGCCCCTTGGCAGTGAATGGAATAAAATTCCTTTTATTTTTCTGGATGAAGTCCATTGCTGTATTACTCAATGGGATGAAGTATCTTCCCTCTTTGGAAGAGGAGATGATTTCTATATCATATTAAAAATCTCTTTTCTCTAAAAATCAAAAAAGAGATCATTCCCATAAGACTTTGTGATTCACTCCAAACTTGCTTCTACTGGAAATAAAGGTTTACTGAGAGCTAGAGAACAGGTTGTATTCCTGGCTCTGGAGGGACAGATGTTTTTTTCTTTGTGATCACTGGTTCTGTAGACATTTGCATTTGTCTGCCAAAACGTTTCTAGCATTGGTAGGCTGTGAGACATCAAACCTCAGAATCATGTAATTCTGATTGTCTTGCTTTTCTTTCTTTCTCCCCCCCCCCCCCCGCATCATCTTTCCCTACAGCTATGGGGATTTGCAGACCTATAGCAGATCAAGGAAACATAAGACATACATCTGTAAGCCCGACTCTGGCTGTCAGGGGAGAGGCATCTTCATCACCAGATCTTTGAAAGACATAAAACCTGGAGAGGATATGATCTGCCAGCTCTACATCTCAAGGGTAATCTCCCTATTCCACATCCCAAGATTACTTTTATGTCATTAAACCAGACTTTAATTCAGCTCAGCCTTGCTTGCCTGTGATCATCCAGTCATAAACAGCACTCATTGCCTTTGAATACATGACCATTGAAATAATTCCTCTTTTGTGTGCCATGGGTTCATAAGTAATTTTTGAATAAGCTTTTTATATAAGCTAATTCACCTTTGCTGGATGAACCTAACTAGATGAGGGAAATCTCCTTCCTGCTGTAGAGTGAGTTAGCTCTCAAATATACACAATATTTCCGTAGGCCCAACTGGAGGAGAGAGTGAGGGGATTGTTTGTACCCAGTCCCACAAACCTGTTTATAACCTATTTTACTCAAGAATCTTTTGGCTGACATTTTGGCATTACCCTCTCTTCCTAAGGAAACATCCACATTCAAGCCTCTGGGATCTCCTGTGCCTTTGGGACACCTATAATGTAAATACCAGAACCTAAGTTTTTACTCTGGTTTGTTCTTTCATTTTGAATATGTTTCATTATTATTTATTACTGATTTTTTTTTAGAGAGATAAAGCATGGTCTGGGGAGCTGGGATTCAGAACTGCTAGAGTTTATATCTTCTCTTGTGCTGACTCACTGTGTGGCTTTCAGCAAATCACTGTTCCATGTCTGTTTCCCCCCACTTTTAAAATGGGGGGGGGGGGAACCTATCCACCTCATAGACTTTATGTGACGATTAATGAGTTTGTTCAATGCTCAGAACATGTAAAGAACTCAATGACGGATTAGTTTAATTACTATTATAGTGTTGCTGCTGTGCTCAGTACGATAAAATACATTACTGTTCTTAAATTCTCCAATTTCCCAATATTTGAATAACTATAAGAAACATCATTTATAAGAGAAAAGTACTCTAGCAAGAATTGCTTATATACCGGATACTGGGGTACATGTAAATTTTTGTTTGCATATTAAGAACACCTAGATCTATTAAGTGTCCATGACTAGTTCTGATCATGTGATCTTATTAAAATGATCATGCTCTGCATAAAGTTTGCAATTACCCTTACTTGGATGGAATGTCTTAACCCAGACAGTTTCCCAATTTCTAAAATGGAGATAGATAAGGAAGTGTTGTTATCGCCCAAAGAATGTTGTAAGGCTTAATTACTGAATATCTGTCTAGCACTTTGATGAAGGAAGGTGATGTATATGTGCTAAGTATTGTTATAAGGATTGCATGTCTTGGTTTTGTTTTTTCAGCTTGTAGGTGGGACTGTACAGCTATTTTCATCACCTCAGTCTCGAGTTAATGAGTTACTAATGTTCCTCTTGTACTTCAAACAAACTATAAGCAACTCAGTTTCATCTTCTCTTTCCCAGCCTTTTATTATTGATCGTTTTAAGTTTGATCTGAGGATTTATGTGCTTGTGACATCATGTGACCCTCTGAGGATATTTGTCTATAATGAGGGCCTTGCACGCTTTGCTACATCAGCCTACTCTGACCCCTCACACAGCAATCTGGTGAGTAAAGAACCCTGTTAACATAAATTAACACCATTCAAATTCATAACAACAGGAACTATCTGTTGAAATGTTGTGGCACAGAGAAACAAGAATGCTTTGGACTGCTACGATACCTTTAATCTGAGGATCTGCACGTCCTTCACAAACAATAATAATTAATCCTCACTTCATCAAAGTGACATGGGTAAGGTTATAGATGAATCATCTCACCCACCACTGAAATGCAGCCACCTCTGTGGTAGAACATAGCTAGAGTTTAACAGCACACAATAACACTACATAATAGTTTCTGGGCAGTTAGGGGCTGATCCTGCAAACACTTACATACCACAAAAAGAAAAGGAGTACTTGTGGCACCTTAGAGACTAACAAATTTATTTGAGCATAAGCTTTCATGAGCTACAGCTCACTTCATTGGATGCATACCACAATGACTTTACTCATGCAAGTGGTCCCATTTAAATGATCTTAAGACTGTGTTGGGTTCATGAGAGTGATGAGATAAGTACTGCTATTGAATGTCTTGTACTTAGATTTTTTTCTGCATTAAGTAGTGTGACCAGGTATCATCATGTACAGGGAGAGTGAAGAAGGCAGATGTCTCTCTCACCTTATAACCCATTCGTTTATTTGTAGGATGACGTCTGCATGCACCTGACTAATTATTCCATTAACAAGCACAGTACTAGTTTTGTCCGAGATGAAGATTCTGGAAGTAAGAGGTAAGAGAGAGAGAACATTAAGCACAGCCAGGGGATGTTAGTCTGTTCTCATGAATCTTCATATGCATTTTCACACTTTTTTCATATATGTTTAGGAAATATTTCTTTCCATGCAGCCAGTGAAGAGTGTATTTTGTGTCATTGGTTATATAAATAATTTAAAGAAGCTGAGATGAATATTAGTGAGAGGCCAGAAGCAGGAGAAAAAAAAGTGAACTGTCCTTCAAATTGGAAATACCAATGCATTTGTTGCAACTGGTGCTTCTGGATTACATTACTCTGTTTATTGTCCTTGGTGGTTATGTTTGGCTGTCTAATGTAGATAAATCTATATATAATGATCAGTCAGGTTTTTCCTCTTGCCCACATTCTTCTCCCAGTCCTTTTCTTTTCTTTTCACCATGTTTCTAGCTGTTTCTACATAGTACCCTGTCCATTGCCACTAGGACCTCAGTGGTATCCATTTCTTCTTAGCAGTATTGCTCTTTGCCAATAGCAGCAGGAACTCCAGCGGTGCCAATGTTTCTTTTGCAGTGCTCTGTTGGTGCCAGAAAGGCTTCACTAGTATGAATTGTCTTGGAGCAATGCCTTGGGCCTGGTCTACACTACAGGGTTAGGTTAAATTTAGTCGCATTAGGTCGATTTAAAAATGACTGCGTCCACACAACGAACCCTGTTCCATCGACCTAAAGGGCTCTTAAAATCAACTTCTGTACTCCCCCCCAACTAGGGGGGTAGCGCTAAAATCGACCTTGCTGGGTCGAATTTGGGGTAGTGCTGATGCAAATCAACGGTATTGGCCTCCAGGAGCTATCCCAGAGTGCTCCATTGTGACTGCTCTGGACAGCACTTTGAACTCCAATGCACTAGCCAGGTACACAGGAAAAGCCCCGGGAAATTTTGAATTTCATTTCCTGTTTGGTTAGCATGGCGAACTCAGGAGCACTCAGCAGCACAGGTGATCATGCAGTCCCCCCAGAATCGTAGAGCGTAGAATGTTTCTACTCTCCCCCTATCATCTCCATCCCTGAGGTTATCGCAGATTAGAAGGCGAAAAAAACGCACTTGCAATGACATGTTTTCTGAGCTCATGCAGTCCTCCCGCACTGGTAGGGCACAACTTAATGCATGGAGGCATTCAGTGGCAGAGGCCAGGAAAAAATTAAGTGAGCATGAAGAGCAGAGGCAGGACATGATGCTGAGGCTAATGGGAGAGCAAATGGACATGATGAAGCATCTGTTGGGGGAACAAACGGACATGATGAAGCATCTGTTGGAGCTGCAGGAAAGTCAACAAGAGCACAGACCCCCGCTGCATCCACTGTATAACCGCCTACCCTCCTCCCCATGTTCCATAGCCTCTTCACCCAGACGCCCAAGAACACGGGGGTGGGGAGGCTCCGGGCTCCCAGCCACTTCACTCCAGAGGATGGCCCAAGCAATAGAAGGCTGTCATTCAAACAGTTTGATTTTTAGTGTAGCTACAATAAGCAATGTGGCCTTGTCCTTCCCTCCTCCCCCACCCCACCCAGGCTACCTTGTCCGTTATCTCATTTTTTTTTAATTAATAAAGAAAGAATGCATGGTTTCAAAACAATAGTTACTTCATTTCGAAGGGGGCAGGGTGGTTGGCTTACAGGGAATTAAAATCAAGAAAGGGGGTGGGTTTGCATCAAGGAGAAACACACACAACTGTCACACGAAGCCTGGCCAGTCATGAAACTGGTTTTCAAAGCCTCTCTGATGCACAGCATGCCTTACTGTGCTCTTCACCCTGGTGTCTGGCTGCTTAAAATTGGACGCCAGGCAATTTGCCTCAACCTCCCACCCCGCCATAAATGTCTCCCCCTTACTCTCACAGATATTATGGAGCACACAGCAAGCAGCAATAACAATGGGAATGTTGGTTGCGCTGAGGTCTGATCTAGTCGGCAGACAGCGCCAGCAAACTTTTAAATGTCCAAAGGCACATTCTACCACCATTCTTCACTTGCTCAGCCTATAGATTCATAGATACTAAGGTGAGAAGGGACCATTATGATTATCTAGTCCGACCTCCTGCACAACGCAGGCCACAGAATCTCACCCACCCACTCCTGCAAAAAACCTCTCACCTATTTCTGAGCTATTGAAGTCCTCAAATCATGGTTTAAAGACTTCAAGGAGCAGAGAATCCTCCAGCAAATGACCCGTGCCCCATGCTACAGAGGAAGGCGAAAAACCTCCAGGGCCTCTTTGAATCTGCCCTGGAGGAAAATTCCTTCCCGACCCCAAATATGGCGATCAGCTAAAACCTGAGCATATGGGCAAGATTCACCAGCCAGATACCCAGGAAAGAATTTTCTTTAGTAACTCAGATCCCACCCCATCTAACATCCCAGCACAGGCCATTGGGCCTATTTACCATGAATAGTTAAAGATCAATTAATTATCAAAATCATGTTATCCCATCATACCATCTCCTCCATAAACTTATCGAGTTTAATCTTAAAGTTGAACTGCTCCTTGCTACTGTCCAGGCTTCCTGAGCTATGGGAGCAAGGGGTAGGTGTTACTGCACAGTGCTGCTGGCTGGGAGAGCAGCCTGAGGCAGAAGCCTCCAGCTCGCATGATATTCCAGGCAAGACTGAATCTCCATGAGACGAAACTTAAAGAAGAGAATGACCTGGAGTCTCTGGCTCCCGTTCAGTGCTCTAAGAGGAAGATAGCCATGTCTGTCCAGGCACCCCTGATTGACCTCACCGAGGTCTGCCAGGAGCACCCAGGAGATGTTCAATGGCTATCAGTCCTACTGCATCATCTGCCGCAAAGGCAAGGAGCTGCTGCTGTGTAGCAATGCAGTACCACACCTGCCAGCAGCACCCAGGAGATGTATGGTGACGGTGAGCTGAGTGGGCTCCATGCTTGCCGTGGTGTGGCATCTGCATGGGTAACCCAGGAAAAAAGGCGCAAAACTATTGTCTGACATTGCTTTCATGGAGGGAGGGAGGGTGGGGGGCCTGACGACATGTACCCAAAACCACCCACGACAATGTTTTTGCCCCATCAGGCATTGGGAGCTTAACTCAGAATTCCAATGGGCAGCTCTGTAAGTTGATGCTAACCACGGTAGTGAGGACACATTCCGCCGACTTAATGCACTAGTGTGGACATAGAATCATAGAATATCAGGGTTGGAAGGGACCTCAAGAGGTCATCTAGTCCAACCCCCTGCTCAAAGCAGGACCAATCCCCAACTAAATCATCCCAGCTAGGGCTTTGTCAAGCCTGACCTTAAAAATATCTAAGGAAGGAGATTCCACCACCTCCTTAGGTAACACATTCCAGTGTTTCACCACCCTCCTAGTAAAAAAGTTTTTCCTAATATCCAACCAAAACCTCCCCCGCTGCAACTTGAGACCATTACACCTTGTTCTGTCATCAGCTACCACTGAGAATAGTCTAGATCCATCCTCTTTAGAACCCCCTTTCAGGTAGTTGAAAGCAGCTATCAAATCCCCCCTCATTCTTCTCTTCTGCAGACTAAAGAATCCCAGTTCCCGCAGCCTTTCCTCATAAGTCATGTGTTCCAGTCCCCTAATCATTTTTATTGCCCTCCGCTGGACTCTTTCCAATTTTTCCACATTCTTCCTGTAGTGTGGGGCCCAAAACTGGACACAGTACTCCAGATGAGGCCTCACCAACGTCAAATAGAGGGGAACGATCAATCGACTGTATAAAATCAGTTTCTAAAAATCGACTTCTATAAAATCGACCTAATTTCGTAGTATAGACAAGGCCTAGATCACTGTCCAATAATGTGTGGCTTCTCTCCATTTCCTATCCTAAAGCCTGGTCTACACATGAAAGTTGTACTGCTCTAAGTTAAAGCTGTACAGCTCCCCTAGTGTGGACGCAGTTATATTGGTATAAAGGTGCTTTATGCTGGTATAGCCATTCCCATACAGGAACAGGAATAATTATACTAGTATAAGGCACCTTTATACCAGTATAACTGTGTCCATGCTAGGGCTCATGCTAGTATAACTATATCATTAAAAATCACCTTGCCCCCAACTGATGTGGTTATAGTAATACAATTTTCAAGCATAGGATTGTCCTAAGAGCAAGAGGTTAATTAGAACAATGCTTCTTCTTTTTCATACAGGGAATCCCTTCCCATATATCTGGGATCCTCTCCCTATTAGCAACATGGTAAAGGCAGGCAGGACACACTTCACTGACTTTCATAGCATATTTGGTTGAAACCCTACCTATTAGTGTGTCTCCCATCCTCAATGTCTGAGAAGCTCTTGCATTGATCTATGCAAGAGTTTGACTAACAACTCGTTCTGTTAATCCTTATTTTGTTTCTGTGGGTATGTGGATCTCCATGAGGCCCAAATTTCTATGCTTAACTTAAGCAGCATGGAAACATACAGAAAAATGCTTACTGTGAACTGATTTGCCATTAATATGGGCTACCAACTTCCTTTTTTTCTTCATAGGAAGCTCTCCACCTTTAATAAGTACATGCAGAAGCATAGCTATGATACCGACCAGATGTGGCGGAATATAGAAGATGTTGTTATTAAAACTCTGATATCAGCACATCCTATTATCAAACATAACTATCACACTTGCTTCCCCAACCACACTGTGGGTAGCGCTTGCTTTGAAATATTAGGATTTGATATTCTGTTGGATCACAAACTCAAACCCTGGTTGCTTGAGGTAAGAACCACAGCAAAAGTCTCTTAGATCTCATAACAAATCCATACCATGAACTGGTATCCTTTTTTTACCCTTCCCTGCCTGTGGGGCCAAATTCAGCCAAATGAGTTGCTATTGCCAACCTCTTCCTTAACACCGATTTTTGCCTTTGTCGTTTCTCTAGATCTCCTAACAAAAGTCCATCCTGTAGCATTTCCTACATTATTCCATCAGCTTGGAAAGCTGATGGATGACCAGCAGAGGGGGTTAGACTGCAGATAAACTAATAATAACAGGTTTCAGAGGAACAGCCGTGTTAGTCTGTATTCGCAAAAAGAAAAGGAGTACTTGTGGCACCTTAGAGACTAACCAATTTATTTGAGCATGAGCTTTCGTGAGCTACAGCTCACTTCATCAGATGTTTACCGTGGAAACTGCAGCAGACTTTAAACTAATAATAATCATTCCCACAGACAGTCACATTGATCTGTAGCCTTGAAATTTAAATCTGTTCCTGTATGTGGGAATCTAGCTCATGGGGACAGCCTTACTCTCCAGTTTGCACAAAGGAATCTTCCAGGGGTATCCATTAACCTCAATGGGAGCTGCATTTGCTAATACCAGAGCCTGAATTTGGTCCTCGCAGCATATCAAATTAATATGTTATTGATCTTGCACTGAGTACTAAATTGGTTCAAGCTACATCACTCTGCCACTTGCACCTGTTTTCTCCCAAATCTATCCCACCCATTATGTCACTTCTGAATTTGGCCCATGGAATCCTACTATACACCTGTATCATACATTGAAGTCTGGCAAGGATCCTTGCCAACTCTAGATTCTAACTGGAATCCCCAGTAATCTAGATTTCAGACTAATTTAATGTCCCGAGTTGTAATTTCCATCGCATCTCAACTGCAGCAAATAGATTACATTCTTGTTGTTTCAGGTGAATCACTCTCCAAGCTTCACCACTGACTCCTGGTTAGACAAAGAAGTGAAGGACCAGCTGCTATATGACACTTTGGTTCTGATAAATTTAGGGGCCTGTGACAAGAGAAAAATCCTAGAAGAAGAGAAAAGGCGAGGAAAGGAGAGACTCCTGAAGCAATGCTCTTCTCAAGAGACCAGGTGTGTTGTCATACAGCTTCAACTAATTTCCTCAGATTATGTGAGCCATAATTTTAAGGTGACCTGCAAACAATGTTTTTTAATTAGTTTATGATCTTTTTTTTTTTTTTTGCTTCTTTATGATGTATACAGATGGCCTGCACAGATATTTTTAAAGGTTTTTTTCTTTCTTGTTTTTTTAACCTTCAGAATACCAGGAATGTAAAGTCTGGTCTTTCCTGGTTTGTTGGCACACCACTGGGATGTGTAAGGGCTGTTTACTATAAGCTCTTCACAACTGAATTGAAAAAGTGAGGGTGCTGAATGTTTAACAAAGTATTCCTTTATTCAAAATGTTAATTAACATTTCATTGAACAATTCATTTAAAGTAACAAAAATAACCTGACAAAAAATTCCTTCCCCTCTTGATAGCTCATCTTTCACTTTGTTGGTTGTTGTGATGGCATCATTTAACTAGTTCTTTAGTCATCATAGAGTCTTCCATCTTAGACAGTTCCTGAATTTCTAATGTAAAAAACAAGCAAAAAATAAAATAAAATTTCAGGCCCTCGTTAACAACCATAGGGAAACCAGAAAGACAAGCTCTTTTTTTTTTGCCTTTGCAGATAATCTTTAAATTTATGTTATAGGTTATGTAGGAAGATAAATGAGAACCATTCTACATTTCACCAAAACTAAGAAGACAGGATTAGGGATGCAATTACAGTGTGAAATGAAAATAACTCCTGCTCTGGAGATTTCTCCGAGGGTTTGGCTACACTTCAAATGCTGCAGCTGCGCCGCTGTAGTGCTTCAGTGAAGATGCTACCTATACTGAAGGGAAGGCTTCTCCTGTTGGCGTAGGTACTCCACCTCCTGGAGAGATGGTAGCTATGGGCTTGTCTACATTACCCGCTGGATCAAGGGGCAGTGATCGATCCAGTGGGGGTCTGTCATAAATATAAAGGGAAGGGTAAACACCTTTAAATCCCTCCTGGCCAGAGGAAAAACACTTTCACCTGTAAAGGGTTAAGAAGCTAGGATAACCTCGCTGGCACTGACCAAAATGACCAATGAGGAGACAAGATACTTTCAAACCTGGAGGAGGGGAGAAATAAAGGTTCTCTCCCCCTCCAGCTTTGAAAGTATATTGATCTCAAAATGATTTCAAGTTAATCCCACCGCTCTGCCACCATGTCAAGGTTCCTTCCCCACTCTGAACTCTAGGGTACAGATATGGGGACCTGCATGAAAAACCCCCTAAGCTTATTTTTACCAGCTTAGGTAAAAACTTCCCCAAGGTACAAACTATTTTTCCTTTTGCCCCTGGACTTTATTGCTGCCACCACCAACCATCTAACAAATATATAACAGGGAAAGAGTTTGCTTGGAAACATCTTTCCCCCCAGGATCCTCCCAAACCCTACACCCCCTTTCCTGGTGAAGGCTTGATAAAAATCGTCACCAATTTGCATAGGTGAACACAGACCCAAACCCTTGGATCTTAAGAACAATGAAAAAACAATCAGGTTCTTAAAAGAAGAATTTTAATTGAAGAAAAAGTAAAAGAATCACCTCTGTAAAATCAGGATGGTAAATGTCTTACAGGGTAATCAGATTCAAAACATAGAGAATCCCTCTAGGCAAAACCTTAAGTTACAAAAAGACACAAAAACAGGAATATACATTCCATTCAGCACAACTTATTTTATCAGCCATTTAAACAAAACAGAATCTAACGCATATCTAACTAGATTGCTTATTAGCCCTTTACAGGAGTTCTGACCTGCATTCCTGCTCTGGTCCCGGCAAAAGCAACACACAGACAGAGAGAACCTTTGTTTCACCCCCCTTCCAGCTCCTCATTGGTCATTTTGGTCAGGTGCCAGCGAGGTTATCCTAGCTTCTTAACGCTTTACAGGTGAAAGGGTTTTTCCTCTGGCCAGGAGGGATTTAAAGGTGTTTACCCTTCCCTTTATATCTATGACCAGGTCGATTTATTGTGTCTAGTCTAGACACGAAAAATCGACCGCGGAGCACTCTCCCGTCGACTCCGGTACTCCACCTCCCGGAGAGGTAGTAGCTATGTCAATGACAGAAGCCATCCCAATGACTGGGAGTCAGGTCGGTATAACTGCTTTGCTCAGGGATGTGAGCAATGTAGTTATAGCAACATAAATTCCTAGTACCAAGCCTGTATCCCA